>NC_041035.1:11200011-12400011 GCF_900634625.1 Parambassis ranga
CCTCATCCATCTGGTAACTGCTCAAATTAAATAATGAGATCAGAGCAATGTGGGGAATTCTTACATGATTTCCTCTGGAAACTCACAAGTTTAAGAAACTTTGAAAACTGGTTGATTTCCACTTCCTTCTGTTATTTACTTTTCACATCATAAAATAGATCAGATGCACACACCAGATATGGTTAGTGAAGCATATATTTAAAAAAAATAGAGACAATGAGCTGGAGCGCTTGGTCACAGTCTGATGTTACACCGAGGTTAACTAGTGTATATTTTGTGTATATTTCGCCTACACAGAAAAAGAGGCGACATACCTCTTCTGTAAAAAACTGTGGAAATAGTCTGAAACATCTTTGACAGTAAACAAACAGTCGTGCGTGTGATGCCTGAGAATTTCCCAGTAAACAGTAATGATCAGGCCCAGTTTGTGTCTGTTTGCTAACCATGGGATGTTCCCATGTTTAACATCCACGTAACAGAAAACATGACTTCGCAGTGAGCTGCTCAGCCTCCCCAGCACAGTACCAGAAACCAAAGGGGGCTGCTGTGTAAATCTATGTGAAAGTGGAACCCGTGTCCCTTGACTGCCATCATTTACAGTAACCGAGCCTGTGAGTAATGACATCTCAGAATTCACATATTAAATGGCCCTGACTCATAAAGCAGCACCTTCTCCATCACAGAAAACGAAACAAAAGCAAAAAAAAAACCATCCTCAGAGAAGTTGCAGTTCCCAACAACAGCTCTGTGACCAGCCTGTTGAATTGTTTTTGTAAAAAACATGACACTTTGCTGTAGACACCGTGTTTCAGCATAGCTCAGGACAGTCTTTCTTACCATTTGTGCGTAGGGGCACCATCTTCTTCAGCTCTGGACACCAGTTCAGCTTCTTCTCCTGCTCCAATGAGGCCTGCATGGCTCGATCCAAGATGGCGGCCTGAACTACCTCCCTGAAGGCCTGGGGAAAGTGGTTCATGGCAATCATCTCCAGCGTGTATCGGTGCATACCCCGCAGGTGGTGCATGAGGCCTCCGCTGGCCGTGGGCTTCACCACGTCATTGGGCACTCGCTGACGGATCTTCACCGCCTTCAGCAGGTTGGAGACAAAGAGGAACTTGGGAAGGAAGTTCTGACCCTGCGACATGGTGGATGGACGGCTGGGTGGGTGGAAGGAGGGGAGGAAGAGGAATGAGGACCTACCAACGTGGAAACTGGATGGAGAGAAGAGGAGAGGACATGTTAAGTCACAGCAGAGTACAGCGGGGTGGGAAATTTTCAGTGGAGATTCCCCTTCCTTATTAATTGAGATTCAAGACTCAACTTAATTTACAGTTTGTCTGGGGGAAAACCACCCATCACACAGGACCCCTCTACTGTGGAGACTTTATTTTTCCCCACTGGAGATTTTATTGGGAGAAATTAAATAAAAGTGCACAAAGGACCTCTTTGTGTTCTTGTTTGCTCTTTTAATTCTCCATTTTTTGATTTTGTCTTGATGGGTTTTGGAAAGTTTCCCCCAACAGGGCGTCCCAGTGTCCCACTGCGTTCAAAGACTTCCAACAATAAACTGGTGATTTCCAGACTGTTAAGTGAGGGCCACCCAGGGCTTCCCAAGGCTGCTGGGAAGGTCACAAGGCACACTCCTCCTCCTCGCCCTCACCAGTATTAAGTCTTTGTTTAAAGACAAGAAAATCTCACATCACCATAAAAAAAAAACCCTAAAGCAACCAGCAACACTTTCTGTGTTCAAATGTGAGGTCAGTGAACATTAAAACACCAATTTCACTCAAAATAAGGAGCACATCAGCACATTATCAGCACACAGGAAGTAAAAAGTCATGGTCAGCATTTAGGCCTGGAGTTTGGCTGACTTTTAAACTCCCAACAACATCCTCGTGTCAGCCAGCAGATGCTGTTCAATAAGTTCATACACACACACAACACACACACACGTATAGTGAGCTGATCGTGGCCTCTGTGCTGTGCCTTGACAAACAAGCAGCAGGTGCAACAACACAGTAGGCCATGCTAAAGGGCTAGTCAGTCACATGAGGGAGCAGACGACAGGAACACCTGGATGTCAGTGAGCAAACATCAGTTGTGCTGGCAGACTTCAGACAGACAGCGCTGGACGCTGCGCTTCCGGCTGGCTGGCTACATAAAAACACACAATAACATGAGACTTTGCTGACGTTAAAGGCTTACGTAATTCCAATGACAACTACCTTTGAAACAATGTAGCGCTGGATCGCGTCTCACGGCGCGGGTATTGATACAGTGTGGCGGCGCCGATGCTACATTTGGCTGTTTAAATGCCCCGTTATCCGCTCGAGGGTGACGTCTTTGTAAACAATGGCTGTCAAAGCCACTGTCGTGAGCAGGCTTCAAGCTTCCTCCATGTCCCCCCCCCCCCCTCCATAAACACGACCGTACACTAGTACTCAAGGCCCGAGCGTGATGTAGTCACCAGGTCTCTCAGCACCACTCCGCTCGGCGTGGAGAGACATGTTGTCGAGGCAGAGGCAGGCTGCTGTCTTACCTGTGTAATATGTCGGGGTAATAACAAAGCCTCCCGGATGCTCAGGCTAGTCCTCTCTCAGCCACTTCACTCAGCCTCACCGCAGCGGTACTCGGCGCCATTCAACCTTCTCTTTCCTTCAGTATCAGATCTATTTTGGAGTCCTCAGCCGCTTGCGAAGCCTTTCAAAAGACTACACACGTCCGCTAACGATAGTTTTTTAAAAAAAAGGAAAAAGTCAAGGGGATTTCCACACGGGGACTTTCCGTCTACCCATCTCTCTCTCTCTCTCTCTCCCTCTCTCTCCTCTCCTTCAGTTACAGAAAGCTGCCGCCAGGGGCGCTCCATCTGTCTGACTCAATACTGAAAAGCATATCCCACCTACTGAGCACAAAGGAGCGTTACTGAGGGAGACAGACAGGTCGCGTCATAGTCTATTTCATGAGACAGTCTAAGAAATAAATCATTAAGCTGCAGTGAGATCAGCCTCAGCAAATGAGTCACGGAAAACGAAACAGAACTCATCACTTGATAAAAATGCAGACTTTGACTGCAGCTGGGTGAGCATTTGTGTATTTGTGGATAAAGGGCAAGATTCATTTCTGCCTTTCTTTTTAAATTGCCCACATTTCCAGCCCACAGTCATGCTACAACTACAACGTAATAAAACACACAAATGGGGAGGGGGCATCAGATTATTTGGAATGGCAGAGGGGAAACGTTGTATAACATGTCATTCTGTGCAAACAAAAAAAAATCAATCCCTAAATCAAACTAAATTTTAGATATCCTCTAAGTCAGATTCCTCAGATGATCACACAAAGGGTCTTTGATCACACTTCAGTCACAAATAACCCACACTTCCTCTTAAAGGAAGCAACTCAATCCACTCATTTTTTCTTAATAACTTTTAAAAGTTATTTCACAGACAGTACCCAGCTTTCAAAGAACACGGTCAGATCAGCCACACTGTGCACCTGTGGGTCATGTTGCTTAAAAACCATTTACATTATCTACAACTGAGCCACCAGAGAGTCTCAGCTCTGTGTGACCGTGTGTGAGATGTGATTGCATGTTGTGTATTTTATGCATTACATTTAAAAATAAAAGCAGCCTGGATCGGAGTAGTTTTATGTTTACCGAACAAGACAAAAAAGTCTTATCTACCAGGTTGTTATCTGTGCTGACTCCACACTTTCCAGTTTTCCTTTCTGTTCTCCTGATCCTGTGTTGTGCTGCCCACCTATATCTATGCAGGGAACAGAAACTCTACTAATCACCTGACAACATGAATCAGCCTTATACCTCTCAGAGCTCCTGCCCCAGAGTTGTCATTGAGGATTATATTTGTTTGCAACTTAAACAAATTGTTTGATAAGGTTGTGGTTGCAAATAAAGTAGATAAAACTTTTTTTTGTTGGATAACATGATAACTGACTCACAACTTGGAATGATCAATATCTGTTTGTTGTGTGGTGAAAGAAAAACACCACAGTCAGTTGCACATGGAAAACCCCAGAAGAGAGTAAGTGGTCCACTCCACTGTTCCCAAATCAGCAGGTGGTTTAGTATGAGCCACCCTCTGTTCTAAGTTCCTCACTGTACAAATGTTTCAGGGCACTGCTGGACAACAAAACATTTACTTTCAGATCGTTTCTGAGATTGATGACACATATATTTATATCATACCCTCATCACCCTCTGAATTTTCTCAGAATTTTTGAAAGAAAGGAAAAAAAAACACATTGCCCACATTCATTTCCCACATTAAACCCTCTGTGGTGACTATAACCAGCTGGTACAGCAGTTACACTCACTGTATTATATTGAAGAAGTTACAGTTATTCCTCAACATGCCATTTGCTTTATTTTATTTGATAATCTACGAAACGAAAAATAGGAAAAGATATTAGGTTATAAAATACGGTGCACAGAATATACAATATGACAAAGGGAAAACTACAAATGGGCAATTAAACGTCTGAAGAATCATAAAATCATCTGTGTTAATAGTGACACTTGTGGCTTTTATGGGAATTGCAGTCAGCAGACATGAACTAATGAGCTGCCCGAACCTTGATTTGATCAATTCCTCAGATGTTTACCGTTACACAGCTGCAACAAGCTTACAGGCAATTTGTTATAATGTTCAGTCAGATTCCTGAACTGCTCTTTATCAGAAGTTAATCAATAGTCATGACATTTTCTGATATCCACACCAACAGATATATAATCACTCAGTGTCCTGGCTCATGCTAGCTGGTAAAGTGATATAGATCATGTTCACAACTGGTTGTGTTTTGGCTAGCTTTAAAGATATACTAAGTTTTACTATACTACATCACACACACACACACAGGAATTTTTACATCAGTATTTTTAAACACAGAACTCCTTAGCATGTTGAAATAACCTGAACTATGTCGTACACGCTCCAAACCTTACTCATATTTATAATAAACATTGATCTAAGGGGATTTTGTTGACGCCATTCTCATATTTTCGCAAAGGAAGCACTGGTAATATCATGTTCAGAAACATGCAAGAGGAGACTGACTCATTGAGACTTTGACTTATCAATAACCTTCACAAACTTGACTTCAACTTCTGTTCCTGCCTGGTTTTACTGTTACTGAACATCTGTACAGCATGTACAGTATCAGAGCTAACAAAGCAGCTGCAGTGGCACATGCTCTAAGCCATCAGATCATGTCTTCTTCTCTCCACCACAGTCTTTCCTGTTCCTCTATCTATTCAATGTATTATGAAGTATAAAATTCGCCTCTATTTAAAGAAAAATACAGCACACGCATGCTGATAATCAGGTACTTTACATTATTCTATAGGCCTCATGATACTTACCTATAACGTCCTCCAGAGTCATACATCTCTCATGTTCTGACAGTGTGGCCAGTCCCTCAGAGTGACTTCGGAACCCAGATCGTACATTAGGGCCCCAAAAGCCTCGGTGCCCCATCTTGATATAGGTGGCAGAACAATGGGGAGAACCCTAGGGAGAACTGTGAAGAGGACATCTCAGTGTTCTTCTGGCTCTTCTTGTCAGTGGAAAGCACCTCGAAGGCGGATCGAAACCCAACGCCCACTGAAAAAATCACTTACACAGCATTGTGTAGGGGGTAAAGGCTGACATTAAATTCACATGTTTTATTGTCAAACACACACACACACACACATTTGTGGCCCATTACACAAAGCACTTCTGTGAGAGTCCAAACTGACCTGAAGAGAGAGGCAGAGTGGATTGAATAGGTGAAAAATGCCATTGAGGCTAACATGCTGATGAAGTCTGACCTCTAGTGGCAGACCAGTGGAAACACAGGTGACACAGATCTAATAAAAAGTACTCTATACTGGTTACTTGAGTACTTACTTATTACTACAGATGAACAACTATGATGTAGCTTCAAGATGGAAAATTGATGCTTGTTTTTGTTTTGTTTCTTATTTGTTTGCACAACTGGTTTCTATGGATTCTTGCAGAATCCTGGTGACATGTTCCACATGCAAATATCTTCATTTGGTTTTGTAAAACAGGGATATGTCAATATGTGTACACCTTCTTCTACACAGTCTGCTGGTAGAGAACATAAGGCATGATTGTGAGAAATTAAGGCACAAAAGATGGATCAGAACCTCCACAGCACACACACTGTTCTCTATACTATATTCAACATTCTGCTTGTAATAAGTTGTTTGCCCTAACCAATATATTCCAATGGCTGCAACATGCAGCAATTCTGTTTATTTATTCTGTCTGCTTTACCTGCTTATGTGCACCATGAGTCAATTTGCTCTTGACTGCCACCTGCTGGTTGTTTCTATTGGCTTCCTGCAGAGCCTGTTTGTGGCCTTGAGGCTCACTATGACGCAGGCGATATCACAAATTCTGTGTTTCTCTGAAGCACAAACCAGGTGACATCAGTAGGAAGTATTGATATCATTAAAGACAAGTGAATGTGAAATATTAAACTCTTTTCTCATGTTTTACTCTTAAGGTAAAAAAAAACAATCTAGCCTTGTTAAACGTGTTTATTAGATTTGGATTGTCCTTTTCAGGCCTCTGGCATGATGTGAAGTTATTGGACAATAAAACATGTACAGAGTCAGTTTGGCTGCTCAGAATTACTCAAGTTACTCATTTACATTCCCTTTCTGACCGTCTCTCCTTCCCCACAGGTCTCACCCTCATTTCATTTTCTCTCTCTCTCCACCCAGTTTAGAGAGAAACCAGAGCTGTCAGGACATGCTGTGCAATGTCTAACCCTCACCCAGACCCGTCACAGGGTGGGGCTTTCTGGGTGCTTATCATGAGTTATGAGTCACATCTGTGTATTATGTATTGCATTGTGTGTGTGAGTTTGTGGTGACAAGCCTTGATGAGCAAATCTCCACACCATCTGCAACTGAGTTTTACAGCCTGATTCCACTGACAAAACAAAATGGCTCATATAGACGTGATTCTTTGGAGGTTTGCATTTAATTTTAATGTCCACCTCATAAGAACAATCAGTTCTCAAAACTGCACAATATAAACACTTTTTCAAAATGTCTTTACCTCCATGTTCCTCAAACTTTACCCCCTGCATTGTAAAAAACAAAACAAAAAACTCTTTTACAATCTAACTTCAAAAACTCTTTATTGCATAAAAATAAACAAACTACCAAAAATAATTCAAATTACAGCAGATAATCAGCTAGATTTTTTCAAATAGATTCCCTATAATCTAGAATATACCCATACAATAATAAGAAGAAGCTGGTGTTGAAAACAGATTCATGCTCATAATCAGTTACAACCTCTTAGAAAAGTTATTTACAGCCTACAACACTCCAGTTATATCATAAAAGAAGGTTAGATCATTTCCTCTTTTTTTCTTAACACCTTCTGAACACTTTCATAAAATGACTTGGTCTCGTTTGGGTGACAAATTTGGTGTTGATGGGCAAAGAGTCGATATAAGCAGACTGACTAGTTGTACAGAGCATTCAAGGATTCAACAGGAACATAGAAGACAGTAAGGCACATGTTTTACCACACAGTAATTCAGAGGATTGCACATCATCATTTTGAAGAGAATTTATTGGAGAATCCCAAAAAATATTTAATCTGAGGCCTCTTTTTTATTTCACTCCTATATAAAATGGACCCACTCAGGCTGTATTTCCACAGCAGGAACTTTCCCCAGGAACTATAGGATCATTCAGAGGAAGTATTAAAAAGTACTGGAGACAGGAACCATCCTCATTATTTTTTAATTTGCTGAATTCCTGGATGCCCACTATCATGTTTCGTATTATTTTATTTCCAGTAGAGTGGAAATATGAACATGAAAAAATGAGCTTATTCCCTTTAATACCAAAACAATATTTGACATCAGTATGAAACAAGGCAGCTCAACGTAAGTTTGGACCGTCTCAAAATGTTACAAAAAACATTTCTTACATTTACACGGTCTATGTTCACATGACAAAAATATTGAATAGAAAAAAGAAAATGGAAAATTTGATTCTGCTTTCATGTGAATTGGTGGAAATTCTTTTGAATTCTTCCAGTTTTGCGCAATAAAGGAAAGAAAAACATCTGCAGCCAACTCAAACACCTCCTCTTCCTCTGTATTATATCAATCATCTCACTGCCCACCCACTCATTAAAAGCATTATTAATGGTGCTTACAACACATCCAAAGACAGCACAGCTAACTCCCACAGTTACATCCCTTTGGTAATAAGAGTGATAAGAATACAAAACAGCCAAAAAAACCAAGACCGTCAGTCCACATTTTAGATAACATTCAGTTTCCAAGCATATGCTTCCCTCGTGCACAACAACACACAGAACAAACAACACACACTGAAGATTTGATCATAACACACAGGACAAAACCAGCTCATGGTAATGATTTATTTCGCATTCTGTGCAAAATTCTGGGTCTGGATTGCTTGACTGTTAATAGATCTGAGATACATTTAATGACTTCCTTTAAGGGCACTTGGGTGATGCTGCATTGAGAATTACAGTCATAAAATACAGAAAAATAAAAGATGGATATGTTTGTGAAAAAACCGCATGGTTAAAAAAGCATGACTTAATCTAAAATAGGCTTCTGTACATCAAAGCAACATCCGTGTCCAGAAGGAATTGCTTCGCTCTGCTAGTTTTTCTACATTGCTGAACAAAATTTCACTGAACTGAGCCACCACGGATCTTTGGTGAAATGTTACAGTGTAAAAAGTTCAATGACCAGTACAGAAAGTGGTCTTTAAGCAGAGCTATAGATGTATTTGACCTTTCCGTTGCCCTGCAGGTGATCCTCATAAGCAGGAAGGCAGCAGAAGAGGATGGCGCAGCCGATGGAGATGATGGTGGCGCCCCAGCCGAACCCATAGGCCCAGGTGTAGTAATAGTTGCCCTCGAAGATTAGTTCATTAAATTTGACAGGGTAGATGATCAGAGCGATGATTTGGATGATGACTGCAGAACAAGAGACCCACAGACAAGGTGCCATCAGTTTCACAGCAGCATCAATACAATATCCTCAAAACTAAGACTGGTTCACGCTGCCTGTTTACCTAAACCAGTGTAGATCACCAACAGCAGGTGAGTCAAAGGTTTGCGAACATCATCGAGCAAACAAGGACATCTAACAACAGCTTGGTCACCGGCCATGCAGCCGGTTGAGCAAATAAAGTTCCCTGACACTAACTAACAGCAGGGTGGTGAAAATGCCTTCACACCAGCATATCAAAGTCACATCAACACATCAACATCTGTGAGAGGGTTCTGACACAGACTGACATGACTGACAAACTGATAAAAATCTTATAATTACTTCTAATATTAAAATAGAATGTGTGCTGTATCAGTCTCAGACAGAACTTAAACCTGTCAATCACCTCTTGTATTTGAATCTGCTGGATGTTCAATAGAAAAGCCATAATGTTTTAAAGGCATCATTTTATTTGGATAAAAAGCCTAAAAAGCTGGTACAGATTAGGAATAGGCGATATCTTACTGCTGCCACAATAAATCCAAAGAGTGAGAATTTATAATGTAATTTGTAATGTCACTTGGTGACGTATTTTCTTGTGCAACGCATTATTGGGATACACATTTTAGCCTTTACCGCCCATTCCAAGTACAGAGTGCAGTAATGTTCCTCAGCGAGCTGGAACAAGTCTGCACAGAATACACTGCCAAATAATGACCCTTAGGTACAATTAACGGAAAATCAAGGTGGAATCTGCACTAGGACACAAATCAATATTATTTTGAATAATTACAGGCTGTATGATTGATACTTGAGTCATGTGTGAGTAATGAAATGCAACATTGTGTGTGAAGAAAACTCCCTCTGGCTGATTTTGTTTCATTCTAAATAAACACCTGTGAATCATGACGGGCTGTTTCACTTGTAAGACTGAATAGCTGTGTTGATTGTGTACCTGGCTCTGCCCCATGTTCCCAGGTACTTGGCATGGGGTGAGTCAGTCAGACAAACAGACAGTAGCAGCTGTTACCATAGCACAACAGCTCATGTTTTAATTTTTATTCCTTTTAATGTCATCGCCACTTTTCAGCTGTCCCTCCTTTGCTCTGACACACACTGTCTGTTACACCTTTCCCGACATTAACGTCTCACTCATGATCAGTCTGTCACCACCTTTCCCTCACGCACAAACACATGCCTAATGTATTAGGGAGGTTCCAATGAGTTTAAATTGTCTGTATTTTTTTATTTATACACATACTTTTCCTGTGTAGAATGTCAGAAAGTGAAAGTCTGCAGACCCAAATCACAAAAAAAGATGGAGAGTGTTGGAAAACTTGTCATGTCAAAGACGACATCAACTAAAACAAACTTTGTCTGCTCCAATACAAAGAGTTTGGCTTCCTGTGTGCAGTAAAAACACTGTTTATGTAGACTCAAAGTGATTAAAAATGCTGCTTGGTATAATTCACATGGTGTGTTCACTGGTGAGAGTGGTTCCAGTGAACACTGTGCACATGAAGGACTGACTTTTAACAACAAATGATAACCAGCACCAGCATGTACTTGATTTCTGAAGATCAGTAAGACAAATTCATTGTTAATACAGGACATGAGTGTGTGTGTGTGTGTGTGTGTGTCTTACCAACAATGATCAGCAGCACTGCTGTAAGAGTCATAAGACTGGGGGTGATCTTACACATTGCCAAAATGGACACTATGAAGGCGAGGATGAGGATGAGGAGGCCGATGATCATCAGAGCAGCCACTGCCTGGGCCCAAGCTGGAGTCCAACATAAGCAAAGAACAAACAAATAAATAACTTTGGAATTACAGGAACACAGGCTAGCAACACACAACATTTGTGTCTTTTATCCTTCCTCACTTCGGTTTGTTGTCACATTTTTTACCTTACATATCTATAGTGTCTGTCGTGAAGCTCTAAAACTGCATTTTACACCACGACAGGCGTCCTTGGCTGACGTCAACAGGGAAGGAGACTGTGTGCACAAACGCACCCACCACACCCTTCTCAACACCGTGTGACATTTGCTGACATAGTGTCTATAATTACGAGCGCTTCACAACACAGTTTGCAGTGAAAACTCATCTAAAACATGGAGAGAAGCTCTCTGGTAGGACACACTGTGCTTTGAACATGTTTGATGATCAGTCACTAAAGGGCTAATGCAAGTAACACTGACAGTTTCTCTTTAGGCAAGCTCACCCTGTACATTTCTAACACACTCCTACACCCAGTTTGCTGATACTGGATCTGTCCACACCCTTAAATTATTCACAGCAGTGTGTGTGTGTGTTCCTGCCCTACCTGCCTCAGCCAGGGGCATTTTTGTCATTATACACATATGAGACCAGTTGGACTGGTTCAAAGGTTCTCCCTCCACTTGCATTTGAGATGTTAATCAGGCCAGTTGTCTGTTAAAAGCAGCAGGTTGTTAAAATAATTATCACCTGCACTGAGGTTTTTTTAAAAAAAAGTTTGTCCTCATTGTAGCTGCTGACGACATCTGACCTCAGGCCATTTTTAAGGCACCCGAGGTGTGGTGGAATCTGTGAAGTAGACAGTATATAGTTTTGTTTATGATATAGGGTGGCTATGAACTATTAATCAGGGCACTGTTGTATTGTAGAAATACACTGTATTCCATCTCAGCTTGGACGGTATAGTTTGACAGGGTAAACAAAAGATACCAGTTAGATAAGGTCCGCATCATCACACATGATGAAAATGCACGACAACAAAGAAACACTGGCATCATCACTAGCTCCAACGTTTCACAGTTTGTTGATTGCTTAACATGATTACAACAGCCCAACATAATCAGCCAATCATACATTCTACTGCGAGTTTATTAAAGCTGCACTGTCACCCCTTCTAGCAGTGAGAGTAATTGCACAAACTGATGCCGATGTAACTATTACATTTTCTTACCATGAACTTTAGATTATTGTTTAAGAAGTCGCTGAATCTTTGATTTAATTTGTAGCTTCAGAGACTGTTTTCGACCACATATTTGCTGTAGGTTACTCCATCGCCATGGCTACAGTTGTTCCTCTCTCTTCTGCCTTTGTATGGGACTCAGCTCCAGCTTTACTCTGAAACACAGGGTGATTTACCTGCGGCTGGAGGGCTGGATCACCACTGCGTGAATCAGTCGGACTTTAATGTAACATTCTTATTATTCACAGTAGAAAGTCTGCTAAATGTTGTACTTGGTTTATTATGAGTATGTATGTGCTGTAACTGATAACTCTCACTTTTAGACACACACATCCAGAATTCTGATATTAACTGCAGCTCCCTAAGGGCTTCTGTGAATCTTCTGTGAAACGCAGACACACACTAACTCTCACACAAGCCTCAGCAGTGACAAATGTATTCAGGCTGCAACTGGAAAGATTTTTTTCTAAAGCTTCAGATCTGCTCTTACAGTCAAGTGTAATATTCATCAAACCTTTAAGAAGAAGGCTTTCACACAGGCAGCAGGGAACGACTCGACACCCTGTGATTTGCCTGAAAGGATTTTAATGGGACACCTCCTTCCCTAACCAGCAGCTATGCAGCTAAAAACACATCAGAGTTTTGATTCATACTACAGAAAGTGCAGGCTTGGTTAATATTATCACAGTACTACTTCAGCTAAGTGTTATATAGTAATGTAATGTAATAGTAATGTTAATAGTAAATGTTGAATATGGATAAAAGTCGGATCTTTTTCTGAAGCTAGACAATAACTTGAGCAACATCAGTACCATTCATATTTTAGGATTATAAACTAATTCCCATCACCATCTTGGCAATACATGAGCTACTTAATTCTTTTTCATCCCTGTGGTTAAGCATGGGCAGATTGCATAAGAAGGTTGTCAACCTGTCACACGAAGTCCTCATAACCTTAGTTGAATGCATTTGTGTGTTTGTCTGATTCGTTTTGCACTATACTGTGTCCAGCCCAACGATGACACAAGGCTGTTTCTGAGTTTGTCTTCTACTAAATGTGCATTTCAGCAGTGTATTGTCATGTCGCCCAACCCTTGGCAGCTTGGTTTTATGATTAATACCAGTCAAATTCAGGTTTCTCTATGTCCTGTCAGTGACGCCTTCAATAGCACGGGAACATGTTTGTTCCTGTTGTTCACTGAGAAGCTAGACTTCCTGGGAATACAGTTTTCCAATCCATGCAGGCAGCAGCCTTTCTTAACCTCCTACAGCCGTGCACACACACAGCATCTGTGCTGAGCATGTCTGTTTCCTCAGTTTCTAAAGACACTCACCCCCCCTCACTTCTTAGTCTGAACTGCAAAAATGTATCCTTGACAAAGCCAGCTGCGTTTGTCTTTTGTTTAGCTGCTGTAGTCCTGCTGGGACTAAAGGAGGGCCAGCCAGACCAGAAGCAGGGTGCAGCTCTGACAAACACTTTAACTGAGATGACACAAAACAGAAACGTTCTGTGATCATGCTGGTATTTGCTTCCGTCAGGACACACTGCCCCTCCTGCTGCTGCTGTCACAGAGCCAAGTATGATCAGACATCAAAATTCGAAAGAAAACATCTAAACTCAGCCTGCCTAATGATTATTTTAATCATATCCGACAAACGTTTTCTGCCTTTTTTTCATACATATAAAGTAAAACACGATTGTTTAAAAGGTTTGTCGGGACTGGCCCCAAAACACCTCCAAAATAAAAGCCCCAAAACCTTCATACTGACTAAATAATTATGAAAATATCAGCTTTTTTTAAGGTTGTGTTTTTGACATTTCACAGTGTCGTACAAACACTGATCCCACTGTGGAGCTGTGAGCTGTTAGCCAACCCGAGTGACTTCCACAGGCTCAGATAAGGACAACAATGCTGCCTTTGTTGCTAAGTAAGGGCATGAAATAACACAAACACAACCTGAGCAGGAGAGAACAAAAGTCAGCTCTGTTCACAGGTATGGATTAGACTATATTACCACCCTGCCTTCAAAGAACCATATCTGAGTGGCTGACTGACAGCCATCATAAAAACTGCTTTGCTTTTTATTTTTTGGGAATGTAGGTCACATTTAAAACAGTGAAAGTACACCAGAGGGTGGTTTTCTCTGTGAATGTCTGCCCTCAGATTCAAACATGGTACACTAATTTCTAAGTCAGTTTGTAGCTCTGTTGCTATAATAAATATATTTATAAGTCAAGCCTCTTCTTGGGACTTACTATTGGAATAATAACAAGAGAATAAATATTGACCCTGTGTGTGTAAATTACCATGAGCTACATATATGATGGTTGTCCATTTAATATACTTTTGGATTATATAATCAGGTGTCTGCAGGTGTAACATGAAGGAACAGGGATAAAGGGATATATCTTTACTTTTTATTTTTCTCTCCTGCCTCTGTTCACTTTGTTTTGCCTGGCTGGGAACTGAGATGCTGTGGACGTAGAGAATGCAGACATTCAAAGAAGGACGGTCTATCTGTTTTCAATGAGAACTTTGAGATTCTTATGAGAATCTCCCTTCATTCCTACTGAACTGGACAGACTGGAGCTACAAAAGCAGAGAGCAAAGTTCACCCTGCCTGACTGCCTCCTGTAGGCCCTCCTCCTCCTCTCAGCCTGGACTTTTTGTAGTTAGACCTCCCCAAGTTAAAAACAATGAAACATGTATCCAGGTTGTGTTGTTTTCTGTATCTGAACACTCCCTCTCTAGTGTTGTTATCTCTTAAAACAAGCACAGCGTGAATGGACACTTACAAAACTCCATAAGGGACCTGCAGTCCCACTGATCGTTCCTGCCGCGGCACTCCTCCCACATACTGGCATAGTGAGACTTGGCGTTCTCGTCCTCCACCCATCCCGACGTGGCGGCGATGGCGATAATGTCAAAAATGATGGCGAAGAGCAGCAGCAGGGGCATGATCCACCTGCATCGAGGGTAGGCGATCCCACAACGAAACATGACGGACGATCCGAGAAGAGTGTGTGTGTGTGTGTCAGAGAGCGGCGAAGGACAATCAGCGGGCACAAGGTGGAGTTGTAGTCCGTCCGGGCTGGTGTCTGGTGCGTCTCTGCTCAAAGAGCGTGTCGAAGGGTTGAACTGGCGAGATAGAGGCTGCCCCACCCGAGACTGAAATGCAACCTGGTTTAAGGACCTGAGGGGCCGGGCTTGTTTGAGTAATAAAATGTGGTCCAGCCCCAACTGTAGGCCTATCATATTACATACAGGATACAGACAACCGCCGGAGTGTAGTTTTATTTTATTTTATTTTATTTTTTTGTGTAGTTTTTAAATTTATTACAACAGGTAGGCAGAGGCTGTGCTGAGTAAGTGGGTAGTGAGAGGCTGCAAAGATAAAACAGAATTAGGGGGGTCAAATTATGCAGTGTAAGAAGCTGCCACAAGATGGCAGCACAGCTGAGGAAAGAAGTCCACAGAAGAGGAGTCAGGCAGGGCTGTGTGGTGCATCCTGACACTCCTACTCCACAAGATTTAACGTGACGTGTTTTGTGAATATATTCTTTAAAGGACGACTTATATAATTACCTGCTTTCATGTAAATATAATTATATTATTATTATTATTATTGATTACTGTTGTTAAAGCTCTCAGTGTAAATACGTGTAAACAGGTTTTGGTGATATACTGAAGACACTGATGGATGGGTGGGACTTCTGGCTCATTTACGGCTGACTGAAAACATCTGGATGTACAAAACGTATATAAAAGCTCCACGTGGACCTCCCACAAATGTTCATTAGGCAAGTTCGCCTGCAATGAATGAAAGTCCACCGTTAATGTGAAAATCACACTGATTGTACCTAGGTTGTATTTCCTGTGTTGTACTGTCCCTCCTCCTGTTATTGACTTCCATTGAGTGCTGTGCATCCAAAGCTAGTTTCTGTCAGTTAAATTGTGATGGAGATTGTGAACAAGCTGACAAGGAGAATATTTCAACAAGCTCAAAGCTACTGAGAATCCAACACTGTGTTCATGCAAAGAGAGTTTTATATTAAAAAAAAACATCAATAACTCACATGCTGTCTACACACCCGTCAAACAGCAAGGCTGTGAAACATGTCTGTCGATCTTAAACTGACGATGATCTGTGCCTGATTCACAGACACTGAATCACAAACTGATGTGTCTGACAGCAGCTGCAGGGAGTTAAAATCTACCCTCATATTTTACTTGTGATGCAAACTCTCAAACAAAAAACATATGATGAATGTACTGTTCATGTGGTATCATAAAATGCTGCCAGATGAGCTGACCAAAGTGTGACATGTGCGGAGGAGGAGAGACGAGAGACTGTGTTTATTATTTCTGGACAACATGAGAAGTCAATTTGCAGTTTCAAGATTCGTATATGGAACATGATTAGTGTTGAGGTCCAGTATTTATTCTGAGGTGGATATAATAAGTCATTACTCTGCTTAGGTGCTGCAAAGATCTTCTATAATGCTGATGTCCCTTTTTCTAAATGAGAATAGAAACTGTGACTGTGAGCCGAATATTTTAAATTCTGACCAAATATACAGACACACAAAAAAGAAAAAAACACAAATATACATTTGTATTCCGCTTTTCTTTCTGCTCAGCTAGCCTGCTATTTTATGCTTAGTTTAGCTTAGCTTAGCTCAGTTAGCTTATCGTAGAGTTTTTAGTAAATTTCTGCAAACATTTTTCTTTAAGGTCAGTGACTTTATACTGTTCTTGTCTTCAGCTGTTTCTTTTTCATATCTTTATAATATTAAAACATTTTCCACTTTTCAAAATAAGAGCTTCATCTTTCTAAATTCTTGACCGTTTTTCAGCAAATTAAATTCAGATTGCAGATTCTCCAGCAATTTAGAGCAATCCTTTACATCAGCGTTCAAAGCAATGCTTCAGCTGCAGCAATCAAACTTGCATTTTCTTCAGGAAATGCTCTTACATTCATAGCTACTTCGTTCAATACTATTTGTGATATTATTAACTCACCAGATTTTATGAATGAATTATTTATTTATGTTTTTATTTATTTTATGCACAGGTCCCTTTTAGCTCATTTTAAGTCTCATTGTTTTATTGTTTGTTTGATTTTATGGATTTCTTTGGTTTTTCTAATTTCATTATTTTGGGTTGTATTTCCTCAGTGTCTCCTCACTTCGCAAACCTGTGATGACATGACTATGATTGCTGTAATAACAGGGTTTCCTTGGTCCATATATTTTATCCTTTTCTTATTTCCTTTACATTTATACAAGTAGATGTGTGTGTGTATGTGTGTGTGTCTGGGAGTCTTAACCTATTTTATTTCTGTAAAGCACCTTGTGTTATAACACTTTGTATGAAAGGTGCTCTATAAAGTTTGATTTGATTTGATCTGTTTGGAAAAAAGTGTGACTGTTTTTTACTTTGACAGCTTTCCTCACATCTGTCTGACTGAACCTGATGACTCTTAACCTCTGTGTCCTCTCACAGAGAGAAGATGATCCTGCTGCTCCTCATCCTCACCTGCTCAGCAGCAGCATTTGAGGTGAAAGTGACACAGAGCTCCTATCAGGCAGAGGAGAACCATGACATCACACTGGAGTGGACGCTCCCCACAGACACTGAGACTAAGACTGAGGAGATTCATGTCTACTGTCACCATTTAACCAAACAGAAAGTATCAGGCCTGTATCAGGTCCATGCTGGTGTTGAGCTCTCAGAGTATGTGGATGAAGGTTTTTCAGGAAGAGGTTGTGGTTATGTGTTCCTGAGTGTTTTACTTCCTCTTGTTTCCCGCCATTGTAATTGTTTGCCCCGCCCTGATGTGTCTCATCTGTGTCTTGTTTTCCATCATGTGGGTTTGGGTCTTATGCTCCCCTTTGTTTGTATTAGTTCTTCTGTTATGCTACCTGTTATACCTCTGTGTTATCCCTGTCTCCATGCTGTGTCCTCCTGTGTGCCTGTAGCTAGTGTGTGTTCCAGTTCCCCAGTCTTGTCATGGATTACCTCTGCCTTAGCTTGATTGATTTCAGTTTTTCCTTGAACTCTTTTGTTTGTACATGGGATTTTATATTCATTAGGTAGATATTTTTATTAGGTGTATCGTCAGTTTTCAGTAGTTTTTTGTTGACAAATATATTTCAAATATGCTTGTATGGAAACTTTAATAGTTGTGTGAATTTAACTAATTATCTGTTCATGTTTTCTATACTGGAGATCGATTTTTGGACCTGTACTGGCCACAGCTTTGGCATATATGTAAGTTTTAAAAAGGCTTTCACACTCATATGTCTCAAACTCTGCAAATTTCCTGTTCTGCAGTGATGTTTAGATTCTGCCTGTTATAAAAAAGACAACAAACACTACATGCTACAATACTAGCATGTCGGATGATAAGATGACAGATTCATGTTAAGATAGGAGATAAAGTACTTCTATTTTTTGACCTGGAAATAGCTTTCATATTGTAAAGATCATCTAATATGGTCTAAAAAGATAAACATAGTAGAGGATGATTATCCAATCTTGAGTTTTCAGCCAACTCCTACAGGACGGGATATTTTTATCAGTTTGAACTTCCTGTGTGGGAAATTGCTCCCTCCATCTCAGCTACTGTCAACACCTCACAGCCTGTATACGATCCACGATATCTTTCAGTCTTCCTCGCTTCCTGTGCCTGCTTCCTTCACTTCCTCTCTCCCTCTCTGCCAGAAATCAGACATTCATCTAATCAGTGTCCCTGTTTCTTTTTTTGTAGGAGTTGGACTGATGAGCAGAGGTTATGCTAACATCTTCATTGTGTTTGGTGTCATGCTAACAAATTATGCAAAATTATCTGAGTGTATGGCAACATTATAACATTTCAGTGTGAGGATGTTTGCACCTTAGGCTTTCCACACATCTGAGTCAGAAGGCCGGGAGCCTTAGGACACAGCCATATAACTAAATATAACTTAAAGCAGAAGGAATTAAAAGTTAAAGAAGTTTCAGCGAGACTGAAATGTCAATAAGTTTGTAAGAAAAGTTACTCACAGTATGTTGCTCCCATGCAGCATTAATTATTCACAGCCAACTGGGTTCACATTGTTCAGTTAAATGGCAAACAGAAAACAGAAACCAAGCATTGCCTTTTGTTTTTGCTGCAGCGGCAGTCTGATTGTAAATTGTTTTCTCAGGATGTGCTCACACTTGTACTTTGGTTTACATACTTTCACAAGCAGACCAAAAAAGTAAAAACAGACAAAGACAAACTGAACAGCTTTTGTGCCACAAATACACTTGTCAGAACACATTATAAGGCACCTGATGTCCTCTTTGCTCCATGTTGGTTTTTTGCCTCTTTTGTTTCGTTAGCATGCTATTTTGTTCATTATTTGAGACTTGAAGCTGGGTTCGGATTGGTCGATGCTGCCATTTCTGCCAATCTGTGCCTGAGATTATTTAGAAACTAAAAATCCACCTTCTCGCAGATGACAAATCAGAACTCATGGGTCAGCGCTGCTGCCCTCTATTTTGCTCTGCCTGGAGCTTCTGAAGTCCTGGAATATAACAACGAGTCGATACAAGTTCAGTATGACCACCAGAAAGTTCTTGATGGTGAAGAAAACAAGCATCTGGTGGAAGATGCCGTAGCAGGCCATGACGACAAGCCTGACCACCAAAAAAGGACCATCCTGGATAAACAAGGCCTCCACGATGGCCCAGATGTCAGTGCTGTGTTTCTTCAGGAGGGAGGTCTCCTGGATGGCTTCATCACCCTCGCCTTCTGATTTGGTATTCACCACTATTGAGAAAAAGGAAACAAAAAAAAATCCTGGTAGAACATGTTGGTTCCGTATGTCAACACCTAGTGTGTTTATAAGGCCTTCAAACACACTGCACACACCCAGATGAGCAGACACGCACTAAGAGAAAAGCAGAAAATCCAAACTAAGTGCACTAAGTGCCCTACAATAAGAAAGACATTTAACAGTATCGGTATTACAACTAATATATAAATTATAAGGTGGTGTCATAAATAATTAAAGCCATTAGCAGGGATTGTCTGCTCTGGGACGTTTTGCTCTACCCTTTTTGTGCTTACTCTACATCCCTGCATGTATGTGACTACTAATTTGAGAAGGTCCACATCATCCATACAGCACTGCTTGGTAGCAAGTCTAAGGCTCAGGAAGTTAAACGTTCAAGTTAATAATTAAACAATGCTGGAGGCTGCAAGGCAAATGATTTCAGCTGATCTGGTTTTTACTGTTTACTTACTCTGGACTTTACTAATGTTTTTTCTAAACACATTGTTTAGATTGTCCCATGCTTGGAACAAGCAAGAAGGATATTCTTTTAACAAACACTCACTGACCAGCCAGATGTAGGGGGAACTGTAACATGCTCCAGGTCCACACAGCTAAGATGATGTAGACCAGCTGAGGACTGTTGTCTCTGCAAAAGACATGCAGACATAGCTTCAGTTCCTATTTCAGTCAATGCCATTGATACAATGTACAATGTTCACCAGGGATGATTGATACATTTGTGGTGCAATGAACAGGAAACAGTATGGTCCACTCCTGCATTTGCATACTTAGTGGTAGAGCATTTAGATCTCTTCTTATGTAGCAGTTGCCATCTGGGCTTCTCCACAGTGAAGAGGGTGCCAAATCAAGTGAACAGGCTGAATGTTCAAATCCTCATTGCTGAATGACTGCATGATGGATAATGCTGTTGTCAGGGTTGGACTACAAAGGCATGAAAACTTGGTCCAAAAATGTATCAATCACCCCTTTCCTGTGTATGTGATTAAAAACCAACAGTGGACATCCACCCACTTCACATCCGACAGTGTCTCACTAGTAAACTCCAGAATATCTGCCGCCGTGCCAACAAAAATCAGAAGAAGCTGAGACAGTTCATCTCGTGTGACTCCGCCTCCCAGTGGGAGGAGCCATTTCCCCACAATGAGGAGGATGAGCAGAATCTGATGAAGAGCCAGGATCCAGTCATTGGAACAGACATTGAACAGCACCTGGTTGAAGTTCTGCAAAAAAGGAAACATAAATATATGATATGATATGATTTGATATGATATGACCTCATACAACATGCAGATTTGTCACCAACTAGAATTTTCAGAGTGTTTTCAAAGGCAGATTTGTAGCACTGTTGAGCAGCATGAAGGTCACTGCTGCCTGGGTGCTGAGATTTCAATCCTTCCACTCAACTCCACTTACCACTCGACACAAACAATGACTCAGAAGATCAGACTCAGATAGCACAGACTAGACTTACCATCCATGTTGTGCAACCACTATTTTTTGTAAATCCCTGAGACATGGATTTGTTGGAGGAATGCCTGAAACTGTCAAACTGCCTGTCAGAACATCTGCTCTTGCAAATTCTCTGGAGCTCGTGTTTGTAATCAAAGGCAGAAGATCTGTCAGTTGCATTTTGCTTAATGCTACATCCGCATTCTCTGATTGTAGATACTGTTATAAGGAATTTGATAAGTTAATCAGGGGGCTTCCTAAATGGTTTAATTTACAATTGCATGTTTATTTTGACTCTTGATGAACACTCCATTAGAGATGATATAGAGTGGCCACCCTTTCCAGGCCTGGAGGCCTGTATTTACTGGAAGATGTTTTATCTGTCCCACTGGTGGCTTCTTCTGAATTCTGACCTTCACATTCTGACCTTCACAAGAATTTATGCTAACTTTCCGATTGAAAATGTTGACAGCGTCATTCGAAGTGTGTGAGCAAATTGTTGGATCTTTATTTGAGGGCTGACTAATAAGTTACTACAGGGTTCAGCTAAGCTGCTTTGGTGTTGGTGGCTGACAAGAGGAGTGCTCCTCTACCAGGAGAGCAAGACCACAGTGCAGATTTGTGGTCTTGCAAATTTTGGCTGTCATCCTGGAAAGTGGATTTACACTCATCCAACACCTTCTCTAATCATCCAAATTGGGTCCCTTGAACTACTACTTCTTCATAAAATGACCGTATTGCTGCTGTAGACAACTTTCTGGAGGATAAAGTGTCCAACACTGCTGGACTAAGTGTGTAAAAGGAAGAAAGAACCATGTTGTAGGTCTTCTAAAATGACTGGTTCAACCATAGGCCATAGTCACTTCTTGTAAGTTTGAGCCAAGTGAAAAAATAGTTGACATGACCTGACTAAATTAGTCACTATATTAATACTAAACAATTACTTTCACTTCCCTTTGCATTAGTTTATATTGTGTTACTGCAGTGCAGGGAGTTTCCAAGAATGGACTGAAAACAGACACAGAGCAGCAGTGTGTGGGATTCTCTTGTGAAAATGAACAACACATTAGTGTAGCAGTTCTTGAGAATTCTGTGAACTTTTTGACTTTTTGGTTTTTGGCTTCCAAACAATCCATCCATTTTCCAGACCCACTTGTCATGTACAGGGTCACAGGGGGAGCAGGACCAAGCTATCAACGGGCGAGAAGCTGGGTACACCCTGGACAGGTTGCCAGTCAATCACAGGACCAACACAACACACTCACACCTATGGTCAATTTAGAGTCTTCAATTAACCTATAACAAGAACGTCTCCTGGAGACAACCCACACAGGCAAAGACAGAACTTCCAGTGTTTGTAGGAATATTACACAAGAGTGAAATATGTTTTTGTCAGTGTCAGTGTTACTCTTACCTTTAGGGATTCCAGGTATGTGACATTTCTGTGGGTCCCATTCAAAGTGATCACTTTAAGCAGGTTCTCCCACGAGTCAAGCTTTTTGCACTGAAATAAGAAACTTTTGAAATGAACAGCAACTAGAGTACACATGTAATGAATTGTGCAACCTGCCCCCATGTTTAAAAAACAAACAGCAGCAGCAGTACCTGATGGTCGTTGGAGTTGTCTTGGCGGTGGTGGAGCTCCAAAATCCAGATGGAAGGAATGATACTGATGAGAAACAGAAATATGGGAGGAGAAAACCTGCAAGATAGGCAGTAAGGCTTCATCAGTATTACAAACAGATGGAAAATACACATCTTAAAAGCTGTTAGTGGCACTTTTACATATATCACCAGTAGTGGTCACAATGTCCATTAAGGCTTGTATTCAGCTAACTTTCCACGGCTTCGAAACAATATTCCATTATTAACAAAATAATAATAATATTAAAAAACTTCATTAGTGTTTGTGTAATTGCTGTAATTGCAGCCAAAAGGTCTACACTGCAGCTTTAATATGGATTAGAGACCATTATTATACAGTAACTATTTTAACCATTGTCAAGCTAAATTAATACATAAGTGGTGGGGAAAAAACAATATTTTAACTTAAAGGGACAGTTCACCCCAAAACTTTTGAAGATATACATACAACTGATAAAAACTCTTTGTCTTTCTTCCCCGAAATTATGATTCACAAGAAGTCCTTGAACAAACTCCTGCTGTTAACAGAGGAGGATAGATGGGAAGCACTGCAGGGTCCGGAAATATTATGAATATTTGATACATAGAGTAGAGTACTGTAAACATTAAGTACTACAAACAAGTATTTCATTACCATTTTGCTTTCTGCTCACTCACTCCTACACAAACAACTGTTTCTTCTTAATTAAACAAGACAAACAAGAACATTCTGCACATGTCCGCATGGAGAATTCAATGAATGGGTGCTGCTCAAATTTGACTCTATTTTATTGGTAGTTTACTTTGTGCTGTTGTAATAACGCAGTGTCCCCATTATGGGACAAATAAAGGTTTTGTTTAGGAATGAATTTCATGGGAAGGGAGTGTCCCTGGAGTTCAGGGGACGCTCCTTCCCCATCTTTACTGTCCCAGGACGATTTAACAATAACATGGGGGAACAGGCAGGATGCACAGTGAAAGTGGGGGAAGGGGCGACAGATTAATTTAATGCACGCACTGTACTGTAAAATACATAATCTGTGCAGATCAAGGATAATAGCCTATATTACATATTTATTAAATGCATGTGCATGTTCTTACCATTTGTAATCTTTCCCCTTCCTCCTCTTCAGTGTGATGATCATTTCAGCAACAAGCGGCAAAAGGAGAAAAGTCAGAAACCAGTAATTATCATTCTTCACCGATGTCACCCTCATGATGCCTGTCAGGGACACCAGGATGAACAACGCCCTGGTAACGATCGCACATATAAACTGAAACAGAGCCATCGCCACGTAAAACTACAGTAAAGTTCCTGAGTGCTCAGACCCACGCACAACAACCGCTGACTGCAGCTTTCCTGCTGGATGTAGTTTTTTGAACAAAGTCCCCAAACTTTAGGCTCCGCCCGCGCAGACGAAGGTCCCCTACAGACTTTTTTGTTTTGTCCCGGTACTGACAGAAGATCAGATAATGGAGAGTAATGACACATAAATAATAAATGCGGACTTAAATACAAAGCCTGCTGTCTAAGAGAGTTCATTGAGATTTCTTTTTTGATTTATAGATCCTGACTACGTCGAAACTCTGTGAGTGTACAGGAGAGGGCAGCATCACATCATGTGTTCCTGTAGCAGGAATACAAACAGGAGCAGCACATCCTGCTTTTTGTTCCTGGACAAATCATTAAACATAAGGGTACATCACTCGAGGTTATAGAAAGGAGTCCTCTAAATGTTAAATCACACAAAATGAGATTAACATTGGATTACCTTGTACACAATAGTGCTGCCTAAAGTAGACTAAGTCACCCTGACCCTGATTTTTTTTTCTTTTATTACCCAACACATCAAGTTATAGTGAAAACCAGGACAGGGCGAAAATAAAAACAAGATGGAGTTTGCACAACATCTCATGCTTTTGAACCTGCACGCCTCTTGTTTTTGTAAAGTAAAAAGAACAGATTGTTTTTTCTAATGAAAAACAGAAATGTGGACTGACTCCTTCACTAACATTTGTCCAACATAAAACAATGATTATGTAGTCTAATCACATATCTTATTTATGTGCCATGCAGGAAACGACATGTCAGAGCGAGTCTGTGCTGGCTTTTTAAGTCTAAAACACACACACACACACACAAAATCGTCATTTTGCCCTACTTGGCTGCATGCTGAGTTGATTTCTATTCAAATCAACCCGGCCAGTCGGTGAGGCAGAGAGGAAACAGTAGAAAGCCCTGTGACCTTAGAAAGGAGTCATACTTTTCCTGCCTTTGTTCCAAATTGTCTGTCATTGTGCCCAAATTTACATCAGGCAACATCTCAATGAGAAATGCAGACAGTGAAGAAGCAGTAGAAAGTATCCAGAGGGAAATAAAGACTCTTGTTACATGCTGCATTTAAAAGAAAATCACTGTGAGCTGAGTTTTTAAGAAACCAGTGCTGTATTTTCTGAAACATGTCCCTGGTGTTTATCATGTCTTTTTGTTGTTTCTAAGCAACCAAGGTTTAGAGTAAAGTACAAACAAAAAAGTGGCATTAAAACAAAAATCAAACCAATTTCAATCAGGGTGTTCCCTCCTGATTGCAGCAGCTTACTTTGTCCAAGAGGAAGAGACAGTTCAGTCATACAAGGAAACAAACATCTCCTCTGTTGAGACTGAAAGGCTACCCAACGCCTCACACACACACACGCAGCCTGGTGTTACCCACTGTTTCTGTGTGAGGGTGCTGTTTAACAAGTATGATAATGACAGAGATGGCATTTGAGCTCTGATCACAGAACACTGCTTCCTTCTATGTGGCTGATCATTCAGCACTGAGATATAGAGCACCTCTATCTGCTCCTTTAGCACAATCAAAACAGAATCAAATGGATAATAGGTCAGTGTTTAAATATTGCTATCCAGCACAGTACAGTTGGTGATGACAATTAAATAGAAAAGCCTAAATCAAATTAGGTCACTGGCTCTGCTAAACTAATGTTTACATACAAAATTAGACCATTAACATGTCATTTAATGCATGTCAAACTTGTGAATCACTGCTGTTCAGACACAATCCTGACAAAAGCATTCAGCTGCTGGTAAAAATAAAATGGTCCACTTGGACTTAAAGGTCAACTATAACTTCAAAATCCACACTAATTACAGATGTACATTGGGTTTAACTGATGTGATGACAAAGGACTATACTCACTATACATATATCTGTGTGAAGCACACAGATATGAGGCACAGGTATCACTGGTATTTTAACTGTACCAGGGTAAGATGGATCTTTATCATCCTTTTATAAAAAATATTGATCTAAAAAATGATCATTTACAGTGATCAGAACCATGTTCATAGCAGCAGTGTGTTCAACACAGCTGTGTAATAATTCTAGTTGTGTAGAGTGGACCAGTGTTATTTTGAGCTCACGCTGCTGCACAGAACTAGAACATTTAATCAAACTCTCACAACCTGACTGACACACACAGAGTTTCCAGCACAGGAGATCTGTTTGTGACTGGAAACATGAAGGTGAAGCAGCCATTTTTGTGTGTGTGTATTTTTTACATTATCCACTAAGGCCCACACATCCCTGTGCTTCAATAAGGTTGACTCATCCAGTCTCACAAACCTCCTCAGGTTACATTTGTTTATGTTTCAGATGACAGTTTTAGTGTTACAAGCCTGAGCAGCTGTTAAAAGCAGGAAAACTATTCACTAACTATTCTGATTTCTTTATTCTTTTGTTTGTGTGTGTGTGTCTTTAAATACTTTTGATTAAACATTCCTAAATTGTCATTATACACATTTAAAAGCAAAGAGTTTGTACACCAACAACATTTTTCCCACACAGTGTATTCACACCTTTAATTTAATATATTAAATATGCGTGGGTGTGTGTTAAATACCCACACATATTTTTACCAGTCATTTGCAGTCCAATTGTTCTCCACACTGGATGATTAATAACTTGCCTGTTATGTTGTTGTATGTATGTTGTACAGTGTAAATTTTCCTCTGTAATCCTGCTGTCACCACCTTGGTGTCATTACTGCTGCACCCCAACAGGTGGCACTACACTCTGCCCAGCAGCTTCCACAGCTCTCAATGTGGCACCTTTATTAGTCAACATGACATTTATGTTAATAGCAAAAAGGATCAGCACATCGAAAAAAAAGAAAAAAAGAGGTGGGGGCTCCTGAATGGTTAAAACCAGCAGACTTCACGTATGCTAATTTGTTTTTTTTTTTTTGGGTGGATGAAAAATGTTAAATTTCAACATCTCACAGTCACCACAGTTCGAAGGATATAAGTCATATTTTCCAACAGAGAGCTCCTTTTAAGGAGAAATCCATTGCTCCTTTGTTTATTCATTTAATTTCATGGCAGCTGCGCCTGCTTTAAAAACCATGTCAGAAACAGCGCAAGCTGGATTGTTTTCCCAAATATAAATGTTCTTTAAACAGTACAGGTCATGGGTGAAGCAGGTGGTTAAATGGTCGTAAGGCTCTGGCCTTGATTTTCTCTCCCCTCGTTTCAAAATACTGTTTCAGCTCAGGGCCCTGCAGAGTCACACATGTCAGGCATTTGCATGGGAGAAATTGGACTTAAATGGGTAACACATGACTCATTCTGTCTCAGCCCCGACAGCTGCAACAGGCCAAGCAGTTATTGGACAAATATGATTCGCCTCAGAACAGAATGAGTCTTCAAAGCCTTTTCCAGTGTGGAATCTTTGACGTAAGCCGAAAAATAAAGAGATATTGAAGCGGATTTAGTGTGAAACATATTGAGTTACACTCAAACCATATCATGAGTATTCATTTTCCTTTTTCACTCGCTGGATTTCTCTCTGACCTTAACCTGACAACTGTTATGAATTCTGCATTAGCAATCAAAACAAAGGACTATTATGCAGAGCAGCGCTGGCTCCTAGTTGCTGCTTGGCTCGTATTCCCCCGTACAGTAAACAGCCCACAGATGTTTTACATTGATATTAACAACCTTAATTTGTCCTGCGTAGAAAAAAAAGGCCGAGCATAGCGTGGGGATTAAGTTCTCAGCCATGTATCACACACAGCACAGACAGCAATCTCATTTAGCTTGAGTGAAGTTTACAGTGAGTGGGTTTTGCATAGGTCATTAGTTGTCTCAAAATACCCCCCTGTCACCATAGCAACTTCAAGTGACTGCTAAATTGCCTTATAAAATGAGATAAATTATTAATGTTGAGCGTTTTTTTTTCTTCTTTAATATGTGTGCTCAGGCTCTAAAGCTTTGCACACAGCACTGTATTACCTTTCCTGTACTGCTGTAATGGAACAGTTTAGCTATTGTCAGTCATATTCCAAAACCTATCCTTTGTCTCCATCCATAAGTAGGCTGAAGTCCTTCATTTATAAGTCACAATCGACGCTGTTATTCAAATTGAATACCTGAGGCTGCATTGCTTTTTACACACTGTTATTTTATATATATATATACATAACACAGAGCTCTCAGTCCAGATGGGAGGGTGACATGCACCAGTGAATAATCTGATCGTAGATGTCTGCTGACATTTATGCCCGTTTTATAACAATTCAGTGTTTGACAGAAAAAGGCAGCAGTGATGCATTGCACAGATGGCAAATGCTGAGGTCAGTGTCCTCAGCCATTTCATTGTCAAGTGATGGTTTGACCGCTGGGCGTATTAACCCAACTGATCTTTGCAACACACAAAAAAAGTAAATCTTAAATGCTGAGATCAGGTTCTGTCTTAATGCATTCCTCAGATGTGAAGGTGACTCTGTGACCTCTTTACTTCAAAAAAAATACATTTTTCTTTCACTTCTTGAGATTCAGCTGCGTTCCCCTCACTCCCTGCACTGAAAACATCCATAACTCAGAGGCAGCTGTAACTCAATCTAACAAAATGCCTTTTCAATCACTCTCATCTTTTATAGTTATACCCATCAGACATTTACATAAATACATTATTCATGGTCTAATCCTGGTTTCAGATGGGGAGATATAAAATGTGACTCTGTGTGTGTGTGTGTCTTGATGTGTATGCAGATGGCAGTGGGGAATGAAGCAGCCTATTTTGTTTGTGGTTTGCACATTTCTGATTCAGCTGAGCACGCTCCATCAATGAGGCAAATTTACATTTGCTGTGGCAGTAATAACCTAAAACCAATACTGATGTTAACACTTGTATACACTCGAATTCACGTTGCCCTGCCGCATGATTACATTTGCGTGGCGCTTAATAAAATGACTCACTTGACATTATCAAACAATTCGGGCTGTAATAGTTGCCCATGAATGTGAAATTGTGTTTTGCAGGCAATTAGTTCATTGTCATGGCAGTCATTCACACACACACACACACACAGGGTTTGCCTTATGAATTACTAAAGCTCACATATAAATATAGTATTAGGTATGATCAGTATCACAGCCGTGAATGGATACAGTAATTGGTTTGCTGGATATGCAGAAACCATAAATTATGCATAAATCATGACGAAGTGCAGATAAACAAGTGTGATATTAGAACAAAAAAAAAAGAGAGAAGTGTATCTACTCTGCTGTGAGCAGTAATAATCCACGCTGCATGCGGCGGCTTCTTTGATGTTCTGAAGATATCAACTGCATCACAGATATTTATGAGCTAAGTCAGTTAATATTCAGCCTACAGAGCACACACTGACACCTGCTAATATGCACAGAATTCAGCTCAAACAGCCTCCAGATGAACACATCCAATTCCAATCCTGATTAAAAGTGAACCTTCAATACACTAATTGGCTTTCTAGTGCATGTGCCGTCCACTGTAAGGTGGACTTAAATGTGAGTGAATGGAGAGAAATGTTACACCATGTTATAATGAGTCTAAGAGGCTAAAATTAGCACCACAACATCTCTCTGCTCTCCTGTTACTTTTCCTGAAGTCATGCTGCAGACGGAGGCCATTGTCATGTGATTACAGCAGCACAAAGACACAGGTGTAAAGTTACTATTGGAACGTGTTCCCGAGGACAAATTTACTTGATGGATTTTTAATGTCCCAGGGCTTTCCACTGATGATAGATGGATATCCATCGGGTAATGCAATTGTGCATGTGGAATGAGTAGGAGATAGAGTGCGTTGCCCTAATTTCTCAGAAGCTTTCTTGCTTTAGTCATCTGTAGATTTTTATAATGCCTGGCAGTGCAATTAAAAATGTGGATCCTAATATCACACTGAGAGCCTTTAATGCCAGTAAAAGTGATGCTTGGGCATGTATGCACATCCTCTCACTGCTGAATACATCTGACTAGTTCCCCTGTCAGGAAAATTCAAATGCTCTATTAGAAGATTAATTTAGTAAATGAGAAACCTTTAGGAGATTTTACAGTTTAATGATCTTCTCTTCTTTGATACAGAGTATTTTGAGTTGTTATATAATAATGAACCAAGAACTTAAGTAGCCCACTGTGCTTTGAGCTAGTAAAAATGTTTAATACATTATAATGATTACTAAACAAATCCATTTTGAACCACTATCAGAACTAGAAAAGGGCATTTCCTGAAGAAAATGCAAGTTTGATTGCTGCAGCTGAAGCATTGCTTTGAATGCCGATGTGAAGGATTGTTCTGAATTGCTGGAGAATCAGAGCAATTCAGAGCTTTATATGCCTCTGTGTGTCAGCCTGTCACCATGGTAACAGCAGAGGAGACTTCAAAAACCACTCCAACTTTGAGAGCCTGGCGTGCGGAAACAAAAAAATTTTTGAAAAAACTTGAAGCTGTGCCAAAAAACTTATGAAAGAATAAAAAAGTAGAAGAAGAAGAAGAAGAAGGAGAAAGAGGGTGAATAACAATAGTTTGATTGTCTAGCAACGGCAATCAAACTAATAAACAGATGCTAACTGCTAGCTTGTGAAGAAATACACCTACATAGGCTACTGTGCTGCAGAGACGTTGGGGTCAGCATGCTAACCTGCTAGCTGTAGCTGTTTCAATCATGTGATAGCAGTTGTGCTGCAGGGTGGTGCAGTTGATGACGTTGGCGACTTCAACTGTCATCAACCAACTGAACACAAGATAAGAGTTCTTAATGTAACGGTTATAAAGAACGATCCAGCAGCAGCATCCACAGGAACGTTGTCGCCGTTCTTTCAGGTGAGCGAACAAGCGGAGGCGGAGCAGTCAGGTAAGCTACTCCACCAACTTTGCTTCTTTGCTTTATGCAGAAATGATTTTAGCAAGTGTGTATGTACAGTATGTACCCTCCCGAAGCATATACTATTTTAATGCGATATTAAAAGCACAGTGTGTGTCTACACTGCGCTTAACTGACAAGCTAGCTGGTAGCTACGTTTACCGTAGCTAAAAGCTACATTAGCTTAAAAGCTAAACAACAAGCGGACTACACTTTAGCCAAACTGTTGTTTTTATAAGAAGAACGTCAGAGAGAATAAAATGTGCCATAAGCTTGTCTGCTCCCTTGAAGTGATTTAATTATAGTGTGAGTAGGCTATGTAAACACATCTATGTAAATAGTGGAGTACACCATGGAAAAATTATTGTTATGTAACAAGAAACAACAATATTATATAAAGGAACTAACTATTTTCCCCTCTCAAAACACTGTAAATGAATCATTTTCTGCTCCTTTTTGGATGAGGTCATCAATGGAGTGGTTTAAACTCTGCAGCTGATATTTTCTTTTAGCCATTATAAAGAAAAAAAATCATTTTTAGCCATTAAGACACACAATTGGCATTATATGTGCTATTTTAATGGCTTTTGTGTTGCTTTGCTGCGGTTGAAAGTATAACCCCAGCTCTCCATTTTGAGGTTGGCTTTCCAACCACACTGCAGGCTCCCTGCTGAGCCCGCCTCATTATGTTGAATGTGGAACACCTGTGCTGAGAAGCTTTTACCACTTTACCAGGTATCTTTCCACCATCGGCACAAAGACACAGAAAACTCACTGAAACTCATTTATCCATATTTTCCATCATAATAATACCTTCGAATTGTGAATATATTTGAAAACAAAACAAAGAATGTTCAGTCTTTATGCTTATGACTTTGGCTACAGTGTGTTTTAAGATAGATTTTTTCCATTGAATCATATTTAAATATAAGATAAAGATAAGCAGATGATATTATTGGTCGTATGCATCTGCCGGTTCTCAGGTTTATGTTGTTACAGATTTCTAATACTTCTTTCTCTCTCTCTGTCTTGTTTTTGAACACATGTTTATTTTCAATAAAGATTTCTCCACATGAAGCACAAATCATACCAGTTCACATCAATATCTCCATCATAACATTGCAGTCTCACTGGGCTCTGACTGTTGACAAGCAAACACTTGCAATTGCCAGATAAGAGCTCTAGTGGTGCCATTGATTAACCAGGGACTTCATTATGGTGGCTGCCATTAACAATGCAACCCCATTGATTCAGCCACTGAAATGGCTGTGAGAGAAATCAGGAAAGATAACACTAAAGAGCTGCGGTTTATATTGGATTCACTGCAGGAATCCCAATGCTGCTGCAGCCTGGTGTAAAACAATGAGCCTCCCTGTAATCCACCTTTTTACTCTGCTACTTAAAATACCTGAGTGTCACAGAACATCGCCTCAGCTATTTTTATACTAATACATAATGTCCTGCTGCTTGTAGAGGAGAGAAACTGGAAATGACTACCTTTATAATTCTACTAATTCTTCTTCATCAGTCACACTGTGTAATTAAGATAAATACCAGGAAGCCTTGAAGAAACAAAACAAGCCAGCATACACTGTAGTGGATGTGAATCAATGCGCCTGTGTGTACTCTGCCCGTCATTTCAGGAGGAGAAAAAAAAAGGCGCATTGCGTAATACTGTACTTGAAATAGCTGGTGTCAGAAGTAGGCCTATGTCGCTGTTGCCTGCTCTGTGATCTGAGTGCTGGATAAATGCAGGGCAAAGGGTGGATGACGGTGGAGAAACAGCACAGCGCCGTGGACGATGTGGGTACTTTTCAGTGCATGAATAATTCCAGACAAGCCGATAAAATACAGCTGACACATTCAGCCGGCGGAGCCTCAAAGGACAATGAGCCCGCATATGTAAATAGAAACCGTCAAGTTAGTGTAACTCGGTGTAAATAAGATAAGCTGTGATTAATAATTCATATAGAGTGTTATTGGTTTTCTAGTACTGTAATTAAAAAAAATATTAATCAATATAATTATATAATAGAGGGTTTGATCGCGTTAATGTGTTAACACATGTCAAATATATATACCTCGCTGTCTCTGCAAGGTCAGCTCTGCGTTTTAATATGATTTATGTCCGGATAATGGACCGCCTCGTGACGCTCCGCTTTCTAACTCGGCCAATTTGGTCTTTTTCATGTTCGCCTTTAAAAAAAATATGTATATATTTATATAAAGGCCATTATTTTTCAGCATTTTTTTTAGAGCCAACCCTGCGCGCACCCAAGCCATAACGCACACCGCGCGTTCCCCTGAAAGCAAAGCACCTCCCGGGTCCCCACATTGCCTTTTGAGGAATCGTTTGATAGCCCTATTAACTTTCATGTAACATTGTTTCTTGAAGGCATCCACAGCAAGCGCCTCAGTGTCATTACTGTGAGAAATGTGCTTTCATACTGAACGTCTTTTACAGTCCTGGAAGGTACATAGTCTTGGAGGGACAAATAACGTGGAATAATAGCACTAATTGAGCTTTTATGCGCAAATATTCTGCACAAAAGATGTTGTCTAAGTGTTATATATTACTACAACTTATCAACGATTGAATAATGTTCATATGTTTTATAATTATGTGGTAATATTTGCCCCAAATACACAGTTAATCCTAATAAAATGTACCAAAGTGGTCGCTAGCACATTTGATGTTTTTAAAATTCACACACACATTTAGACAACGTTTCCAACAGTGTTTTAAACTGAAAATGAAAATTTCTGCGTCCCCCTTGCGACTAAAAATCACTATGTTTTAACTCCACAGAAATATGTCTCTTGCAGGACCTGCGGCAATCCATTCAAGCCAGCAAGTTTGGAGAGCGTGTTGAGTTTAATCAATTCATAACGTCGAGATGGAGCCGAACTCACTGAAGGTAACGTTTGTTATCAGCCGTCGATTTGTTTTATTTTCGCATTGCGCTATTCTCTGCCTTGTGTAAACTGCATGCATGTACGCAATCCGCAAAACTTTGACTCTCTGCATTTAGTATGTCCACATATATGTGTCATATGTTGAACGTCTAAAAATAGTTACATGATATGGTACTAATTGTGTTCAGAAAGCTGAGATAGCCTGGTGTGATTGCCGTTTACCAGCCGTGCGTAAAATACGCGTTTGAAATGTTTGTGTTCGCCTGCTTACGATTTGTTTACCAAATGAGTTGATAAGAAATTCATTAATTTTGTGTTTGTCTTTTTCTCCTCAACAGTGGGTGGGCTCGTCTTGCGGTTTACATGGACCATATATATTCTATAAAGCCTTTAAATTTAACCGGGACGGCAAACCGAGAATTCTATCTCTCGGAGACTTTTTCTTCGTCAGATGTAACCGGAGGATCCTATTTGCATAGCGGAGCTTCAGCTGCTCTGGGAAGAAAGAACAAGCAAGCAACTTTTATCAAGCTCCAAACTTTATTTTCTGCCAGACGATACTCCCCAGGGACGAACAGTCACTCATGGAGAGGTATGAATACCCGATCGCCCAATGAATAATTATGAATCTTTTGGTGTTTTCCTTTGGTTCAGCATGTTATTTACCAGCATCTTTGCTGCATTAAGAGTTGGCAGTGGATGACAGAGGCATTCAGACTGACGTTGATGTATCCGATTGACCTACAGCAGTATTTGTTCTCTAGTTTACTTGAGCCTGTTTGTCTATTGTGGTGTCAAATGCTGAATGTGCACTTGTCCAGCTGCGCTCAATAAGGCTGCCGCTGCGCTCTACGGGGTTAATTGTGTTATAAAGGGGGGAAAATCCGCAAGAATCCTGCGCCTGGGCTCTGTCATTTCATTTCTTGGTAAAAGCGTGTCAAATGCTGACATATGGGCGGAAATTGCGAAACGGTAATGAATGCGAGGGATCAAACTGGCTCAGATCGCTCGCTACGATAGTTATTAGATATTTTGTAACGCTGCCTGATGTTGAAAGAGGCACAGCGAGTCATAAAGCGTGGCAGAGCAAAGCCAGTGCTGACACGTTTTAACTATACTCTCCACGCTTTGCATAATTTTCCATGTGAACATTTCCATCCTTTAACAATGTGATATTGTCAGCTCGCATTTGAGGCAGCTCTTAAAACGCCCCTGTGTTACATTACGCTGCTGCTGCTGCTGCTGCTGGCACTGAGAAAAGCAATAGTTATGATTGACTGTGGCCATATGTGGCGCTTGTGATCCGGTTACATCGCTGCACTGAATGGCATTACTCTGATTATTGAGAGTTTTTCCTCGGCGGCTACAAAACAAACAGTGTGTTGTTTTCACTCTGAAATGACAGCAGCCACTTTAATTACCACTCTCTGCTTCTGATCACTTGCGGCTGCGTGGAAATGATTCTCTGCTGCTGGTATATTGTTTATAGCGAAGGACAAAGCCGTGTTTGTACTTGACTCTTCCGCTGATGGTTTACTTACATTCTTTCCTCTTGAGTAATAGAGTGGCTATCACATTTCCCTTTCATGAGAAAAGGTGGCTATTTATGGCCAGTCGCTTAGACAAGCTATCATCCCTGTGTCAGAATTCTTCTATGAGCTTCTCACTTTAGTCTTTAACACGCTGCAATTATTTAGTAATTACTTTGAGTGCATGCATTGCCGATTCTGTGGCCACACTTGCGCAACGACATGTCAGCTCCGCCCCTTTCCAGAAGACTTATTTGCATTGCAAAGTGCTTACATTCCAGTCTATTGGCTATATCTGGAAAATATTATATTCAACTACAAGCTACAACTACCCTGTTTGCTTTGAAGTGGAAACAGATTATACCATAGAATTGGGCCAAACAGAGAAGAAAAGAAATATATATAATTTGAGGATGATATGTCTAAGTGCAATATATGTGCCTGCAGGCTGACCTCAATTAAAGGGCTTGCCAGGCGTTCAGCTCTCATCAAATCGGACTACTTACTGTACATTACACAGTGGAAATTGCCCTGACAACTTCAAGTCAGTTTATGACCTTCACTGAGCCCATTCAGATTCTCGCTGACTTTGCCCCATAACACTAATCTGCACCGCATGAGTCAGCTAGGAGCGCTTACAGATGCAACCCATAATCCAAAAAAACAAACAGGAAGGGTAAACCAGCCCCAGGGAGGAAGAAAAAAAAGGCTGATGTATGTGTAAAAAGGTAAACATCAGAGAAGAGTTCATTTTCAGCCACACCGAGAATTTATTAACCTCACCGTCTTCTTGAGTTTTATGGCTGCTCAACTGTAAATCTGTAATTGACTGGCTGAATATTAGGGGTTCAAATTATTCCAGCAACTCGTAGATATGAACTTGATAACTTACAGCTCTCAGGAAGTGTGCATGCGCGTCTGTGTTATCACAGGCGTCATAAGGTAAAACCACAACTTGGCAACAGTGCTCCTTATAACCTCTATTGTCACCGTGTGACACTTGAATATCTTCACACAGCATAAAAACAGAGCTGACTTATGACTTGTACACAGCTGGTGCTGGGGGTTGTTCCTTGTATCTGGTAGATAGCTATTATCTTAAGCCTGAAGCCACTACCCTCCAAAAGCCACAAAAGGCTTCTTTTGAAGACATCATATTGAACAAGCTCACTTGAATAGGATTACTGATTCACTTGTGTTCTCAGTGCAGAGGTATGATGTAATTTCCTGGTTATTTCTCAGGTATTTGTTTGCCTCTCCCGCGCCGTGTTTTGCTGCGTTGTGCAGTGACGAGAGGAACCAACCCATGACCTACTGTGCTTGTTTTTCTTCTGTCACAGGGTTGGAGGTCAATTCCTTTTTAAATGCAGCCAGCTTTGACTGGAAATAAAAATAATGATGATTCATTGAATAAACGCGACTCTGGGCGCCTGTGTTTGCTGAATAGCTGATAAACAGATACAGAGACAATTTATTAATCTATTTATACTAAGTTAATTATGAAGTCCATATGCGGAGGAAGCTCTATTTTTTTTCATTGTATCTTGGTCTGACAAGCAGTGTTTACCCCCACCAGTTGAGCTCAGCTTGCTCTTTAAACAAGCTTTGTGTCGGGTTGCTCACCCATTATGACAAACCCTCTATCGGGGCCTCTGCTCTATTTGTCTGCCTGCAAACTGCCACTGACTAAACAGTCACATGTGTTTTAAAACTCACTGAGTGACACATTATTTCTTCTCACTCCGCATGGCCTGCCTCTCTTGCCTGTAATACTTTCTGTTTTTGGACTCCCTATTTCAGGAGAGAGCTGTTGTAGATAACAGCTCACCACACACACACACACACACACACACACACACACACACACACACACACACACACACACACACACAACACACAACACACAACACCCAGTTATTGTATACTCTGCTTCAGGCAGTTAATTACTTATGCTTATCTTATAGTATATATCCCACTTTACTGCAAATACAGCAAGGCGCGCTTAATGGGAATTCACAACCGTGGAGAATATTTCTAGATCATGTTATATTAATGTGCTATTATCATCACCTCTGATTTCATCTGACCTCTCTTCTCCTCTATTCTGTTCCTCTAGCTGACAAGGTACACACACACATACACACATACACAGACACACTGACAGGCTGGGGACTGCAGCAGTAGGCCAGTATTGATTGCTGTGGAAAACACTTTGGCATGCATCCAGAGCCATTTCTTCAGTGCATGGCAGTAGTCCATGCATGTGTTTCAGTGCTTGGAAAGCCAGCTTGTAGGGAAATTAGATTGTATTCATTTGCTGCTTCTTTGATTTTTCCTAAGGGAAAAAACCCTGAATGGGTAATTCAGGCATCTGGGATGCTAGTTGAGTTAAGTGTAAGTGGCTTAGATATGCGAGCAGCATTTTGATGGATAAGGTCGTTCTGCTGAATGACTCGAGTGTAAATGTGATATGGCACTTTTTCCTTTTTAGTGAGTCCATACTGTTCTCTTGTCTTGGCCAGTTTGAGCATTATACCAAATCTCCCCATTCACACAACAATGGCAGGAATTTAGGGGTGTGTGTGTGTCTTTTAGTGTGCATGTGTGGTGTACGCGCATGTATGCCTCCTCCTGCCGCAGAACAAGTCATTAACTCTGAACACTGCCCTCCAGTGAATTCCTCACCATTGCTGAAATAGCATGTAAATTATTACCAGCTTTTTAGGATAGTGTAATTTAAAACCTTTAAAATGTAATACCCCGGACTTCAAAGGCTATAAAAAACCCCCACAAACATTCTGATTCTGATTCTTTTCACTGAACTGTTCTGTGTCTTTGCAGCCAGAGTAATGATACGTTACAGCAGCGCCTGTTTGTCAACACGCAGAGGACTTTTGGTGCTCTTTAGCTCGGTTTTTTCCACTTTGTCATTGACTAACCACTTGAACAGGCAAACATTTGCCTTGATGCATGACTCCAGTGCCCCCGGGTACAGCGGATCGTTATTATAACCTTCGAGGAGAATGCAGCCACAGATGGGAAGCTCTTGCTTAATACTGCAGCCTATGTTTTTAATTCCTAACTGTGGTTTTTTGGATGGAGCATGCGTTTATGTGCGCATTTGCTAAAATACAAGGATACAAAAGATGCAGTGATTCAGGGAAGCTGACACAGCTTTTTTGTGGTGTCACCTTACATGATGGATGCCTCACCCACTTTCAGAACAGCCTTTGAAAACTCCTGTTATCTCGCTATGTTTTCTCTGCAAAAGAACGCTAAGTTCATATATCACTGCAGCAATCTCTTAATGGAATCGGTGAATAAAAGATGAGTTCAGCACCCCGTCGATATTACAGCAACTGTTATTCATATGAGTAAACTGCATGAATTAGAGCAGAACATTATATACTATAATTCCACCTTTTTAAAAGCTGTTCATTGAAGCCTTTGTAGTATTATGGCAAACTCAGAAAACATATTCTAATTCAATTGTCCCTGGCTTTCTCCCCAGAGCTCCTTTTTAATTCCCAGATAAGTTTGTTTTGGGACACTGAAGCCAAGGTCAGTCACAGGGAGGGGAGATAGATAATGAACTCATATTGTGTTTCATACCCTCGTACTCTCTCTCTCTTTCGTTCCCTCTGCTTCACCTCCTCTCTGTCTCCTCATTGTCCATGTCACCATGTCCATTACTCAATTACTAATCTCCTTTGGCCTTAGGAATTCCAGTGCTGACCTCTCTGAGGCAGCAGGCTGAAACCTTCCCAGCATAACAGGAGGACTGTGTGTGTGTGTGTGTGTGTCACTGCCCACAGTATATAAAGAAACCCACCCACTGGGAGCGCGCACCCCTTGACTCCCAAGCCGAAAGTCCTGTCCGAGCGATGAGACGCTTTGCTGCAGAACGCTGACAGTCAGGAATGTCTGCCTTAATATCCGTGCATAGTGGCGCGAAATTCTTATAGGGAATTGTTCAGCATGATATGGAATATTTCAGGGTATATTGTTTCTAATTGGATCACGGAATAAAGAATCAGGAATGTCCCTTATGTGCTGTTTTTGCCACCAGTACATCACTGCATCCATATAAATTGAATGATATGGATTTCAGTGAGTTTAATTTCAGTGAGATTGCCGGAGTCATGGGTTGCAGTTATCTTCAGTTTCACAGCAGAAGTCTGTTTTGTTTCCCACTTTCAGTCTATTATGTGTAGTCATAGCAATAAATTCAGTCAGTAGTGTTTTTGGAGATATCACGCCGCTGCAGTAATAACATGAATTATTGATAGAAGAATGGAGACAGAATGTAACATCTCTCTGTTAATGCATTACCTTACATTCCAACTCAGCCATAAAAGGAGCAGTTATGTGTTTATTGATGTACCCGAGGTAAAACTACGCCGACACATCGACAAGATATTTAGCTTTTAATGCACATGTGTAGGAAGTGTCACTAGAATGACACTAGGCTGTCTGGTATGTTGCTGATGTGGAGTGTCACCTCTTGGCTGTGGGCTTGCAGTCCTCTGACCTATATTATCAAGTGGCCTGCTGGCTGTGTCTGCCGCTTTGCTAAACTATCAACTGCCTAACTCGAAGTGACAGCACAGTGTGGACGGCCGGCATTTACAGAGAAGGCAGGCCCACAAGTTTTCTAAAGCTCATCTTTGAAGCCCAAAATTCAAGTAGTGAGTTGAGGACCCCTGCGGTGCTGCTGGAATGATACATGTTTAGTGTTGTGACAGCGTGTACAGAGGTACAACAATTAGTCAGTAGGTTTGACAAAAAAAATTAATCCATGGCAATATTGCTCTTTTCATTATTAGCATAGGCATTTTAATATATTGATTTGCTGAACCAACTGTCCAAAAATGCTGATCTGATCTATAATCTCTTCGAAGCCACCAGACTCCCCTGACAACAACAGTATTTATATTATCATATCTGGTAGAAGATGGGAGGAACTGTTGTGTTGTAGTATGACTTGGCTTGTGTCCAAAATGAAATTTAAATCACTGAAGTCACACTAGCAATATATGTGTTGTTGTTTAACACAGCACGTGTTTAAAATCAAAAACAGGTCAGCTGCTTGCAGTACTCTGATTGGTCTGAACCACTGCTGCTCAAATAGCTTAAAGCCTGGTAAGACAGAGTATTTTGTGGTCTCACGAGTCTGACAACAATCCAGCTACTCTCCCTTTAAATATTTGCTGTTCTCCTCATGGCAATAATATATAATACGATACAATACAATAACAAGAATTTGTTGGCTGCCCGTGTTCTGTATTTTCCTCACTGTGGTGGGAAACCAGGTTGGTGCAATGCTGCTGTTGTCACCATTTCTCAATAACTGACTGTCTACTTCTCAGAAACTCTTCGCACAAACACAGCACATTTCTTTATTCTACAGTTTCTCAACCATATATCATGACTTATGCAAACCACAAGCCTGATATTCATCTTCCTGCTCCACACTCTCAGTCTTTAGCCTGTTACTGTTGGCTGCTTAAGTTTAAAAAAGGAAAAAAAAACAGTATATGGCCAAGTTAATGGATGTAGCCTGTTTTTCAGAGCTGTGGCTCAGTTCATAGACTGATTATATTCTGGACTGTGTTGACAGCTGCTGAATTGCGCTCACCTGTTGTGTTTTGCTCTCAACCCGAACAAGTCCCCAAACAGGATCTGTTGACACTCAACACAAGGCACCGTGTCATTCAGCTGATTAATATAGAGGGAACGGCTGTGTGTTTTTAAGGTTTGTGTATGCTCTGGTGTGCTATTGAACCACTTGAAGGATTGCCGTTTGACTCATCTTGCGGCAGAACATTTGGTGCCTTATTTTTGGCTTTGAACAGAAATATTCTATGGTATTTGTGCTGTCAACAGATTGCATCAAAGTACAGTAGATAATTCTTCAGAGATACAGTACAATGTGGTTTTGGCTGCAGGCTGAATGCTATTTACTGTTGCTCTACATTATTCAAATGGCCTGCTTTTTGTGAAGGCAGAAACAGCAGTCAGTTTTTCATTGCATGGAAAGCCAGTTACAACCACCCGCCACCACTTGACAGCTGAAGACAGCTCATTATAAGAAGACCGAAAACCCATGTTTGATGTTTTTACTTAGTGAGGGAGGCACAGCTATATCAAGCTATCCCTCGCAGGCTTTTCCTTTATAAGGAAATACTGTCTCCAACTGGTTGGGATTTGATATGCCTGTAGTTGCAGATGATAGGAGAACTGAATATGGATTTGTATAGGAATTGTATAGACAGAGTACTCAGGGAAAATCTAAAAAGCTGAGAAGTCTTGTGTTTGTTTTTGGAGTACGATGACAAAATGGCAGAAATAATCCTTTAAACATGCAACTGAAATGCTAATCTAAGGAAGTATTTTAAGCAGCGTGTGTATTTTGTTTTTGAAGGGTGGGGGTGGAGGGTGGGCATCTTTGTTGTGTTCACACTCTCTATTTACATACATTAAAATGAAAGCAAAATAAGTGTTGTTTTACATTCTGTGTTATACATGCTCTTTAAAGGAGAAATAAGTAGACAGATGCTTGGTAAATTGGAGATAACAAAGGTAAACATCACAGACCGACTCTGTGTGTCTGCTTGCACATCTGTCCTCCAGATTTCCCTGTTTCTGCAATAGCCATCTTACAGCACAGCACTCTATTCTAGAGTAACAAGCACTTCAGCCATTAGCCCTTCAAATGGAAACACATTTAAACATCTCTGCTTCCTTCCTTTCTCCACTGGACCTGTAGTTCTTCGAGTATGAGAGTTATTAAAAGGGGGGAAAAAGCACATACCAAAGGTAAAGCAAATCTTATTAAGTAAGCCAACTGAACTGAGGTATGTACACAAAACCTCACCTCAGTGTCAGCTGTGCAAATTGCTGCTGTAGATTTACATTTACAGTTTCCTCGTTGTATTGTGTGTCACCAGCTTACAGCTTTTTCCCTGCTCGGTCATTACACTCTCACTGACCAAGTTTACACACACATGCACACCGTATTTCAATTGATGTCCATATTTGGTTTAAGGCAGCACTATAAGGTGTGCACATACACTGCAGCTACAGGAATACTCCCACTTACATGTTAAACATTCTGAGTATGCTTTTATTTAGGTTAATATTGGAGCATTGCTGTGTATGTAATGTAGTGACTGTAACAAACTGCATTTCATCAGCTTCTTTACACTTGGATTGTGCGATATTTGGTGCATTTAAAAACAGAAATAAACCAGCCATGGTGACTATGATGAGACTGGCTTTCTAATCACAAAGTCTAAAACACCTACGTCCTCATTGACATTGATTTAACTCCTGGCGTAAATTCAATTCAGCAATCATCCACAGCATCCATATTCATGCTGCTGTAATTTACTTACAATAATGTGCATCTACAGCCATATTGCTACTTGAGGCACATACTAATTTAGTTGTGCCGTTTATTCTGATTCTGAATTTTGTCCTGATCTTTTTGTTGTTTTTTTAACCTGACTCTTTTACTGTGTAAACTATATGCTTATACACTGTATCCATTCTGTTAGCCATTGATTTCCTGAACTGCAGCGGTCACTAGAAGCAAACACAATCTTAGTTCTTTAATATTTTTTATTACATGGATCTCTATAAGAATTCCCTTGATTTTTGTGCCAGCCTCAAGTGGCCACTTGAGGATTTGCAAGCGAAAGTGTTGTTTTCTGGTGCCAGCACGTTGGTTTTTCAGCCTCATATTTACAGCTGGGCATTAAGGATAGAAATCTCTCAATCAGTCGCTATCAATATGAATCAAAACATAAATCAAGTCAAAGTCAATCTGTCAAGGTTACAAAATACAAAGTCATACAGTGGACACTGCTGTACAGGTACAACTTTGAGCTGACCATGAAGGCTTTCTTGGAGTCGGACTGCATTGATGATCTTCTGCCTTCCTTCTTTCAGCACGAGGTTATTGCAGTGTCTGAGAAGGTGATTGTGCGACTGGAGGACCTGGTAAAGTGGACGGTACCAGACTTCACAGGATGGGCCAACAGTCTAAAGGCAGAGCCTCTGAAACCCTCGGTGCTCCGAGAGCTGGGAACCAATGGAAGGCGGGAGGCCCTTCATCGCTACAGGGAGAGCACCCTTACCAGCGGGTTGAATTTCAAGGATGTCCAGAGGGAGAGGGCACAGCTAGGTGAGTACCAACAGAAACATCAGTGTTTCAATTTTCCTTTGGGCTGTAGTGTTAAATGTTTATGCATTTGTGTCCTGCATTCAACATAAATCATCTTGCATTTATTGTCCTTTGGTTGGTTTAACAAGTGTTGTCTTGACTGCAGTAATTCATCAGTGTGTAGTTGGAATTAGTCCCGATATAATGAGCTGAGAATCACACTAATAGACGCAGGCTAGAGGTAATGGCAGCGTGTTTGCCAACATGTTGTCATCTTACAGCTCTGTTTTCTGAGCGTGACATTAACAACGACAGCAAATCATATAATTTCTGCTGGCGAAGTCTTTAAATAATTGAGTCACATCAAACTGCAGTCTGATAGGGTCTTATCCATCAGTTTAGATCATAATTGGCCGCGTAGCTCGGCAGCTTTAAGGATCATTGCTGTGTGTGTCTGAATGGCTGTCTGGCGTGTTCATCATGCACACTGTGCCATTAAGTGTCAGTGAATGCTTGAGTCCTGAGCACGGCTCTTGGGATCTCACTGTAGCTTTACCAATGAACATAAAGCTGATGTCTGTGTGCATGACTCATCCAATGCAAATAGGAAATCCTGGCATTTGAGTCTAATAATCAGAAAGAACATTATGTTCCTTTTGAAGCTGTTACCCTCTTATTTGCCTCTCTCTCACACACATGGCTGTGATGTAACAACTAATGCTGATTATAACGGCATAAATTTAAAAATACCATCACAGTTACAGTAGGTGATTTAAAAATGAATTTGAGCTTCTATTAATTCATTTTTAATAACCGTCTGTTTTCTCTGTGTGGAAGTGAAAGTGCTTTGGGCTTAAAAATACTTTTTCTGTAGAAAATAGTGATTTATTGATGACTCTTGTTGTGTTTTCTGCTTGGGATCTTCCGGGAAGAGAAGCTGTTGTGTGTGTTTATGTGATGCCCTTGATTACTCGACATTGCTTGAATCTCATACGCAAAAAGGACAAGACAATCAATAATGAATGCTTTGTTGTTATTCCAGTAATCAATATAGTGTGAATGTGCTTGCAGGGGTGTGTGTGTACCCGTGTGTGTGTGATTGTTTTCTTTTATAAATAGATGTGTCAGCTTGCTTCTTAAATGGTATTATGTTCCATATCTGGGTTTTCTATAAATGTGCTGTATCGTCTAGATTTTATAGATTTAACAGTTGTCAGTGTAATAACGCTATTGTTACTGAGAGTGTGTGTGTATGTGTGTGTTGCTAATGAGCAGCGCTGCCGTTAATGACTCCATCAGGCTGTTTCTAAATGCACTTGTCACTCCGATGGGACACTCCGCCAGAGAATCTGCCCACTCAGCAGAACGGGCTCAGACTCTGGCAGGGCACCAGAGACACACATACACGCACAGACTTTGACACACATAGATGAACACATGCTACACACACCGACAATCAGTGGTGTGCACTCACTTATCCATTTGTTTGTTTGTTTGCTACATCTCTGGCGTGTGTCAGTTGTTGACAGTCTTAACAATATGAGCGGGGAAAGAGAGTTTGGGAGGGAGTTCAGTTATTCATCAAGGCAAATGAATGTTACTCTGAGCAGGGGGTTTGCATAGAAATATGAAATATGCCACTGCAATGCTACCCAGATGAAATATTCATACCACAGCACCAGCAGCAGCAGAGGATCAGATATAAAAGTAGCCTTAAAGCGTCCTGTAGCTGAACGTCCATAATTCTGTCTAATAATATGTTGGCTCACTGACTTTTTTATGACATTTTTTAGAGTTTGTTTTAGCCTGCTCTATTACTTGAATGATGTATTTGCTGATTGTTATTCTCAGGCTGATGTGTAACTACATCAGAAGAATTGAATTGTTCCCCCATAACAGGATACTGCAGCAATACCACAAGCTGCACAGAAAACCATTGTGAGCTAAAGAGCAATAAAGTGTGCCATTGTTATCGAGGGAAACTGTTCTTTTTTTTCCCTTTTTTTTTCCAAGTGTGTATCCTAACTTTTCCTGGCATGCAGCCAGTGTGAATGAAGAGTGCTGTTGAGTATTTGTGTCTCACAGGCAACATGTGAAAAATACAAGACAAATGTGTCTCAAACTGCAGGATGACGATTGTTGTTTTTTGTTTTTTGTACCTGTTCTGTGTTACATGGGGCATTGTGGTTTGGCATGTGAACAAAGCTGCACTGCACTCCCTAGAAATATAAAAACGGAAAGCAGAAGATGCTCACATAAGGCAGAGTAATTAATTAGAAACAAGTGACCTTCGCTGCAGTGCTGCGCCATTCAAAGCTCTAAAACCTTTGAGGGAGGGCGGTGATTGGTATCATAATTCAAATTCCAGCTCTTGTTATACTTTGATACTATAGTAAGAATAATAATGATTTAAGTACATTAAAACAAGGATTTATTTGGTAAGGTTAAAGAAGCAGCTAGAATCAGAAGTTACTTTATACTAAACAGATATTTTAAGACATATATTAATGAATTTATTGGTTAAGGGAGAGTAGTAGAACAAAGTAATACCATAGTGTCAATATGTTTATAGGATTAACTTACAACATGCTTCAGATGGAGCTCAGTACCGCTATACTTTTATACTGTACCTGTGTGGACTTATTTTTTTAAAGCATCACTGCTACTTAAAACAGACCTTTTCATTAATCATAAAAATGAATGAATTGATAGACTTGTATTTGTTTCCTATAAAAGTCTGAGGCAACAATATAATGATAACACATTGCTTTGAGTGAACAGTGATGTATGGTATTTTGAAGTGCTTACATAATCTGTAATGTAATTCACTTAATCAGGTAATGCAAACTGTCCACTCAGTTTATCTTGTATTGCAGTGAGCATTAGAGCTTCTTTTTACAGTTCAATCCACCAGGGATGGCTTGCCAGGGAAGTTTACATTCTGCCCCTCTATCTCTCCCCAGAGGACTGGCCTGATTCTTTTTTTTTTCATTGCTGCCTGCTGAAATTGGTTTCTGGTCGTATACTACGAGGCTGAGCGTTTGAGAGCTGTATCTGCTGATACAGTTTGTTAGCTTGGGCTGGGAGAAACAGGGAGCTGTAGAAGGAAAATAATAAAAAGTAAAAAAAAAACACACAAAGGATGGCTCTTGCTCACAAAATAGCTCAATAGGTTTTCTGTCTTGTCTTTCTTCAATTCAAGCCTTCAGAATGGAAGTCAGTGAGCAGATTGTGAGTTGAGATGATGTGGGGGGGGGGATTATACAAGGTCATAGTCTGGGACTCCTGCATTTAGAGTTCATAGATGGTGCTCATGACACCTGCTCTCACCTATTGTATCATATGTAGCCCGCTCATCCCTCAACGCTGCAAGGATCAGCGCTCTCTAAGAAAACATTGAGACGGGGGAAAAAAGTTACATGCTGGCAGATAGAATACATATACAGCACATTGTAAAAGAATTCCCCTATCTCCTTGACATATATTATGCAGTCTTTTTTTTTTACCTTTGATAAATACTCAAGATGTTTCCTGCAGTCTTGTTGAGGGTACATGATGGATTAGATTAAAAAAAATTAACATTTTTACGTGGTGAAAATGAAGGTCAGTTATTATTATTCAAGGAAATGCATGTTCATCATGTAGCTCTTTGCTGGATTAAAGAGCTGCAAATAGTGTGTGTTGATTGATGTTTCTTGTCCAATATCTCCGTCCACATCCAGTTTTAAATTTTTCATAATAGATTTGAATCAAAGTGCACTTTGTTGTGAGTTGTATGCTTTATATGAATGAATTTATGGATTTTTCCCCCCATCCAATAATCCATAATAACTGACCTCCATTAACCATGTACGCTGTACATTACATGGTGAGGACATTACATTTATTTGTATGAAAGGGACTCTATAAATATACAGCACACTGAAGCAATTTAAGATTGAAGGACACTTTTGCAAACATCAACCCTAATGTATCTGCAGAGATACAGATCCATCCTACTTAGAATATTTATTTATTTATTTATTTATTTACAGGAAATGATACTATAATCAAACTGCAATTTCTGGTTAAAGGGCAGCTTCTTGTTTCTACGTGTAAAGGTTTTCTTTCATAGCCTCTTTTTTTTCCCCACAGAAACCTCCTACACATTACAAGACAATGTGTTTTTTTTCTAATGTTGCATATCCACTCCTAGTAAACAAAACAGTATGGCGGCCCTGACTATGTTACAGTCGGATTAAATATGTCTTTAATGCAGTAGAGTAATGAATGATGTTTGAGCTAAATTCAATGACTTCATCACATCATCACCCATCACATCTATCGAGGTGTGCCGGACAAGGGAGTTGAAAATTAGCATGTTCACCCCGGTGTCATGTTTACATTGCTGCATTTTGACCTAAGAGTGAATGCCGATGGTGCCACTGCATTACATAAAAGCCAGATGTGAGTAGTGTTTTTTTTCGTCTGGCATAAGAGGGGCTTAACAGTGAAAGACATCTCCTGTGCTTTGCATTGTTTACCAACAACACAATCAAGCTTTTCAGATATAAATACTGACCTTTTGTTTAGTATATTTATTTTGTCGCTTTTTTGTGTCGTTTATATTGATTGAGCTTGAAGGCACAGTAAAGCTACATTTGAAGATTCTATACAGTCTCGCCTGCTCTGGGATAGGGCCGCCGTATTTCCCTCTGATGCAACATCTGATCTGTATGCCAGGCTTGGCACATATACCCGAGTTGATATCCTGACAATATTTCAGTCGGAACATTTCAATTTGATGTAGAGAATAGATTCTGTCCCTTTTCAGAGACCGTTCGGAGCATCACAGAATGTTTATGCGGGCAGGAACTTGTGATAAGGAAACAGACAGATGCTGTCTCCTCATGGTTGATTTGTCTTGGTGACAATACAGAACAATATTTGGGACTTTGAGTCACTATCATGCGTAGAAGCTGTTTTATGTTTCGACTGCTGCGCGGGATGGAATAAGTGGTTTCTAGGAAAGAGATAAAGACAACAGGGTTGTGGTGTTACAAGAGTAATGGTATGTTGTGACTCCCATCAGAGAAAGAACGCCATGCTTCTGTAAGACACACTGCCACTGTACTCCTCCATTCAGAGCATGTGGCAGATTGTATCATTTGCACTTGTTTGCTTTCCGCCCCTCAAACATATTTGCTTCCCCTTCTGCTTTTTCAAATTCTAGAAACTGTCCAAAATCCCTTTTGAAGTAATTTAATGGAGTGTTTGTATTGATTATGTGCCTCACTCACCCCCTCCCTTTTCTCCTCTCTCCTGCTTTGGTATGTATTTTTTTTTTTATTTCAGGGGTTTATGGCAGTATCTTCTTCATTATGCTCAGACCTGTAGGAGAGAGAATCACAAGCTGTTTTTCCTCACTGATGTGCTCATATCATTAATTCCCTTCTGACTGTGGCCTGGCCGGAAGCCAGAGAATTCTAAATCTGTAAGCAGTAAATTGTGTGCCGGGGTGGAAAAATCTATTAGATGTTTGAGCATGCCTCGAATTTGAATGGGAGAAAGAAAGACGCACTGTGAGAGAGAGAGGGAGAGAGACCACCCGAACACCCGAGCCATATCCTGTTATGGCTTACACTGTAATCAAATTCCGCTTCTTTGCGTAGCAATATTCATCAATAATTTGTGTTATTCTATTTCTGGAATGTCACATAATGTGTTTTTTCGACTCACGTGAGCGAAGGCTGGTGGATGGTTAAACAATGAGAATGGCCTCGGAGGAAATGAAGAGCTCCGTCTCTCTATTAGGGAGGTCTGAAACAGCAGTTGTCTCTCTTCTCTCCATTAGTCAGGTCTAGAACAACAGAGATGCTATTGATGTGACCTCTTCCTGGTATCTTAAATATGCAGAATGTGTTTTAAAGACACCAGTTAACCTGCCTCTATGACAGCTTACCTGATTTGTTATATTAATAATTCTCTTGTCATAAAAAGCTTTAAAATCACCAGGTTTTCTCTGAGATGTGGTACCAATTGAGCTTTCTTTTCTTAAACAAATTGTCTGCCTGTTCCAGGAACTCTGACTCATAGTTGAGTGTTACCCAACCAGCAGGATTTCTGGAGAGCTTTCTATATTAGTCTTTGTCAAATAAATGATGCTCATTTAAAGAATTGCTGCAACATTATTATTTCATCTTTCCCCTGATATGTTTCTTTCTGCGTGACAGTTTCACATTCTGCCTTCAGACTGATAGATACTGAGGATTTGTGCAGCTCAGTAGGCATTCTAGACATCACAGATTGTACAATTAATAACTCTGCATATTTTATGGGCATGCCAGTCCATCTGCTTTATGAATGCATGTAAAAGTGTCCTCCTCTGGACGCCCTGTTTTGCCTATTAAACAGACTTAAAAGTCAAGTCAACAACAAGGGGATATGAAGAGTATTGGAATGTAAAGTAATGATTCAGGTTATGTACCTGAGCTGGATGCCATTTTATATTTCTATCATTCTTTATTTAATACAGAAAAAAGTAATATAGTATAACACAGGGTACAACAATAAAATTTTCCCACTGTGTATTTTCAGCACAGGCCTGATAAGGACACATAACAATGCTAACAATAATTGAGATCACTCATTACATTATCTTGGAGACATAGTTGATAGTCATGCTGTTAGAAACATAAGGTTTCCTTAGTGACTGTTTAGAGGCTGCTTTTTGTGTTGCTGTTAGAAACCCAAACACACATTTTTCTTGTGAATGTAACAACAGAGCAGTGACTTGAATCTTGGCTCAGTATTTTCTAACTTTGCAGTAATGTGATTTAACAAGACTAAACTATGCAGTTTGATAATTTACCGGACTCCTGCAGTATGGTGAAACTGTGTGAACATTAAATACCCATTTAATACTACTGTAGTATCACAGTGTTGGAAAAACACTTTGAGTCAGACCTGTGCCAAGGTAAAAATAGCTTTCGTCGCTGATTACAGATCAGCTTCTCAACATCCACTTAATATCTTTCATAACCTGTTAGGCAGAACAGAGCAGAGGCACAGAGCCGGGCTGCAGGGTATAACGACACTGTAGCAGCACACATTATAGAATACTGACTTTTAGCTTTGTAGGAATAACAGTGGTCATTTCACAGCATGGAGGTAATGCATTTTTCTTGCATTGAAAGGTAATTGCAATGGAGGCTTTGATAGATTCCAGACCTTTTGTGGGAGCTGTGTGTGTGTGTGCACTGCAGGGTCACACATACTTGCTGGGGTACATAACTGCTCTTAATGCTTTTATTAAACCAAAGACCTACAAATGACGTAATTTGTATGTGTAAAATATCTCTGTGCAGATGGTGTAATATATTTTGGTTTCTTTGATATATTGACTGCCAGAGGAGTTGGATGGAGCGCCTTGTGCTGCAAACAATAGATCATTGATGCTTCTCTGTCCGCTTTCTCAACCTGTCAGTCCATTTCCTTGTTATGTGGTGGCCTGAGGAGCACTTGGCAAAATGAGAGGCGTTCAGCCAGTCTTGTTTTTTTTTCTCTCTGATTTTACCGTCAGCCATAAGTCAGCGAAAGCTGTTGTTTCACTTAATGTGCCAGAGTATAATATCTAAAGTTAACCCCGGCTGAGTTGCGGAATCACTGCTGTTTATTCCAGTGTGGGTGAAACTTTTAATTATCTAGTTAAGAGATAATTATTGAATGTGAGAAAGAAGAGCTGCGTTTGACTTTCATGCGCAGGGAAGTCTGTCGACACACCCATGTTACTAGTCATCCTAAATACTTAAATACTGATTCATGTTGTTTTTACTGTGTCAGGGTAGACACTATGTTTACATGCATAAAATATTATGGGTATTATGAACATAAAGTAGATGTATACAAATGAATACTTTGCTTATTCAGTGATCTTTCAGAAAAAAAACTTAAGGTGAAGGCCGACTGAGTCTGAACAATATTTGAAATGCACTCAGCATCAGTTATTTTTCTCTGGAGGTAAAATTTGAGCTGTATGTCTCAACATCTAACAACAGTAGCATGCAAACTAAGGGTTAAAGCTTTATGGTCTAAATGACCTGTTTGAATAATAATAACATTATGCATAATTCAGGGGAGTGGCCACTTTGAGTGACAGGCACTTCTTTGCTTTACCTGCATGTGGCTTAGCTGGGAGATAGGAGGAGCAAAATAAGGGCATCAAACTGAGCTTCTTTGAGACCGGTGAGTGATGACATGAAGCTTGTCCATCTTTATGTACAGTCTGTGTCATAGAAAATGCTCTGTTCTGACAAAGATGATTTATGTCGTATTTGTAATGTGCTGCCATTGAACTGAATTGAAAGTAAGTCTTTGGATTTTTAAGATATAACTAATATCTGTCATTCTGGACTTATTTCACTGAGTGATAATTAAAAACAGAAATTTTACAGCGAGAAGCGTTTTGGCATGAATGAGCACATAAACTTGTTATCGCAGCTTGTTGATATTCTCCACTGAAGTTCTTATCTTTCCTGTGCAATGTGAGACAAGCGGCTACAAACGCTGCATGTGCTGCATTACAGTGATTACAGCTCTGTTAGTAAAGCAGAGGATGGAGCTTTGCCACATCAGAGGTCATGTTCTGTAATCTGGAATGAATGAAGCCAAGCTGGCTGCACTTCATCAGAAATTACCTGCTTGTTTAGCCAGATACCATGTTTGTCGCTTGAATCAGGCAGCCGTCTTGTGAAAACAGTTTGAGCTTGGGAACTTCAAACAGAGATCATTAAGGCTCGTGGAGAGAAAACAATTGTTAGTGGTTGTTGTTTTCTCTTTTGTGGTGCTGCTAGAATGTGTAATCACAACTAATTGCACAGCAAAGTATGCAAAAGAAAATCCTACAGATTGCCTTTCTGGGATTTGCTTTTGTATCTTCAATACGCTTTATTTCCATGACAGCACATAAACAAGAAATCTGAACAGATGGCGCTGGTTTTTAATGACATATTGCTATCTGTAAAGTCTCCCTCTAAGCCACAGACTAAAACGTCTCCCCTTGGGGAGCGCACCGCTCTAGTTGTTATCATCCGCTGCTAATGTCACTCTTTTCTTTGCCACATTGTCAAGTCCTCCAGCTAAATAAATGCATTGTAAATTGACTATTGTGCTGGATGTAATTATTGAAAAGAGTTCCAGTTGGCTTAACTGTACGGGCTGTTTATTTAAAGCCTCCCTCCTCCGTGCAGATGTGATGATAGAGAGATAAGACAGAGAGAGGGAGAGAAGTTCTTATATAATGACAGGAATTCACAATGGAGCCATGCTGAATGACAACATCACTACCCCCTCAACATCCCCCCCCCCACATCTCCTACAACCCCCACCCCCACCCCTTTCTCATTACAGTTTTACCATTGGGAAACATGCCTGTCCCAAATAGCCTCTAGTATTATTCTTTTGTCCCCTGCCTGCTCTGTTTTCTCTTCATTCTTTTACTGAAAACATATTAAATCATGTTTCCCTTTTACACAGTATACGCCCTGAGAAATAAGTCTGAGTTGATAATGAGGGGCCCTTCTTTGAGGCAATACACACGGCAACTTTGATCTGGAATGGCATGTAATTCCTTGCCTGACCCAATTCCCATTCCAATTCTCCTGATAAGATGTTTTTTTTTCCTCTCCCCCTCGCTCCTTTGCTTTAACCTTCCAGCAGAACTCACTCAAATGGGAACTTGCTGTCTCATTAAAGATACATTTAAAGCCAAACATGTCATCCATTTCATTCTGTAGGAGAAGGATATGTGAAGTTGAAAATGCTGTCTACTACAGGCTGAGCCAAAACACTCTTTCTGTCTGTAGCGGACAACCTCTGAGATCTCTGATTACAGCTGTTCAATTGAGTTTGTGTCGGGCAGAGCTGCGTGACAAATGAGAGTGGCCGTCATAGCAGATAGAGTATCATCACCTGGGTTTAACAGCTTTTAGGCACGTTTGAGGAGAGGGGAAGAGACATAGAGAGGGGATCCACTTGTTTGTGTATAGTCACAAAAAGCAGCTGCAGCCAAAGATAGTTGATTAAATTTACTCCCTGTGGTATTTTGCACATTTTGGTTTCTTGCAGAGAACTCTCAGAATTGACTGCACCATAAGTGGATTGACCCCCAAAACCCAGCAGTAGTCTTTCATTAGTCTGGATGCAGCCAGGGACCAGACAGTGAACAGTGTTTAGGGCCAATCCATCACTGCACAAAAGGGGGGATCAGCGCGGCACAAACTTCCTCATCTTAAGCGACCTCTAACTTTGTCGCGATCGGTTTCAAGTTTAGTTCCCGGTGACAGTGATAATTCCAAGGGCCAGTCCTGCGTATAATTTCATTTTAGGCACAAAAGCTCATCTGTTATGAGGCCCCTCTTTGTTTTTTGATAGTCAAAAGAAGCAATTTAGGGTTTTGACATGGAGCCCCTCAGAATAATTCCTTCATGTATTACAGGACCTATTAAATGCAAACTTTTCAATCTGGCAATCAATAAGGCAGGCAGCTTTCCCTGGCTCTGTGCCAGACACATTAGGGCTACGAGCGATGGTTGCTAGGGAGCTGAGCCTGCTCAGGGGAAAGAATGTTTAATGTAATAGAATCACATAAATCAACTGGAGGAAAGTGCTTGTGTTGTTTTGTCTCTTCTCTTCTCTTCTCTTCTCTTCTCTTCTCTTCTCTTCTCTTCTCTTCTCTTCTCTTCTCTTCTCTTCTCTTCTCTTCTCTTCTCTTCTCTTCTCTTCTCTGTTTAACTCAAAACATTTAATATGGGTGTTTTTTTTTTAAATGTGGCGCGGCTATCGCCCCCACCTCTGTCAACCACAAGAACATCTGGGATAGAATTAAGCTGAAGGAAGTTGAATTTTCTCAGTCTTTGTGTGTGTGTAACTATTATGAGTGTGTAACTACTAGTGTGTGTGTGTGTGTGTGTGCGCTTGTTTTTGTATGCATAGCTGTGTGTCCTCAATCCTTGTGCCTAACACTTGAATAAATTGAGGTGAAAATTATATAAACGTTTCTTCTTTTTTTTCTTTGTCACAGGCCACTGCCCCACCCTACTGAAATGAATGAGCCACTTTAGTGCTTTACTATAATTAAGAACAGGAGCCAGCATGCATGGAGGGCTCTCTCTCTCTATGTATTACTCCCTCCTTCTCTTTGCCCTCTGTACAGTTTCAATGGAACATTTCCTCTGGGTGTCAGTGCCCTTTTGTGAGAATATGATTCTCTTAGAATAATTAGGCATGTGAGTATAAAAGCCAGATATCTCTTAAAGGCGTACTCCACCTATCTGTTCCCCAGATTTGTTTAATACATTATGTAGGAATTCCTGCACAGCACACTTGATTCATTTTCCCCAAAATGTCCTTCCTCCACATATCCTCTCTTTGCATTTGTATCAAATAAGGTGAATAATAAATATGGTTTCTTCTATCCATTGACCCACCTTAAAGTAATTTGCTGGTTTTAAATAATACTCTTGCTAATACCCATGTCATGGTGGTATTAGCATACTTGTGTGTGTACAGTACTTAACCAGCCTCAGTAAACAGCACAATACAAAAACTAGTGGCTCTGTTATAGTTAATTATATTTAATCTTTTCAGTATAAGAACCAGCAGTGAAGGAATTATGTGTAAGTGCTGCTTGGAATGATGCAGTGTCTTTGGCTAAGATGCCAAAAACTGAAATTATATTGAATTTACAGGTGCAGAAAATCAAGTAGTAATATTAATAATTTGAGATGATCAGAAAAAATGATAATAATTTGGCTTATTGGCTGCTGGCTGGCAAATACAGATATAAACTGGCATAGCTTTCATGGTCAACAAGAAAAGTTTTAGAAGAAACATCTTCCCCCATAGCTCCTAAATGGTCCACTGTGTTCAGTAGCTATTTGCTAACTGTGTCTGCCTGCCCTTGCTGCTATGCAGGCAGTGTAAACTGGGTTTTTAGGGCTTCCTGCCGCATTAAAAAAAAAAGCATTTGTGTATCCTGCACCTGCAACTTTGAATATAGTATGCTGCAGAAAAATGTGAAATGTGATTCCTCAGTAAAGTTATGTTGTTGTCAAATACTTTACAACACTGACTGCTTAAGGTTTCCTGAAACTCGAGCCCCTTATGTCTCATTTGTAGCTCATTATATTGTTTACTGCTGCCTGTTCTGACCAAACTTCCTTCTGAGTCTCAGTGGGTCCCTTCCTGGATAAATAAAGGTTAAAATCAAGGAACAGACAATAGCATCAGCGTGTTGATAATTTCATATTATCCAGTGTATTGTAATTGTTAATGATTTCTAATGGTCCATTTCAGTGCCTTTATATCATACTGATAATGAAATAATTTCTTAACGTTCTGCTTTGAACCACAGTGCAGTTTGATTAGTAGGAGTATCCGTCTAAATGGCAGAATGTGTGTTGTGTAGATTGTGTGTGTTTGTGTGCTTGTGTTATCACAGCTTGTAGCTGATATAATGAGCAGGGGAGAGTGGAGTGAGTTTGTGTGACTGATGTGATGCTGATGACGGACGGCCACTGAGTCATTTGCAAACACAGTATGTTATTCTGTGCAGATCCATTAAACAAATTTAAATATCACTCCAGTTTTACTGCCTTTCAACAAAATAAACAGAGTGTTAGCATCTGTGTGATCTCCTTTACTCAAATATAGTGATTTATTAAGGCTGCATCCTCTGCGTGATTAATGCGATTTTGTTTACGGCAAAGACTAGATTGCAATTAGCGAAATGTTCTCGCACATTTTGTTTTATCCAAGATAGTGTAGTCATTCACAGATTGGATAAGCAGATGAGTCATGTAATTTCAGTAAATATATTTCATTGTTTTATGTAATTGTGCTGTTGTTGGAGACACACACACACACGGCCGTCTCAAAAATTTGACACCCACATGCATCATTTCCATTCGGTGTCATTGACAGATGCTGTTCTTGCTTTATTTGGTCAGGTTTCAATAACATGAAACCAATAGCCAGATCGGGCGCCTGCTGCTGCTTATACGGTCCCCTCTCAGTGTCACGTCCTCTCATTGAAAAGTGAGAGAGAGTGAGAGGGAGGTAGATGAATCAGAGGTGTGTTTTATATATTATGAGGAAAGGCTAAATGGAAACAGGGCAACCTTTGAGATCAATACAGAGCATGGAGAAGAGTGCAGCATGAAGTGAGAATACCAAACAAGAACCCATGCTTTCCCCACTTTATTTCCCCCTCTGTTTTATTACCAGTGTGGTGCTATTTGCTGGTTGTTAAAGCTTGATAATTTGGTGTTAGCATTAGAGTAAAAAAATATGAAAGTGACATTATTGGCTCTGGTTTACGTGCCTCACCATTTCTCGCCAACCCCACAAATGCAGCAGGGGGATCCAGTAAATTCCTTGGCCGAGCAGATAATGTGGAAATGTTGACAACAGCAAATTTGAGCCGAGTGAGTGATTTAAGGACTACAGCGGATGACAGAGAGCATGAGAGTAATGCTTTTCAGCTTTTTCCTGCTAATCTGTGACAAGACAAATGAGCACACTTGCCTGAGAGATGTTGTCAGAGCTTGTGGGCAGTTTGAATATTTTTAAGCTTGGTTGAATGTAAATGACACAGTTTACATGAGTCACATTTGGTTTTTAATTAGCCGGCTCAGATCTGCTTTTAACTGTCAGCTGCCCTCATATTAGGACTGGTTTTTATTTTGAACATTCAAAGGCCCTACAGACATTCTCCAAAAAAAATGTTTCAGAGATGCAGCAGCATTTTATTTTTGAAATTCAATATCAATGTTTCATCTGCAATAGCTGTTCATCCAGCAGAGCAGATGCTTCAATCCCAGCTTACTGAATTTCATGCAGTATTTCTGAGATTTTGATTCTGATGAGTAATTTATCTTGGAAATTTATAATTTATTTTGGTGTAATTATACCAAATATTATTTCATTTTTCTGCTATTATAAAGTTGTTCTCATCATACTTACTACCACTCATGTTTCTCTCATACAGTTAGTCTACACAGTAGTGTCCTTGCCTTTTTTTCTAAAAAGTGAAGTTTACCAGGAAAAAAAAAATTCAGTCCTGTGCTGTTAAATATAAGTTTGTCATTTTTATGATGCACATGTGTTTTAAGATGTTGTTTTTACTATGTTGAGGTAGATTGAGGTCCTTATTTTTAGTGTACAGTGTCTCATGACAGCCACTATAGCTAATGACTTTTCCAGTCCACTCTGGACTTCTGCAGTGTCACTTACAGTGTGATGCAGGAGTGCAGTATTTCCCTTATCTTATTTATCCACATTTTAACCATGTGGCCAGCTCTGGGGATGCAGTTTCTCGAGTGGCCACTTGAGGTTCCAAAAGTGAGTTGATTTCCTTAGGCATTGTGTTAAAATGTCAAGCTACGGCAGCACAAATAAGGTTGTTAACAACCATGTACAAAAAACAGCTTCTGTAGGTTTATGACACTTTAATTTTAACAGATGGGAGCTACGTGTCTGCTGAGCAGCTTGGTCGCACAAACTCTGTGTAACAATGTGTGCAGGTCATTTCGGTCACGCATAAGAACGAAGAGTTGTTTGCCAAAACAACTTGTTGATGGGCACTTTTAAAAAGAAAACAGAGTTTTGGAAGACAGACACAGCATGTTGCAAAAAGAGAGTGATGAGAATGTCATTATGTTTTGCATCAAAAATGCTTTCAAAGCTGAAATGTTTTTTTCTGGGTGATGGACTTTCATCAGTATTATAAGCTTATGTAACTGCAAGTTCATTTCATTGTGGAAAGAAAACGATGGCTTTTTTTTTCAGGAAATCAGCGCAGTAAAAAGCAGCAGTATTGCCCTTTAAGAAGGAGACACAGCATCTGCTGTACAGTTGTTTTATTTTACATGTTTGATTCAAAACAGAAGCCCTGTTTGCAATGTGACTACTCATTGTTCACGTCTCTGGTAATTTGTGCAGCAGCTGTATCATTATTATACAACAGTAGCAGCTCACTGTATGACTTCACTATACATTGTTCTTAATGGTTACACTTACAAATTAAAATAAAGGAAGAAACGTTCAGTCATGTCATGCTTCCTGACTGATGTCATGTTGAAGGTATTTAAACTACAAATGAGTTCTGCAGACTGAATGTTTTATAGAATTGTCAGAGGTTCATGGACTGAGAACGATGAGTTGAAACATCCATTTTAATCGCTGCTTCTGACATTGTTGCACCAACCAGTTCAATAAAATCCTGCGCTCCTGCTGCAGTCATGTAACATCTCTGTCTGAAATGTAAAAATTAGATTTGTGTGTGCATTTCGACTTGCATATGTGGTTCAGCCATGCATCCAGCCATGCCTTTGTCACTTCCTGGTAGTATTAATATAATGCAGTATACTTGAGTCACTCAGCCATATTAAAGCATCCACAGTTCTGCTTTTCAGACTTACAATACAAATGTTATCACACCTTCTGTTGTATCAGTATGTTTGAGAATTTAATTTACTTAAAACACTCTTTTGGCAGAGCATTTTGTAGCATTTTACAGGTCTTTTCAACTAGTCAGTGCTAATAGAAATGTTATTCTAAGTAGAAGCACAAGCAGGCAGTCATAACAAAGCTGATCAAGGTCTTTCTAAGCTCAAATCATAAGGAGGACAAGCATTTCCATTTGTGGCTGCCAAACTAAGTATCAGTTTACTATACAGTGCAGAATGTCAGTATCACCAAATCGTAGTTTGAAACGCACATATGCACAGAATGTCTGTCTTCCCAGCCTGTTTGTAGTGAATGAATTATTTTCTTTATGTGCAAGCATTTTGACATACTTTAGAGGTTTAGATGCTTATCTGTGTCTTGTCATGACGGCAGAGCAACCTCAAACATAGTGTACAGCCTGAGCCTTTAAAAAACTAACTTAACTGAAGAGAAGAACAAAATGTCACCACCTTGGAGTCAGTGTGGGATTACATGAAAAGACAAAAGAACTGTGACAAGTTCTCTGAGATGCTTGGAACCACCAGCCTGCCAAATACCTTTAAAGAAATTTAAAGGCAACTTTGTACGTACTGTATGTATTGACTTGGAAATGTAGGACAGTAAGACAAATTAAGACCACATGCTGCTGTCATTAACCTGTATTCTGGTTAAAAGGAGCAGTTGGAATTCCAGCAGGAGACCCTTTTCTATGAGTTAAATTCTAGAAAAACTGGATGCCATATTTGCTGTAATGTGCCTCATAGTGTTGTTCATTAGGGGCTCTCTTGGCTTGTAAATGGCCATGTCTGTCATACTTTGTGCCCCTTACATTGCAAAGGTTTTCTGTTGGGGGTGGTATGAGGTACTTACACATAGTCTATTATATTTGTAGAAAAAATAAAACAAGCTATTGCTCTGTTGCCTCAAAACAACTCAATCATCTCTGAATATGTTCACATATTTACTTTAGACAAACTCTGTTTTATCCTCGTCTTTGAAGCCACCAGACTCCAGTGGAACAAAAGAAGTAATTTACTTTTAATACATTTTGAATTGTGTCCATACAGAAAACTAATTGATAAATGTAAAACTATTCCTTTTGTTAATGGAGTCTGGTGACTTTTAGGAAAGCTTTAGTCCCTCATTGTAAAAGGCTGGGTGACAGATGGGTATTATGTGATAATGTATAACCTATATCCTTTCTTGTAGTTGTACATATTCTTTGACATAACCCTTAACATCTAGTACTGTTTTTGGTTTTCCCTTAAGCCATTAGAGTCAGTTGAGAAACGCTGCAGTTTTACCTGCCTTCCTTAGGCAATTTATTTGTGTGATTGTGACTTTGGTGTGTTATGTCAGCTTCGGTCTGACATAATGCATTAAAAGACCACAGCAGTAGACCAGCAACTGCCATGCTCTGCAAGGTAAAATAAGTGTTTTTATCAATGGCGTCTGGTGGCTTTCAAGAGTGCATAGATCGATATAACTGCCAAATTCCCTGGCAGAATATCCTGCCTGATGGCTGCGTAAAAGGATGATAACAATACTAGAATACTCTTTATGCTCTAAATATAGTGTACACTTAAACTGCACCCCATCCATAGCAGTTCATTGCTTCTCCAAATCAGTGTTGTGCCAACCACAATCTACTGTACACTCACTTATAGATAAGTACCTCCTCCTCAAAGCCCTCTTCAAAGAAACAGAACTATCCCTTTTATTAAAGTATTTAACTATTAGTATTCTTTGTCAGTTTACTCTATGCTGTAAAGTATTAGAATTTATTGAGTGCTGCAGTGACTTAGTGGTCATAACATCAGCTGTCCTGTAGAGCTGTTATGACCCTGACACTATTGTAGTTTATGAGGTCAGCAGCTTTACAGCGTGTTCTGAAAATAATCTGCCGCAGCACAGCTGTTTGATCAACACGCTCTATACCACCACTAGGACAGGACAGACAGACAGAAAGAGATATTGAAGAGAGGTCTTGAGAGAGAGAGAGAGAGAAACAAATTGTTCTCACAGTGTCTTCCAGCTCTCCAGTGATACAGCCACAGCCCCATCCAATTAGAAAGCTTACAGTAAGATAAGGACGTCCTTTATTTTGAAAGGTCGTGCTGCTGGAACAAAAGAATTTTTTAAAGTGTACATACACTCATTGTACATTACACGCACCATCACACACACGCACACTGACATGCATACTTTACAATGCCTTTGTACAGTTATTAATGCCCTGCAGCTCTCTCTCCAAATTGAATCTAATCAAGTAAAATGCTGTGAGAGTCCTTGGGAGAAAGAGCAGGTCTGACGGTGACCGCTTACAATAAAATCCCTGACATTTGGAAACAAAGCCTGCTCTATCTCTGCGCTGTAATTGCGTACGACAAATGCTGCAATCTTGGATAAATGTGTGTGTCTGCTGTATGCAGGAATATGAAGGTTTATACATCTGTGGGCTTTGTGGCACCTTTGTGGCATATGCTGTCTGCATGAACGTGTGCGCTGGCTGAACGGTTTTAATAATTTCTTTTGAAGTGGTCGTCATTTGAGTTCAGTGGAACTAATTATGCTACTTGTTGGGAATGCAGCTGCTGTAAATATGTGATGAATGGAGTCCTTCCTGTCCTGTTTCTGCTGCACATTTCATTTTAACCTTATCTGCCTCCAGCTTCAGGAAGAGGAATATGCATTTTGCAAATCAGTTAAATCTGCCTTTCTTCAAAAAGGCAAGGTGAAAGGCTTTCTAACTAGCCACCCTTAAAATATTAACTTATAGTACCAGCAGAAATTCCCATGAATGTCATGTCCAAGGGCTTTGTAAAAGCAGACAGGACGGTGAATAATTCATGTACAAATCTTGTTTCAAACTGCCCGACTCTGCTTCATCAACTGTTGGACCATGTCGTCAGCTTTGTAAGCTAGAAAAATATTTGCATTTTACTTCAAACAACAGTCTATACAAGCAGGAGAGTCTGCAAAACATGACAGTGAGTGTTATTTAAGAAACACTTGCTTGTTAGCAAGCTGTGATTGGCCAGTTCAATATGCAATATTGACCTTTGTATTAACTGTGCCGAGGTTATGTGTGGTTTTACTGTCGTATAATCACCACAGTATAAGATTAGATTCAGATAAGATGCTTAGGTAATACTACAGGGACACAATATTACATGCTATTTAAGGTTATGTCTTATGAAATCACCTCATATTTGGTGACCCATTAATCAATATCATCATCATCATCATCAAGATCCTCAAATATTTGCATATTTTAATAAATGACACAATTTAAAACACTTTTTATTAACTCGAATAGGAAGTGGTTAAAGTAGAGATCATTCTAATTTGATGAGTCATGAGTCATAAAAAATTGTACTTTGAATGTTACATAAGTCGGATTGTGTATGTAGTGTTGTAGTGTCTGTTTCCAAGGGGTTTTATAGCTACAGTGTTTATTGATCGGTAAAACTGCAGATTTACTCCGTCCTGTATTGTCTTTAAAAACAAGGAAATGCCTTCCCTTACTTAACCAGTGCCTGCTCCATGAAGAATAAAAGTGCACTCAGTCATAGGTACATTCTGTTTTATAGGTGGTAGGATCATTTTGTTATAGGCTAATTAAACATAAAAGCTGTTTTTTTTTAAATCACCACCTGTAACATGTAGCTTCACTAGCCAACTTTCTGTTAGTCACACAACATCAGTGAGGCTTGGATTACACAGGAGGAAATGTGATAAACACATGTTGCTAATTAAATGCAAAACGACATTCCAGTGCACTTTATGTCCTGTAAGTGTATCTGGTACAGTAGGTTGTAGTGAATTCATTTCCCTGTATGGACCTGTGCTATTTTTCTGACTACATTGTATTTGCATGATTTTATCTCTTTTATGTCACCCTATAATAATGTGTGAGGTTTTATCACAGTAATCTATACAGTACACACAGTACTCTATCTGTATTTTGTGTTCAGTTTCAATTAATACATTTTACCTGCTAAACTAAATGTGGCTTACTGAACGTCAGCACGTTGTCATGGTGAATATGTGGGCAGGCTGGAGTCTTAAGTTTTGTTCTTTCGTGGTGTCAGTATATTATTAACAGTTTGATTGTGTATCAGCATTATCTTCCTGGCTTTTATGGCAGTTTATTGTGTCAGCTCAGTCTGTGCTTCCTGTCCTGAGGTTCTCCAAATAACGGAAGAGATTTCTTTGCCAGTTAGCTGTCACAGGGTGATAATGCATTTGTGAAACTTACACACAGTCAGTGAAATATTAATCACACACCCACGTAGGAGATAGGAGCACACATGTGTTGCTGTATCAGGAGGTAGCCTATCTCTACTACCTGACTGTTAAACCGTAGTCTGCACTCATTTTCATATAGCTTTTTAATTTAACTTAACAGTCAGCCATTAGCCGTGCACTCCTGCCTGGCCTGAATGTCTTAGAGAATTTCCCACCTTAAAGCTGAAAAAAAAAACAGGTAATTCTGTACAGCAAGGGTTGTTTTGACTTTCCTGCAGTCACCCTGGCAGCTGTGCACATCATGCATTTCAAGCATTATATATTTGTACAGTGGATGTGACAAGGCGTCCTGTCAGTTTGCTGAAATGTATTATTACTACAAGGAAAGGATGTGAAACTCTTATGAAAGCTATTTAAAGTCACAATGAAACGGTAACGTTTGAGTGACCTGCTTCCTCGAAGTGATGCGTTTCCTGATACACACAGACAAAATATGTTGTGAAAGAAAGACGGAAACCAGCGTTTTACAGGTCAAAGCACCAATTATTTTATTGAGAATGAATGAAAGTAAAATAGGCTTTTATTTTTTTTTAAAGTTATTTATAAATAAGATTAATAAAAATAAATAACATTGGTAAAATACCCACCGCCGGCCTAGATGTACAGGAGGATATTCACAGCACAGTAGATGCCCCAGATTATTGTATATTGTCTCAGTAGGTAATTAAAAGTCAGATCTGAAGCAAAAGTAAATGTGTTCTCTAAAATTGAAGTGTTACCATTTTCTACAACACTTATGGGAGTACTTGAAAAACAAAATGTTTCTTATTTCACTCCGTGTGTTAAATTAACCTCTGCCTATCATCTCTGTGGACCTTCTAACTCTGTATGTGGTTTTTGTGTGTTTTTCAGGCCAGGAAGAGGATGGACGGAAGGTTTTAGTCCTCAGTTATCCACAGTATTGCCGCTACCGCTCGGTTCTGGCGCGGCTCAGAGAGCAGCCGTCCTCCCTGCTCATAGACCACACGGTGCTGGCATTGGGTGGCATCGCTGCGCTGGACGGAAGCACGAGGATCCTGTATTGCCGTGACACCTTCGAACACGCCACCCTGCTGCAGAATGAAAGCATCTGTGATGAGTTCGGTAAGTGTGGCAGCTGAAGATATACGACATACACATATGACATGTCATATATGCTCACCAGTAATGCCAACAGCTACTACAAGAGCAGTGGAGGGCATGTGGTGAAACATCAGATCCTCAGGTCCTCATTTCTAAACAAACACACACATTTAAAACTAATTCTCACAGTATGGTTCATCTCAAACTTACGATTATATCATTTTGGTTAACCAGGCTATTTGTTCAAGTCTGCTTTTAGTGGGAAATTGACATTTTGGGCCAATCATTTAAATCCATTGTGTGAAAATTCAGAAAGAAGCACAAGAGTCCATTTAAAATGTTAATGGAAACCAGAGAGAACTCCTGTGACAAATACAATTGCTGTGAGGGGAAAAAAAAATGTCCAAAACAATTTCATGAGAGGAGACAAACAGCCCTTGCTGACAAAGTGTTTCAGAGCACTGGGTTTAAAGGAAAGTGCACAGAATTTAGACATCGGTGCAGTATCTCTTGAGTCACTTGTTGAATGCGGCTGAAGATTACAAGTTTGAAAATGACACATCTGCCTCTCTGAAGTCTCTGTAATCTCCTGCATTAGCTGCCATTAGTTATACATGCTGCATTTTATTTAGCTTGGAAATTGGACATTAAAACTGTGAATCACACTGTGTTCCAGCACAACAAGATGATGTTAGCAGTTAACTAGTTTATTAGAAAGAAGTGTTAATAACAGGATGTTCCATTTCCAGTGGAAACTTTCAATTGGTTTGTCTAGATTTAGGACAAGACCCGAATCACTGAACCTTTGCTTTGTGTAGTCAGCAGGTTTTGACAAAGGAAGTAAAGACTATAACCTGATGTTTAGGGAGCAATGTTTGTAACTCATTATTAAGAAGTTTGCATATCGTCTAAGCTTTAACTCGTATTTGAGCTCCTAATGCCAGATGTTGTTTCCTCGTACAGATACTACACATAGTTATGATTGAGGCTGTTTTAGTTTACTTTAGTTAATTAGTGTCATTGCAAAGCAATCATTAATATAAAAAGAGAAATTCAGTCCAGATCACACTGCTTTTCAACAGCCTTTGTTGAAGTGTTTGTTTTTCCCGCAGCGCTCTTTCTGTTTATGGACACAAATGACTGCTGTTCTTACTTCCTCATCAGTAACACCTATGAAAAGCATTCTGTGGTTCCGGCGTGGAGTTTTTTTTTTCTGAGTGCTGGAACATGTCTATTTGCCATTCACTGTGCTCTCTCTGCTGTTCATGAATCCACACATTTTATTAACCCCGAGCTGCTCTAAAACAAAAGAATAACGTGATTCATCTCTCTTTATATTTCCTCTGCTCGGTAGCTCAGCAGGCGCTTGTGCAGCGTCAGTTTGACATTCACAGTAACGGCTCCTATGGTCAAAAGTCATTGTTTTTCTTTTCCTGTAAATTTGCCAGTAGGTAATTGCATTTTAAGAGAGCAGCAGAGGTGAGACCAGAAGGGAAAATGGTTTTAAGGCATAGGAAAATAAGTTATGAATAGTAACGCTAACATCCTGTGGCTGCTGTTGCTCATTCACTTGGCTCAATAATGCCATTCCTCTGTGAGCCACATTTAAGCTAAAGGTTTATTTTCATAGCCTAAGGGATTTCTACTTTTTTGACTATGCCAACCAGATTTCTAATGTTATTCACATGATGGTTTACTATGTTTGAAGCACAGTTTTATTGCTGCCTGTATTGCTGCTTTGAGACTCGATTGTGAATTGTTGCAAAACAGCAGAGCTAAGTAATTTCCATCACTAAAGCAGGTGAACTGCAGCCTGCAGGGCCTCTTACTTAAAGGTGCACACCTGAATGTTTGCACATATGAAACTTATACTGCCATTTATAGACACCCTATTAAAAAAAGCAACTGTTAAATCCATCTTTATGAGGATAAATACCAGCACTGTGGACATGTAAGAGGCAAAAGTGTGCAGCTGTGAAATATTAAAATGTTAAAATTTAATCTGGGGAACAATTTTAGGACTTTCTTGTATGCTTCCCTCAATGCTAATTCTGACCTTTTAGATTCAGCCAAATCTGCTGTGGCAGCTGTAATAGCCGTCCGTCTTGTCTAAGCTAATTCATGAAAGTGTGTCAAGCTACCTCAGGGGGTAGAGAAAACGAGAGGGCTCGGGCAAAAAAACTGTGCTATTGCGGAGTTTCAGTGAGCCTATTGGTACAGTATTGTGTGTGAAATGTAGTCATCAGATGAAAGCCTGCTGGTGAAATCCACTCTATCCCTGGAAGCTTTGTAACACAGATTCAACACAGCACTACAGTAGGTGCCTGTGCAGCATAACAGTGTAGAGATTTACTATTTAATAAGCAGCATATGCTGTTGTTTTCTCATTTACCTGTAGTTTACGACGACTTTGATTTCTTCACTGTTTGCTGTGATGATTTAGAGTCATTCCTGGTATTATAAAGACAGTTGTCAGGAGACTGGGCTTCATCTAAGCCGATCTATATTCATGTTTTTTTTCTTTATCTGCATCACCACCAGTGTCCCTGCTTTTGAACCAGCTTGAGCGAAACTGCAGTTGCGTCAGTTACCAGATCTTTAGTCCTGTGATCCATATTCATGTTGAGCATCGCCTGTCACCCCTGCAGCTGCTTTCCTCACGGGGAATGACACAGTTTTTGTTTATAATTATCATGCATTCTCTGCCAGCGTGGATTGATTATGCCCATGCTACTTTGTGTCCCCAATTTAATTTTTTTGCCAGAAGGAATGTAATATTATCACTGCGCTATCATACAACAGGAAGAAGAGTACAGCTGGTACAAATATTTTCCTTTTCACTTACTGAATGAAAAATAATCTCTTACATAAACCGAAGGTGTGACATACTGTACTGTAATAATATTGGCATTACTTAGGCTCCTCTGCTGTGAGGGAAAAAAAGCCAGAAATACTTTGTGTGGGCCAGACCTCTGCAGCGCTGAATGACAGATGACACGGTTCAGGTTTTTCTTATTAGCTGTTGCTAATCTGTACACATTTATTCGGCAGTAACATAAACAATTGTATATGATATATTTAAACAAGATGGCTGTTTGTTAAGAAAAAAAAATGACATCTCATTTTCTCTGCTGACCTTCTTCTCCCCCCTTCTCCCTTCCTCCTCCCCCTCAGAAACCCAACACTCCTTGTGTGCTCATTGCTTAAATCAACAGTATTTTAAAAGTTAGTGAGGCAATCATGTTTGAGGTAAAGCAGTTGAGAAGAGCTACACTCCTCGTGCTCTCTTTCTCATTATCCTATATTCCCCAGGTCTCTCTCTTTGGCAGAGAAACTGTATATTTCATGGTTGGCTCAGTGTGTTTTGTTTGAAATATTTCTCACTCAGTGCTGGTTTGATTTTTATTAAAAAGAAACATTGTCAGTGCAATCCATTGGAATCCTTTTTTGTAATCCTCCTGGGTGGGAGGAGTATAAAAAACAATTTATTGCTTCAGTATATTAGCATTGTCCAGATGTACTGATCACAGTCTATTTTTGTGTGTGCGTGCTAGTTTTTGTACATCTGGTCTGGTGCTTTGTGTGTGTGTGTGTTTACAAGGGTGTGACTGCATGTCTGAGTTCGTGGTGTCTGTGTTTCTTTTTTGGTAACTCATCTTCTGACTGAAACTGATACTGAAATATACTCAGAAGAAAAAAACGAGCATGCTTAAGCCTTAAACCTGCACTTTGAGATAATATCTTTAAAAACATTCAGCTCCACATGCTTGATTGGGTTGGGTCACCAGATGAATGTACAGCATGATGTCATTGTTTCCACAACTTGAACCACTTTCTCCCTGCTCTTTAAACATAAAATGTGATTAGATGAAATATGCATATGCCAATATCGCCCCATGACAGCCCCGTCTGTTAATGTAATAGGCAAATTGCTTGCTAAGCTCGTGTTTTCCCATCTCCTCTGCAGATTTGTGTTAACCACCAGCCCATGAATTTTTCATTGTCCATATGTCATGGTATACAGAGGCCATAGAGAAGGATTTTAGAGGAGAAAGGAGCACATGCTGTGACTATACATACAGGCAGATTTTATAATCAGGACATAGACTCTATACATAAAAAGAAGCTGAGCATCTGGTGACATTGTCCAGTGCCATGTCCTGTAGTGAGATATTTTATTAAATAATGAGTAAAAGATACATATTTTTTGCACTGTTTGCTTATATACATAACATATGCACAACCAAAAATAAGTATCATTGCCACAGTCTTTTCTCTGATGTGGCATTAACAGCATTAGCATGACTTCTAGGTGGAATAATCAATCTTTCTGATTATCCCTATTATGTCATCAGCAACACACCAGCTCTCTACACACGTTGCTTGGCATTGCTGCTTCTCTATTTTTAGCCAACAGAACAGACGTATAAATAAGCATGTGTGGCCATAGGCAAGAAGCCTTTCAGAGATCTACCAGGTATTTTACGGTGCAAAGGTTTCTCAGAGGAGCAGACGAGTGAGGATAATAAAGAAAGAAAAAAAAGGAAAGAAGGACTCTCAGATAGAGTCTCACTGCAGTTAAGTGGAGTTACTTACTTTAGTAACAGATCATACATAATTTTAATTTGAGGATGAGTCCAGTCTTTGTTTTGTGCCCTGGGTTTGGTCATGTAATACGTTTGTTGTTGACTCTGATCTGATGTGTTTGAGTGGAGTGGGAGGCTGCAGTCACTGCTCTTGTTGAAAAGTATTACATAAACAATACATAAGGCAGTTCTGGTTCTCCACATGAAATATTTATCCACCATAAAGTATGGAGTTCCTATCAAAAAAGCAGGAATAACATATTATTTACACACCATTTGTAATAATAGTTTTATTAGGTGGGTATTAATGTATGTGGAGACTCACATACAGTATTTGCTATGTTAAATGTAGCCATTGTTGTTTTCAATTTACTGCAGTATGAAAATCATTTTACAGAAGCACAACACCAGCTGTATACAGGTGATCCGGCACAGTGAAACATTTAGTCACCTTTTTATTGTCAGGCTGTCATCACATGTTATTGCAACAGGGAGCAGTAACTGTTTGGAAATCCCTCCCCCCTGCTGCATTTATGGAAACTCTGACATCCAAGATTCAGTTTTTTTTGCCAAACGGGAACCATTTTAAATCAAACAAAGTTAATAATATCCTTTTTGTTTTATAGTATATTTCAAATTATAGTTAGTGCAATTATAAATTCATGTTTTTGTTTCTGTTTTTTTAGCAGTGCATGCTTTTAAAATCTGAATCCCAGAGTGTTCTCGAATGTATCACAAAGGAATCTATCCAGACTGGCTCCTACTTGCAATCACAGTTACACAAGACAAGATGTTAACACTGACAAAAAATATTAAAGTAGTAGTAAAGGTGATGAAATATTCAGTGCAAGTAAGTGTCTATAATAAGTATGTTGTAACATGTATGTTTAGAGCTCTGCATGCTTTTGGCTTCCTGGAATTAAAAGAACAAATCAGAGACACGTTCATATCTTTTCAATGTCCTAAACTTCTCATTTAAGTGATTAACCACTTTAACTGTTATCTGACAGGTCATTATCTGTGTGGGAGATAACAGATAGAAGCGAATGTGAATGTGAACGTGTTTTTTTCAAAGCAGTTGTGTAATTTAAAATACTGATAAACTGCAGAGCGTGTTATTAATTACTTTACTCTTCAGCAGAGGATGCCAACTTGACCTCATTCATAATAGCATAGATGATTATTCCATACTTGTCAAATGTTGGAGAACCACTGTGAGCAAGATTATATTTAGATTATAAAGTGATAAACAGTGGTGATGGAACATTTAGATCCATTAGCATCGACAACAAAATGGAGAATATTCCTCCAGTACATTTAATACTAACCACACCAGTTAAAGTAACATGAAAAGTCTATTATTGCTGGGGCTGTTAATAGACACAGACATCTTAAATCTTAGCCTTGTTACAGATTGCCATTTTTTTTTTAAAGTTATTGTGCATTGGCTTTAAGATTCATTTTAAAAGTAGATAAAGTTGTCAGATATGTGTAGTGGAGTAGAAAAGTACAATATTTTTTTGGAGTGGAAGCATTCAGTGAGTCCCATTTTTACAAAACCCCAGATGTGGGCTGTGATAAAACTTCAGAATGTCCCTAATTAAATTTACAGAGCAGCATGTTGCAACCTGGCATGAGCAGGTCTGACTCATCTGTGTAACTGTAAACGATGTTTACAAAGTCTGTCTCTGTGCAGAAACACCTCATGAATGCAGCCTTTTTAGTCAGGTTTCTGGGTTGAGTGGAGCACATCTTTCAGCAGGTAGAGGCTTGCTGCTGTTTGTTGTTATTCCTGAAAAGAGCTTGTGTAACTTAAGTGACGTAAAAAAAAAGTTATTACACTGCTGATACATGACAGCAGCAAAGTGAGGATTATGCTGTGTGATGATTGACTGACGTGTCCATTATTTTTTTTCTAAAAAGAAAGGTTATTTATTTATATATATATATATATATATATATATATATATGTTATATGTTATATATATATATGTTATATGTTATATATATATATATATATATATATATATATATATATATATATATATATATATATGTTAGAAAAGACAAAAATATTTTGTAGAAAACTTGGCCTATAAACAAGAACAAATGAACAGAAATATGAAAGTATCCATTGGCCTATTTTGCTATAGGAATGATGATTATTTATAATCACCCTGGCTTAATGCTGTGTAGCTTTTCAAAATGATAAAGTTCCTATGATTGGGCTCATTGGCCGACTCAATCCCATCAAGTGTAACTAGAGCGTGATCTATTAGAATACATATGTTTTATTGATGTATGGGCTCCGTGTTTATCCTGGCATTCATTTATTTATAGGTCGATGCTGTGATTTTTTTTTTCCTCCAGTAATGAATAGGATAAGCCTTGAAGCTTATCCACTGCTCCCTTTCATCTCTCCCTCTCTCCCTCTCTCTCTGTCTCTCTCTCTCTCTCTCTCTCCCTCCAAAAGCTAAATTGAAATACTGTATTTTTTAAAGCTGCGGTCCTACTGAGTTGTTGCTGCCGTGTGTCAGTATCAATGATGTGGAAGCGTTTGAAGGTTATCCTGTTTTTTTTAGCAAATCCTCCACATTATGTAACTTTGACTCTGTTTTACATTTGGCACTCTTGGAATAATTGTGCGTGTATATTTGGGACAGTCCCTCTGTGTGCTCTTAACATTTACAAAATGGGATTTATTTTTTAATTTCCTCCCCTGGAACAATGGCCATTAAAAGCTACTTGCCAACACTCGGGCGCAGGAAGTGACATGTTCACTTGTCAGATATTTGTTTTATTTTTGTCCTGACACAAAGTGCATTTTTCCCTCCATATAATTATGCTGCATTTGTGTGTGAGTGCGCATGCATGCTCGTGCTTGTCTTTGAGTCTGCTCCACTGGGGTCAGAGGTCATTGCATTCCTCAGTGTGTTTGTCAGTCAGTGGATGTGGGTTAAGAGTAAATCCAGCCATGTCTCAAATGTGATGTGTGTTAATAAGTACAAGCGACGCTAACCATCATGAGGCAATCACATGAGGTGGATAGGAGATGGAAAAGAGGAGGAGGAAGAAATGAACGAAGAGGAAATTCGAAAGATTTTCTCACTGTAATTATGGCTTATTGTGACTCCAAATTAACTTTTTGAAAGTTCCCCCTGTAAAACATGTGACATAATTTCCTATTTACTTTGCAAATGGAAAGCTCGGGTCGACAGCCCTTTATGAGTTTGCGCAGTGTTAAAGTACACACATTCACACCCCTGTTGAAACACACACCCCGATGAATCCGATGAGAATGATTTTATAATCCATCGCAATAATAAACTTCTTTGAACTGTTTAATTGGCTCTTCCTGGAACGGCACGGCTTCGCTTCATTTGATCTGATGAAAGAGTAATGTTGCTTCTCCCCAGGGGGAGCATGCACAACGGCGCACAAATAATGAATTAAGAACACTACGCTTTTTTTTTTTCTCCAAATGACTGCTATAATAAAGAAGAAAAATTCATTTTGCATTTACACCAGTTTCCCTCAAATTGCTTTCATGTTTACTTGGTTATGTATTTAATTTTCAGAGCTTGTTTTAAGTGAAAATAATCCTGATTCCTGGAAGGGTAATGGATTGAGGTCACATGGAAATTGATTGTCATCTCTAAGCTCCACCATCGTTCGATATATTTGGAGACGTTCCAGAGACATTCCTCATGTGATTCTGTGAATAGTCACACTTACTGTACACCCCTGGAAATGAATAGCCTGTAAGGCAAGTAGTGACATTTGATTTAAAGGCATGTGTTGTGTGTTAAAGGGAAACCAAAGTAAGCTGCATAAAAAAAGAAAAAAGGAGAAAGAACTATGCAAAATTGAAACTGACAAAGTCATGATGGTTTGGGAGAATGTCCTCTTTCCTTGGCTGAGGGATATTAACAGTGACAGCCTGAATGGAGAGTCTGTGTACAGCAACAGTATGGTCACAGAAATGAGCTCATTACTGGCAAATACATTATGTATGTGCACATATATACACATTTGTCTTATTATATTACTATGGTGAGAATATTCCATTTACATATCCATCTGCTAATTGTAACCCCAAACATGCCAAAACCTGAAGGCAAGGAATTCAGTGTAAAACCTCAGCTGAATTTATCCACAGTCCTCTCCATGAAAAAATACCCCCCCCCCCCCCCCGTTGTATGGCTTGGCAGGAAATCCTTCTTACACACACACACACACACACACACATAACCACAGAGTTCTCATGGCTTGTAGAAGCTAACAGAACGATTTACATGATTCTTTATAAGTGCGAGATACAAATATGGGAGAGTATTTTTAATGTCCTGGTAAACACACACACACACACTCACCGGGATGTGGGCTTGTCTCCATGGCAACACTAGTCAGAGCGTGCCCAGCCTAGCGTTTTTGACACTTTCTCCTGATGATGATTGATAATTACTACCTGACTTGTTGTCCCCGTCTCCACAAACATATGGCGGGAGCTGCCCTCCGCCATATATCTGCCAAAATGTTCCCTTTTCTGATAATAGCTTTTTAATGTTGCGTTTTGTTGTGCATGCGTTGCAATCATCAACGACCCCCCCCCCACACACACACACACACACACCTCCCTACCCCATCCTCCCTTTGTAATTACATTTGCTGCCGCTCACATAGTTATTACAGAAAGGAAAGAGAAATAGATAGGAGAAGCACAAGAGTGGGAGAAAGTCAAAAACAGGAGGAGAAGGGAGGGTGGAGGGATGAGGGGATGGGGTGGGGGTGGGGGGTGGGACAGAATTGATTTCACTTTGAATTGATGTGTTCTTTCCACCACAGCTGGATTTAAATTTGACAAATTGTCAGGATTAACACAAAGAGCATTTTTACAGTATAGTCACATATTGGAATATAAACACCAGATAATAGCTGGTGTGGTTGGCTGTAATCTAAAATGGCAAGCTAGGCTCCTTATTCCATATCCAAGTGCACAGTATTTTATTATGCAGCCTGTTTGCATGCATAAAGCTTATATTTAGATGCAATTGAAGGCAATCTTGTTATATTCACAGAGGCCATAGTGGAGGACATCAATCTATAAACATGATTTATCTACTGTGCAGTATCTACCAAAGCATTAGCATAGACCTTCAATTGTGGATCTTATTACCTGCCTGTGTACTGAAACCTCAGACTAAGACTTCAGACCTGACCTGCATTTTAAACCTGAGATAGCAATGAATCAATATTCCTGTTTAGTCTTTACTAAACTGCACCTGCAGCGTAATTGGGACAGTTAAGAAGAGTTTATGAGACAAAAGCGACTTAATAAATCTTGTTTTTCTGAGCACAGTATGTTTAGGTATCCAAACAGTTTATTGTCCTCAGTGACCTCTGCTTCCAGGAGCAGGAACATTATCTGCAACACACTCTCACTCATAATGTCTTGCATAATGTCCGCAGGCTAAATCAAATGAACTTATCAGCTGAAAGTACAGTACAGACATGTATCTGATGTTACATGTCTGTACTGTACTTTCAAAAGGGCAGAACAGCCAGTTCACCTTTAAGGTTCATATAATGTGTGGCGCACCTGCAGCAGTCAAAAAGCACGGCGCTCCGTGGAAAACCGAAGTCATTTCTAATACTGTGTGATTGAGGTCTGCCACAGGCTATGGCAACAGACAGGCTCTGTGAAGAAGATAATGATGCATACGCACAGCTGTCAGTCAGTCGGCTAAGGGGAATCGTCTTTGAGCAAAATAAAAACAGACTGTAGCCGATATAATTCAGTATTTGTACAGGAAATGATAGGTTTGGGAAATAGACTGGAACAGGATGACGGAGTTGTTGCAACAAGGATAGCAGATCTGGTGAGAATCTGCCCAGAAAATCTCACATGGGTTCTCATTTTTACAGTGTGGATGTATTTATGCATTTAAACTGAACTCATGCATGGGCGCCCATTAGAGAGAGGATAAAAAAAGATCTGTTTTACTAGCTAGTAATGGTTTAATTTGTTTTGGGTGTTTTTCTCTACATACCATGATGATAGGGGTCAGTGGAATTTGGCTTATGGGGCCAATTACTTTTCCAGACCACTGCTACATTGGACAAAGTGTGGGATAAATTCTTTGGATGAAATTGTATTTTTAGACATGTGTGTTCTAAATGATAAAGAATTGATTAAATGACAAACTGTTGTATATTTAAGCCTAAAAAGTCCACTTTAAAGACAGTTGTGTCATGCTGAGCTTTGAGGGGTTAAAGAGTCAGTTATTTTCCTTAGGGAGTGAATATTTGACTGTAGTAAATAAAGACTCTGGTTGCCTCATGACAGCTGGATGTTATCATAGCCTGTTATTTTTCTCTTTTGCTAGAAATGTAATTTGTAATTTGTTCAGCTTGCTCTACAGCTTAGTTGTCATATTTTAAGGCAAGTTGCAGGTTTAAAATATAGAACATTAGTCATAAAATAACTTCCTGTAAATACTTTTTTTTTTTCAAATTAATGGACCAGTGTAGCAGGTATCAGTCTAGTGATGGGGATAGTGCCAGTTAGTGGCTGTGTAAAAAATGGTTGCAAAATACAATAATTTGGGGACTTGTCACCATGGTAGTTAGGAATATGATGAAGATGTTTATTGCAGATGGGTGTGGTTTAACCCATTCCTAAACTGATTTTAAAAAGTGACAAGTGAAAGTGATCTGCTGGTCTGATGATGATATTTAACAACTATCTGCTAGGTTAGGTATTACCATCCACACTGCATGTCCAGGGGCTAAATGACCACATGTGTAGTCAATGGCAATCAATCTAAAAATATATGTATGTTTAGAAACTACAAATAATGGTCTAAGCGTGTGTGTGTAATTTTTATAAAGTTTCCCTTTAAATAGCCATTGAAGCACAGTCAATCATGGTACTGTGTGGTTAGAAAGAAAGGTCTGTTTACAAGAAGCTGTTGAGGACTTGCGGATGAGTCGGCCGCACCTCGGGGGACCGTTGTTAGACCTCTTTTAGTAACAAGACAGACTAATCCCTGCCTTTTACTCAGGCGCATGCTCTAATAGCCTTGTATTACAGTGATTTTCTGTGTGTTAATAGTCAGAACAACTTCTTGATACAGGTATACTCAGAAAACAAACACACTCACACTGCTCAGCGAATGTAGTTGTCAATCTGGCACCTCAGTGCTCGTCTCTTTCTCTTTCTCTCTCTGTTATATTTAAAGGTGGGTTTGTTGTTGTTGGAGGCCCGGTAAAACTTGGATGTGTTTGTGTAATAACAGTAACTAGTATCCATTGTCACACCTAGGAAGCAGCCAAATGCATTCCTCCTCATTAAATTCAGGATCGCTCTTGGGTACAGGAGTGTAAAAATATCTTCTTATGTTGCTGCTGCATTTATAGGCGAAAACAGGCAATGGCAGTGATGAAAATATTTCAGTGTTATTGATGTGAAATCCCCCTAGGTTGACCTAATACTAAACTCTTGGAATTAGCTGCAAAACATTTCACAGTCTATCAATGGATAATCTTCCTCTGTATATTTATGAGAAATTAATTAACACTTGTATCATCTATCAACCTACGGAGGCTTTGATGATTAATAAAGAACAGTGTACTGTGTCCACCCACACACTCGCTCTCAGTCTGTGGGCACATTGTGTAATTTTTGGTGATTGCAATGATAGAGATGCTTGAAGTATTACTGTTCATTAACTTTTCTTTTTTTTACTGTCAGTGTGTCTCAAATGACTCTGAGCTCTAAAATGTGCCTGAAGCACAGGAACAGAAGAATAACTCAGCTGTCAAATGTGACAAAGTGAGAATTACGAGCATGTCAAAAAAGCCTGGTATTAGTATGTGAAAAGTGACAGTGGCTGCGGCCAACAACCTAATGAAAGAGAGGAGGGAAACACCTATAGAGCTGCTTTACATACAGGCATTACTGTGGTTTATCTTACCTTCTTCTAACATTCCTTTATACATTAACAAAGCATATTTGTAAGTGTAGGTTTCCAACATTGTTCAGCTCATTGTGTCCTCTTCTTTTCCTTTGCTGACAGATTGCTGTATCACAATTTACAATATCAAATCAGCTTTCATTTTTTTTATGGGTGGATCACAACAAGTGTTAATATGCATCACTGAAACTTACTAAATGCTTCAATTGATGCTTGATTATTTACAAGAAACCATCATAGGTCTATTATTTCATATCTTCTAGCGACATAGTAGTGTCCTGATTTATTGGCACTGACAAACTTAAAATTGTGTCACAGTTGGATATTCCTGTTTGTTTGTGGTGGTTTTTATTTAAACCCGTCAGGTTATGTATGAGAACATTTTGATCTGAATAACTAGTAACATGTGTCATACATAAATCACACCACAAGTGAACATCAGAAATATTTTACTCCAAAATGAGCCAGAGAGAGAAACATTAGCTCAAACGTGCTTCTTGAAAGAATTGCTTCCTGAAAGTGCGGTCAGAAACAGGCAGTTCTTGAGCAGAAAAACTTGAAATCGCTCCAACCTCTGAGGCCTTTTGATGTATAGTGAAGACACGCCGTCGCCTGTCACTGCTGGCTGAGGAATCAGTCATTGCTGCCTTTTTTATATTCTCTCTGGTACTGTTGCCTTGCTCCTTTGGAGCCTCCCTTGTCACTTGCTTGTGCCTCCAGTGGAGTTAAAATGTTCCACCAAAGTGTAATATCACTTCACTGATCACACATTTAATGCTCCGCTGCTTTACAGATTAAAGTCTGCGTCTCAGGAGTTGTATCAGTGGGTGTTTTGTATCATGATTTTGTCATGTATTATTCATTGTTTAGTTTCTTTAGGAGGTTATTTTGTTTGCATTCTGACAGGTGCTGTTATTGTTACTATGAATCATTTTATTCTGTTTAATTTTCATCTGAGTGGTGAGGCTGTGCTTTTGTTTTTGTGATCTTATTTTAACCCTCATGCATTGTTCGCAAACACTACCCTAATGTGTTGTTCGGGGACAAAAACGTCCCCTAACTTTAACGGTTTTAAAAATATATTAGATAAATATTTTTTTGAAATTTTTTTGCATAGACCTTTTAATTAACTTCAGTTCTAATCAACAGTAGTGAAAAAATCATTTTCCCCCAGGATTTTAACCCTTTAATCACCAATTTTATGAGGGGTGGTGCTGAAAATTGAAAAAAAAAAACACAAAATGGCTCATTTTTAATAGAAAAGGTGAATGTGGACTGGATTCTTTTGAACCTTTATTACAGTCTTGGTCATGTCAAACATCAGTAAAAAAATTGACTTTATTGCATTATTAGTTTTTGCACAGCACTGGATTTTCTTTTTTTCTCCCTAATGTGTTGTTCAGGGACAAAAACGTCCCCCAACTTTAACGGTTTTAAAAATATATTAGATAAATATATTTTTGAATTTTTTTTGCATAGACCTTTTCATTAACTTCAGTTCTAATCAACAGTAGTGAAAAAATCATTTTCCCCCAGGATTTTAACCCTTTAATCACCAATTTTATAAGGGGTGGTGCTGAAAATTGAAAAAAAAAAACACAAAATGGCTCATTTTTAATAGAAAAGGTGAATGTGGACTGGATTCTTTTGAACCTTTATTACAGTCTTGGTCATGTCAAACATCAGTAAAAAAATTGACTTTATTGCATTATTAGTTTTTGCACAGCACTGGATTTTCTTTTTTTCTCCCTAATGTGTTGTTCAGGGACAAAAACGTCCCCCAACTTTAACGGTTTTAAAAATATATTAGATAAATATATTTTTGAATTTTTTTTGCATAGACCTTTTCATTAACTTCAGTTCTAATCAACAGTAGTGAAAAAATCATTTTCCCCCAGGATTTTAACCCTTTAATCACCAATTTTATGAGGGGTGGTGCTGAAAATTGAAAAAAAAAAACACAAAATGGCTCATTTTTAATAGAAAAGGTGAATGTGGACTGGATTCTTTTGAACCTTTATTACAGTCTTGGTCATGTCAAACATCAGTAAAAAAATTGACTTTATTGCATTATTAGTTTTTGCACAGCACTGGATTTTCTTTTTTTCTCCCATTTTGTCCCATAGACTTACATTATAAACACACTTTTTTTGACTGCACAGCCATGGCACTACATAATCATGCATTCTTGATTGTTGGTGGTTTACCCTGTTGGTAGGAGGTAACATTTGTGATTTTTACAGTTAACAACTTAATTACCATATTAACCCTTTACCTGCAGGCCTGTGCTCATGTAGTGTAGTTTCTGGCTTGTATATGGAGTTATAGGGAGTATTTTAGCACATAATTGTGTGTCTACACACTGTGTGTGTATGTTAGAGAGGAAGAGAGCCATTTGCACACTGATCTTGTTGTCTGTGAGTACACACAACCACAGAGTCTTCATAGTAAACAAAAACAAAGAAAGTGTTGCTATGCACGTGTGGCCCTTTGATGTCTACAGGTGCAGACTAAACAAAACAAAAAGGCAAGTGGTCTTACATGTGACCTTGTGGTCATTTGATGGTGAGAAGAGCAGAAAGCAACATGAAGAGAGGATTCACTTGTGCACAATCTCTGGAAATGATTGTGCAGCCTGGCTCTATGAAGGGCCAGGCTGTGAAGCTGTGAAGGCTGCACAAGTAGATCCGTCACTTGTTCACAAGCGAATCCTTCATTCGTTCACAAGTGAATCCTTCACTCATGCACAGGTGAATCCTCTCTTCATGCTGCTTGCTGCTCTTGTCACCATTAAATGACCAGGAGGATGCATGCAAGTCCACTAGTGTTTTTGTTTTGTTTAGTCTGAACCTCTCAGCATCAAAGGGCCCGGCACTTACTTTTAGGGCTGCAACAAATTTACTTTACTTTACTTTACTAAACTACTTTTAATACTAATTTTAGTAGGGGACTAAACTGTAGATTAGATTTGGTTAGTCAATGATTATTTATTATGTTATCAAGTTATCTATCTATGGTGTCTATTTAGTAACATGCACATGTACGTATGGTCGTGTGGAGCGCAACACACCATGGAAAAGGGGCACTTAGACCTCACTTAGACTAATTCAGTGATCTCAACTGAGACACTAACCTAAAAGTAAAGTCACTCTACTGGAGGACGTGTTTTCCGAAAGCTAAAAAAAAAAAAAAAACAGCTATTTTACCCATCCACAACTTCAGACGCCAGAACTCCTGGATGTTTTCATTTTACATGCTTATGCATTGCCGTTGTACGTCTGAATTAGGTACACTTCACTTACTTAGTAACTTTATTTTCCTGACTTTCCTTCCCTGACAGTGTGCAAATGGCTCTCTTCCTCTCTAACATACACACACAGTGTGTAGACACACAATTATGTGCTAAAATACTCCCTATAACTCCATATACTTAAGCCAGAAACTACAGTACATGAGCACAGGCCTGCAGGTAAAGGGTTAATATGGTAATTAAGTTGTTAACTGTAAAAATCACAAATGTTACCTCCTACCAACAGGGTAAACCACCAACAATCAAGAATGCATGATTATTTAGTGCCATGGCTGTGCAGTCAAAAAAAGTGTGTTTATAATGTAAGTCTATGGGACAAAATGGGAGAAAAAAAGAAAATCCAGTGCTGTGCAAAAACTAATAATGCAATAAAGTCAATTTTTTTACTGATGTTTGACATGACCAAGACTATAATAAAGGTTCAAAAGAATCCAGTCCACATTCACCTTTTCTATTAAAAATGAGCCATTTTGTGTGTTTTTTTTTCAATTTTCAGCACCACCCCTTATAAAATTGGTGATTAAAGGGTTAAAATCCTGGGGGAAAATGATTTTTTCACTACTGTTGATTAGAACTGAAGTTAATTAAAAGGTCTATGCAAAAAAATTTCAAAAAAATATTTATCTAATATATTTTTAAAACCGTTAAAGTTAGGGGACGTTTTTGTCCCCGAACAACACATTAGGGGGTAAAATTTGCCCACAGTGTACCGTTGACCTATGAAAAATTTTAAAATCATATTAACAAAATTTATGTAAAATTAAGCTTATTGAGGAAAAATGATTCAATTTGTCCACATATTGACAAAGTTATGGCCAAAATAAACAGAAAAATTTCTCTCAGAGGACAAAAATGTCCCGAACAACGCATGAGGGTTAAATACAAGTGTTTGAATGTTGTCTGTCTTGACACTTTTAGTTTTGTGACTTGCTGTAAATTTCCAGTGCACTGCTGTAACACTGTATGTCAGACCTGAGTGACCTTCTTTGTCTGTGTGTGGGCGTGTTCATGCACAGATACGGTTTCATTTACAAATCCTTCCCCCGGGGGAGGATTCCTTCTCACCTGTGCAGATCCACGCAGTCACTGCAGGATGTTTTACAGATGACTTTACGCTCTGTCTGGTTTTTAAAAGATCTTTTACGTTCTCTGCCCCTTTCCTCGTGTCACTATAGATAGATCAAATTGACTCTGTTTCTCTAGGAGAATTCACATTGATTATTACGTAGCCACAACATAACTCCACTTGTCAATACCTCTGTGTTGCTTAACTCGAGCGGTTACTCTTTCTTCACTACAAATATTTTGTTTGTCTTTGGATTTATTTACATTTCATTGTGATTGGCCACATGTTTAAAAAAAAGACTTGTTTATATAGAAGGTGAGTTGTAATTTTCCGGGGGCCGCACTGCACTGTGCAGAAAAGGGCACGTATTGCAACATGAATTTGTTACCTTTGGCTATGCTGATAATTACTGAGTGGGTGTCAGGCGTTTGGTGAATTTGCAACTAAGTTAGACCACAAAATATGTCAAAACACGTTTTCCACCTACCACTGCTGCTGCCTGCTCTAGACATGCCTCGCTCATTCTCTTTCACCTCTGTGTCTGAATTTCGACCTCGTTTTGGTGAGAGGAAGTTAAACTGTAGAATCAAGGTTTTGAAGTGAGAGTTTAGTTTCATGATAGTGCAGATCAAGCCCCAGTCAGTCAGTCACACTGTGTTGTCTGGGGAATAAAGACTCTTAGATGTTTCACATCTGAGGAGTCACATTAAAGTCACAGTAAAGAGATTAACATTTAATTTGTCTCCACTTGACTAAACGTTATTTATCAGAGTTGGGCTGTTTGTCATTAGTTACTTTAACAATGTAGTATTTCTTAACTTTTATAAGTGATTTATTTCAGCTTGACCTTTGTAAACTTCATAAAATGAGTGATCAAAATTTACTGCAGCCTCGCTGTACATTTGCATAATATGATTACAAAGAAATTGTAAATTAACAGGACAGAGTTTAATATCATGGACGTGGCTCTGTGTGGAAGCAGTGGTGCTTTGAGCTGAATGCTGGAATGTTGCAGTGTAATATTTACAATGTTAACTATCTTACTGTAATTGGCATTAAAGCTATTTTTGTGGTTATAAACTTAGTGTTAATTAGAGACGAAAACAAAGTATCAACATCACTGTTGTCCTGTAGAGTTTATAAAAAGATGAATACTTTGTAATGTTACCCAGCTGTGGCTCTGGCCCCAGCCGGTTATTTTAAAAAATGTGCAGAGGTGGAGTGTAGCTGGGGTGGACAGGTGATGCCTAGGCAAACAGCTAGCAATCTGAGACAATACCCACCTGTGTGGCCACAGTGGTTACTGTGGTAACAAGTCCTGTCCCATCTAAAATATGAATTTGCCTGAAGGAGTACGTCAAAAACACAGATGTGAGCCTCATGGTGTAGAAGCAACCTTGTGGCAGAACAACCACACATTGTTAGAAGACCATGACGGTCTGCACAACATGTACAGGAGCATCAGTCCTGTGGTTGTTTATCTTTTGACCGGATGACAGTGTCGTCCCTTGATAGTATAGTGGCTAAAAATAGGAAACCATTGCACGCATATGTATTTGTAATGATTTCAGTCATACATTAAAGTGCCAAATTAAAAGATGAGTTGGCTGCTAATCTGACGAAGCACATCAAAGTATTTTTAGATCCCTAAGCTTTTAATTTCAGTTTGCCAAACAAATAGGAAAACATGCACACCATCAGTATGATCATTTGTTCATTTACTTAAAAAGGATTTTTGAAACCACCCTCCTGTTCATTAAGCAAACATGTAGATACAGAGCAGTTTTTGTGAGATTTATCAACTGAGACATCCATCAGTTGAATTCTCCAGTCGGCTTGATATGTCTCTCTATTCCCAGCAGCCTCTCACTCAATCAGTCCATTTTGTTGTGGTTCCCCGTGGCTCCTCTCTGTTGATGCATAGAACCGTCAGAACCCATCCTGAGCTGTCTCTAATGAGTTTTTCATTATCAATGACATCCACTGAATGGCAATGAAACAGAGGTGTCATTGCTGTGTTTAATTGAATACAAGGGAGGAGAATTACCAGACAAAGCCGTGGTTTAAAGTCAAGAGCTGTATCCGGAGATCGAGTCGTCATTGTGTGTGACTTCTGTGGCTTGTGAAGTTGAGTCGAGACATGATAGGAGAAAACTTCCTACCTGTGTGACCTCACTTCCTCCCAACAAGCTTCAGAGTGTGTTCACAACTTTTCAGCTTCATGACAGCTGTGTGTGTGTGTGTGTCTGTATTTTTGTATTGGTGTCAACGCGCCAATGCCCTTTGGGGTTTGCGAAGGACCAGCCATAAGTCCTCCGGCCACTTCGAGGCGTGTCTCCAAGTCATGTGTCCTAGATAAGCAGAAAGCTGCATGGACTGAGAAATAACTAACTCAGTGGGAAGCAAAAAGGGAACTTGGTAGCATCCATTTTTAGTGCATGACTACAGGGTCCATTTTTGGCTTGTAGAGGGAAGTATCACGTATACTTAAATGGTCTCTTTCTTTTCTAGTACATTGACAAAAACACTTAATGCCCACTGAGTGATAAAAATACCACCATCCCTGGGTGCTGTAAAATCATTGTCTTGTGATGTTAGCGTTTTTTTCTGCAGACTATAAATGTCTGTGTTTCCATTCTAGAAAATCAATCTGCACAAAGTCAGCCCCGTGTTTGATTTTCTTTGTGTTATTCTAAAGTGGATGACTCCTCCCTTATGCAACCCTGCCACAAGGAGAAACAGATCAGCACTTCTGCTTCTTCTCCTTCAGCATCAAAGAGAGACTGCCCCCACTTGACCTTGTGTGCCTTGTTTGTGTTTACAAAAAAAATACATGAATGCATCGTTTAACCCCAGCTCAGTGCACCTGGCTTGATTAAATAGTGTTCAGCTTGCCCTCTATCAATAAGTCGATGGTTTTAAACTTGCTCACAGCCCAGTTGCTAGTATGTTATGTAGCAGGCCTTTTGCTGTGATTGCAGCGTTTTCTTACGCAGCAGTGTTTGACCTGATGAAAAATGTAAACAGACAGGCAGGTTATGTAAGTGTGTGTAGGGTGTTGGGGGGGGGGGGGGGGGGGGGGGGGTAGTGATTGGACTAAAAACAGAATCTCACTGAGAGTGTGTGACCTCACTCAGGCCTGCAATGTTTGTTTAAACCAGCATCACGTTAAAAAAAATAAATCTGCAGTTTTTTGTGTGGTGTATTTTATTATTCTGTATGCCTTCCAAGGTAATTCTTTCAAGATATGTATTTTTAACCAAAGCCTTTGTCTTGCCTCTTTCAAATAAATCAAAGGGATTCATGTGTTTTTTTTTAGTATTAATGATGCTCATTTGATGCAAACCAAATGAGAGAACAGCAGAGGGAGGAACACACCCAGGGTTTTCTAAGTAAAGATTACAGTGTTGAAAACTTGTTTTTTTACTGCTGTGGAGATGATAAATGCACAACAAATGTCCTTGGAATTTTCCCTGCACTGTTTCTCCACAGCGTAGCGATTGTGAAAATAACAACATGAAGTGCTAGGTTGCTGAGTTGTGATCGTTTTACCCTTTTTAATGACTGCCTCTCTGTTTTATTCAGCTCTGGTGTTAGTGTAACGTTTTTCTTGATGGGAATTTGATCCGACAAAAATAATCACAGAGTCTTTTTGGCAGAGAACAACCTTGGATGTGATTTAATTGTCATTGCAGATGGAAAGAAAGGAAAGCGTCGACACAGAGGAATACGTGACTGAACTTAGATTATTTGAAGTTTCTCTCTCTTTCTCTCCTTTGAGCTTATCTGTGTTTGTGTTACTGCGTGGAGGCAAGGCACTCTGCCAAGAAGTTACATTACAATCGCGGGTTGACATAAATGTGGGTGTACAAAGGACTTGGAGGGCTTAAATACTTTATTGTGTGTGTAATGTGAACTGAGCAATTATATCTGCCAGCCTTTCAAACAAAGAACTCCTATCAGGCAGGCTCATGTGTTTTTAATTTACAGCATCGAGCTTTAAGACACTAACAGAGAATAGAGCTACGGTGATGAGTACATCAGGACATTTTGACAACATGAGGAGGAAAAAAGACAAAGCATTGTCATGTTATATATGTTGTGGTGGGAAACACATACGAACTGCAGCATCTGAGTCGAATATTTCTCTTAGGAGAAACTGTTTGTTTAAAATGTCTTCCCTTTTGTGGGATTGTTGGTTAACCAGCATCTGTCATTTACATTATTACACTAAGTGCCTGCCCTCATCTGTAATGTAAAAATACATCTGTCTGACTTTAAATGTAGTTTCTCTTTTAGGCTGAGTGGGAACTTGAAGATCATGTTTACTAGCACACTGGAACAATTTGGCAGCCTGCAACCCCATTCAGCATAACATTGCACTAATCCAGTTTAAAAATAATTAGCTACAGGCTAGCAGGCCTGTGAAATTCCTTGCCCCGGTTGTAAATGTTCCCATCATAGCCTCCGTCCTCTCCAGCTGAAAGTCAGAGTTGCCTGACAGGAAATGCATTTTTGACTGTTCTATCTTGGTAGATAAAAACCTTAGATAATGGCGAGAAGCACTTCTTTAAGTTTTTGTCACTGTTATTTTTCCTGCAGCTCCCAACCTAAAGGGGCGACCTCGGAAGAAAAAGCTGTCCATCTCTCAGAGGAGGGACTCCCAGGGTCAAGCACAGGGATCATCGGGGTCAACCCAGGGCTCCACAGCAGCAGCACAGGACCCCTGCAGCCCAGACAGCAAAACTACGCCCAAGGTGAGACATGTTTGATTAAATAAGACAAGACGTTGGAGACAATTGTACACCTACATGTAAAAAGACAAGAATAACCATAAAGAATTGTTGGAATTAAATAAAACAAGTAAACAATTCCAGAAATTGGAAGTGTGACATCAAAAAGAGGGTTAACAGATGATTAACAGAAGATGAAAGAAGACAAATCAAAGTCTGCTGTTTTCTCTGATCTTTAATTTTTGCTGAGAAGTTGGATCATTTGAAGTTTTATTGAAATGAGTCCGTGTGAGAAGTTTAGAAAGAAAATCACTACTTGGTGGAGACATTTGAAATGTGAGCTCGACTAAACACAGCTGCCAGGAAACAAAGAAATGGACATTATATTACACACTGTATAAAATGGTCATTTTTAAAGTAACCAAAGCTGTCAGTTAAATGATGTGGAGCAGACAGTATAACATTTCCCTCAGATATGCAGTGGAGTGAAAGTATGAACCAGCATAAAATTGTTGTACTCAAGCACCTGTAAATTACTCTAAAAATAAAGCTCTTGTGTAAAGTTACTTTCCACAGCTGCTTAGTGTTAAGAGAAATCTGTAACATGGTTTCCTTTCATGCTTTAGATTTTTTTATGGCACTACCTTGGTTGTCTTTGTATCTGTAGTTTAAGCAGAAGGCTACTGAATTTTTAGTTCCCCCGAACAGGCACAGTGCATTAGTCCATTTCTACATCCACACACTGAAGGCCGTGACTGTGGAGGCTGTGTGTTAGACAAAGAGATGACATATTATTCTGAGCCTTAACTGGATTTGTTTTTTAACTTATCAGAATTATTATCAGAATCGTTGCAGGTAATTTTTTTTCTGCGATCGCCTAATCTCTGAAAGAGCTCTGTGACAGCATAATTTGTTTTTGTCTGACTCATTTATTCATTCATAGATTAGTCACGATAGCATCTGTTATTGAGCAGCAGCTCTCTTTGTATGTCTTTTCTTTTCCACCAAACACATAATAGTCTTTTAAACAAAGTACAACATGATCCCACAGTAGAACAAGACGTTTTATCCCTTTTTTCATCAACAAGAAGCCATTGTATAAACAGAAAAATTGCTCGGATCTATCTGAAATGTTGTTACTTGATGAAGAAAAAATGAGCTCCAATTTAAATTGGAAGCTCTTAAAGTCAACACGTCCATTCGCTGGTGTGTGTTATGAAAGAAATCAATGATTTTCAGTGATATTTCTTTTGAAAGACTTTGCTTCATTGATTCAGTATCTCTATTTTTCAGTGCACATGTCTGGCACTAGCTGTGATATTAAAAGTGAAGGAAATATCCACCCTAAAAGCCCTTTCAAAGCTGTTATTCCTATGACCTTGGACAGTTAAATCAATATTAGCAATTCTCTCTCAAAGCTGGAGTCAAACTTATCTGTGCCTAATCTGTGATGACAAGAAGAGCTGCTCCAATGATAATCAATGAGAGCAATCCTCTGTGGCCGCTAAGAATATTTTGTTTGCGCTTTAACCCAAACACATCTCATACAAACTGTCTGCGACCGTTTCAATAACACTCTGTTATGGCTTTAATTTTCCTCATCCGCCGACTCGGTGCTCTCTCCCTCTCTCCCTGCAGGTCAAACCCAACTGTAAAACGGTACCCAACGGAAAAATAACCACACCAGCCAAACAAAAGGCCGTTGGCCTCAGTAAGAGGTCCTCAGCTGAGGAGAAGGAGAAAGGAAAGGAGAAGGAGAAGGAGAAGGAGAAAGAAAAGGAAGAGTGGAGCGAGAAGGAGGAGAGGAAAGAGGAGGAAACATCAGAGGAGAGCCGAGCAGAGGAGCAGGCTTTCTTAGTGGAGCTCTACAAGTACATGAAAGAAAGAGACACGCCCATAGAGAGGATCCCCTTCCTCGGCTTCAAACAGAGTGAGTAGGACAACTTATTCTCTTATTCCCTCACTGGCAGCATTTAAACAATGGAGTACTCTACTTCAGACTCAGTGGTAAAGTTTGTGTGGGTACAGTTTACCGTATTGTTTTGAAAATGTAGGTCATAACATCGCCAGCGGGGAAGGTTAGCAGGCAGAGAGGGTATGAAAAACTATAAAAGACACCTGTAGGAATAAGCTTTAAAGTACTAAAACCTATTCAAAATATTTATAGTGGAAAGAAATGAATGATTTGAACCTTAACAATTTTTTGAGCCTCAAGAGATAAACAGAAGTGTGTGTTTAGATATCAGACTGAAAGGTGGGGGTTGTACTTTTTTTTCCAGATGTGCTCATGGACAGCTGTGGACACAGACGGTGGTTATTGATTTTACAGCATCGTCCATGCTGACACACGCTGGCAAATTCTATTTAACATTTGGTTGTCTTTATATTATTTTTAAGAGCAGCACAGTGTAACAGAGTAGATGTAACAGTTACATATTTAGAAGACAAAATAAAAGTGACACAGCTCCTGTCAGTGGTTATCTGCATACTTAGCTGAAACACTAGCTAACAGCAGAGAAGCTACTAGGCTGCAAGCTACAAGCAGCCAAGTGGAGACCAGCCTGTGTAATATGATTATTTAAACTTAATATACTTACCTAATATCTGGAAACCTTTACACAGCTCTTTGAGGACTACAGCCTTTTGGTATGTGAGCTAGCTTCGCTGCCCAGTGGCGATTCATTATTTCCCTCCTTCCATGTTGTAACTATTATTTTCTTCTGTTGCTCGGCTATTTACTGTTATGAAATGTCGCTGCTCGTTACGCGAAGGGCAGACTTTGACATAACCATAACTGTAGATATTATAGTTCTTATGTTTATACTAAAATACTAGAAGTGTTAAAAGTACACCGCTGTTTATTTGTAACACAATCAGTTGATTCGCCAAAGCATTAACTAAAAGCCCGTGTGGAGGAAAAGTCTCCTCCAGCAGTTGGTAAAAGGCTCTGGAGGCTTTCTGTCAGAGCACATTTTGGCTTGCTTTTATACAAGAAACGAATATCGTCTCACAGTTGTCAAAGGGGTTTCATGTGAAGGCCAAGAACGTCCTCTAAAAGTGTTAAAAGAACATCACATGTATGGGAAACACGTCTGCTGGAGATGAAAGATTTCTAATATAGGTCGGATGCTTAGCTTGCACTTGGTGTGCACGGGACAGAGAGGAGAAAGACTCGCATAAACATCATAAAGGGAACACTCCGGTCTCCTGAAACATAAAGTATGTTTGTTTTATGCGTTTGATGTTGAGGCAAGACTCACGAGAACATGAGCTCTCATCTCAAACTGGTTTTCACATACCTACTTCTGCCTCCGTCCTTATTCAATGAATCACATTTGCATTCATGTCAAAGAAGGATTTAGCCATTCAGATCAGAACATAGCACGACAGCTTGGGCAAATTAACGAGGGGAGAGGGAGATGTCTATTGAATGTAGCAGTGACAGTTTATAGCATAGTAAAACTCATTACTCTAAACTATTACATGAAGGTAAGCTGTGGTCGCCTCGACTCTGCTAACCTCACTGCGGTATTTTGACAGTCCTGTCATCTTGACTGCCGACATGTTGTTGCTTAAATAGGTCATTGTGGTTGTGGGAAGTAGAGAAAGAGAGAGAGAGAGAGAGAAATAGAGAGACAGAGGGAGAATAACATACCCAACACGCTTTACTTTAGTCGGTATTTCTCAGTTTGAGCTCAGAATAAAGTCGAGGTCCATGCGCCAACTGTTTTACATACAGTACATGCTTTGAATCTCAACACCAGACACATCATAAGCAAGGCCCTCATTAAATGGTGAAATCATGCTGTTTAAACTTCGTCCTTGGCAGTGAGCACACATCAGCACATGTAAAGAGGAGAGGAGGAAAAAAAAGAAACACATCATAATTAATACAACAAACCCTCAGATGTAATCAGGCATCGTTTTCATATTCTTTGCTTTAAACCTGCTACAAGTGCATTAAAAGATCAAAGACCTCACTTTCCTGTAATGGAAATTGAAATTATGTTATTTTATTCGCATTTGAGTAATAATCTTTTTATGAAGTTCTCTGGAGTTTTCACAAAGCAACAGATGGTTGAATGATTTACCAGACGTAGCCATGCTTTGTTGGCCAGGCCACTAAAATATCCATTTGATTCACCTCCAAACAAACCCTATCAATAGTCTGAACATGGACTGTGTCTATATTCCACCTCAGCTACGAGACTACAGCAACAGCCCAGCAGATGGAAATGTCCGCCTTCACCTCCAATGTCTCGTAACATATTTTCAGCACAGTAATAATATTCATTCTTACCACAGTGCCCACTTGTTTTCCTGCCTCACTCTTACGCTGAATTTATATATTCACCCCAAGGTTTTATATGCATTAAACATCTTTAAGGCGAGATTTGAGACAAAAAAATTAACTCTTGGCTAGACATTTATCCCATTATACCAGGCGCTAAATAAAGTGGGTAAAGTGTTTTCTGAAGGAGCAGCAATGTCTATACTTGTATACTATTTGGGATTAGGTTCTTGTACTACACTAAATTGGGCAGTGATGTAAGCAGGCAGCTTGTGATCTTTGTCTGCACCCACCTGTCACTCATGCCCTTAAATATACATGACTTCAATTCCAGTCAGTTGTCATCAGCCGGAAGGTTTCTCTACAGAGACCAAATAGTTTTTGTATCAGCTGTAAACATGTTTATTTCTGCTGTGAAGATGGACATTTTAACATCAGAGGTCTGTGGGGATTATCTCAAGTGGCCATTTGAGGATCTTGCTGCTTTGTGTTATGGAAATTAAACTGCATTTCATGTTGCCCAAGGTGACACCTGCAAATTTGTTTTGTCCCAAAACCCTCAAAAATATTCAGTGTAATGATTGACTGCCGTCATTTACTATTTAATATCTAATGGAATGTACTTTATTGATTCATCAGTCACACGTCCTTGTTTTTACATCTGCTACGTATGAGTCGGCTCCTTCAACAGCCCTGGACCATTCAAAAGGCTGAATGTACACCAGCACTTGAATCACAGAAAATGACTAATAACCACAACTGCAGTGTATTCATCTGATGTTCTTCTTTTTTTATCACTTTGTTGTTGTAGCTGCTGCCATTTAAGGTGCCATAGATTTACAGTCACATTGATTTAGAAGGAATAAAACTAAATGTATCAGCGGCCACAATGTACATTCTGAGTGCCCTTGATCTACAAGATTAACTGGTGTGTGTGTGTGTGTGTGTGACAATTTCAGACACGTGTGCTTCAGAGCTCGGGCATCCGCATGTGATTGTGAACATCAGTTCCAATTTGTCTCCCTCTTTTAGCCTTGTTGTCTAATTGCCATGCCATCGGTGTGTCATTGAGGCTGCATTGTGTTCCTGTTTTGTCATCCTTATCTCAGTGATAATTGCCCCTGCCAAATAGAGGGGAATTAAGAAAAGAAATTGCTAATGACAAGACATCTAAAAAAGGCATGTTCTCTCATTTCCTTTATGTGTTCAGTTCCCTCCCAGTCCCGTGTGCTATTGTGGTAATTACAGTCGATGCGTAACAACCTAGTTAAATAGACCATCTTTCAGTTTCTACAGTCAGAAAGCACAATACGCCAGCGTGCTCAGTTCAAACAGAAAAACCTACCCAGCTCCCTTTGTTATTCCACCCGTGCATTGACAACGGTCGCAGAGAGGAGGGAAGGAAAAAATCAATGCTGTCAAATGCGGAGATAGGAAAATGTCATTTTGACAAATGCAAGGCTTTGTGTACGCACAGATTGAATTTTGATGGATTTCTCCCCAGGCGAGGCCTCCTTTTCTTATTTATAGGCCTTCATATAAAAATGTTAAACAATGATGTTACAGAAGGCAAATACAAATGTCATTGGCACAAAAGTGTCCCAATAAACTCACAGCTCTTTGTTTGTGGGAAATGTTTTCCCTTCAAAGACAGACAGCCATTTGAAGCCTCTCTGAAAGCTTACATGGCTATTTTTAGGAAAATGTTACACAAGACCTGTATTTTGATATGGCCTGTCATGGCATATTTGCATGGGAAAATCAATGCAAATGAATTTGCATTAGTTCAAACAGAAGTTTGAGCATATTGCCAAGCGTTTGATGCTTGTAATGGTTTTCATTCATACCTGCAGGCTGCAGCTGAGGGTTAACAAATCTCTTTGTCAGGATGAAGCATATGCCTTATTTTAACACGTAGTGGTGGTTGTTCAAGTACTCGCTATTCCTTTGTATCCTTTCAGCTGAAGTTCAGCATTGTTTAGTGTGAAAGCGATGACAAGCTGTTGAAAGTTTGCCACTTCAGAAGTGTATTATTTCCCCCACATCTCACTGGTTTAGTGTTTATTCTGTATGTTCATTAGAACTGTACATGGCTACCTGTGTATTGCTGAATTTCAGTTCAGTGTACTGATACTTTTATCTATGTGTAGATTTACATTAAATATAAAATGTTGATTACGTAAATATTTTATATTTTGTGAAATTAAAGGATCAATATGTTGTATTTAGTGTCATCGTACAGATTTCAAACAGCTAAACACTCCTCTCACCTGTCCCCTTTAGTATTAGTTGAATATTAAGCACATTGGCACAAACCAGTAATTGTGTAGCATTGCCTGTCCTCTGGTCTGCTGCTCACATAATGATGCATCTGTACATATAGATAGACAAGACACACAAGATAGATTGCTGACTTTAATGACTTTACCTTGTAATGGCTTATGCAGCTTTTACTTAACTTCTCTCTGGTGTAATGACTGTATATGACGTCATGTGTTTCAGTTCCTTTCCCAGAGTTCCTAACTGCCTTGTTTGTCTTCTGTCTCCCACAGTCAACCTTTGGACTATGTTTCAAGCTGCTCAGAAACTCGGAGGATATGAGCTGGTAAGTATTCACATATGTGGCAATATATTCCTTCTCTTACGTCAAGGTCCCTCCCTTTTTTTCTTCCCCTTTTTTTCTGATGTCCTACTCTCTCTCTCTCTCTCTCTCTCTCTCTACCTGTCTGCCTGCCTTCCCCCTTTTGTCTTTTCTTTCTCTGTCCTTTTCTTGCCCCTTGAGGTTAGTCACTATTTTCCCAAGAAGAAAGTCTTGCTAAGAGCCACTTTTAGTAGAAAAGATGCTGTTGTTTCAAAAACCCCCTTGGAGTGGAAAACACATGTTCCTCTGTTCTGCGCTGGTCAGAAAGCAATTGGATAAATCGCTCATTTTTTCCCATGTTGGAGATGAAGTGAAATGCACGTTAAGTACATGCACACAAGTGTGCACATGTACAATACACACACAAACGGCCAAGTTGAGTCAGAAATGAGGGCGTACTATGAGGCTTGACTTGGCAGCCTGACCTGCCGTTCATTCACTCACTATTCATGTGCGACGTGTTTCCAAAGTGAAGTCAATGTTTGATGTTAAGTCGTCAAAGTGTATTGCTCATGCCTGTTTCTTCATTAGCTAGCTTTATAATGTCATCCAAACAGACAGCCAGACCAGGCCGTAAACAGGATACAGCTCATATAATTGGGCCTCATATCCTTTTAAAATCCTCATATCTGTAGCTGATTATCTCACGTTTCATGCGGCGGCTTTGTTAGCTTTACTGCAGCCCGGATTTCTCTGTTTTGTATTGTAGTCCGTCCGTTATTCCCATCTGTTATAGGATAAGGGGTTACAGCAGGAACAACTGACTGCATGATGTTAACAGAGCTTATTATGTTAGAGAATTGAGTGTTGAGGATTCAATAACTGGAACATCATGACTCAGTAACTCCCTAAGACCTTGAAATGATGTCAACCACTTATGTTGTTTTTTTTCTCTCTTTCTCTCTCCTTGTCATATTTTTTCAATTTTCCTAACTCTTGTCTGTCTTTCTTTTCTCCTTTGTCCTAACGCTCTGTCTTCTCATCCCTTCCCTCAGATTACAGTCCGCAGGCAGTGGAAGCACGTATATGATGAATTGGGCGGCAACCCCAGCAGCACAAGTGCCGCCACGTGTACACGGAGACACTACGAGAGGTGAGTTATTGTGTTCGGCAGTTACTTATGACACGTTATTGTTATGCATGCACACATGGAATGGTTTGCATCCTCGACGTGAGTAAACGCCTTCACAGCTATACCAAATATGATTTCCCAAAGCTTTATTCAGAACAAATATTTATCTCTTTGTTTTACAACATGTAATTCTCATTGTATTAACCCTCTCTCCGTACTCAAAACTTCTTTGAACCAGTTTTTCACACTACTTTGTACATCCATTGCCTTTGATTGCCTTCAGGTTAAGGTTAGGGTCAAAAACGGCTAAATTTTCTGTTTTTGTAATCAAAATCTAGATTTTAAGATTGGATTTGGGTAGAATTTCTAAAGGAAATATATGTCACTCATGATGCATTTAAGGACCACTGAAATATTCGGAGTCTAATCATTCTTTTACTGCTTTTATCTACAATAAATTGTCTAATTTCAGTATTTCAAATCCACCATCAGATTTTGAGGTTCAAAGTGGTTAAGTAATGCATCCCTTGTGTACTCAAATCAATTCACGATGAGATGAGATTCATTTTTATTCCTTCTTAGGATTAATTGATTGGTTGTGTGGCACTATGGAACCAATTATGTTGTATCTCCACCCATTCTGCTCTCTAAACACACCAAAAAGGGTCAGAAACCTCGAAATAACAGCAAAGGTTTTAATTATTTACTGACCTATATGAATACATACATATATATACCTTAATACAGTAAGTATGCTTTCCGCTGTATAAGCATCGCAAGCACATAAAGAGGCAAAAAGGAAATGAAAATGCCAGTTTAATGTGTTCGTCTAATCATTCAGTCAGATGCTGCAACATTTTGAACCTCCACATTATAATCACTCAGATGGTATTACCAAACCAAAGCAAGCATATGGATATGATCCTGAGGGAGCTCTGAGGGTATTATGCAGGGCTGCTTGCACACACTCACTCACTCACTCACTCACACACACACAAACATACACCCACATTCCCAAGGTTAAACAAATGCCAAATACGATCTTCCCAGCAAGAGATAACCAGTCGCTCATGAAGCAGGTCATTCCTCCAGGCCAGCGACCCTCTCCACATCCCTCCGGCTGCAGCAGGTTCATGCATCAGCACAGCTCAGGCACACACACACACACACACCTGTCAGTAATACAGCAATATGCCAGCAGTACCATATGAGGGAGCTTCATATTGTGTCAAGATTGCATGCTGTAAGCGAATTCACAGGCACAGGCCAGAGTAGCTTTTCCAGGAAATTTGTGAAACCATAGGTGAGAGAGTGTATTGTATTTGTAGACAAGCTGACAGTGTGCCTCTAAATGTGTGGCTGTGGTGTTTACGCTGCATTCCCAGCTGCCTCAAACAGGGGTGGGTTTTAAAGGAGGAGCTGCTGCACAGTGGAGTGCCTTAATAGTTGACATAACTATAAATACATGGTTAAGATACAGGCAAAAAAGGTTAGTAATAAATTATGTCTTTCATTGTTGTTTTGTACAGAAATTACCTGGATGACAGAAGCGATATTGTCCGTTAGTGTAAAAGGTATAAATAGGGGGGCATGAAAGTGAGCAGAGAGTAGGACAAATTTGTGTGGGAAGCGCTGAGGTGTGACTGCTGCTGTGCTGGCCTTTCTCTCTCCAGCCACCGAGAAGCAGCTGAGAGAAAATAATGCTGAATCAATACAAAGCAATAATATCCACACACTGCAGTGAATATCAGGCTGTCAGGGAGAAGGTGCAAGGAGGAGGGGTGAGGAGGGTGATGGTGTGTGTGTGTGTAAAGAGAGCAAGAGAGAAAGAGAGAGAGATCAGCTGAAGCTGAGCAAGTTTCCATTCAGGGGAATAATTTTAGCTGAGCCTTGGTGTTTGGGCTGCTTGGAGGGCAATTAGCTTCATTGTATTAACTCAGCAAACACGGCCATTCTCTCTGCATGATGAATGAGGCTGTTTGTAGGCCCGCTGAAGTGTGTGTTTGTTCCCCAGAGGCATCTTTGTTTCCACCTTTAATCATTAGTCAATGTGCTACAGAAATATAATTCACAGGGAAGAATGTACAGTGTACAAACTGGAACAACACCTATGTTTTCCTCTTCCTCTCAGAAGGATCACGTCGATTTGTCTCAGCGGGATTGAAGTAGAGTAGAGCAGGAAATAAAAAGTCTCCAGCTAGTCGGGAAAAAATATATTTCAGGACATAATTGCTTTCAATTAAGTGGATATTCTTGGCCATCTTGGTGTTATTTGGGTTAAAGACTGTGAATATCCACAAGCATTCATCTCTCATTTTAAATTATACACATTATCCCTTTACAGCCCTAATGGTAAAATCATATGAAATGGTTTCCTAGGAGATGTTATTGTGAAAGATGGAGCCAGGGGCATAATCACTATATTTATGCTGTCCAGGAGCAGGCGGTAATCACTGGTAGAAATGGAGTTACATAGCTGGGATTGAACAGGAGATAACCTCAGCTAATTGTCATTTTCAAAGTTACTGTTGTTTAGTCACAGAGTGCCGTTCATTAGTGCGCAGGGGGGGAAAAAAAAATCAATGTAGAAATGTCCAAGCCAAGGTCTGCTGCTGCAGCTATGGGGAAGCTTTAATGATATTTATTTAAACCGTTTCCCGAGATTAGCTGTCAGGGCCCGGCGCTCTGAATTAAAAATGAGGTCATGAAAAAGATGGCATCAATAACCTTGAAATAGACTGCCTTTTGCTTCTGTGCTGTGCCATTTTCTCTGTGCCCCCCCCCCCTACTCCCCCCCACCCCCACTCCCTGCCTTGCACTTCATGCTGTTTCTTTCATTATACAGGTCAGCGCCTTTTAACAGCTCCTACATATTTAATCTTCCTGGTTTCCTACGTGATCTCTTGTTACAGAAACATCACATTCCACTATCTCTCTTCATTTCTGCCTGTTACAGATTTTTAATACCTCACCATGCTTTGGCACTCTAATGTAATTGCACAACGGGGTTTGGTATTGGGGGTGGTGGGTGTGGGGTGGGGAGTTTTGGACGGGGGTATCCATGGCAACAGAGAAGCAATTTAGAATAATTTGCTATTTAAAAACTGAGTTTTTTTTTGGGCAATAGCAGAGAACGCAGATGAGAGTTTTTTTTTTTTTATTATTTTGATTAAATCGTTTCATCTTAAAAGTACTAGATGCTTGGAAGATGTACTGTATGTTGAGTGCGAGGCCAGTGAAATACTCTCTGGATCACATCATGCAGATATGTGTTTCTTTTAAGACAGATGCACGCCTGTTCCAATTTTAGTCGACTAGATGTTTTATTGATTCAGCCTTTATTCATTCCTCCTGGTATTGATGTTCCCTCTGCATTCACTACAGCTGCTCTCCAGTTATAAAAATACATCATTAGGAAACCTTGAGTCAGTCATTATTCTGAGAATTATAATAGAATAATGGAGTTCATATTTGATGAAGAGGACAAGAGATTTTATTCTGCACAGTATCATGCACTCGTCAGCATCTCCCTGCATTGTCCTTGCTGTATTGCAGATACATCAAATGTGCTGCATTACTCTTTTTTTTCCAGCTGCAGCCTAAACACTGATTTCAATTATTCTGCTCCCCAGGACTGCAGTTAAAGGCTGGTGTGGAGGGAGTATCACCTTTCATGTCTTTTTTTCTTTTCTTTCTTTTTTTTGTATTCCCAAACGCGAGAGAAGCAGAGGGGAGGGAGCTAAAGTGACAGATTTTAATAAACAAGCAAATATGATTCAATAATAAAGCAGCAGAGAAAGGGGGCGCTGCAATATGAGATTGTTGTTATGTATTGTCTGTCCGCATTCCTTAACACTATAAACAATGTCTCAACATGCTGTCTGTATCAAAAGCTTGGCCAAATTCTTTGTATATCCATGACTCGAGCTACAGTGGGAGAGCAGCCAAAAGAGCTGCATGTTCTTTACACTGAAATAGCAGGCAGCTATTTTAACCTCTGCTGATGGTTTCCCCAAGACAAATGCCTCATTGAGCATTCACTTCTCCTTTTTCTGCAGCAATCTAACAAATCACAATATTGGGTGATTTCTTTATGTGAGGAATTTAATCAAAAGGTCTAAGGTTTGCTTCCCCTAGTGGTGACCAGGAATCACAAATTACTGCACTGATGTGTGACAGGCAATCGACTGTATGAGAAGCTATTCAAGTCTACTGAGATTAATAACTAGTTCAGTGTAGCAAATTAAATTAATGGCTTTCTTGCTGAGATTTCTGTCCACTTTAGGGCAGCAAATGCAGACATATTCAGTATATAATGGGATGTTAATACTTGGGTGACTTAATGCAGAATAGTACACATTTATTTTAAACAGTTAGCACTCCTGGCTCACACCTGCTATGGCGAACATTTACTGCAAGCTGCAGGAGCAGCTAATGAGAGCAAACCCCAGGGGAACAGTAGAGGTCATTTTAAATCTGGTATTTTCAGACTTGACAAAGGACTTAAGTTTTTCATACATTCCAGCGCTGCCCTCCCGTTTTAACTGCATGAATGAGGGTCACCTCAAGTGGTTTGGCTTGGAGACAAAAGAAGGGCTTTGAGGCATGAATCCAAAGCAGAGAGACCAGCTACAATGTCTGTTTATTCCTCTGTTGGCATCTTGTCTCTCTCTTTTCTCTGTTGCAGTTATTGTTTTCTCTTGTCGCTGTAATGGTGTTTAATCACTGCACTTAGATTTGATTTGCACTCAGATGTGATTTTACCTTCTTTATAGTGTTCCCTTTTCCTTACAGGTTTGTAAAAGTAAGCTATTTTCTTTCCTCTAAATCCTGCTACAGCCCGGGGGCTTGTCCACCAGCTCTTTAAATAGGTTTTTTTCTTTTATAGAAGCAGCTCCTATGATCTTAACACAACACCAGCTAAAATTAATTTCAGCACGGACGGGAGGGAAATTGTTGAAATGGAACAGCCTGCAGGCTTTTTCCACTTATTTGGTGACTTAGGCATTTCTTGGATTTGAGCGCACTGCTTGTTCCTGTAACACAAAACTCAGATGAGAGCAGCACATTGCTGGTAAAGTCACCTTGTTTTTGCCAAGTTGTCTTTTTTTTTAGGGGAGGTACTGTGTGTGTAATCCAGTATTTCAAAGGGCATAGATCTGCATAGGTGACAGTTATGTTTTGATAAATTACAGCATAACTGATTTTACTGGTTCCAGGATCTCTTCGACACTACACGTCACATTTTATTCTAATTACATGAAAGAGCTTCTGCCTTTGACTCCTTAATGTTTCATCTTTTCACTGCACAATTTTGTTGCTTGTTATCAACTCGGAGAACGGCTGCTTAAACAAAAGACAGGTGATAAATTGGCATGAGAGGAAGTTAAGTATTTATTGACCTCATAAAAATGTTGCCTCTGCTGCCTTGATGAAATTCTTCTCCTGGCATCTCTCAGTGCTGCATGCGCCCCCAAGTGGTTCAAATTGTGAAGTGCGCCTGGCTTCCACTCAATATAATGCAGCAGCTGCCAAGCTCAGCCCTTCCCCTGCCTTGGAGGAAATTGCTACTTACAGCGATATTTTATTATGAGTGCTTATTATATCATATTACATGATCATGACTGAGTTATGTGAACACTGCTTGAAATTACTCAATTCTTTGCACTCAGAGTTGTATTGAGCTTTTATTTTTTGTGTTTTGCTTTGTTATTTTTATAGGAAGTAAAAAAGTCCTGTAGCTTACACTGATATAATGGTGGATGGAAAGGGTTGGATTAACAGGATTCCCATGCATCCTAGGAATCTTTAAATTTATGACACTAGTGGCCCAGTCCTGGAGGGGGGGGGGGGAATTGTAGACATCCAGGAAAATTATTTTGACATTCTCATCTTTTAGTTAAATTGTATGTTGTGTTTGGTGACCAAATGAAGTTAAACGGAAGAGTGAATTCGCTGCAGGCTTTTTCACAAATTACTTATCAACTAAGATGAAGAGATGTGCATGTGCAAAAACATCAGATAAAATCTCTACTGAAATGTAACCGCACAGCTCATTCAGATGCTAACTAAAATTAACCATTGTCAACTGCAAAAGAGATTTATATTTAAACACTTTCATATCTGCATGATTTCTATTTCTATTTATATAACCATGCACCACCATACAAACCATGCATTTTCACATCAACAATGTTAAGTAATAGTATATTTACAGTATAAGTAAGTATCTCACAGGATGTCTGTGTAAAACTATAGATGTTGCACATTTGTTTTAAAGTAGATTCCACACACACAAACTTGTTAGTCACATGATCGTATCTGTGGTACCAGCCTTATGTCACCAAAAATGTCCTGGAAAATTTAACGAGCTACAAAGCTTGGCTAGACATGTTATTTTTGTTAAGTGTAACAAAGCAAATACTTATCACAATGAGGGGGACTTCCTCAGACTCTTTTTTTTTCTCTGTTCTTGCCAACAAAACATTTTAGTCTTTCCATTTGAAACTATTTAAGGGTCCAGTCATTTCCCGGGATCATCTACTACATTATCCGGGCCAGCGACACCTCCCCCCTCTCCCCCCACCCCCTTATTGACATTCCATAAAGTTGACCTCAGCCAAGGCAGCCATCTCTTTCCCACAGATCACGCTGATAGTCTACAGTGTGTATATGCCACTTTCTAGCCCTTTGATCAGACGCAGTGAGCTGGACTAGTTCATATTTTCAACCCTGGAGGAATTGCAATATATACAACAATATGTACTAGAATGGCTAATTACAGAAAGCCTGAGAAGCACTTATTTTAAAGTTGTTTTTATCTGTTTTCTAGGAATTTTTATGCTTCATTAACATGTCATTATCCCCTCTTTCACTCCCTCCCTCTGTTTCTTTTTCCTCTTTCCCTCCTCTTCTTCTCTTTCACAACCTCTTTGCTCTCCGTCTCTCCAATAAGTCACATTTAATAGTACATTTCCTTTCTTGGCCTGGGGCCTGGTGCCAGACCAGCTGTATGAAATGTAGTTTCGCCGCTTTCCCTGCCAGCACTTTTGTTCAGAGGAAAAATAACAAAAAATCCCACAGAGCCTCTTGAACTCTCTGAGGCTTTTTTTTCCTTCTTCCTTTTGAAGAGGAGGCGAAACAGCTCTTGATTCATTGTTTGTTTTACCGCCATGTCCCTTAAAAGGAATAGTGCAACCGTCTCTTGTCATTACACGGGAAGACCTTATTTTTTTTCTCATGACTGAAACAGTCATGTTTCTGTCTGGCTTTCATGGATTATTAGCTGACGGAGGAGCTGCAGAGATTTTCAGAGGATTTTATTGAAGTTTGTAGTTTTTCAGTTTCTTCCACTGCGTTTCTTATTTCTGGTTGAGTGCCAATTTCCATTTTCTTTTCAGAGCAATAAAAGTCTAAAAGTTTCCCTCGCTGGTTTCTTCATGTCGTTATTTTACACATGGGTATTGTTATGTTATCCAGATCTTAATGTTCCCATTAGTTATGACATCAGATATGGAAAATTGACTTGGGATGTTTTCAGAAGAGGAATAACAGGAGTCAAAAATAGTTTAATGTTTTTACTACAGAATGTTCCTTGCCACTTAGTATGGACTTAATTAAGAAGGCCCATATGCGTTTAATCAAACATGGTTACCAGCTAAAACATATTGTTATTGTAACCACTTTAAAGGCCTCTGTCATTAATCATATTAGTATATTAAATTAGATATTATATGCTGTGAGGCTCCTTTAAACAATCTGATTTCACTTGTCTCCTTTTCATTCCTACCAGATTATCTTTACACACCCACACTCACATTCTTTTCTGTCAAGTTTAAAGTAATACCAAATGCGATCTGTCTCAGCAGGAGATAACTGGTTATTCACATTCTCATACACGCATACCTTGGCAGCCATGTGAGGCTGGATTTTCCCTAACCTAGTTTAATTACAATAGGATTGTTAATGCCCTCCTGGTATTAAAAACAAGGAGGTTTTTAAGGGAGGTTATTTGATACACTGCATGCTGCTCTGCTGCTCATTTTTGTATTACTGAACTAAATACTCAGTTTGCTTAAAGAATATTTCTCCTGCCTCACACTAAAAGGTTGAAATGTACAGTTTTGTTTTGTTTTTTTTTCAGTTTAAAATTGTTGTTAACCCAAAACATAACTTGTTTCTTGCTCAGGCTCCTCCTGCCCTACGAGCGGCACATTAAAGGCGAGCAAGACAAACCCCTCCCCGTGTCGAAACCCAGGAAGCAGGAGGGTGGCCAGGAGAAGGCGTTAGGAGCCAAAGCCAAAGGAGCTGGGGCCAAGAAATTCAAAGGCCACCACAATCCCAAGCTGGGGAGTAAAAAGGACAGAGGGGAGACAGTGAAAGGCCAAGAACAATCACAGGTCAGTCACAGACCTCAGGATCTCATGTCATTCATGTGCTTTCTCATCAACTTTCTGTTTTGAAAATATAGCAAATTTATTTATTATTTTCTTTACAAATATCTAACTAACAGCTATCATTTTCTACACACAGGACTCCAAAGGGAAAGAAGAGAATTGTGAGCTGTCCACAGCCGTAAAACAGGATGTATCTCTGCAAGATGAACCGATTGTAATAGAGGAGGAAGAGTTACATGTTACCCTTAAGAAAGAGGAGTCCTTGGCAGCAGAGCAGCCATCGTCCCTCTGCCCCAAAGAGCCGGACTGCAGAACCCCACACTCTGGTCTGCCCCTCCACGTGGGGCCGGGTCCCCAGCCTGAATGGAGGCAAATCACTGAGGCCCTCCAAGCCAAACTCTCCTGTGAACAGCAAACTGAAGGGCATTTCATTCCTAAAACTCCTTATCTGCCTCATCGCTGGGATCAGAACAAACCTGCTGGACATGTTGCTCTGCCCGAGCCCTTCTCCAGGGTCAAAGACTCCATAGAAGGTCATGCTGGGAGAGTGGGCAAAGTGCTGCCGATGTGCAAGCAGGCAGACAGACAGTGTATAGACTTGAGCATAGATTCTTACCCAGAAAAAGAAGACTATGGGATCATTAAGAAGGAGTCCACCCAGACAGCTGCATACTGCAAAGCCAGCCAGGGGGTCATGTCTCCTTTAGCCAAGAAGAAGCTCCTCTCCCAGGTATGTGAGTCCAACCCTTTCTCCTTCACTCTTCAGCCTCCAACAGCCACCTCCTCCACTCTCATATCAGTGGCTGAAAGGGATAAGGAGAAGAGAAAGGGTGAGGAGGAGCTCGCAGGACAGAGATGTGTGTCAGATGGTATCCCTGAGGTAGCATCCATATTCAGGCCATCAGTCATCCAGCATGCCCAGAGCAGCAAGCCACACCAACAAGCCACCAGTGGCTCATCAGAGAGGAGCGCTATTGCTGGGGAGCTTTCAGAGACTTACAGCTGCCGGACAAGCCATCACCTCCAGCCTCAGGTCAGTGCGCCCTGGCAGCCATATCTCTCCAGAAGTCACACCCAGGACAATGTGGACAGCAGTGGAGAGAAGCTACTTCAGGGCTCTGCTGTTCAGCCTCGGAGCTATGCAGGAGATTGCTACTCCTCCCCTCACCTACACAGTCTGTACAGGCAAACTGAGAACTGCCTGAGCCAAGAGAGGATGGCGGGTTTTGTCAGTGGAGAACGGAGAGAGCACTATACGAGGGACCGAGAAGGCAGCCAGGGCTTGCTTTGTAGCAGCCTTGAGCAAGAAGGTTTGGCCTACAGATCTCACTTCAGTGACAGGACTCAAACACACACCGAGAGCAGAGAAGCTGAAGATGAGCCAAGAGACTTTACAATTTCTAAACCTCTCTCTCAGAGGGTTTCCTCATTCTCAAAGCCCCCCTTCTGCAGTCTCCCATATCCCATCATACAGGGTTTGGATTCCCACCCTAAGGCATGCAGAGTTCCTCCTATGACAATCTCTCCCCCCAAACAGAGCTCAGCAGAGTCACAGCCATTTCCCAGCCCCAAAGCTTCAGGTGAATCATCCCGCACCAGCCCTATTCGACCCAGTAAGCGGAGCGTAATGGAGCCCGAGAGCGACGACGTTCCAGAAAGGAAAGTCCGTGTAGTGACTCCAATCCACCCTGCCGGCACAATCCGACGCAGCGACCCAGAAGAGCTGAAACCAGCTGAGCCAGCTCATGCTGTTCACCTCAACAACCACCTCCCAGAGGGACACCCAACAACCACCTTCCCCCCACCCCATGCTGCTCCCCTCTATGCTGGCATATACCCCCCTGGCAGCCTGGTCTCCCCAGGAGCTCAGGACGGGCTGCAGCACCCGGGGCTGCAGTATCTGAAAAGCCAGTCAGCAGTGTCCCCCCTCATGCCTCCTTTAGCCTTCCACTCCATGATGCTCCACAGGCAGCTGCTGGCCTCCAGCCCTAGCCCGCACCACTTCTACAGGCACCCAGGCGGGGCAGCACTGTACGGGGACCTGCTACATCATCTATACCCTCTCTCTACCCTCCCACCACCTCAGCTGTCGTCGGTACACCCCAGCACCAGACTGTGAGGGAGAGAGTTTTTCCTCATTCCCCTGTTCTCCTCATCCTCAGAAACTGATTCAACTTCTCTTTGTCTGTCTGTCTCTCTTGCTCGGGGACTGTAGCTCAGTCGAAACAAAACACTGATTATATAACTTTGACTGATTATGCATCAGGTAGGCAGACTGAAAATTCCATTTCCTTTTTTTATTTGTGTATGCCTTTGTTTATATACTTTGCACTGTTCTTTATTTGTATCACCACTTACTGTATCTTTTTTTGTTATATCCTTATTTGCACAATGCTCATGTGTAAGTGCTCACAGATCAGTTCGCTGAGTCAGGTTGTTGCTCTGGATGTGTGAAAAGCAGAGGGCAACAGAGAAAAGCCATTGTTTACTGCATCTGAGGGCTAAAACTTTGTTGCTTAAAAACACTACAAGTAACACGACAATGTAAATGAATTTCTTTATATAACAAGAATGACTGGGTGCATTCACCATGATTGCAGACAAACAGCTGTTTAGCATAATTTACTCTTTAGGCAGCCAGTGGCGTATCTGTTTACATGTCTCCACGCTGAACTCTGTTAGCCTGTTTGTGCCACAGTAAATCCACACGGACTCCTCGGTATAGACATTAACACTTGCTGCGGTGCTGCATAACATGAATAATTTCATCATAACGTAACATTCAGAGGTGCTGTGTATGACAGATGTACTGTAGACTCACTTTTTTTTAAAAAAAACAAAAACAAAAACTCAGTTCAGGTATGTATTTCAGTTCAAATACAGCATACGCAGTTGTTATTGACAAATCACACTTGTTTTTCTGTTGATAAGTAATGAATTTCTAATATGAAAGTAAATTGACCCTTTGTGATGAGTAGACTGTAGCAGCTTGTTTTTGTCTGTAGGACCAGCATAATGAAGCAGCCGTCTGCTGTGGAATGCTAACCATGAAAAGAGAGAGAGAGAGAGAGAGAGAATCAGCATTTCATCTTTTTGTTCTTTGACTTGAAAAGCTCTTTTTTTGGTGAACAGACTCTTTTTATTCAAGCTGAAAAGACTCACTGTATGATTTAATGGGAATGTTGTCACTTAGGATATTACTGCTTTGCAAATATCTGTGCCTTTTCGCAGTCTTGGATTAGAGTTAGCACTACAGTTGTTAAGGTTTATCTTCTGTAGCAGGGTAGGAATGTCAATATTACCGTCACTGAAACACAGCACAGACCTGTCATACAAAAACAGTATGGCACACTCCAGCTATCAGACACCAGACTTTATGGTTAAGGCACTAAGGTTTTAAAAAGTTTAGTATCCTAGCTTAACTGTGTCAAACAGAACACAAAAGATTTACTGATGGTTGATATCGACACAGGTCTGGTGTCTGCCGACCGCAGGGCATGTGTGTGCTCTACGTGTTCTCTAGCAGTGATGAAAAGGTACCAGACTCCATAAAGCATGCCTACCATGCTTCATAGCCCGAGGTGGAACGACAACACCTGCACAGGCTTTTTTTTCTTTTCTTTTTTTTTTTACAACCACTATAATTGCAATCCAGGATAGTCGAAATACACAGTGACTGGTGTCTCAAAAGAAAAACAAAAAAAGCTGTAAAGTTTCACTAAATACTTAGAAAAAGACGCTCATGTCTGATTAAGTACTGTACATTGCTTTGTGTAGGTGAAACTGGCATTAGTGCTGGCTCCTGTACAGAACATTCATACGGGATCAATTCATGGCAACCCCCCCCCCCCCCCCCCCGACTCCACCACCGCATCTCTCTATTGTCTTATTTTCTGTGTAAATAGCACTGTAGATAGTACTGCGTGGTTGTTATCATATAAACTGTTATAATCTGTAAATAGTATTAAAAAAAACAGTATAAAAGTTGGTTACACAATCTAGCTGTGTCCTTGTTTGCTCTGTTTCAAGGTCATGTTAGATCCAAACACTACAATTTAAGAATTAGGATACTCTTTTTTATGTTGTCGTTTCACTTTTTTTCCCCATGTTGTTTCCATTAATGTGCATCTGAAAGTGTTTTTGATACAGTTAGCCATCTGTTTACCAATCACCCAGCTGGCGAGCAAGACAAAAAATAAAGACATTTTGTATATGACCTCCTGTATATTTAATTAAAATATTTTACTATCTATACATGTTTCTTTCCTTGTGTTCTTTAAGTGCAGATAAATAACCAGAGCTGAATAAACTGATATTTAACGCCAATGTGCTAACGTCAATGTAATGTTCTTTTTTTTTTCCCTGGGTAAATGCAGTGTGAATGGGGTTTTATTATTGTAATACCATTATGTGGCTATGAGATTCCATCCGCCTTAATCTTCACAACAGGCCACTTCTGGGCTCAGAGCCAGAGGAGCCTCTCCAGCCTTTGCTGCAGTAGAGAAATGTGCCAGTGCATGTATCTCTATGGGATGTGTGCTGGGCCTCAATAAAAGCCATGCTTTGACTTTTATTACCACCCCCTGGTAAACCTTTAGCATGAAAAATATTCAGTCATACTTCCAAGCTCAGCAAAAAAAAATGAAGGAGCCTCACCAGGGTAGAATGTAGGTCACTTTATTGCAGATCAGCAATAATAATAAAATACAGTTACCTTCCAAGACAACAGAGCGAGGAAAGAATTGCACCTTTTGAGAAAACAAAAATAACTACAGTATTCTTTGACATTGCTCTATATGTGAATTATACTATGTAACTAGATCAATGTATGGCTACTTATTGGAACATCAAAGCGATGCCACTTAAAGTCTAAATAATTAATATGCCTAACATTGAGATCATGGGGCAGTAAAAGGATTTAACATTTTAATTAAAAGCTAGCTCTACCTTTATTGCTGTTATGGAGGATATATTTTCATATCTTGTTATTTTCAGGCCTCATTTATTCATAAAGAAGCTGTGCAGTTTTACCTCTTAGATCACCTATGTGCAGAAAGGCCTTTAGAAAAATCTAAATCAGGTGTTAACTTTTCAAAATAATACCAGAATGTTTTTCCTTTGCAAAAACTACAGTATGGATCATTTCTATGTAACTGTGTCACATTAAAGCCATAGTGTGTGTTCACATAATGCTGATAAACTGCTGGTAAAATATCTGTATGTCACAGTATATTAGAGTTTTCAGGCTAGTTTCTGTGGTGACATTCCTGCTCTGGTATTTTGGTAACAAAGCTAAAAAAAGGGAGCAATGGAGCTGTAGCCATGGAGACCAAGTAGGGCACAACAACTCAGAAGTATAGAGTAGCCTCTAGTGGAAAAACCTGTGATCAACAGCAAGGACAGATACTACACAGCACTACTAGCTCTGTAAAAAAAGAATCATTTCCATTTTCCAAGACACTGGCCCATCATTGTTAAACAGATTTGTGTATCCACAAGTGTTCTAAAGAAATTTAAAAGCTCAGTGTGTTGCTACACAGTATCCTGAGCGTTGCCTGCAGAGGGAGACAAATGTTTCTCACAACAGCTTCAACGGAAATTGGCTGATTTTGATGGTAGGACAGGAAAAAGGTTATTTCTGTGTTAATTATAGAGCCAGAGACGCTTCATTAACTGCAACACCTAATGTCATTTTTCCAGGTAAATATAGTACAAGATCAAAATGGATAGTGCATCAGTAAATCACACAACGCATAAGAAATGCTTGACGCACTGCTAATATTGAGCTGCACTCTTTTTGTACAATCTGTTCTCTCCCATTCTCTTTTTCAAGGCTTAAACTAAACCATCCTGTAATACACCCCCCTATTCAATCTATCAATTGCAGAGAAGGTAGGTAAACATGTGTAGTATACAATGTATAATTAAGTGGACCGTTCTTTAGCACAGCATTGTTAAGTGGCAGAAATGTTTAGTGGCTCGCAGTGCTGAATATGTCCAAAACACATACACAAGGACATTCATTATTTGAGCCACTCAAACAGACTCATTCGCTCAATTATGCTCATACCATTTACTGCTGCAGTGGTAAAGTATATTGGACATAATGTGTAGCGACTGAAAAACCAAGGTCGCTCCATTATAAAGACCTCTGGGGAATGAAGACGCTGCATTAGTACTTCCAATTGCTCCTAAAAACCCGGTTCTTTTAAAATCAGCTATAGTGGTCATAAAGTCGTCACAGTGAGTAGAATAAGTCAATAGTTCCAAAAGGAATGACTCGTTCACAGTTGGCCAATGGATCAATTCCAATTTGAGTGCTTTTGCAAAAGCTCTTTCTTCGGTCCATGTTCCAGCAGCAGAGCTGAGAAATAAGCCTTTTCCATTTTAGCGGGATTGATGATGGTGGTGCTTAAGCCAGCATACAGCTTTCAATTTCATCTCCAGGTTAGCTGCACATGAAAAAGTTTATACACGGAAAGTGGAGCTGGAGACGTATCAGCGCTTTATCAGTGTTATGATAGGAGGTGTCAGCTGTAAAATGAGTTGTAAGATGATGAACACTGTGAGGATTGTTAGCTTATTCTTTAGCAGTAATTTCACATGTGCTTGTTATGAAGCTGGAAGATGGTTAGCTTAGCTGAAGACGGGTTGTATCAGGTCTTTTAAACGAATGCTTGGAAGGTCATTGGACGAACTGTCTGTTTGGAGGATGACCCAAAAAGTCAGTCGTCAGTGCATATCCTGACAGATGATGACAGGTTGTTCCTGAGGTCCAATATATATTGTGATATGTGATTTTATCCTATATTATGCTGTTACCCAGCTTTGTTACACATAATCATGTTATAGTTCTAGTGGTAATGTCGGTCAAGACAAATATGGTCTAAGGATAAGACTACAGTGCTTTAAAGTTCATCCTCTCTCTGAAAGACTTCCTCAGTTTGCTCCGCGGTGCAGGAACAGGACCAGGACCATTACTGGCTCTGATAAATCCATGATCAGCTGCGGTCTCAGCGGTCTGGGTGTGGTTCTCGTAGTCAAGCTGCTGGAGGGGGGGCTGAGGGTGACCCTGTGGGTGTACATCCAGGACGCCCAGAGGAGCATTTTTTCGGGCTGTGGTTCCTCCGGCATTGTTTCGCTGGAGCTGCTGTATGATGGCAGAAAACTTGGCATCCAGAGATGGTCTGCCTGTTTTGGACCTCGTGGCTGGACGTGAAGTGCAAGCGCTAGAATTCTCCTTCTCCTTGTAGGAGGGAGGTGGGTGGTGGTGGAGAGAGGCAGGGAGTGGGGGCCTGGCTGGACGAGCGGGAGGAGCGTAAGGCTCTCTGTCAGAGGGTGGGGGTGGAGCGCGTCGCTTCTTGTTGCTGTGTGGTGTAGTGCTGGTGATGGAGTTGGGGCTTGAACAAGGGGTGGAGGTTTTGCTCTGGGATAGAATGCTCTTCTGGACAACCATTGAATGAGATCCGTCAAACAGAGTGGACCAGTTAGGCGCCTCCTTCTCCTCTTCATGGCCAATAAGGAAGCAGCCATCTGTCTCCTCAATTTTGTTGTGGATGATATCCGTAATGCTCTCAAACTTACCAGGAGAGTTTATACCTGCAAGTTAAATACATTTAAGAACATGTCACATTAAAAAGAATTCATGTAGAGGCATCAGAACTGGAAGGAAAAACATTCGATAGAGGTGACTCATGTTGTGAGCACTCTTAAAATAAACTCATCCAACTAAAAAACAAAAAACCCTAAAAACCTTCAACATCAAGTGGTCAGCAAATTATAAACCTCCGTCTAACTCACTTCAGCCACTCATTCCAATTACTCTACTCACTGAGGTCATTGTAAACAGAGTCAGCCTGCTTGGTGAGGAAGAGTGATGGTTTCCGTGGTGACGTGACCTCGATCTTCATTAGCTGGTCGCAGCAGTGCAGCCACTGGCCTGTTTGAAAACAAGAACATGAGACACACTGATAAAGGTTACACTAGCTGCAGCCTCTTCTCTTATTCCCTCCACAGCTGCGTAAACAGAGAAACTTTTCTGACACACTCACTCTGATCATAGAGGTGCTGGTGGAGGGCATCCAACCAGTCCTCCAGCTCCTCCCTGGTGTCTGAGGTGAAGACGGTGGTCTGAGATCCTTCTGGTGAGGGGTTGATAACAGACAGACTCCTGGACTTGTGACCTGCTGACTCCTCCATCACACGGATCCGGGTTTCCTGCAGAAACACCATGAGTAACTTATCATTAGGTGAAAGTGAGTTGACACAGTGTACAGAGCTGTAAGTGAGACACTGCACTAAAGAGCACACTGCTGAGATTGTAGGGAAGAAAATGAATTCTGCAAGCAGCAGAATATCAATGAGTAATGTGGCAGAAGATTCACATTCAGATCAATATTGATGAAACTTGTGTTTTAATTCTTTTGAAATAACTCTAAGCTGACAGCACAATTACATTTATTTGACTTTTTTTACTGTTTTTATTTATTCAGTGAGTGAAGAAATAATCTTTCTCTTCAGCAGTACACAGAATATTTCTCCCCTTACCTTATTAATGGGTACATTGAGCGTGGGCTGCACTTTAGCCTCTATTTCTTCCAGTGTGAAGTGACAGGACAAGAAGCCGGCACTCAGCACACAGTAAAACCTGCAGCTGCGATTAATCCCGTCCACACTTTGCTGAGTAACAAAGAAAAAAGAAAGTGAAGAATCTCAACCAGTAACTAGTGACGGGGCTCATGCTGAATAACACACCTTCTGGCTCAGGTAGCCGGTCATCATGCTCTGTGTCATACACACAGGCTGAGCTACTAATCGGCAGCACAGGTTACCGTAAAGAGGAAGCCAGGATGACCACTCAGCTGCAGGCACGGAAAGAAAACAGGTCGTTTTAATCACATATGCAAGGGAGGACATCTAATCAAGGGTAAACTTCTATTACAGGTTATTTTGTTTAATTTTAGGCTTTTTAAACGGTGTAAAATCTTGTATCATTGCTCCAGCACTAAATTAAATCTCGAGCTAAAAGCATAATCCCTTTATTCCCCCAGATATTAAATTTCTTTGCTTCTTACCATCTTGGAGGACGATGAGGGAGTGAGACTGAAAGCTGCCTTCAGCTTCAGGCAGACACAGCGTTGTGTAGGCCAGCAGGCTGTATTTGGCTCCACTGTTATACATACACAAATATATAGCATTATACAAACATTAGCCTTTACTCATTTTTTTTTGTATATGATCTTGTTTGTTTGTTTACAAGGCCTAAAACGTTCACTGTGCCTCCTACTATTAGATGTAAATAAATGAAAGCTAAGTGCATACTTGGGTATTGGGTTGTACTGCAGGAAGGTGTCAGGGTCTGGAGTGTCCAGCAGGGAGCAGAGCTTCTTTCCTGCGCTTTTTCCAAAGGAGCTGCGGAGCTTCTTGGCCAGTTTCTTTGGCGTGTTTACCAGCGTGAGCTCTTCCTCCAGGGCACAGCTCCACAGCTCCACCTTCAGCTCAAACTCAGGAACTGCTTCTTTACTAGGAGGGAGCAGGCAGCATAGACTTGGCATAAATAAAAACACTAGATAAATTATTACATTATAATTGTGAAGCGACTGTGACCAGTACCTAACAATAGAAGAGAGTTAGTATGTATTTTCATATGACTACACCACAAACATATTATTAATATACTGTAACTGAATATAAGACATGTACAGCAATACTCACAAGATGGTGACTCCCTCGAAGCAGATGTCTGTGATCGATCTGTCGACCACCACCATGTCTGTGTCAAACACCTCAGAGCCGATCTGCATCAAACAGAACACTGCCACCCGGCGAGAGCCTAACACAGTGGATGTACAATATGTGTTAATATTCTAAACAGTAACAAGAAGCTAAGCTAAACAACGGCAGAACATACTTCCTCTGTTGTTAAAGTGGTCTGAATCCCTCCACAACAAAGGAATACGCAGACCTACATCAGAGGAGAGAGAGGGCAAAGGTTAAAACACAAAGCAATGCTCTCAAGAGCTCATTTCTTTTTATTATAAATGCATAAACTAAGGTTTTATAAAAAGTTAGTGTTAATGTTGCATCAAGTGGAGAAGAAAAGATCAATCTTACCAGATATTGCAACTGTTCCGTTACAAGGCAAACGATCACTATCTGCAACAGGGTCTGAAAACCTGCAGTGAAATGTGGAATTGATCACTAAGCAGGGAATACATTACAGTTCATTCCCATTATTTTGCAATAATGGATATTTCAAGCAAGGGATGCAACTCAAAGACCCCTTACCTTCCTGCTGCCCCCATCATGTCCTGCTCCTCCTTTTTCCTCTGCAGCAGTGTGAGATAAGCCTTGATCCTGGCATTGCTGGTCAGCAGGTTCTTGGAGGCATTCAGTATCTGTTCTCTCTTACTGCATGCGAGCAGCAGCTTGTAGGCCCCCTCTCGCATTCGCATCTCAAAGTCAAGCTTCTCCTGAATGTTAGTGTTCTTCATTGAGAGCACACACACAGACAAGAAATCAATCACTTACAAAACACATATTAGCAGCTTGTTATGGTGTCTAGAAATATGTTAGTACATCAAGTAAAATGTAGGTGGAGATGGTAGGCTTTCATGATCAACGACAGGTGTTGGATGGAGGGTGAGTTGTTTGATCTTATGGCGAACACTGATGACAAAGATGCAGCAGTGTATTTCTACCTACACGCATGTGGCCTGATTGGAGGATGATGATGTCTGAAATATTCATCTGAATGATCTGATTGTACTTAAACTACAGTTATTTTTTTCAGGAATACAAACATCATCATTCTCCATATTATGTAAATATAATGTAATAAGTGATATGCACCTGTAGCTTCTTAGCGATCTGTCGTATATACAACACATTCATATCCTCTACTATCTGCAGAGGCTCATTCAGAAGGCTGGAGCATCGTTTCATGCTTTTGGCCTGAAAGGACATTAGTTCGAGCGGCGTTAGAATGAAGACAACATGCTTAGCAACACTTAGCAACGCAAAGAGGACCCGGTTCTGGTGAATAACGTTAAAACGGACACGTCCCTCCCTCTTAATCGATTACTGGTCAGACTGGCTTAGTGATAGTGAACTGAAACCCAGCATGTATAAGGATGTTTGAGTCAATATTTGCGTACAGTCTGCCGAATAAGCTACTGTTTATTAGCAGAAACGGTTATTAGCTCCATCGCCAGTTAGTATCGTGCACTTTGGACCCCCACCATCGTAAACTGAGCTGCCATTCACGATAAACGTCAAGAAACATCAAGGTGCGTGTCCCTTTGCACAGACCTCTGTTTGCAGAAACAAGGCACTCTGTCGGATTTTCTTCCGTTTAATCTCCATAGCCACAGCCGAGCCGGCCGAAAACAGCGACCTGGAGCTCCCGTTCCTCTTGGAAGTTTGAACGTCCCGCGGATCGTCCATGTTGTTCATCTATTCGCTGAACTAGCTGGACTAGCTGCACATTCCGGCTCCAACTCGCAACGCCCCTCCAACCGACAAGGGGCGTTCGGTTTGATTACCCGTGTCTGCCGAAGTGAAAGCGTAAAATAAAACCGCTCAATATGGTGAAATGTCATTGTACTTTGTGGCAAATGTAATATAGCACGAAATATAATTACTCATATCATCAACTGTGTGAATTTAAAATGGATATATAATCCAAAATTGGTGCAAAGTAAGGTTGAAACTATTTTTTTCAGGCCTTTTTTTTCCCGCGGGCACTTCCACACATACAAACCAAGTGCTGTCACGCCGACACAGTGGGAGCGTCATTACGTCACAGTACCAGACAAAACAGAGGTGTACCGTTTGTGATTTTGAATTTGTAGATGGTAAACAAGGATGTTTTTTATTTTGAATGATCGTCAGTGTGACTGCTTTTGTCTGTAATACTTTGTTTATTCTGTTTCGGCTGAAGTGTCAAAACATTCATGCTCTGTTACATTAAAACTTTATCGCAATACTTTCAGCTTCTTCAACTAATTCAGTTCAGAGTGCGTGATTTCATGAGATATGATGTTACAAGTCTGAGACTGCAAGATTCATGGACCACAGGTCAATTTGGGGTTCTTCATAAACGTATCTATGGGCACACTTATTTGTGGCATTGTATTATATGCATGTGACATTTTCCTATAAAATCCACCAATTATACGTCCTTCCAGATAATATAGAGTTAATAAAATTAAGCTCGTGTTTCTCAGCATCGGTCACGTCTACAGTTTGTAAAGTGATGCCTGGCATCGTCCCTGTATATTTGGTCCTTTGTAGTGGTTTCTCCTCAGTCCTTGGAGCTGCGCACCACGCAGCGTCATTTTCAGCAAACTGCCAGCTGCGCAGCCCAGGTGGTGGTACGGTAACAAAAGACCCCGGAACGTATCCAGTGAGTCCAGGAAACCCGCCCACCCGGTTCTGGCTGACATCGCTTCTGGTCGAGTTGGAAGCATCCACGGTGGGAAGTGTAAACGCAGGCGCTGCTGCTGCCGAGGATGGAGCGTGTCAAGCTAACTGAAGGCAAACCCTGAAAACCGGAAATGACGTTATGGTCTTTCAAAATGAAAAGATGGACCCTTCATATACCATGTAATCCTCTGAGTCAGTCTGTGAGCAGTGAGGTCAGCTACTTTACCATCTGGTGACCATATTGTTATGTAGATATAGTATTATCCTATTCACTTAAGTATTAGGTCACAAACACGGCCATGTTTGCTAAAACCATTTAATGTTTTTTTCTTTGAAGAAATATATTTTTTAATTATTATTATTTAATAATAGTAATAATAATATACAGCAGAGCCTGATTATGATAAAGTTATGATTTTGTATTATTTCCTTATTGAGAAACAATAGAATGAATTAAATTCAACAGCGTTTTGGGAACTTGGGTTTTCTAGCAACATTCTACTATGCAGAATAGTTTTCGAATTTTATAATATAAGCTATTAAGGTCTCTGTTTAAACTCGTGTGGTCATGTGTTTAGCTTTGCGTATGGTTACCTGGTTACAAAGCCTGTCACTGTATGGTAATGCTCCAACTCAAATCTCTGCATCCTGTTTTCGGTATGACTTTATTTTGAAAGGTCGTTCCGGAAGTGATAACCGGTCTCTCCATAGCGTTGACGCCATCTTTCAGTATGTCGGTCCGCTCGCTGCTGGTTTGCGGAGAGTAGCTTATTGCTGAGCAACGGAGGGAGAGAAGGCCACCGCTCACAGCCAGACCGAACTGCAGCAAAGGCAGGGCTGGGCTCAACACACACACACACAGCCTAAAGAGAAAGGGTAAGAAAGAAGTGGACTTTCATTTTTATTTTAGCCAGCAGTACCACTAAAACCTGCAGTTTGCTTTTAGACGCTAGTCGAGCGTTACTCACGTGAAGTTTGCGGCAGACAAAAATGGTTTTCAGTTTTTCTTTTTGCACATTTACTGATGTCAAAGTGTCTTTTCGGGGCTGATACACAGCTCGTGGGATTTCTCGTTAAAACCAAGTCTGAATTTTATTTGACCTCTACAATGAAACGTATAAACCCAGATATGTCTGTACAAGCTAAACAGTCTGCTCTGACTCTATGTTGGCTAACTGGATGGCCACTATTGTCAGCAGCAGCAGCAGCAGCAGCAGCATGACAAGCCTGCCCTGCTCCACCTTTGTAAAGCGACACAGACTCGCCACTTCGCTGCCTCTGTGAAAACACCGGCTATATTTTGTCCTCATGCTGCTTTTATTCAGGTAAATGCTGTTCTATACTATGGATCTGCCTTTTTGATGTCAGTTGCATCCTATCTGTAGCTACACCGAGGCTACCGATAACAAGATGCTCCTCATCAATGAAGGTCGCTCACATTGAACGCTTTGTTTATCTTATTGGGAACATGCTAGCCTCGGGTTTCCTCTCTGGTTCTGTCAATATTGTCTTAAGGGTGGATTTTTTTTTACGAGTATTTCTCCCGTGTAATGCAACTGCAGAGTGTTTCCCGACGTCGGACCCCCTCCTCTTGTACCGTGTGCTGGCTTTGTTTTCGTGGGCAGATGTAGCTGGCCTGCATGTATCCGCTCTCTTTGTGTTGAGTTTGATTTTTTGCTCCCATCATCATATTAAATGTCAAACTTCGCGCAATGGAAAAAGATCTGCTTTAAACACACAAAGATAACGTAAGATTTGATGATGTCAAATCAAAGGAAGGAAAGGACGATGTTATTAATGTATGAAAAAAGAAAACGCTCATAGTTACTGTTCACTGATTATTTTGATATTTGTGATGTCTCTTCATTGTGTTTATGAAGTTAAAATGAAGACTGATGTGAGGTATATGCTGCACAGTTTCTCCTCCTCTTTCAGCTGTAAGAATTTAAATGTTTTGGGTTTGAGCCACAGAATGTGCAGATAATACCATCCAGCCTAGCTTTGCTCTCTTCCTTTCCTTTTTCCCCCCCATCTGCTTCCTGTCCTCCCTGTAAATGTGGCTGCCGGGCCTGCAGGCTGGTTGGCTCTACAGGCGGTTGCATTTTTAAAAAACTGTGTCAGTGTCACAGGACGGTTGCTCCACTCTCAAAGAGGAAGCAGCAGCAAGAGCAGCTCAGCCTGTATACATGTCCACTACATAGATCTGGCTACAGATGACCCGCAGACTGCTCTACAAGAAGTATTTCTATGTATTTATCTCTTTTGAAGAGTTCCTCCGATCGCCTGGCTGTGAGTGTTTTTAACATCTTGTTTTTCATCCTCTGCAGCTACCAGCCTAGGATCACAATACATGTTCTTTAAAGAGCAATGTATACATGTAAAGTAAGGGTTTCCTTCAGTATTATTTTCTGTTCTGGTCTGTAGCTGGTTTTGGAGACACTTTTGGGGACTGTTGTCCGGCCAGCCCACGTCTATTGTGTATAGTAGGAAGTCTAGGAAGTGATTTCATTTTACTTCAGTGGCTAGGGAGTGTTGTTTGTGACTACAAAACAACCTGGAACTTAATATCTGAATGTATTCTATTTTATTTGAGATGTTGTTGTAGCTTAGTGTGTGTGGCTAAAAATAGTGGTGAATCTCAGTTCTGTCACCTGCCAGAGTAGAGACATTAAACGGGTTATGAGAGTCAGATAGCTGTGCCTGGTGACACTCCTGCTTGTGTGCAGAGACACAGAGTGAAACAAGGGAACAGAAAAGTTTATGGTTGGGGAACTGGGTGAGACGTCACAAATTAGTGCAGAAAACAAGAAAAGAACTCACAGCAATTTATGTATCTCATCAGCCTCTCCCTTGTTTTGGAACAGGGAGGGTGTGTCTGATTTTTTTTTTTCTGGATTTAACTTCTCAAAATGAAAAATAAAACAGAGTTTCCATTACATCTGTTCTAGGGTGTAACATACTCCCCTCTGTGTTTCCTCTATTTTGCGCTGCTTTCCACTGGAGATATCGATCTTCTATTTGGACAGTTTCTATTCCCATCTCGTCCTCTGCCAGCCCCGGATTGTCCTGCTATGCTACAGTTTATGTTTTTTCCCCCTTCCTAAGTACCAGTGTGGATTTCAGAGTGAGAGAGTTCACTATTTTTGTCTCTTCCTGAGGCTCTTGCTGAAGGCAGCATAAACGATGGTGCCATAATCAACGTGACAGTGTTTGCCAAACACTAATGTTCTTGTAAAAGGCCCACTGGTCAGTCTTCATCTGCTCAGCATGGGCCCTGCTGGTCTATAAGGGCATTCACTAGAGCAAATGTACATTAATCCCTAACAAAACTTAAATCTTATTTAAGACTGTATGTAGGAGTGAGGAGGAAAAGTAAGATTTGGTCAAGGTGAGCTGTATTCTATTCAGAAAACTGCTTCTATACAACATATTCTATGTGCTTCATTACCTCTATTGGATTATACATTATTTTGTATCATCCCTTCATCAATATATGAAGTTGTTGTTTTTCCCCTACAATAATAATAACTCAGATAGTGAAGGGCAGGTTATGTTTTTAACCATAATGCTTTAGAATGATCAACATCCATGAAGTGTACATTTCCATATGTAGGTCTGTGGGTCAATGTGAAAGCAGAGGTCACTGAGCATGTGCTGTGTTTATGTCTTGAGGCCAGGGGTGTGCTGCTGGGCTGTGTTTGGTGACAACAATGAAACGGACCAGATGACTGTTGGCTTAATGGAGGTGTTTGCTGTTGTTGTTTGTTCCTTCCACCAACTGCTCATATGATCTGCTTTTCTGCACCATATGGTCTTTTCTGCTGCATAGCACAGTTTTTTTGACCACACACTGCATATATAACACACATTAAGCCATAGTTGCAGATCTGCACCCACATTTCTGCAGATTTTGACACCATAATGATTAATTATCTCTCCCTGTGCTATGATCCTGGTGCAATCCTGTTGTCTTTCTGTAGCACCGTTAATCAAAATGTATGGTTTTGAAGACTGATTTTCTTATGTTATATTTTTGTTTACCTTTCCATTTAAACTTGAGAAAATCCTTAAAACAATAGGGCCTTACATCTGACACAAACTATTGTGTTTTCTGTTATCTAATTGAGTTTGAGAATAAATAGGAATAATTGCAGTTGAGCCCTTTACATGTGTTTGTGCATCAAACTGAATTTAGCTCTTCTCATAGCTGGGATGCAGCTGTCTGTCAACATGTTTTTTTTTTGCTAACTTGTCATTTATGAAAAGAAGGTTAAGTAGGCCAACAAAATTCAAATGTCAAATGGAATCAAACTCTTATACAGTGATATCCCCGGAGCTGCCTCCGCATGCTCTTTTATGCATCTTTAATTTTAGACAAAGAACATTTCACATATACTGTTTTATTAAACAACTGTCAAACCCATGTTTAGGATTTACTGGTTGCCCTTAGCTGTGCTCTGACATGCACTGTCAACTGTCACACCTTATATAGACAGGTGTGTCCAATCAACTACATTTACCACAGGTGGCCTCCAATCAAGTAGTGGAAACATCTGAAGCATGATGAGTAGAAATAGGATGCACCTGAGCTCAATTTTGTGTGTCATGGCAATCGCCTTTAATACATTTATGTTATATTTTTGTTTTTATCTTTAATAAATTAGCAAACAAACCCTTTTCACACAGCCAAGGTGCTTATACATTTCTGGTATATTGTTGACTGTCTACTCTTTTTTTTCTTGTTTAAAGAAGAACACTAGCCTGTATACCACATCCACTGTACACTTTCATGTCTAGTATCCATTTGGGGTTAGAAGAGCCTTTATGTCTGTCTGTTACTGACTTCAATATGTTCCTTGGTTTATATTTTACAACCCTCAGGGTCTCTAGGCTTCCCTGCACCCAGAGCACCTCTAGGCTAAGCTTGCAAGATAGATTCAGTGCCTATCATTTATTGACTTAGATCTGAAAGCCCTGACTGACCGTGTGGAGAGCGTAATTTGCTTCTTTGTTATGTGTCTTGGCCGTCAATACACAATACTTTAGCTTTTATTTTGCTTTTTGTTTAGTTGAGTTTAGTTTATGCACTTTACTGCTCCTTTCCTTCAGTGCTAAGTTACTACTACTGAGTGCTTTTATAACAAAACATTAGTCTTTGCTGCTGTTGTAAAGATTAATACATTGTCTCCTGTCTGGCAGAAATAGCCTAATAGCTTTTCAATTTAATCACTGTCATGAATTTTCAATCACTGACTAGCAGAGTATGATATCGGATTATCTTTCACAGCAAGTAAATATCCAAGTTTAGTTTTTGCTTTGAATTTTTAAAGCTACTGTAACTGCTTGTAAGTTTTAATGTTGCAGATTCCCTTTTTACAGTGGAGGCAGACAGCCACACCCTCACTTGGTCTAAGTTTGGCTCATAAGACCACGTGGAAATGAGTTGAAATGAGTTGTCTCTGTGTGTATCTATCTGCAGTTCTCTGCAGTTTTATGTTTTTCACACTTTGCTTTGCTTAGCACGTATCAAGGTGTGTGAAGTGGTGTGAGTCAGCTGTCAGGGTTGTGGCAGTGATTTGACATCTCGGAGGTTAGAAAGAAAAGCGAATGAATCCTCCTGATAGTTCCCTAGCTGTTGCATCATTCTGGGATACACGTTTCAGCCAGATGCTACGTGGATGCTTCGGACGGCCCTTACAGCAAAAAATATTTTAGGCAATGGCAGTAAATAAAAAGGGGTTTACTGATGTCACTTCCTATGCTTGTGATTGGCTGTTCGGAGTGGAGGGAAGAGATTTGATTTGATTGAAAAGACAGAAGGCTGCTTATATAATTATACGCTGGACAACGGTAGTCTGAGTGGTTAGCCACAGCTGATGAAAATCTGATTATCCTACTCTGATATAATTTCTGAAAATGTTATTATATAATTAATAATAGCCTCAGTGCTCATACTAATTTGCTTCAGATCTGCTCTTTGCTACTTTCCCTTATGAAAATGTAATCGAGTTTCGCTGAACTGCTTATATAGTCTCACTGTAGATTGCAGTTATTTTTTTATTCATGTCAAAAAATCAGGGTGATTTACACACTTATTGTAAACTCAAAGATGAATGTCCACAATATGAACTGCTGTGCATACTTCCTGTCTTTCCCCCGCCATCTCCTCCGTACAAAGAATGCACAGTCATCTTGGAATAATACTCCTCTTTCACTTCTCGTTTCTGCCTGCATGTGTGTGTAGGGGGGTTAGTAAGTGTAGGTCTGGGGGTTGGGATGTTCCTGCCAAAACCATGAGGTCATAATTCCTCCTGATTAGCCTAAGCAAGAATGTTGCTATAAAGGTGGGACTGATAGCAGTGTGTTCTTGCGAATATTTTAAATGTAAAAATGAATTCTTTTTTTCTGCTTTGAATTTTACAGGATCAGATTTAATGTACCTTTCTTCCATTACTTTAGCAGTAATGGTCTATGAATCTCAGTGTGAAAGAGTTGGGAGAACTGGTTTACCCAGCAGTGAATAATGTACCTAGAGATGTCCTTAAGAATATTAAGAGAATTGCTTTGCTCACTTTTTGGTGTAGCCATGTTATTTTTGTGACCCATCAGTATTGTAAGGAGCGTGTGTAAAGTAGACAGTATTCCTTTTCCCTTCATCAGCCTACCACTGCATTCCTCCATCTGTGCCATGTCTTTTATGTGTGATACTGAGAAGGTTTTTTTAATGGCACTATGAAGGGTGGTATGCTTCTTATCCCGGCTCCTCAACCACATTCTCGTTAACCTTGCATTCTGCAGTAAGCTTGCTGTGGTTGAGCTCACTGATGCTTTGGTTTCGATCCTGAAGGAAACCACACATAATTACAGTGTAATGGCAACACTGCTGTCGTGTAACATAGCGTATTGTACTGGTAAAGCATCCAAACAAGTCTTCTCTTCGATGTCTAAATACCTGCTCTATTGTTGCGTAGCTCTGGTGTTACTATGGTTTAGGGACACAAATGGTAGCACCTGTTGACTAAGCAGAGGCTTAAGCCTCTAGTTTGTTCATTTGCATTAATTTAAGGCCATGAAATCTCGCAGTGTTGTCCCATTTGCTGTCTTTCTCTCTTGATGAAGGACAGAAAATGGACATGGGTTTTATGTTTACTTTATTGCTAAATGATTCTCTACAAATAACTTGCCTTAAAGTACACTCCAGCTTTCTCAACTTTCCTTGTTAAATCTTTCACATTCACATTAAGGTGTCAGATGTTTTGAGTGGTACATCGGATGGAAAACCTGATCCATTTTACACCAGAGACAGCTGCTGATACAGTCATGTTCCCCACAGTGTCATGCAAGGAACTTGAGGTGTGTAGTTGATTAAAATTTTACTCAGGGGATTATTGAGTTGGTATACTGAGTACTTATGAGGTCAAGTGAGCAAGAGCTTAGCTCAATAATCTTTAAGTCCCACTCTGATGGGCTTTTCTTGGCACTTTCTACACACGACAGAGCTCCTGTGATTTTTAGTGCCACGTGAGATTACCATGAAAAGCTTAGAAATATATTGTGTATATAATGTTGGCTGCTATATTTTATATCTACTTGCTTAGTCATTCAGTGCCAGTGGCACAAGCCTCAACCAGTTATTTAATTAAACTGCAATCAGTTTGAAAACTACCATACAGGTCAGCTGTTCATCCATTAGATCTGCTTTATGTTCTTCCAGGCCTGGACAGTTAGAAAGTTACAGTTGCTTGCTTTGACCTCCTTTTCATCTCTTCTGAATAAGAGCGAGGGGAGGAGGGAGGCAGGAGGGAAAATAAGTGTCCTGATGGGTAGGCCTGCCAACATTCCTACATCACTTCCTCCTCTAACATCTGGCAATGATCAGGGCCGGCAGAGAGAAAGAGAGGATGTCTCTGACTGGCTGGTCTCATGTTAATGTCCAGGCGTCGACAGAGGGATCACATTGCAAGACCGCCCACTCAACCTCATTCCCCCTACCAGCAAAACAAAATGAAGCAATGAAGAGTTTTCATTTCGTTACCGCCACGAACATTTACACTGTGCCTGAGATGCGTTTTTGTATGTGTATGTTAGGTACATGATAAGGTTAAATCTGCAAGAAAAAATGAATATATATTTTTTTTTAACTTGTTCTTTCTTCATTTTTTCAGGATGGCCTAGGTGTTCTGTGCTGTCAGTAGTCTATTAGCAGTGAGCTACCTGGACCAGAGGTGTGTTATAGATTTTTACTGAAAATAGTGAATTTAATTAAAACAGCTTATGTAGATCTATTTTGCAATGCATACAAATTTCTGAATGACTGCTGAGTTTATTGAATTACAGTTTACATGAATTTCATCTTGTTTCTTTTGTCCCAGGAGGTGTATAAAAGTGGCAGCAGGAGGGTGCAGTGATGAGTGTGACCTCCTGGTTCCTGGTGAGCAGCGGGGGCACTCGCCACCGACTGCCCCGGGAAATGATCTTCGTTGGCCGGGATGACTGCGAGCTAATGCTACAGGTGTGAAAGCTTTTATCATCATTCAGTTTCCAACTGGCAGCTATATAAAATATGGACAATAGACAAGAAGAAGTTGGACTTCAAACTACCTGCAAAATCATTCAAAAAAACTGAACTGATGTGCACCATTAGACACTGATTTATTAAAAAACACCTTGTATGTTTCCACTTAGTGGACACAAAGTGTGACAGTAGTTTGATGTGGAGTGTTAGTGAGTTAAACATAACTGTTAAGATAATATGATTGCTGGTAAACACACATAGCTTGGCACACTAATAGGAATTTCCCTTTGCTGCTTAAATAAGCTACTGACTTCACACTGACCTGTTTTACAAAAAGTCGTAAGGACACAACAAAACAACACATTATGTTGGTTCTGCAGCAGCTGGATATGCATACATGTCTGCATATGTTGGTATGTGTGTGCAGTAAGGTGGTGTCTGTGCAGCTGTGCATACGTCCAGAGGAACCATGTGTGTGCTCATGTGTACCTCTGGTCACTGCACTATTAATAGAAAGTGGGGCAGATAGCTCTTGAGTTAGATCTTATCTGACGGAGTTGGTTGTTGTTGATAGAGCATGCATCTATTGCTGCAGCAGTCTGTAATGCATTATATTTAGGAGGTCCCCCCCCCCCTGGTCCTAGTGTTTGAAGGTCTTAGGACATTCAGTACTGTCACTGATGACTAAAGGAATTAGCTGGCTAGTGTGCTCCTGTATAACTTAAGTTTATTATTCTACATACTTAATATATTGATCTGATGATACAGATGCTTTGGGACATTTTTCCATGTTCCTTAGATCTGAACATACAAACCAGATTGGCTGAATTGTTTTCACTTAAATTTATATACATAAAGTTACATAAAGTCCTCAACAGGTTTTCGCCTGGCTTTCTTGGACTTGCACTGAGTGATGGGACTGGTCAGGTTCCCATGAAAGTTATTTTGTTTTTGTTAAAAATGTGAATTTCGATTTTGATTTCAACTAAGAGAGCCATCTTTATTTATGAAGACATTTTCCAGTCAGCACTGTTTCTAATATTGACTCTGCAAATTAAAAGAACCATTTTTATTTGTTTTTAGGCTGGTCATGACTTTCAGACTGCCGTTCTTTTAAGACCTAAGGACAGAGCTAATAAGGGTAATTTACCGCATGTAAAGTTGTAAAAGGTCTGTTTTTTTTTAAATACTTTCTCGGGTACATTTCTGGGGACCTGAGGGCAGCACTGTATGGGTGTTCTTGTATTCCTCTCCTTGTGATGGAGAGAGATAAGGGAAATTTTCCAAATTGAGGACATTTTTGTCTTGAGTATTTGTGTGTATGTGTGTGTGTGTGTTTGTAAAGCAGCTTACGGTTGTCCTCCATGTGACTGCTTTAACGCAGCCAAGGTCTCATCACATGGCTAAACTTAAAAGGCTGCCTGTGCCATGCACCAAATAAAACAAACACTCAGACAGATCTCTAAATCAATGTACCGCAGATAGTTATTATACTGGCATTTGGGTGGTCTGAGTGAGGGGGTTGTAAATGTTTTGGTGTCTTCTTCAGCTCGATATCCACACTAATCACACATATTATTTGTTTTTTTGCCCTTGTCTGTATGGTTAACTAATAGGTGTGTGTTTTCTGACTTTGTGTGTGTCTGTGTACTAATCCCAACATGCAAAAAGAAAATGTTAAGGGCTTCCTTTAGCCTGCGGACACTTCCTTTTTATTTCAGCTACTCCACATCTGTATTCTTTGCCTCTGCACACATTCTGTTGGTCAGCAGTACATCTGAGTGCAACAGCGTGAGCCTTCACTCCTGCAGTGTGACATACAACAGACAGCTCAGTTGGTTTCTATCTTGTTTGATCAAGCCTAATCTCACTAAAGTAATCTGTTCTTCAGTTGGCTCTCTGAGTTGCTTCCCATGGTTTCACTTCAGCCTTATCTTGGCATTTTTAAACTTCAGTCTGAGTGTGCTTCTTGTTTAAACAAGGAGTTATTGAGTTATAGGAAACAGTCATATGAGAACAGAATATGAGATTAAATTTCCAGAATTAGCTAACTTCAGTGCAATAATTAGACTATTGCTTTACACCAGAAGCAGAGTCAAATCCAGCCAGAGATGTCAATACTTCTCCAAGGTTTTCATTGTTCTCTTTTGTCTGTGTGTGTGTATTCTGTGTATAGGTGTGTGTTTGTTTGTGTTTAAGAAGGTGTCAGAATGAAGTAAGCAGAAAAATTGAAATAACTGCTGATGACCCTCAAATTGGTATTTTAGATATTATCCATAATAACATAACATTATAACATTAAGTCAGTGATGACATTTGTACAGCAATGCAGCAGTTTGTTGTTCCCCACTGATGTCAGTTTTGATGTCAGTAATTATTTTAATCTTGCAACAGTCACCACTGGTTTAATGTTCAGTGTGCATATTTTTGTTTGAAGTCCCGCAGTGTGGATAAGCAGCATGCAGTCATCAACTATGAGGCCGGGAATGATGAACACAAGGTCAAGGACCTGGGCAGCCTGAATGGGGTGAGTAGTACACACATATAGAAGAGAAAAGAACAAAAGAGGACATTTAGGAATAACGTGATTGATGGGGAGCATTAACAGAGCAAATTTAAGCAGCTAAGGGTGTAGTTGAGTGGTTCAGAGAATTTGCAAGGATAGGGAAAAAAACAAGAGGTGCAGAGAAGTAAAACATTAAAGACATTCAAGGTCAGAAAGACTAGAAAGATTGGGTTCTGAAGGTTAGAGGTTAGGTAAGAAGCTTCTGTTTTTTATTGACCAATTGATCACACTGTCAATGAAGATTTCTATCAAGACTGGGGTCAATTTGAACCTAATGCAAATCACTCCTTAAGGGCAATCTATATGAACTAGGTATCTAAATGGTCAGGACAACAGAAGCTTTCCTCAAATTGAACAGCCGTTTTGTGAGAACAAACAAATCCAATCACAGTCATGTAAACACAATTAATGTTAAATTGCAGCATTTATATGTAATTTTGTATCCTAACTGGTTTTCACCCTTGACATCTCTCTTTGACATTAGCTCAGTAAAACCTGGTTACAGTTGCCACATGGCATTAGTCATGTGTGGTGATTAGTGCTCCGTCACAGCCCACCAGATTAGACACATATGCACAGCGTTCCTCACATCCTCTCCAGCTCTCAGACAGGAAGCAAGAGTCAAAGCCACTTCCTGCTGTGTCATTAACCATCCAGCTTCTTTGGTTGGATTCAGAGGAAGTTTTCTCCTGCTGTGTCAGTGCATATACAGAGATTTGCCCCAGTGGCAGTGAGTAAATCGCTGTGTTTAGACGGGGTTACCATTTGTTCACTTACTGAATTTATTTCATTGCTGTTTTGTTTTGTCATCCCACAAAAGAGAGGGCAGGAATGTTTTATTACAACAGCAGTGTGATAGAATTTCATTTGCAGTTCAGTGAAACCCCATCCATCTCAGGGCTGCATAGTAGAAAGACAAGTGAAAGGGAGTAAGAAAAGGAATGACTTGAAAATCAAATGAAACGGAGGGAAATACCGTACATGTGTTTAATCAGGCCTTTGGTCCTGTCTGACTGTGGCTCCAGCAAGCACTGCAAGACTGTTATTTGAGTTATTTAAGTTTAATCTTAGTTGGTTTCTCCTAACTCAAACATTTAAAACTGTGGATATTGTATGCATTTGAGTCTTATTACAGTCTTGGGTCCTTGCCTTCTTTCTGCAGACCTTTGTCAATGATGTCCGCATTCAGGAGCAGATGTACATCACTCTAAAGTTGGATGACAAGCTGAGGTTTGGATATGATATCCTTTTATTTTTCCGATCTTTTAATCTCTCTACTTCCCACACAATAGCCAGTCCATAAATACAGCAGAAATTACAGATTGCTTTAGTAAATTTATCTGTGCATCCATGTGACCAGTATTTCCTTAACGTGTTTGTCTCACATACTAACTTGTTCACGGTCGTGAGAGGAGAGCTCACTGTGCCTGAGGAGGCTCTTAAGGTGAGAGCAGACAGCCTCGGCCCTTTCAAATACCATACTACTCACAGGACATCTCTACTCAACATTTTTTGTCTCCCTATAGCATGAAAAATTCACCAGTGGCCTCCAGCTCAGTAAGAAGCCATCCAATGGTGAAGCCACTGGCACCACAACCACAAGCAAGTCTCCCACTAAGACCCCAACAAAGACACTGAAGTCCCCTACAAAGTCAGGGGAAAGCAGAGCAGTGGATGGGGTCACTGCTTCAAAAGAAGCGTCGGCTAAACCTGTGGACAGCCATAAAGGAGAAGAGAGGATAGGAGGTGAGAGACAGACAGATAAATAAACACACATACAAACAAATAGATTTTTGTACACATAATACCTGTCAAATTCTGGAATTAGTTTATCCAGGAGAAGGAAGGGAGGAAATATTTTTCATACAGGTTCTGGTATGTGTGGTGGGGTTTTAGTTTAGGCCAGTAGGGGGTGGACATGGTCACCAAGGAAGGACTACAACCAACATACTGACTAGCAGTCATTCGGTTTCATAAATGCAGTTCAGGTCTATGAGTGTCTCCCTTAATTGACATCACTCTGGGCATGGGTACTGGCAGGGGTCCTGGTTAATCTCCAGATGTTAAAACAAGGCCACATGGGGCTTGTGTTTTTGCACAGATTAAGCAGTAACAGGGTCAGAGTGCCTGCATAATGCTGACCCATATGCCAACACTTCTTTTCTTAAAATACAGTAAGATTCACAGGCATGCACATACAGTACATTTGCACATTTGGAGCTAAATAAGCAGCACATGCAGTGTTAAATGTCACCACACGACACCCACTTTTAATGACATTCTCTCTGTGGTTTAAAGGATGTAATCCTGCAGTAATACCAGACCTCACACAGATATTATACCTCATAGTAACCATACATGCCGTAGTTTTATTTAGAAAGGTTCCCTTTACTTCATGCAATTTGGCACATAGCATGTGTAATTATGTAGGTGTACTGCACTTAAACGTACACAGCTTGAAAAAAGGGGTAGTTAAATGAAGGGGGGGATGTTTTCTGGCAGAGATGGTTGAAGATATAACATTGCTGATTCAGATCCGACCCGAGACCTTGGCTTCATGTCATTTTCCTCTCTCCATTATGCCTCTTGCTCTTCGTTATGCAGTTTAGAAAATGAGTTACCACAGGATGCTTGTTCCAGGACGGAAAGTCCCTCTTCTATTTACACTGCTATGTCTGAGAGAGAGCATAATAAAGAGAGGGTTCACGTGTGTGTGTGTCCATCCTGCTCACTAAAGTTCTGAAAATAGGTCAGTGGTGCAAAACCTGACCAGAGGGAAATAAATGCAAAAACACACACAATGAGCAGCTGTGTTCATTTTATAGCGCACTGAACTGTTTATGTATACAGTACCCACATTTCTGAAGTGCATAATAAACACCTACTGTGCATAGATCATAGATGCTATAAATATGCACTTTCTTCAGGGCTGTACTCAAATGTGTCGATGTGTGCATCTGCCTCAGGGGATGTTACAGCATTGCCTCGTGGGACGCCCCTGTATGGCCAGCCGTCTTGGTGGGGGGATGGTGATGCAGACGATGAGAATTCTTTCAAACAGGAGACAAAGTCATCCACAAAAAAACATGATGGCTCCAATTCAGGTAGGACTGAAATTCTCAGTAATTGTAGACCTGCATACACATACAATATATAGAACAGAATTCATATCATATCATAGTCACCAAACATGGTTCTCTGAGTGGAGACGGCATCCACATGTAGCAAATATATACAGAGAAAAGTTAAATGTACTAGTACAGCAAACGGTTTGCTTCTTGACAGCCCACAGACAATATGTTAAGTAGAATCATAGAACATCTTGTCTCAGTGGAGAAATAATGGTGTATTCATCTTAATGCCCTCTTGTTCAGTTGATTTACAGCTAGACTTCGTGTTTGCCCGTGTACCTATGCATATCCACACTTACACAAATGTTTTTCTCTTTTTGCCTACAATAACTGTGTGTGTTCGTGTGTGCAATGACCATTCAACTGGGGGATTCCCTAACTGGTGACAGATAGTCAGAGTAACAGGATTAGAGGCTACACCAATAGTGAAACAGCTCAGTGATACAAAATCAGTCTGTGCCAGGCTGTTTTAGTGTGGATGGAGTGGGGGGAGGTTAAACATACACAGACACTGGAGCAGACTGAAGCGTCCTCAAATCTCTCGCCACATCTGGATGGATTGTCTGGCAGCATCTTCACAAGCTGAATAAGACTGACTTTGAGATTCTTTCTCTGCAATGCATGTTGCTCTGTGGGTTTTAGTAAAGTATTTTTCTGTTCAAGTGAGATTAGCAAAGACTCAGTTTGGAAGAAATCTGTGCAGGCATGAAAGGGCAATTTGAAACCCTAAAAGCTTTCTAAAAAATCTGGCAAATGGGATTGGCTCCTTCAGTTGTGGAAGTGGGTGAGTGAAAGACATTTTGCTCCCTTGTATCATTGACTTTTAAAAGACATAGGGCTGAATGGGTCTGAAGTATGTGATGTTTGACTTATGGGGATGTTACTGTGTACAGTGAACCTCAGCTTAAAAAAGATCTTATTAATGTGCATGTTTCTCTGTGCAGTTTGGGGGAAGTGAAAGAGAGAAAGAGAGGTTTAGAGGCAGGAACAATCTTTTTGTTCTGTCAGCCAGCTTTAGTGTGTGTCTTTTTCTTTTGCCCAGTGAATAGGCTACGTTGTTAGAGCCCCCTATACCCCCTCCTTATGTATTGTCACTCAAGCCGATTGGGTTACGCCATTGCACGGGCTTCCCCCAACACACACATTCATACACACAGCAAACAGACCACTCTCTCCCACTACACCGCAGCAATCATTATCATCAGCAATCATTAGCTAAATACTCTTTAATTCTCTGGTAAGTATGGCTCTCAAATCCAAACATTTTTGCTATTGGAGCTGGTAAAGGGCTTTCAATTTGAGTTCACATACTTTGTGTTATTACATGTGGCTGTATCTATCTGGTCAGTTAACTCTCTTAGCTCTGAAGTATGTTAGAAAATAAAATGAAGTCTCTACAGGCTATAAAAGGATCGCAATTTTGCCATTGGCATTCAGGTCTGTCGCACATCATAGCATATCTCAATTTTCCAGGTTCACCTTATACTGTACTGCTGCCGGGTTTAATCTTTTGTATGAGTCTGAAAAAACCCTGTAGCATATTCATCTTCATTTGAATTGTGTTGTTTTGAACATAAATTGCATTAAACCAAACTAAAGAAATTACTGCTTGAGGTGATTCCCATATGAGCCACATCATATTATTCACACAGTTTAGAAGTATTAAAGCATGCAAATTCAACTGTGTTTCTTACAACTACATACACATGTAGTAGTAGTTCATTTTGGCAATTCCCATTATGCTCCTACATTTGCTCCTTAAATGAAGCAGATGGCCCTTCTAATTTCTAAAGATTCAAAGACTTACATAAAGATGAACTAAAATACTAACCCGAAAAAAGTCCCATTAATCATATTTGTAAAGAACATAAATAAAATGAGGATCTTCCATTCACACTTTCTGTCAAACAAACCCAGAATTGGTCAGTAATGGGTCTAGCCTGACAGTTTGTGTGGTTTCATTACTTTCATTTTAATTGCTTTTGAAAATGAGTCCTGTGACTTTGCACCATTGGGAGCTATGTTATTAAATGTCTTTCCTTTGCTCAGAGAAGGAAAAGCTGTAATGGGGATAGCTGCCTCAACTCCTTATATGACTGATGTAAACACGAACAAAATGACTTTGACTCTGACTTTTTGTAATTTTCTACTCAGAGAGCAAAGAGGCACGCAGAGGAGAGAAAGCTAAAGAGGACGGCCTTCATGCATCTGCTGGCCACGATTCCAGTTATTTTGAGATCCCTACCAAGGAGGGTCACATGGCCAGTAACGGCATCCATGAGATTCCGACAAAGGACACAGAGGGTGCCTCCAATCATGTCACTACAGGTATACATTTAATCTGTTTTTATTGTGATGAGTCTTTGTGCATCTTTAAATTGAATGAAAGGTCATTGGATCACTGAATGAAAAGAGTATGATGCCTGCTACCTTATTACAGTGTTGTCATGTTCGCCTTTGTGATCAGGCCTGTTTGTTTTATTGTTTATATATAAATACACCGTATGCATTCATTTCTAATAATTTTTTATCATTTGTTTACTTACAAAAGTAAGGATCAGTTTTTTAAAAAGTGCTTCAGTTAGCAGCCCTATATTTAGTACTTCCTGACACTGTTAAAAATTGCAATGTCTGTCCCACAGCTCAAGGTCATGCCTCCTTCACCATAGAGTTTGACAACACTTCTCCTGGGAAAGTCACCATTAAAGACCATGTGTCAAAGTTCACACCCGACCACCACAGATCTCGCTCAAAGAAAAGTGGAGCAGGAAGCGGAGGCGCAGGAGGGAGGGACTTGAGCACACTACAGGCAGCTATGATGGCTTCTGAGAGCAAAGTGGCTGATTGGCTGGCCCAAAATGACCCAACTATGGTTCGCAGCGAGTCTACAGAGGATGACAGCAAGAGCATCAAGAGTGACGTGCCAGTCCATCTCAAGCGACTGAAAGGTAAAGATTGTTTTCTGTTAACATTTTTTTTAATTGTTGTACAGTACCTTATGCATAATTTTCCCTGGAGAAGTTATTTCACCAGAGTATCATATTGGTACTCTTACCTTAAATCTTTAAAACCTGAATATGCCATCTGTGATTGTGCTGATTTTGTGCCAGAGCTTTTTGGCAGTGGTAGCCAAGCCAGAATTAGCAGCTAGCACATGGAAACATGTAAACCCCTGTTTACTCCTCTACTGCAGTGACAACAATGACAAGGCTAAACATCGTTTCATTTGTTCCTTTTGTATTGTCAGTCTGGGCTCTGTTGCTATGTATCCCTAGAATAGGTTTTGTGGCTGTCATGACTGTAAATTTAAATGCTTCTTACATACATGCTTTCCTCTTCCATGCTTCTTTGTAACATTTATCTGCAGCCAGCTGCTGAGTGGACTCCTGCTGTTGGGGGTCTTTGTGAGAATGGCGCAGAATAGGTTAGCTTTAGGTGCATTGCTGTTGCAGGCATACTGGTCATGTGTCAATTAAATGGAGGCCCATTTGTAATGTTGACATGTTGGGGGAGGGACCAGCAGATAGGAGCTGATGAAAATGGAAATCTGTAAGGCAAAGGTAGAGGGCAAGGAAGCTAATTTATTAGATGGAGTGCAACATGCATTTCGATGGGTGGGTGACGGAATGACTCTACAGTTGATGATTATGAATGATTATGTTACTGCTTGACTTTTTGATCGCTGGCCACTGCAGTCTTTTGTACTGAAGATGGCAAGGAGGCATTGATGAAGATGTAGGAAGAAATAGAGAAAGGATAGGTAAATAGCTGGTTGGAATGCTTACTGTTGAGGCTGGCTGTGGACGTGTGACATGGGGGGAATATGGTATGTTTAGTGCAGAAGTTAGAAAAACTTCACTGTAGCACTGAGTGCTGTATTTGCAGCAATAGCAGCTAAGGTGCCTGGAGAGATTAAAGAAAAAAAGGACTGCAGTAAAAGCAGAAAGGGAGGTGGCAAAGGAAGAGAACTGCATTTGGTAGATAGTTGTTATAGTAACCATGCTGCAAGTGATGGCACAGAGACAGACTTTGATCTACAAAAATATTAAAGGATTGAACATCTGTTTGTGGCTGTGTGAAGGCTGCAGTGGCATTTGTGAGAGATGCTTATTGGTGCTGATGAGGGTTTGTCATGTGCTGCTCACATGTGGATTTGTATGTCTGAAATTCACTATGTCTGTGCCTGCTGTGTGTGCATGAAACATGCTCACCACTGATCTGCAGACAAGCAGTGCACCATGTGCGAGAAGAGGCATGTGGGATGTGCTTAGGGTGTGTCATTGAGGGGCTAGGCAGGGAGAGAAAGAGAGAGAGCAGCAGAGGTTTGGCGGCAGCAGCTGAGTCAAAGCTTTTGATTTCTAAGCATCAGGAGGTGAGTTTGTCTTTCTTGCTATAAGGAGCTATGTACAGGATACATCTTTATAATTATGGCCATATTTGGAGTATGATATTTGCATTGTTTCTTTGCAAGATTTGATTCTTATGTTTGTTTATATGTTTTTATGCAAGACAAACCCATTTTAAACTAATAAGAAGTGTTACAGTTTGGTGTGTTTTTACATTGTATGCTCACATAGAGCACATTTCTGCATTTCGTTTGGGACTGCATGTTTGCTTGTCTGTGTGATTGTAAATGTATGCAAGTAAGAGCATCCTTGTGTCGGGTGCTTATTTGTGTGTGCACACATGCATGTGTGTGCAGCCAGCGGCAGAGGCAGAGGCCAGCTCCAATGTGAGTCATCATGGAGCAAGTGGGACAGGGCACTGGACTCTCACAGACACCTCTGTTTGTCTCTGGCCCCTGCTAAGGGCTTCTTTGTCTGTGACACGCACCATGAAAGACCTGCCTCTCTCTGTCTGCTTATCAGCTGATTTGCTCAGGCTACTGTAACTCTGCTGATTTTTCTTCTCACGCTTTTATCTTTCATCCTTTAAATGAAATGTGTACTGTATTAAATGCAGAAGTAAACACAGGAGCACGGTGTTGGAATGTGTCAAATGTGCTACAGTTTCAGAAAAATTTGCCCCAGGTGACAGGGCCAGTGTGATACCTAATGCAGAAACATTACTTAAAGGAGTACTGCTGCAATTTGATAGTGAACTTGATAACGGCGAAGGGGTTTGTCAGAGTACAAGAAGTTTAAGTTCTAGGTTTAACAAGTACCTACCAGAGCAACTTAGTTGTCTAAATTGTATCAGTGTCACTATTGTCACAAATCATTGGTCATTTCTTGTCCAAGTGTTTAAATAGTTTTGCCACTTCCCCAACTGAATTGATCATTTTTGTGGTTTATGGGCTTTGTCTATGGGTGGATCTCTAGTGGAACTTGAATGACTAAAGTCCAGATTGTTGGTTAATAGTCAGCTAATGACCCAAAACTGAATGTCTTCAGATTGTCTTCGGGAACGTCTTAAGAAAAAGCTATAAGTCCAGTTGTGTAAAGTGTTATTACAGTAGCAGTCATGTGGTGTATCCTTTCCATCACTTCTGATAGCCTGATGAACTGTCTGTAGACTGGTTAACTGACTGGATAATTCTGTGGGAGTGGCTGTCACATCTAATGATAATATACTATATCCTCACTTTGTTTTTTATTTTCTTGTTCTTCCACTTAATTCAGTTTCTTTGCTTTCCCATCCTACACCCCCCAACCTCCTGCTCTGCTCAGCTTCCCCTTTTCTTTCCTTTTCTTTCCTTCTCCATCACTCAAACCTACCCCCCTTACACACAAATATTCACATCTAGCCCTCCTGCTTCCCCCTCAATGGTTTCCTCCTACCCTCCCCCTCTTCGCCTCTCATTGCCAGTGAGGTAGGCAGGGCTAGTAGTCGTGTGGGTGGCATGTCTGGATTAGCGGGGCACACTGTCTGTCACTGTACAGAATTGAGAGGACATACTGATTAAACCCAGACTGGTCAAGATGTAGAAACTGCAGTAATGGGGTATGTAAAACAGGCATGATGTTTTGATGGTTGAAGTATTAGTTTCAGCCACAGCTGAGAGTTCGTTGTTGTTTTTTAGGCTATAATGGTTAGCAAACATTTGTTTTTAGTTGCTGCATCGGCAGTGGATCTGCTTTTAGGATTATGTGATTCTGTGGTGGTCTATGTGGAACACACGTTTTCTTCTTCTATTTGAAAGATTCATTTAAGTAGACACCTATATTGCTTCATTGGATTTCTACATGCACGTCACACTCGGTTTTGTTCTCATGGAAGTACTAGATGTTATGATATATTTTAAAATGTTAGTTAATCAGCTAACCCTGCAGGTTATTAGTATCCAAATGTAAGCTATTGAAAATGCATATGCAAAATGCAGAATTTAGTTAAACCTACCCCAGTTAAGCAAATATATAGTTGATAATTGAGTTTATATACAGTATTACACATATTTTTATGAGTATATTTAGTGTTTGTGAATTATTATCATTAAAAATGTATCTTGCCAACCTGTTCTGTTACTCGAAACCAACTCAACTGTGTCACCTCCTCTTTGCGTCCTGATAGGCAGCAAACATGAAGATGGCACCCAGAGTGACTCAGAGAATGGACTTGGCCTGCGTTTTGCCCACCGCCGCCATGCCCTTGAGGAGCGCCTAAAAGCAGCACACGGCCACGCTGCTGCTGGAGGAGGAGCAGGAGCAGGGAACATAACAGTGAGTGGGTCCAGAACAACTGGCACTCGCACTGCCTTCATGATTGAGTTCTACGACGAGGAAAACCCCCGCAAGCGCCGGTCATATTCGTTTTCCCAGACAGCACCCTTGCTAGGAGGTGGAGCTGGTGCAGATGGGCTGTGTCCTCAGCCTCCCTCTCACCCCAAGGTGTTTAGTATTTCCACCTCTGCCACCACAGCCTCAGACTCAGGTAGTAAAACTGATTTTATGTGTTTATACAATTTCATTGGTTTTTATCAGATTGACTGGTTTCTTTTAATGTCGGTTGTGTGTGTGTGTCCATGGGTCTTAAAGCTGTGTTATGTTTACCTTCAGGCAAAGTCCCAGCTCCAATACCTGCCACGGTGACTGTAGGTGCCCCAACAGCAGCCCGTGTGCTCCTCAAGCAGAGGTCAGAGGACCCAAGTATTGGTCGAAGCTCAGTCAGTACTGGGCTGGCAACAGGTAGCCCCACCAGCCCTAGCGAGGACACATCAATCGTGGGTCAGGGAGCGGGGACAGCTGGAGGAGAGGCAGAGGATGACCACAGTGATAAAGGGACATACACAATCGAACTGGAGAATAGGAACCAAGAGGAAGAGGAGGCCAGGCGCATGATAGACAAGGTGGGAAAGTACCAAACTAATTGCGCCAAACTATTGTGAAAACATTATTTCAGCAATTACATCAATTCTGTAACCGTTTTTTTTAATCTGAAAACTCCTTCTTTCTTTTCCCATAGTATGTTCTTTACCACAAGTGATCATAAAAGTAGCAGGTAGAATGACAACAGCATCATTTGAAGTTACTCTGCAATAGCTGTAAATCTAAAAATCTGATGATACACAGACCAGAGGGTTAATAGTCTCTATATTACCTGCTTCATTTTTTCGTTTTTAGTGATTTTTTTTTTTGAGACAGCTCTGTGTTGTCCCTTTAAAATAAAGCTGTCTTCTCTTTGTTGCCTTATTGACCACCACTCATCATCTCTGTCCCACTGGTAAATCTAATGCTTCTTTAATAGCCCAGAGAGACTTGCTTCATCAACTGCTGCCCTGTTATTAAACATTGCCCCAGGTACAGCTGAAAAACCACTATCAATTTCATACTGTCACCCACGTCGTGTAGCACAGCATGTCATGTGTCATTAAAAACATATCTGAAAGCTACAAAGCAAAACACAGAAAGTGGTGTATCAGTGTGGCATCCAAGCTGAAGTTTACAGGCTGAGGCTAATTATGACTTTACCTCCTTTTAGACACGATGGATAAAAATTCTCTGAAACTCCATAATTGAGCCAGCATATAAACTTATTTTTAGGAAGTCCAGCTGTTGCATTATTACACAGACATCATTTAAACATTACTAAATGACATATTACACATGTCCTTTGAAATGTGAATGCAAGAGTGATCTTAGGGGGCAATATAATTAGCAGGGTGTATTTCAAGTTGTTAGTGTTAGTTTGAGTGTGTTACACTCAGAAGTGGAAGTGTTGTTATGTTAATTCCTGTAATTAGCTGACACACTAATTGGCACACTGCTCAGAGTCTGTCCGCTCTTGCTCTCACATCTATCTCTATCTCTCCCTTTTGTAAATTGTGCATTTGTTTTTGTGTTGCCATGGAATTCAGCCACATGCTGTGCCCGTGCCAGTGTTTTAATTCAATAGCATCTTCTGCTTCTCAATCCATTCCCTTTTGTTCACCAAGTGAACTAGTGAATAATTTATTTGTACTTTACATCATGATATTATTTTGATGTGCTGTGGTACTTCATGTTGCATAAAGAATACATATTAACAGTTTTCGGTACATCAGCAGTACACACAAAACATAGAGAATGCCAATAGAATTGTGTAATATATAGTTGAAGAAAAATATACCCTTTTGCCACATTGTAATTCTTTTGGTCTTTTTATTTGTTTCGTGTTTGTAGGTGTTTGGTGTGCAGCAGAATACAGACTCCACCATTCTGTCAGACCTAAAAGGAGACAGGAAAGGAAAAGAGACTGGAGAGGCTGGGAAAGAGGTAGAAAACATATCTCTATGTTAGCCTTTTGCTACCATTCTCTTATTATTAACTATAATAAGTCTCCATTGCAACAATATCTATGTTACTCTTTCTTTTATAATTTGATTTATGAATAAAAAGTTCCATCATCATTTGACTGAGCCACTCTGTCCAATGTAGTATATCAAAATTAATACTGTGTAGTAAAGATTCATGGTAGAATTCTATAATGTGAGTCACAGTCAGTGTACATGGGAGTAGCCTAGTCCTCCCAGTGAGTGACCTAGATCATACTAAGATGAGGAGAGACATGCTCAGCCCCTCAGGCTATTTCACAAGAGAGAGGGGACCGTGCCTGAGCACTGACAGCCTTTCTGTCTACTCTCTGTGTCTTTTATTCAATTTAGAAAAATGGTATGTCTTTTTCCAAGTAAACAACAGATAGCTGGGAGTAGGTTGCAAGCAAACTCAGAATCTTATGCATATTCTTTTTTGGCTTATAGAGGAACAGATTCTGTGTTCCATATATTCTGTGCCACCCCTAACTTACTAAACCTTTGTTACAGATTTCTCAATCCTGTTGTCTTCTGTGTTGTTGCTCCCACTTTTTTGTTGCCTCAGGCTCTTCCTGGTGAGTCGAGCTGGGTTTCTCAGTGGGCCAGTCTAACTGCTAATCACACTAGAACAGACCCAGAAGGCTCAGGAGCAGAAACAGCCACCTTTCTACACAAAGAGAGAGGTGTGTAGTCACGTCTACAGTTTCTTGTTTGTATTTTTAGTTCATGTAAAATAAAAACATTTGTTCATTGTTGAGTTTCTTCTTTGCTGTGTAGGAGCTGATTCTGGGGCATCCCTCAGCAGAGGTGAATCCTGCTCCAGTCTAACCGACCGTAAGCGCAGGACCCTCCCCCAGCTTCCTGTGGATGACCCCCGGGTGAAATCCAGCACCAAAGCTCTCAGGTCTGAGATAGGGGAGAAACAGGATACTGAACCACAGGAGAAAGAGAACAAGGGAGACGGGGAGTCCCCAACTCCTTTTGGGGACAGTGAGATGACTAGTAAAAGGAAACAAAGCTCTACTTCCTCTCCATCAAAGGCTCCTCTCCAAACCTCTGGCAGCAGTGAACGAAGGAAGAGGTCAGAGGAAAGGAAAGGAGGAGGAGCATCAGAAGGAGGAGAGAAGTCCGGAAAACCTCTAGTCCGCCAAGGCAGCTTTACTATTGAGAAGCCCAGTGGTAATGTCCCTTCAGAGCTCATCCCACGCATCAACAGAGGCAGCAGTGGGCGCGAACGCAGTGACTCTGTGGGCAGCATGGACACTGCTACACTCCTAAAGGACACTGAAGCTGTCATGGCGTTCCTAGAGGCCAAACTAAGAGATGAAAACAAACTAGACAACACAAGTAGTACTAACATTGGCATCACTACACAGGCTTCTGGCCTCCCCCTTCGGACTGACTCCATCTCTCCTGAGTCTGATGTGGACACAGCCAGCACAACTAGTCATGTAGCTGGAGAGGCAGAGAGGAAAGCAGCTGCTGGTGGCGTACAAAAACGACGCTCCCTCAGCAGCATACACCGAGAGAAGAGCAACATGAGCACAGCTTCAAAGACCAGCATCACAAATTCCAGTGCTCGTGAACGCTTGGAGAGAAAGACTAAAAGCAGACCAGCTGAAGCAACGACCCGGAGTGAGACACGTCGCTCTGTACAGCCTTCTTCTTCGTCCTCAAAAGCACGCCAGCCTTCTCTGGATCTCACTGATGATGACCAGACTTCCTCGTTTCCCATATCTGATGCCCTGTCCTCGGACCAGGAAACCTACTCTGGATCATTGGGGCACTCGGACATCCTCCATTCCAAACTGTCTACAAAAACGTCCAACAATGGTTCCTCCAAAACTAGCCGCAATCTGCAGGCTGCTACTGCCTCCTCCTTGAGCAAGCAAGCCCTGCCTCAGCCACGGCCCACAAGAGCCTCCCTTCTCCGCCGTGCCCGACTTGGAGATACATCTGATACAGATCTAGCTGATGCCGACAGGGTTTCTGTGGCATCTGAGGTGTCCACCACCAGCTCCACCTCTAAGCCACCAACCGGTCGGAAGGGATTGTCACGGCTGGACATGCTGGCTCAACCACGAAGGAACCGTCTGGGCTCCATCTCAGCCCGCAGTGACTCAGAGTGTACAGTGACCCGAAGCTCCACCTCTTCGTCCCGTCTTTCGGCTGAGACTGCTCTGCGGCTGGGCTTACGTTCTTCAACACCAACAGAGAACAGGCTGACACCCAAGATGAGAGCCAACAGTGTGTCCAAACTGAATGAGACCAAGACTAAAACCACTACATCTGGCTACTGCTCACCCACAGGTACGTAACAGCATGTCTGATTTCTGGTTAGCTGTCATCAAAAACATCTACCTCATTGAATACCTCAATATATGTCAGATCAGTGTGTAAACATTTGTCTGTGAACCTTTCCACTGGATTGTGATAAACATTGGGCATTGATTTTCATCGTCCAGAGAGCTCTCAGCCTGAACCTGCAGGTGGTGGTGCAGAGGAAGAGCTGATGGGTACTGTACCAGAACTATAGAGCCTAATTAGACTGCTTGTGTGCAGTGTGTGTGTGTTTGTGTCAGACCTGGGTCAAAGCTATAAAAGTTTTCATCTGAAGTTCTTCTGAACTGAAGAGCATTTTTTAATTATTTCCAAAATAAGGCATATTAATTGATAATTTTATAGTGTTGCAACAACATTTATTTGAAATATGTATTTAAAAAAATAATTTCCAGTATTAACAAATCACACTGGTAATGACAGTGAGTAAAACTAAAATGATGACCCAGCTCTAGCATATGCATTGTTAACCTTCTGTCTCCTCCCTTAAATCCATTGAGTAGAGCTGTGATGATGACCCAAATGTTCTACTCAGTCTCCTTTCATCCCCCATTAGGAGGTGACAGTGGTTTTGACTAGTGCCACCTTGTGGAGATTCTTTATTTTACTTCATTATACCATGAAGAGACTGACAGAGCAGTGTGTTGTATCATCATAGTGCAGCTGATGGGTCTAACAAGATGCGTGTACCTTGTTGGATGCTATATCTGCTGACATTTGTTATCTTTTTGTGTGCATTTTATTGTTTTATTGCTTTTGTTGCTATCCATAAATAATATATATAGTATATAAATAACCTAAGTTCTATAAAAAATGCTTTACTCCACAAATCTTTCTTATTACTCCCATTTTATCTAAAATATTTCAATAACACTGTACAAGAGACTTTACAGGAGAGAAGTCTATCTTTATTATCTTTGTAAATAAAATCTACATTTGTCCGCAGACTAAAAATAGTAATAATAGTGTCCCTTCTTTTTAGTGTTTTTTTTTTCTTTTTGCCAAAAATACAGATTAACTCCCTCTTTTGGCATGACCACCTGATTTTGTGCAATCAAAGCAGGATTGGCTGTAGGCTGTTTCAGTAACAAAGCCTTGCTCATTAACATCATGAATAACACACATTATACAAAAGTAGAATATAGTTTTATTGCCTGAGCTGATTGCATTCCATCTCATCCACTCTCACAGTGTCCAGTAGCAGTAGGTGGAGACGCTTGCCACCAGAGTATGGTTCCACCTCGGAGGAAGAGTTTGGTTCCAGCCGGAATTCTCCAAAGCATGGAGGGCGGACTCATGTGCGGCCTCATCATCTTGTCCCACACCGCAACTCTACGCGACTCGGCTCCACCACAAGCACGGGTCCAGGTGCAGTGACTGGACCGGGTGGAGTTGGGATGAGACACCGCATGAAGGAGCAAGAGGAGTACATTCGGGACTGGACAGCACACAGTGAGGAGATAGCCAGGTATTGATCTACATTAATATCAAAATTCAAACTCTCAGTAATAATAATTTCTGTAATGTTTGTTATTTAATTCTTGAATTGTAGTTTTTGTATGCAGGTTGCATGTGTTTATGTGTTTCCTAAAGAACCCTGTCTGATGGTTAACAGGTTATTCCCCTGTGTGCGCAGGATCAGCCAGGACCTGGCTAAGGACTTGGCCATCTTGGCCCGTGAGATCCACGATGTGGCTGGTGAGATTGACTCTGTCAGCTCATCTGGCACAGCCCCCAGCACCACCGTCAGCACAGCTGCCACCACCCCGGGATCAGCCATCGACACCCGGGAAGAGGTAGGCCCTGCACGTCCCACGCAGATGGACATACAGGAGAGCATGAAAAAGGTGCCTGTTTTTCTTCTTCTATCACTGCCTTTCTGTGTGCGCTTCCATTGCACCTTTGCCATCCCTCCTGTGTTGCTTGGATAGCAATGGCTGCTCTCTGCTGCTTCATAGCGTTCATCTGCTGTGAGTTCTTTATAACACGCCTGCTCCACTTTCATTTTTTTTGCCTTGAGAAGATTTACCTACGCTACTACTATGGGATTCCTACTATAATCCTACTGGATAATTTAAGCTTAAGAGCAGCTTAGCTTTCTCTGATTGTGCTTACCTCATTTTTACATCAATTTTAACTCTGTTAAACAAAACACTGTAGATTTTTAAATTGATTCTCTCTTCTGCATCTCTCCCTGTCTCTACCCAGTTGGTGGATCGAGTGTTTGATGAGAGCCTCAACTTCAGAAAGATCCCACCTGTAATTTCAGCCAGTAAGGCACCTGAGATCAACGGTAAGCCAGTGGAGCTCCGTCCCCGCGCTCCTGACAGTCTGGAGCCTAGATCTCTGAGGAGGCGCACATGGAACCGAGAGGAGGTGAGAGGCAAACCAGACTAGACAATGTTAAACTAAGGCCTTTTCACAGTAACATTTGCAATCAACGTCAAGTTTCCACTTGTCACAGCTTTCTTTTTTTCTGTGTGTATTCAGGCAGTGCTGGACAGCCTACTGCTCAACTCAGTTTCACAGCTGTCCACCAAGATCAGACACTCGGTTGACAAGACAGCAGGAAAAATCAGGTGAATATCCATGATAATATTGTTTTCACAGACGTGTCTGTGTGTCGTTATTATTGTGAACACAAATGTTTTTCTCCAGGATTCTGTTTAAGGATAAGGACAGGAATTGGGATGAAATTGAGAGGACACTGAAATCAGAGAGTGATATACCACTCCTTAAAACATCCAATAAGGTACAGAAACCCATCAGTTTGAATTAAATTGATCACTGACCGATTGATGAAAATAGTGGGAGCTAATGGCTTTTTTCCACCTTTTGTATAGGAATTCTCCTTAATTTTGCTTGAACTGAAGCGAGTCGAGAAACAGCTTGAAGGTAACGTACACCTCTAATACAAACGTGAACTTAACCTTAAATTGTACACACTTGATTCATTCTTGTTTAATTTGTTTATTTGAATTTACAATCTTTAACATAAACCAACACAACAATCCAAAGTTCATTGCAGCAAATATACATTGGATCTTTCTCTGTTTATGTCTAAGTGATCAATGTGATGGTGGACCCTGATGGCACTCTGGATGCATTGGCCAGCCTGGGCCTGACTAGCCCCACCACCCCCACCAAGCCCCAAACAGCCAAAACAACTTCTGCCACCAGCCCTGGGTCGGCGGCCCCTGCCAAAAAATCTTTGCCAGAGATTCTTCCCGGGCCTGGAGGTTCAGCAGCCTCCTCTAGGGCTCAGACTTCCTCTGCCACAGAGGGGAATGCACGGGACACCAGCATGGGGCTGGGATTAACAGGAGTTGGAGGACTGCCCTTCAACCGCATAAGGCCAAGCGGGGAGGAGGCAATTGCACAGAAGTGATCAAGAAGTGTAAATGACTTAGAAGTCTAAAGTGGGGTGCAGGTGATCAGTGTTTGCAACTGAGGCAGGTGTAGAAACGGTTTTCGATGGAAATGCGGCCATTCTGACTGTTATATACATAAACATACTTTAACCAGAAAAGGTGGTGCTTTACTCTCTAATCTCCGACTAATGCATAATGGACGCAACCTGGAGCAGAAGCTGACACGTGAATGATCTGCATAGACTGACAATAACATTTGAACTTTAAACTGTACATTCTGACTGGCTGATCCAACAGCCTGGTGGACATGAAGGCTTCACCAGATCTCTGCGGTTTTACACTCTCCTCCAGTCCTCTTGCCTTTTCTACGTGTCTGGACCATTTCTAACACTAAGGACATGCCTTAAAAACACCCTAATAGTAGCAGCGCAACTACCCCCTCCCACCACAGACAACTTTTCAAACTTTAATACAGACAAACTGAATGCTTTGTTACGTTACAGTGAGATACAGCAAACTGCAATAATCTATTGTTTTCGGTTCAATGCAGCCTTAAGTATTCACCCTAACAAACCACACAGTCATACACATGTCAGAAATTGTTATATTACAAATGATGCAGAAGAAGTTTTATATATTTCAGAGTTGTAACCGTCCATTGAACTGACTGATTTGTAGTGCCTCCCCATGACCTGTTTCTCCTTTTGACTCTTCCTTTATCTCTACCAGTAGCTGGAAACATCACAGTAGCATGTACAGGACAGGGCCGCAAGAACAATAGTTTTGCAAGAACAATAGTTTTACTCATCAGTAACCATCAGTAACCTACCAAAGTCAACATGTTTCTTGATAGTTTTGATCAGCAGAGTCATCTGTTGTGCAAACTGCAGTTTATCTTAAAGGGACAGTTCTCTTGCAAAATCAAAGCATCATATTTTTCCTGTGGCCTGGAATGATGCTTGTGTATCTAGATATGGTGCTGATGGTCAAGATTTGTGAAGATATTGGCTGTGCCTTCTTTCAATATAATGGAGGTAACACTCAGCTTGTCCAAAGTGAAGACAAGTATTTAAAAGTGATTAGCATTGGGTTTTTTTTCAGAAATTATGATCTTGTTACATAAAAATAGCGATACCTCCAAAACTCTGCAACTCATGCCAAAGATATCTAGATACAGAAACAGCACTGCAGACCATAGGACAAAAGTCTGGCTTAGCTGTTTAATGTCACCCCCCGTCACCCTGCACTGCAGGACAAAGCAGGTTCAGATGATGGATGGATGTTTAATGTGATCTTCCTCTGCAGTTCACCTGTTGCTCTAAATGGCAACACAGATTCAAGCAGCATATTTATTGTAATGGAACATTGTTTTTTTAATGTTTTTCTGACAGTACTCTGATTGGCCCATTAGAGAACCTATGCTGGTTGCTTTTGGCTACAGTAGTGCGGCTTCATGTTGCTGTAGAAACAGAAGGTGCGTTGTTCTCTTTCTGCCAATGGAAGGGGTCAAGTTCCAGCATACTGTACTATTGCAGACAGTACAATTAACCACTTTCTCATTGACTTTGCTGCTTCAGTTACTTTCAAGGGACTAACCATTTTCTTCAGCTTATAGTCTGTGTTCTAGAGTAAGATGAATTGAAAGCAGTGTTATTAGTACTTAGATTGCTCTTGCAATAGTGAATTTAGGTACTGTACCAGAATACATGTTCATTTCCTTCTCTGTATTCTGTACTGTACAATGTCTCTCAATGCCTCAAAGTGCCCATTTAACAGTAGAATGGCATTGATTGGAAAAAAAAGTGTAGTTTAAAATCTTATTTTGCACATCAGACTGTGGTGTTTTTCTAATGCAGAAGTAGTGAAAGACTGCGTCGGTTGAGTGATATCACGTTGCCTGATATCAGAAGTGAATAACTTGCCTCTGGAGCGATTCTCTCTGTACAAAAGAAGCCTCTAAATGTGTTATTTGTTTTCTTCCCCTGTTTTATCAGAAGAAAAAAAAAAGAAATGAAGGGGGACTGTGAATTCAAGGTACATGTTTATTTTTAAATTCTACATGTCATCTGAGCAGTGTTCTTTGTAATTTTTTTTATTTTTGTAAAGGAATTCACCATTTTATTTATTGTTTTAATGTCATGTGGATGTTTCATGCATTTTATATTTGTTCAGCTATTTGCATTGGTTCTTACTGTTAATAAAACAGAGCCATAAAATTGTCTTTCTTTTGACTGGAAACTTAAATCACCTGTAAAGAAATAAGACAACAGAAATCTAAAGAAAACAAAAAAACACATCTTTGTTGTGAATTTTATTACCATTGCTGAATTTCTAGGTTTTGTTTGATTTTTTTCCCATCAGGTCACATTTAACAGTACTGGTTGTCACATAACAGATGTGAACACATATGGCAGGTTGTTGTGAACTGGAAGTCAATGCTTAGGTTAGCCAGGGGGCCATCCCATACTGCGTCCACCCAGGACGTGGATGTGGATGTGGTAGACCGACTGGCCTCCGTCCGGCCCATCATTGATGACAATCCTGTAGCCTTTAGACAGGCCTGCCTCCTGGGCACATTTCTTAGCGACGATCATCATGTGGCCCAACAACTGAGACAGAGAGAATGTATTAATGACAATGAGGGGAAAAGAATGTCTGTGAATGGTTCCCTCTGCTGGACACTGACAGAAAGCTGTTAGCACAACTATACTCACTGCAGCATCCTCTTCCTGGGCTTGGGACAGCTGAACAATTGGCTTTTTTGGAACGACTAGGATGTGAGTGGGTGCTTGAGGAGACACGTCCGGAAATGCTACACACTGATACACACAAGAGGAAAAAGGGTTATGCAGAAACACCTGTATAAGTATTATATTAAGTAATAATACTTTTGCACATTCAACGACTTGCAAGAATTGTTTTTTAATGACTGCATCAACACAACGCAGTCCGACAAACAACAGACTGGGCGTTGCAGCAGATTTATTTGCGATTTGATTTTGTGATACAACAAACAGTGGTTTTAATGCTGCATATAAAATGGACCTGCTAAAGGCAGAGCTGGATGACCTCGTCATTTAGGTTCAAAGCCAACTGTGTGCAACGTTACACGGCCACAGGGAAGAAATGTGACAAGTGCCTCGACTTATAACATGCAGAACCACAACGCCCCTGCCTTTTCGCCCAATCTGAATGCATTCGTGTAGTAACGGTGCGGCTCGCACAGCACTGTTCAATCTGTTAGAAACAACTTCTAGCTCTCTACTGATTAAAGTACAGCCATCTAGCTATTATTGAGCTAGCATTAGCAAAGCGCCCCCTGCAGCTGCAGCGAGATCTGTCACTTTTTTACCCTTAGGCTTAATTATTGTGTAACTATTGAATGAGTACCTGATCATCCTCATAGATGAAGTTGACGGGGATCTCTTTGCGAACTATTTTCCCAAATATCGTGTCTCCGCCCGGTGTAGCAATCTGCGCTTTCGCTGTTTCATCAGCCATGTTGGCGCAGATGGGCTGCAGCCTGTCAGCGCCTCTTGTAGCCTAACGAAGCAACACTGCGTCATTTTGAAACTCAGCACTGATTGGCCATCTCTGACGCTCACTCGCGTACGTTTGCGTACGCCGGAAGTGAGTACAAAAAGTCAAGATGGGGACTCGTTTGAAGGTGAGGAATAACCATGCTTTATAATAATTCCTGTATTAAGCCAGCGTTTTCTTAAAAACCTTTCAACAACTGTCAGCTTATTTGAGTGGTAGACATGATTAGCCTCGTGGATACTTTACACAGCCGTTTAATTTCAGGTAACAGCCACGAAGTTTCTGCAGTTACTAAGAGCAGGTTGTGTGTGTGTCAATGCAGGTTCTACGCGTCTTTAAAACGCTGCACAGAACGAGGATGGCAGTATTCAAAGATGATGATAGAGCACTGACAGGTGAGTCGTGTTACTAGTTGTTATCCACTACAAAACACACCTAGCTCCCCACGTTTCATCGATAAATGCGGTTTATCTGTGATCATCAAATACTGTTTCCCCCACACACAAAGCTGCAAGGTTAAAGATCAACGAAGAGTTCCGTAAAAACATCAATGAGACATCAGAGGAAAACATTCAAAAGGTACAGTAGCCCTTTATTATCCAACATCATTATAAATGCATTTATGGAGCTGCACAGTGAAAACAACAGTAAGTACACAGAGAGAAAGCAAACATAACAGCAGCACTTTATTCCTGAATATTTTGCATGAGAGTTGGCAGTTTGGAGCTACTCGGTGTCATGTGACAGCTTGCCTTACTCTATACAATTGCACAGTGGTGCTCTGAGCACATGAACTATTATAACCTTGTTTTTTTTTTTTTTAAACAGATGATCAAAATGGGCTCAGACGTGGAAACTATTCTTCGACAGAGTGTGGTACAAATGGAACATGTAGGAGAAGAGAGGCTTTGTACGATATGATTGATATTATCAGCTTTTCCTAAAGTTCAGACAAAAATACTGCATGCTGCACGTTTAAATGGATTTTCATAAAGATGTCATTCTTTTGTCTCTTGCACAGTGCTTCGAACCAGAGAGAGCCTTTTTCTAGAAAACGTACCCTATTGTGACCAACCAAGGAAAAAGTCATGACACACAGACTGTATCACGTTCATCAAGAAAGAGACTCACTTACCATCCAATTAAAATGTCAAGGAGTTATCAATCACGTTTTCCAGGATCTCCTTTCAAACACTGCAAAGATGGCACTACATGAGGAATCACCTGATTGTGCTTCACGTATGAGCTCTGTTCTGCTTCAAGACATCTGTTCGCTGTAACCTGGCCATCATTGAATGTTCAGCATTTGATTGATTGAATTCAAACAAACTGTGGGATATTTTTCTTTACACAGAAACGTTGGTGTTGTTTTCTGTCTTGTCCCGTAACATCCCATAAGGCCAGCTTATGACTGGATGGCCACTCCTTTTGAATGGTGTCACAACATGGACAAAATGCTGTCAAAAGTATTGAGCACATTTTATTACATCATTTGTTGTTGACTGTGAAATGTATCTGTAATAAAGTTGTGACTATTTAAACAAAGTTAAGAGTTGTATTATTTAACATTTAACTTATCCATGGGTTTGTACATAGCAATAGCTCCCCCTACTGGGGGTGCTGTATAATATACTATTTGTCCTTCAAACATGGCGACTACACTAAGCACAAGTGCAAGATATGACGTTATGTTTAATCACAGTTGCTAGTATATATATATTTATGAGAGATATATATTATATATTATATATTTATGAGAGAGAGAGAGAGGTACAATGCTAAATTTGCATCCAGCAGAGCACATGCACCAACACTGCATGAATCCTTTTTACCAAAAAACTCTTTCAGGTACCCCAGTGGTGGTTCTGTGCCTAAAAACTTACCTTACATCAATTTAAGGATAATTAAGACAAAGATAAATTATCATTGATCCAGTCAACTAAAATAAAAATTACAATATTTTTTGAATAATTGAAGTGATTGTAAAAGAATTTGAAGCTTGGGAAAAATAGGTATCAGTAGTTACATCTTTTATCTAAATGCATTTTTTCTTCAACTCGGGACAAAAAAAAATAGTAATTAGACTAATTGTCCAGTTTGGGATTAATAAAGTACACCTGTCTATCTACAAGGACCCATAATCTGGTTGTAGGAAATGTACGTATGTTCAACGATCACAGTCAGAGACAGGTTTGCCACAACTGCATACAATGATGAGACAACAAGGCAAGAAAAGAGAGAGGAACTGTCTACACACACACACACACACACACACAATAGTGATCCAAATTGGCATAAAAACACATTGATTCTCACATGGGTTATTTTGACCCACTTGTGTGGGGTCCAGTCACTCATGCATCTAAGGGTTAAAACATGAATATAACAATAAAGAAGTAAAGGTCTATGTGACGTGTATGTCAGAAGGTTTTGTAAAGTAAAGCCAAAGTAAACATGCTGGTAGTTTTAGAGCAGGACCTGTACAAAAAGAGGAAGCAACTCTTTCACAGTTACCCTCCAAAGGGCTCAATCATTGACAGCACTGATGCCAGCATGACTTTCTCATATTTGATTCCCCTATTTCTTACTGGACTCGTGGGTAAGTCAGTGTCAAATTTATAATAATTTTCACAATCATTAGGCTTGTGTTTTAATGGAACTTACACAGTCAAGTTATGTTATAATCTGTAACTGATAGATGAGCTGAAGTTAAGATTCCACAAAACAAATGTCTGCTGTTGCTTTTTCAGGTCTTTACTGTCAAATTACCACAGTGACAGAAATGTCAGTGAAGAAAGGAGAGTCCATTTCTATCCCATGTTTCTATCCGCCTCTTTACAAAGACAATGTGAAGTACCTATGCAGAGGAAAGCTTTGGTTTCTCTGTAAAAAAGAAATTACAACAGACCAAACAAACGTGAGATCAGGAAGGTTTTCCATCTCTGATGACCCAAGCCAGAGTGTCTTCACTGTGGCCATCGATGATTTAACGGATAAGGACCAGCACTTCTGGTGTGCTGTGAAGATGAAATATGAATACGATGTCAAACAACCTTTTAAGCTGTCAGTCACCAACGGTAAAAACTATTAACACATCTGTTTAGTGCACTATTTTGTTTTCTTACATTAAATCAATCAGAATATTGTTTATTTCATACTTTTGTTTCAAGGTGTGCCGACTCTGTACGTGGGCCATCAGGAAATTGCAGGATTCGAAGGAGGAAGTGTGACTGCTATTTGCCACTATAATTATGCAGCAGAGTTAAAATGGTGCAAACCAGGCAGCAGCTGTGTAATGGATGGAGGTGGGTGGATAGATGGGACTCCTGTGAGAATAAACACAAGTGTTCCTAATGTTTTTAACGTGACTATGAGTGAACTGAGGACAGAGAACGGTGGCTGGTATTGGTGTGCCAATGAACACCTACAGATGCCAGTGCACGTGACTGTTTATCATCCAACCTCAGCTACAACATGTAAGATAAATTTTTTTGTAGAAATTAGACACTTAACAGAGAGCATGACTTTGACATTAACGGCCTTCACAGGGACACTTTCAACTGCCCACCAGCCGTCCTCCTTGCTCACAAGCCCTGAACCACTAACAGCTGAGCCCACAAACTCCACTATAAATGAAACTGGTGGTAAAGACCTGCAAGATGAACACAAGAGGTCCGTGCTGCTCTGCTTTGTTTCACTTCAACAACTGTGTTTTGCACCCTCCACCCTGTTCTGATGTGTTTGTCATTCTGCCTGTGCAGTCATGATGACTTTAAGTTTGCGTTACATGTCTGCAAAGCACACACATTTCATATTTAAATAGTTTGTAACTTGACTGAATGCACTTTTCCTTTATTGCATTTAAACTCACATTCTATCTGCTTCTGTTGCAGTTCTGCAAAGGTGATGATTCTTATTGCCGTTCTGGTCAGTCAGCTGTTCATCATTCCCGCCGCCTTTTTTGGATGGAGGATGGTGAAACGTAGTAACTCACACGACTACACAAATTCAGAAAAGTCTGTTATTTCTGAAGGTGTTATTCAAAGTTGAATATGTTTCAGATAAGGCTGAACCTGTGGTCTGTGACACAACTCCTGTAAGATATATATTTTCTATTTTTATATATTTTATATTTTAGTAAGTTTTGTGACAAATATGTAACATTATAAACTGATCTGTATTTTTCAGGTCCCTCCGACTCCTGATCCTGATGTATTCTATGCCACCATTGTTCATAATAAAGAGGACTCAGCCCAGATAAAGGTAAACACCATATAAGGTGCATGAAAGCATTCATTTGCCTTCATTTGTTTGGTCACATCACCATGTATGTCATGCAGCAGGAGAACATCCCCACAGAGAGTGTGATATACAGCAGCCTGGTGATAAAAGACGGTGTGTGACAGTAAGTGATTGTATTATAGTAATTAATTGATAGCTGATGTCACAGTAAAATAAAACAAGCCCTAACCTGGCCAGATTAACTCATCACTGTGAAACCAGTCTTACTTGAGTGCAAGAGATATTCTAACTAACATAATAAACAGGAATATACATGCTGGTCAGTTCTGAAAGCTCATTTATTTGAATTTTTGCAGGAATTCGCAGCAAAAGGAGCTCGTGTGGAGGCTCAATCTCTGCTGCACCACCTTCATGGATCACAAAACAAAAATCATGTGACATAGTTCTCATTTGCATCAGTAACTACATGTTTTCCCTCCCTGTCATGTATTCACTGTGTAAAGAAAACACTTTTTCTATTTTGATGTTCATGGTTAATTGTCTGTGAACATATTGCATTAACTCAGATGACAGCTGTGAATCTTTGCACATATGGAGTTCCCCTGTGACCTCCTGCAACACTTAAAATAACCTAAAATATGTGCTATTTCAACATTACTGTCATGTTCTTCTTTATTTTTTCAGATGTGCACACATACTAACTTTGATTCAAAATATTTCTTCGATTTAACATCTAGCCCCATATTCCTCTCAGCATCAACTTAACATGAGATTAATCATTAATGTTTTCTAACAATATGCAAAAGAAATAACCCTGTAATATCATGTAAAAGGAGGATGTGAAAAGAAGAAATCAAGAAGTGACAGTCACACCTATGATGATCTATATTTTGCCACTAATGTGCCTAATAATCCAGTTATTTTTTTCAGTAATTTACAGTAGCTACAATGTTCCCTTAATACTGCAAAGAAAAAATTTAGTAAAGTACTGTCTTAGGGTAGTTGTACTTTAGTGTTCTTATGTTTTTATGCTTGGTTTAGATGAGATATGCCATTAAGAGGAAGAATGAATACATTTCCAGTTAGAATTGCATATTCAAGACAATCAGGAAGTGGAGAATCAGAGCTGCTGTGTTCTAGTTTTGTCACCTCATTCTACACTATGGCTGTTCATGTCAGCATTCTTCTGTTCCTCGCAGCACTAACAGGTCAGTATATAATGCTTACCCTATATTTATCTTCTGTAACATTTCCATGTCTGTCAGATATTGTGGAGACTTTAACACTATAAAACACCCTACTCTAAAACACATACAGGTCCTGCAGTAACATGCTTGTTTTTTGTTTTAGGTAGTCACAGTGTAACTACAGTCACTAAAGTGTCAGTGAAAGCTGGAGATTCCATTTCTATACCCTGTCTCTATGAACAAAAATACATAGACCACGTGAAATACCTGTGTGAAGGATCTACTTGGGGGGGCTGCACTTATGCAATTAAAACAAACAATCGGATTCGGTCAGAGAAGTTCTTCATCTCTGATGACAAAAGCCGAACAACCTTCACTGTGACAATTAAACAGCTGAGAACCACTGACACTCATTTCTGGTGTATTGTGGAGATTTATGGAATAGATGACGGAGTGCCTTTTTATTTGGACGTCACCACAGGTAAGCAGCATATTTATTACCATTTCTACCATGTATTAACATTTTTAACAAAATAATTGTGTTAAATTGTGCAACAAATGCTAATTGTCTTGTTATATTTGCTTTTTTAATGAAAGCTCAATGTGTAAATGTCTTAAGGCTACAAACTTTTTACAGGTCGCCGCAGTCTTTATGTGGATCATCAAGAGATGAGTGGATTCAAAGGGGAAAACATTACCATTAACTGTAACAACACACTCGAGGGAGGAGAAAGTAAGTGGTGCAGGCTCGGTGTGTCCTGTGCGACAAAATCACCTGCCTCTATAAGTGGAACTAGAGTGACCATCAGCGAGAGCCACAATGCTTTTACTGTGACTATGAGCAAACTGAAGCTTGAGGACAGTGGCTGGTACTACTGTCATAAAAGTGACTTTCAGATGCCGGTGCATATAACTGTTACTGAGAGACCTGCCACCAGTAAGTAGCCTGCTCTAAAATATAAATCTATATAATCTCAAACATTTACTTATTAGCTGTCTGTTGTGAATCATAGCCACAGCCAGAAATAATATTGAAGACAGCACTATTACCTCTATTAGAGATGGATCAGGCAGGTAAGAAGTGGTTGTATTTTTACTGAATGGAAATGTTATACAGAGCTATGTCTTTAATTAATTTACATCACACACTGCAGTGGACCTGTCGACCTAAAGATCTTCATCATCCCTCTGAGTCTGCTGCTCTTGGTTGTAACTGTGGCCTTTCTCGTCTGGGTTATGCTAAGACGCAGTAAGTCATATTGAACTTCCACACCAGTATATTCACTTCAGATCGATTTCTATTGTCACTGTGAGTGTGTAACTGCACGTTTTTCTACAGAGCAGACAAAGGCAGAGTCCTCGGACACAGCAAAGGTACGTTGTGTAAACTGTTGAGTAATTATGTAGAGAAAGTTCCCTTCTACAACACCGGATGGGGAATGTCATAATACTATGTGATCTAATCTAATAAAGTTACTGTTGGTTTGGTCATTTGACACAGGTTGAAGAAGAGGTAGTCTACTCCAATGTTGGGTTTATAAAATCTCCTCAGGTAATGCTGGAATCATACTTTACACACATAGTGATTCACTGAATAACACTGGAGTTCTCACTATCTGTCCTTTACCAGGGATCGCATGCTGAAAGGGAAATGGATGTGACATACAGTTCTGTGGTGTCTATTAGGCAACAGACTGTCAAAAGGGTAAACTATGTTAATTGACACCAATCATGCATTTTTCTGTGTATGTTGATTTTGCTACTTTTCAGTAATTTCTTCCTCTGTTCTTAAACAGGAAGAAGCAAAAGATGCAGAAGTTACATACAGCACATTAGCTCAACAAAACATGTAAATGCTACATCCACTTTAGGGTATTAATTTAAACTTGTATTAACCATTTGCTGGTTGCATAGTGATGTTTTTCTTTTGAGATGTTAGAAAATGTGTGTTTTCCCCTACTTTTTCCACAGAGGCCTGTATGTTTGTCAATTGTTTGAGTCATAATTGTTTTGTTAAATACTTTTCTATGTTTAAAATTTTCATATTTAAACTGTTGTGACATACAAATAAATTAGAGCAATTTCGGTGTCAATTTTAACATGGGAGTCTATGAGAGAACCCTTCAACGAGGGTCATCTGCCAAATGTAACTTCTCCTACAAATTTCAAGCTACAGACTCCATTTTAGTCTTAAAACGCTCATTAGATGCTGCTCTATCAAACATGTATTCAGAATTTTCTAATTCTGAATCGTTTCTGCACGCCAGGCTCTTAAAGTTGGAGTGGTTTTTGAGGTCTCCTCTGCTGTTACCATGGTGACACACAGACACACAGAGGCATCCAAAGCTCTGAATTGCTCTGATTCTCCAGCAATTCAGAGCAATCCTCGGAATTAGAAAATTCTGAATACAAAATAAAAGAGCTTCATCCTTGCAGATTGGTCAACGTGTTTCAGCAAATTAAATTCAGATTGCAGGTTCTCCAGCAGTTCAGAGCAATCCTTCACATCAGCATTCACAGTAGGCTTGTGCAAAATTGTATCGTGTGCAATTAATCGAATAATATTTGCCACTTATCGATTAAGGCGATTAGTGCCTCGTCATGATGACGCATTTTTGTGTGCGAGGTACTCTCACCATCACCCGCAAGCGCGCACATGTGAGCCCACAATAACAATAATGGCGGAAGGCAGTGGTGTTCAGTTAAATGATGCGGAGCAGCACGTTCCTAACAGAGGTTCAACATCTGTCACCATAAGCCGGAGTATGAAGAAAGCCGAAGAAAGCGCACCGAGGCCACAACGCCGCGCATGCGTACGCGACATGCATTAGGTGTGAAGCGTGGAGCGTTGGTTGTTGCCATAGTAACTGGATGTTTGTCATTATCAAAAGAATAAACTCCGACTGGAGAAGCTGCCTCCCGATCTTTATTTACAGACTCCACAGCAAGATAGGAAAACATTACAACAGCGAAGTCTCCTCCTGCAGATATTGGAAAGAATTCCACTCAGCTCCTTACGACCAAACTAAGCGCCGGAAGAACATAAGGCAGATTGATTTGCACACACATACATTTAAATGTGGAATGGTCCAGTTTGTTTGTAATGTTTTTTCTGCTAATGTTCTACAGTATGAGTGAAAACATGCACTAGTGTGTGACATATTCCAGTCACAGGTTAATTTGCACACACATTTTTGACACATTTTGTTAACTTGAAATAATCACTGATGTGACTTTTTTCTGAACTTATTTGTCCTGTTTAATTTTAATGTTGATATGCACTCCTCTGTGATCTTAAGATAAGAACATTTGAAGGACAAAGTTAATCATTTAATCATTATCGGCTAAATGGCACAATTAATCGTAATTTTTTTTTGACAATATTGCTTCAGCTGCAGCAATCAAACTTGCATTTTCTTCAGGAAATGCCCCTTTCTAGTTATTATAATAAGATTTGATTCCTATAAAAACAGGGCTTGTATTAGTATACAGTAGCAAGATAACTGTAGGTATATTTGTGGTTTTATAATGAAATCTACATTTTTTAATGTTTTTTTACATACATTGCTATGAAGAAATGTTCATCATATGTACAACATGCAATTAATACAGTTAGAGGACTACCTTAGGTTTGTAGTTTGTTGTTTTTACAGCACTCCAGAGAAAGATTGCATCAGTTGCTCTCAGCAAATAAGAAACCTACTATTACTTACTAATCGATGCCTGTATTAAAACTGACAAAATGTATGATTAATTTCGAACATGGCTATTGTGAAATAAAAACGTTAATAAGTCTAAGTCTAAGTCTAAGTCTTTTTTGACTAATTCCCATGGACCGTATATAATATATATTGTAGGCATTTTTACTCAGGCACGTTTTTGGTAACCCCGGGTCCTGAGCCGGGATGTGATAGGTCTGGGCTTCATTGCAGTGCAGTCTCCTTCAGCTCGCCCTCCAACCGGTTACGCCTGTTTCGGCCGTGTGTTGTGAGGAAAATCTTCAATAAAGTGACTTCAGTTTGCTGCTAACCCCATCTCCTACCGGTAAGAGACTCGTTTATTCAGTCTGACACTTTAAACACACTCTATAACCAGTAATAGTCACTGTTCAGGCGCGATTTACGCAAGCCGGTACTCTGCAGGCTAGCAGAGTTAGCTATGCTAGCTGTTCTTAGCATGGAGCGTTTGACACATGTCGGGTAAAAACTGAGCAGCTCTGCATTGTTCCACACACTTCCGGCTGCCAAAAAGAACAGTGTGTTCCTTAAAGCTTCTCTGGGAAAAAACATTCACAACTTTATGTTTGAGTCCTTTTCGTTTACCTCGATGTGGCCTATTTTGCGACATCGGTTTAACTTTCGGTTATAGTGTGAGTTCAATTAACACGTCTAGTTAATTGGCAGCGGCGTTCTTCTTGCCACGCCTCTGTAGAGTCTGCCAATTCACGCTGAGCAGTGGTTTTAATTTTTAAGTGCCAAGCCTGAACAAGGTGCTCCAGTGCGTCAAAATGGCTTCTCTTGTTCAGTAACCTTGCCTGTCGGCTGTCAGATACTATCCGCAGTACTGGATGCGGCTGGTATGCAACATGTGATGAATGAATAGTGAACACAGTGTTAGTAATGTTAAAGTTGATATTTTACACATCAGACAACGGAGATCGATTTTGACAGTGGTTAATGGTTCTTGTTACGTTGAGGCTCACACAGGGTTGGAATACAATAAGGAGTTTGTCAAAAACAAAAACAGCAAAGTTATGTCGGTCATAAATACAGGGTGAAGCTTTCTTCTCCACAGGTGTGTTGACTGCAGACAAAAGGAGACTGTTGTAGTAGATGTCTTTGTGAACCAGGCTTGTTTCAGGATGTAATTAAACAGTGCTTTACACACACTGAAAATGAACACATGTATGGTAGCTTTGTAGATTTTGCATTCTTCAGCTTTCAGACATATGTTACGTACTGCAGGTCTGCAATATGTCAGACTAGACTGGTTCGTAATAGTTGAATAAAATTGTAAACGGGAGGATATTTTATATTTTGTTTCCACAGATACAATGGCTGTGCCCCCCACATATGCTGACCTGGGCAAGTCTGCCAAGGACATCTTTAACAAAGGCTATGGTAGGGTTACTTACAAATGTTTTACAACTTATTGATGAAGTTTGTTGTTATTGAACAGTTTTGAGCTAATCTGAACAAACAAATCTCTCCCTCAGGATTTGGGCTGGTGAAGCTCGATGTTAAGACAAAGTCTGCCAGTGGAGTGGTAAGATTATTTCACTTGTGGTTTTAGAACAGAAAGCTACAACCCCTCTGTTAGTACACTTGTTTGTATTGACAGCTCATTTTCAATATTAACAGTTTATCCTTTCAGTTAAGTATTTGCTCAGGTTTTAGCCCAGTCTTGTATTTGTGAAATTTTGGGTAAATAGTTTTTGGAAAAATGTATCAAATGATCAAAGTATCTAAAGAGTGACTGACAAAGTAAATCATTTCCTCTGAAATTGTTTCTTGCAGGAATTTAAAACATCTGGTTCCTCCAACACTGACACCAGCAAAGTTGCAGGCAGCCTGGAAACTAAATACAAGAGGTCAGAATATGGCCTGACCTTCACTGAGAAGTGGAACACCGACAACACCTTGGGAACAGAAATCACTATTGAAGATCAGGTTAAGACTTTTGCATATATTCACTCCTGTTATGTAACAGCAGGTGTCACAAAGAAGCGTGTTTTTATAAGAACGTGACTAATCCAACATTCATTTCTATTAATTTCAAATGGTTTATTGCTTCTCACAGATTGCCAAGGGTCTGAAGTTGACATTTGACACAACCTTCTCACCAAACACTGGGTAAGATGACGATTATTATTAAGTTTATGAGACGTCTTGACAAATGTAATCTGTCATGCCTGTTGCCTCTCTGCGTAAGTAGTTATGGCAACCTGATCTTTGCTGCACATGCTTCTGTCAAGTATCACTGCTGGCCATGTGACCCCAGTCCCAATATGGAGCTGCTCTGTTGTAAGATTATGGTCAGTTGTTGCTGGGAGCTGTTCTCTGTGATAAGTAAAAGGTCAGCTTTGGTAGAGTTTCCAGATGGTCAAGGAATAACAAATGTGTATTCTGTGAGGGATACATTCTACAAAGAATAGGGCACTTTGCCCAGAGGAAGTGCTTCCTCTTTCTGATTGTGTTTGGGAAGAGTAGGGAGGGAGGAGTCATGTAGCTACATTGAGACAGTGTTTAACCATGGTGTGCCTAGATACACATATTACACATTACCTTCCCTGTTTATTTCAGAAAATATTGGGTAGGGTTTACAAAAGCCTTATTTCTCATTAACAGCAAGAAGAGTGGCAAAGTTAAGACAGCATACAAGCGTGAGTACGTGAACCTCGGCTGTGATGTCGACTTCGACTTTGCTGGCCCCACCATCCACGGAGCTGCTGTTGTCGGCTACGAGGGATGGCTCGCAGGTTATCAGATGAGCTTTGACACTGCCAAATCCAAAATGACCCAGAACAACTTTGCCATTGGCTACAAGACGGGAGACTTCCAGCTACATACCAATGTGTAAGTATAGATCTTTCTGCATGAATGGATTTTAATCATGTTTTATGGAAATGAAACTTATCCCACAGAAAATGTGTTTGTAGGTGTCCGTTTTGTCCATGGTCATCCAACAACCATGTGATAATTCATCTACTTATTGCTAAAAGCAAAAAAGAATAAGCAAGATCTCTCACCTTGTCTGTAGACACCCAAAATGTTGTTCCCTGTGGCATTAAATCTCTCCTTTTTATGATTTATTTATTTATTTATTTATTTATTTTTAAAGCAATGATGGAGCTGAGTTTGGTGGCTCAATCTACCAGAAGGTGAGCGACAAGCTGGAGACTGCTGTCAACCTGGCATGGACCGCTGGTAGCAACAGCACACGCTTTGGTATTGCAGCCAAATACCAGCTGGACAAAGATGCCTCCATCAGTGTAAGCAGTGCAGCAGCCCACTTAAGAATGGAGTGAAAAATGTGACCATAAAACTTGTATCACTGACTTTTGTATGTTGTATTTTCCTCTTCAGGCTAAAGTGAACAACAATAGCCTTGTTGGTGTTGGGTACACCCAAACCCTTAGACCCGGTAAGCTGGTTTTCTGTTGGTTTGTTATGGCAGAATGTTTAAGCCGATTACACATCCTTTTTACTGAACCTGAACACCACACGCTATTTCTTTTTTACAACAGTTTATGAATAGACAGCAGTAGAATAATTTATAGCAACGTTTACAAGCCTTGCCACACTTTGTTACATTTTTGCTTGCATATGTGATGCTAACGTTGGTTTCCTTTGAATGTGTAGGTGTGAAACTCACCCTTTCTGGCCTGGTCGATGGAAAGAACATCAACGCAGGAGGCCACAAACTGGGTCTGGGCCTGGAACTGGAAGCTTAAGCTTTCTTCATACTGCAAGGGACTAGGGAATATCAGAAGAATCTGGCCTTAAATGTGTATGTCCAACTCAAACCAGCAAGGGGATATGTTGAAGAGATTGGTTCAAAGGCTACTGCAACAAACTCTTGAGTACCACTTCATGTTGGTGCTTTTGTAATTGGTACATTTTACCTGTGTTGCTTTTTACTTTGTAGTTGCATCTGTTCAAGAGAAGGTTGTTGGCATGTTTATAAATCATTTCATTGTTCCTGTCCAGCACTGCCATAATCTGATCAATACAAACCCCTTTGTCAGCAACTCAACATTAAATCATCAAATCAAGTCCATTGGAGAACCCCTGACACTCCTGTTTTTTTATGTGAATCCATTTGTTCACAGATTTGTGTGGTGATTATGATCTGATATTCCTTTGTCATCTTAACAGTTTTAATTTGCAAACCTCTTGTTAATTAAGTACACTATACTTTTTTGTCTGCTACTATTTAAGTACTGCTCCTTCCTGTTCATGCACACAAGGACAAACAAAAGCTCTCGTTTGTGTCGGCCTTCAGGTTTTGTGGTTATTCTGTTCAAGCTCTGCTCACGATCCTTCCCTTAAACTTGGCAGTTTTTGGGTTGATTTAAGATGGTTCTGTAAGATTGAGAGAAACCTGCACACACGGCTGACCAAGCAGAATGTGTGTGTGACTCAAAAGGCAACTGGGGCACACATAATCAATGTTCACAATGCCAAACTGTCATGCTCTGGAAGAGGTGTAACTTCAGGTTGCACTTGTGTTTTCGAAGTGCTTCCCTGTACTGGGCAGTCAGAGCCCATAGGAAGTCTGGGAGGTCCTAATGTGTATGTTTTCAATAAAGTCTTTGAACTCCAACAGATACAGTTTGTCATATACTGAAGAGCCACTAAGTATTAGATAACAGGTGCATTCAATGTTGAAGGGTTTCCGTTGGAGACTGTGTCATTTCTGCCGTTTTAACCTTTTCACGCTGAAGTTGCAATTTCTACAACCCAATTCCAGTTACACTTAAAACAACACAATCACAAGATGTTTTTGAAATTGCATTCATTTATTTATAGCTCATACTTAAGCAGATAAAGATCAGCAAAATTTCAACCTGCACTTCACATTCATATTTATCTGGTTGGTCAAAAGTTAATGTTATGTCGCAGGTTCCTTTAAAGGGAAAGCTGTAGCCAACATGTCATCTTCTTCACTTTGCAAAGAAATAAAACTGTTGAGTGTTGCTCTCTGCTCCACTCAGCTTATGCTTTGTATTTGCATCTGCATTGCACCTGTAGTCTCCCTGACATTTGCGTAGATTGTGAGCTGCTGTATCCTTACATTTAAGGTGGAAGCATCCTCCACCTTTGGGGCCTTGCTTATCTTTAGTGCCTCCTGCTGGTCATCTTTGATTCCTGCAGATTCTGTCTAACTGGGTGCTTAGCCTCCACTTCAGGGAAACTTCAAACCAGATTAAAGGCCTGACTCTGAATCTTGCTCTTTATTGCTTTTGTGTTTGGCATCTTGACTTGTGTTTGATACCATTCCCTCACTTTTTGCATCAGATTTGTTGACTTCCCTTGGCTCTGTATGTATGCCTTTTATTTCTACAGCGTTGCTTGTTGAACTGGAACTTACTACTTGAGCCTTTTCTAAAACTGTCCCAGCCTTTGTGGACAGAGGGCTCTCTGTGGTTTTATCACCTGCTTCTGAAGCTTGATCTTGCGCATTGCTTTGCTCCTGAGTTTTGTTTGCTGAAGTTTCATCTACTGGCTTCTTTGTTAGAGTTGAGACAAAATTATCTTCCTCCCTGACCTCGGATGTTGTCCTCAGTTCACCCTCCACTGGGATGTCTGACATTAAAACGTGTTCTGTAGAAGAGAGATCAGGCTGAACAGTTCTCACTGTCACTGAAGCTTCTTTCTCTTCATGTGTGGTCTCAGCTACTCTTTTAAGTTTATCTTCTTCCTCTCTCCGAGTATTTTTAGCTAAGTCTTTGTTGTTGTCTGCAGCTTCAGTCTCTCTCTCATCTATGTTACTAGGACTCTCTCCAACACTTTTAGTTACAGAATTGTCTTCTGCTGCTACTTGATTCTGCTGACCACCACACATCTGGTCACTTTCTTCCTCTCCACTGTCTTTATTATTACCTTCTTCCTCACTGCTCCCTCTCCCCTCTCCTTTGGCCTGCTGCTCATCTTTCCCTACTTCAGTCTCCTCAGATCCTGTCTCCTCAAATTCTGACATCTCGATTTCCCTGGTGGTCTCCGTTATGATCTCCTCTACAAACTTGTACTGTGGTTCTACTCGTCTGCGTGAGCCCCCTGGTCTGCTGAGGCAAGGGAGGGTGTAAGTAGGGGACTGGTGGTAGATGTAGGGCAGGGAGATGTGAGAGTCTGACACTGTGGATAGCCGAGCCTCCTCGCCACAGAGAAGTTTCCTGCAGGACAGAATAAAGACCGATTATTTGAGTGGACCCTGACAATAGAGACTGAAGCGAAACTTTGTTAGATTATTAGATTAGATTTTGACTGAGGGTGGTACCTGTAAGACAATATCTCCACATCCAAAGCCATCTTCACATTTAACAGGTCCTGGTACTCTCTCAGGTATGCAGACATGTCGAATTTGCAGTTTATGAGCTCATTTTCAAGCTCTTTAATGGTGTTCTGTGACAAGAGAGGAAAAAAACATTGTTACTAGGCAGTCTAGGATGGAAACACTACACAAAAGTGTGGAAAATACCTGATAGTGAATGATTTCCTCTTTGTGGCGGTCCTCCACATCATGGAGCTGCTTTTCCAGTGCTTCTCTGGTTCCTTTTGCGCAGTCCAGTTCGATGTTTTTGGCCTGCAGGCGCCTCCTGCACTCCTGAATCTCCTGCTGAGTCGCCTTTAACGCCTCTCTTTTAGTCTCAGCTGCCTCTGTTAATCTCGCAAACTGAGATCGGAAAGTTTCTTCTATCTGCTGCACGTCGGTCGCAGTGTGACCTTCCAGCTGCGCTCTGATCTCTCGGAGTGCCGCAGTGACGCCAGGGTCGCCAAAACCGTGGTCTCTCGTTGACAGCTCTGCATCCTGGATTTGCTCAAACATCTCTGACACCTCGGCCTCGTGGTTTCTCTTCAGGAAGTGCATTTCATCCACGAGAGATTGTGCTTTTTTGTCCAGCTGCAGCTTAGCTTGGTACGCTTCATTCATGTCCTTCTTCAGGACTATAATGTTGCTCTCGGTGTCGGCTCTGCTGCGCGTCTCCTGCTCGTGCTGTCTTCTCAGGTTGGACAGCTCTTCTTCTAAATTCTGATGATCGACTTCAATCTGATGCTTCTGATGAGCGATATCCTGAACCAGCTGTCTCAGCCTTTGGAGTTCCGGTCCATACTCCCCCTCCAAACAAGCTGCGGGCTTTGCTTTCCCTCTGATCTCCTCAATCTCCCTCTCCAGCAGATGGTTGTGGTGCTCCAGCTGGTGCACCTTCTCTATAAACCCTGCAAGCCGATCGTTCAGGCCATGCATCAGTTCCTTCTCACTGAACTTTCCTGATAAGGGTTTGGTCGAAATCATGTCAGTGGGCGACCCTCTCACCACGACGCGTCTCTGATGTGAATACACACCTTGAAGGAGTCTGTCGTCCATGCTGTGGCTCGTGCTGTGGCTCGTGCTGTGGCTCGTGCTGTGGCTGTGAGGCGCTGCAGAGGAGCCCTGTGCGCATCTTTTCCTTATAAGCGCCTCTTATCTGCTCGGTATGCAGAACGGAGCTGTCCGCGGTGCTGAAAAGGTGAAGCATCAGCTGACGCTTCCATGGGCGCTTACACCGCACTCTGTCGCAGCAGTGACGTGGATGGTCACATGAGAAGTTAAATAGCATAATAATAACAATCAAAATAATACTACTAGTTATTTTTATTCTTAATCGTTTCAGTAAGCTACTGCTGCAACTCAACATTAAGTATAATATATTTTGCATTACCACTTCAAGTGGTAAAAAGTCAATATGAGCATTTATACAAAATAAGCAGATTTAGTTGGCCACTTGGGGGAGTGGCGAAACATCTTCAAAAAACAATCCTTGAGTCCAGTTACCTCGATTTAAACTCTTGGAAAAAGAGGAACATTTTTAGGACTACAAGTTCCACTAATCTGTCCATAAAATGTGAAAACAAAACATTGAGTAATTGATTTCAAACAATCATCAGCTACAGATCTAGTAATCTCCCACTATAGAACTAAAAGCAGAAGAGCATATTGTGACTATTTACGTTTGGTCACACAGTGTATAGGCCTACTTGTAAAAGTAATGCTGTTGCAGCGGTTATTTATCCCCTAACTGTGATTGTGTTTTCTCTGTCCATACAGGCAATGGATCTAAATCAATATATATAACTCTGTTATTTTTAGGTGTGTTTGTTGTGGCCACAATACAACCAATCATATCAGTATAAAATTGTCCTATTTCTCTTTTAAACTGTGTGTGTTTATTAGATTTTAATAAACTTGCGCCATCCTCATAAATACAGGAAACATGGAGAACTTTTTTAATAAAAACATGTGAAATGTATTTTAACGTTTGATGGCAATGGTCAGCCCATCTCCCACAGTGAGCATGCTCAGCTCAATCCTCTGGTCCTTGTGTAGCTTCTTATTGAGAGCATCCAGAGCCTGGGAAGACAGGTCATTGGGTGCAGGATTCACAACCTTTCCGCTCCACAACACCTTGAAACACAACAGAGCTGTGTGAAAACATTTCAATACTGCAGTGTGAAGTCCTTCAGTAGGAGCTCACTCATCCAATTTCTGTGAGATGTTCTTACATTATCAATAGCAATAATGCCTCCTGGTCTTATGAGTTCCAGGGACTTCTCATAGTATCTGTCATAGTTGATTTTATCAGCATCAATAAAAACAAAGTCGTATGTTCCAGCTTCTCCAGCTGCTATCAGCTCATCTGATGAAGCAGAGAGGAAAGTGTTAAAAGGACTGTTTTAACATTGCAAGTGCTGTGTATAAAAGCACTTACCCAGTGTCTTAATAGCTGGTTGGAGTTGTACATTTATCTTATTTTCGACTCCAGCCTGTGGAAAAGGTTAAATCGTATAAATTGAGAGTTGTGAGGAGATTTTTCTTCTTTTGAATGCTGCGTACAGGATTGTTAGGAAAGCCTAAAACACGCATTGATTTTACTGCTTAGCTTTGCTTCTTACGGTGACACAGTTTCCTGAGCCGACACCTTTTTACTGTCCAGCCTGCAGCATTTAGTGGAGACGTACCGACAGCACCTAGACGTACAGTGTGCTGTCGGCTGCACAATTTTAGTCTGACAGGAGCAACAATTTGTCTAACTAAACCTGCCGAATGTCTGATGCTGCACAGCACTGGACATCACACTCCTCTGTAGCTGGTGTAGCATTACGATGAATTAACTGAAATGTCATGTAGTTCTTAGTCACGTGACTGATTTTTGAATATGAGCCATGTTGTTCTCACCTCTTTAAAAAAGGGTCTGGCAATCTCTACGTAGGTGTCCACTGTTTCACAGGCTACCACACGTCCATTCTCTGCCACTGCCAAAGCCATACTCAGTGCGTTGTATCCAGTGTACATTCCTGCACAGTGAAAACACAGAGAACATCTGATAAACTGTAGTTTATCCTAACAATCACTGTCAGTGTTTTGTTGTTGTTTTTATGTCATGCTCTCACCAATTTCAATGGCTTTAGTGCCATTTATCAGTTTTATAAGATTTGCCATGAACTGGGCTTGTTCACTTGCGACCATCATGTTACTCCACTGGTCCTCAAGGGTTCTCTAAGAGGAAGATATAAAGTAATTTGATATAAACACCATCACACCATCATGTTTCTGTTTTTTGCATTCTGCTGCCCTCTAGTGATCAAAGTTGGCACCAGTGAAATCCTAGTAAACACTGATATAATGTATTCTTTAGCTTCTTTTGTTTATTGTGGTTGTAGTAGACGTCAGAAGATATGACAGAAAACAGAAACTAAACACATAAAATTCTAAGCAGATATGATATTAAATGCAGTGGCAGTAAGATTATACAACTTCAAAGGGTCAGTCATCTTTAGTTTTTAGCCTGGAGCTCAGGGTCTCTAACCAGCCTTCAAATAACTTGCTGGTGGCTTCAGCATGTAGATTAATGGCGACAGGTTCTCCAAAGTACCCTGAAATATCCGACCGTTACCTATACACGCTTGATGTCCCTGAGGGTCACAGGTTAAGGGGGCTGGGTGAGAGTTAGGGTACAACCTGGACAGGTCGCCAGTCAATTACGAACAGACACACACATTCACACCTCCAGGCAACTTGAAGTCACTCTGGAGTAACTCGACATGTTTCTGGACTTCAGGAGGAGATTAGAAGTTTTTTGGGTCATAATATTGAAACTCTTCTACACAGTTGTCCTGCTGCAAGTAAAAGAAGCAATAATCTATAAAAAACATATTGAATCTCTGGTTTTTACCTGTCTGAGTTTGGTGAGGACTGGATGCTCCCTCAGAGAGTTGTTTACTACATACTGCAGCACAGGATCTTCCTTCCCTTCACTGTGGCTCTTCCCAATAAGAGCAGATCTTCCCACACCTGAACCACATGACATGAAACAAATGACCAAATTCATTAAGACATCTCTGCTGTCCACCAGGCCACATACCTCATACCTGTTAGCAAAATAGCAAGTCCAACACAGAACAGCATTTTCATGTCTGCAGCCATTGTGGATTTGGTTCCTATGAAAACAGCAACACCGAAGAACTTTTACTTGAATCTACTGAATCTGTGTGTGTCGCTGCTTTTTAGTCTGCATCACCTGTGTTTGCTTTGGTTAACCATTGAGAGAAAGGCGGAACGTATTGATTTTTTAATTATATTGTGAAAGAAGGGGCATTTTATGTGAGGCTAATATATATGTGAGGAGGCAACTGTTCCGAAATAATCAAAGAAGGACAGTTTAATATTTAAAGAGGCAGGAAAATGTTATTCGATAGACCTCAGTCTCAAAGTCTGTCAGTCATGTTGCAATCAAGACAAGCACACTTTGATCAGCTTTATCTGTTTGTTCAGTCTGTGTTCAGTCTGTGTGCTTCTACACATGTGACTTGGTATTTTACAGTATATCACTGTTGCTCATGTGTTTTTTTTTACTTTTACAGGACAAATTCTGTCACATTTAGCTGATAGCAGTTATTTTAGTTACAGCTTGTTTTAAATTGCTCTATAAAAAAGTGAATGTAATTGGCACAATTAAACTAAGCTCAGTTTCCAAAGTGTGAAAGACGTTTTTATTTGCAGCCAAAGGAGTCACATTAGTGTCACTGGAAGCGCATTAAGACCAAGAAAGATTCTTCTTTTCTGACTTACAGAGTGATAAAAATACCAGTTCTGTTAGCACATTCCAGAAGTTCTATTTTCAAAGCATCCAAAATTAGTATTAAATCTCTAACAGAGAGCAAGGATCAGGATGAAACAGTGTGCATGAGTGCAAAGGACATTTTTCACATTATTTGTCACTTTATGAGCACTAGGCATGGTGGTGTTTCATCTGACAGTGTACCTCAGTAATAGTGTCACTTCTTTCTTTCCACCAACGCTGCCTCCTAGTGGTGAAAAGATCCTTGTGTACTTACCAAGCACAATCAATTTTATTTATGCAAATCCAATAACAATTGATCAAATGGTCTAAAGAGACAAAAGTTACAGCCTGAAACTTCCCCTGAACATAAAGGAACCTGTCCGACTATGCCAGGTCATGTCAGGGGGCCCTCCTCCTTGAGGGCAGCTGGGTAGTGGTGAGAAAAAAATAGATGGGACAGAAGAGAGGAGATGAGGGGAATCAAATTACCCCGGTTAAATTAGATTACTAAAAATGTGTATATTGAATAAAAACAGATGAATTCTATTTAGTGTGTGTAGTGACATTTTTAGAGGCTTTTTGGAAGGTAAAAACAGAAACAAAAAATGTTCTCAAGATACAGACATACTTTGTAGTTATACCATCTAAGTCACACAGACTCAGAGGTCAACAGAGGTCAAACCACCAGCAACAGTGACAAAGAATGTGGGAAACTGGGAAATCAATGAAAAAGGTTCAGGTAAAAAAAAAAAAAGCAAAGAGCCAACAACAGAAACAGAAAGAGCAGATTATAAACCTATCACTGAAAGAAAAATCAAACATGTCCCACAGTTTTATACATGAAGCAGAAAATGGAGGCTTTGGAAGCAGGTGACAAATGATCAGGATAGGACAGAATGTTTAAGATGAAGCACTTAGTGTGTGTACATTTTACATAGGAGCAAAAAAAATACTTTAGAGTCACTAAAGGTTACAGAAATCCATAAAAAATTCACATTTTGCAGAAGATTGCACTGAAATCTGACATTTCCAAGCATTAGCTAACGTATGTCTGGTTATTTCAGAGAAAGCCCAACTTCGCTTTTTTAACTCTTCATCATTCAACCTCAGTTGCATTCTTACTGCAATTCTTAGCATTGTTTGCACAGCAGCTCTGTAGCTAAGCAGCTCAAGCTAAACAAAGAATCCATAGAGTGAAAATCATTAAATTACAACATGCAGATGTGTGATATGTTTTGGCCATTTAATTAAAAAAACCATTGAAGGACTACAACCAAACTACAACTAAAAGTATGTGACTTTTTGCAGCCTTTATCATGTGGAGGATTAGTTAAAGCAGCTAAGTCAAAAACATCCCTGCACTCTAGCTTGACGTTTTAGAAAATAAAAGATCATTTTAGTATCAAAGAGAGGAAAAGGGTGAAAGTTATATAAGAATAACTTTTTTGAGTTTATCTGTATATCAGGTAAAGTTTAAGGAGCAGGACTGGTGAAGTGTTTTCATAAGCCACACACTTCTTGTCTTGTAACTTCAAAAACGAGAACAGGGAAGACGGTCTTGCCAGCAATGTTCAAAAAGGAATTTTAGGGATGTGAGTGGGATGCAAGGTCTCTCCAAGGACACAGAGCTTCCTCTGTCTATTCCCTAATTAAGAATGCACAGATACAAACAAAAACATGCTGCCGACAAGAACCCATCACCCAAATGAGCCATGACACAAACTGTCTCTAAAAAAAATGTTTGAGTTGTGACGAGGAAAGGAAGAGGATGTCTGGGAGTGTGCACAGAGCTCTGTTAAAGTCCTCTTGGTGAAAATGAGATGCCGTGTTTTTCCAGCATCCTCTCTCCCTCTCTCCCTCTCTCTCCCGCTGCTTCAGGCCCCTGCTTATGTGACGCTAATTGTTTCTGCTACTTGTGCCAAGTACCTACTCTTCCCAGGCACATTCTACAGACAGGCCCTGGTCCCTCAGCTGCTTTTTGTGTCTGTTTAAGGAATGAAAAAATGTGTGCTGCCATCTGCAGCAAACGCACCACTGTTCCTCCTCCCGGCCGTGACTGTCACGGTGCCACGATGATACACATTCACACACTGTCTCTGAGGTAGAAAACTATATGGTGGAGGAGCAAGAAAAGCTAAAGTGACACGTACAACCGCTAATATGAAACAAAGTAATTCAAGAGGTTTCTGTTTTGATGCACTTAGAAAACCGTGCACATGTGGAAAAAAGGCTTTTAAATTTTGCAAAGCATGCAGAGAAGTTGCTGGTTTGTATATAAGTTTTAGGCATTAAACAAACTTCAAAATAAACCTACCAAAAATCTTACTTCTAGTCCTTTCTGTAACTTTGATTTTATTCCAACCCTGTCCCCTCATTTTGTTGTCAAGTACCTACATCTGACCAGCAAGTGGCAGTGTTGTTTAGCGTATCCACTGTGTTTTGTGCACAGGCTTGTAGCACAAAGAGAGCCGGGCCTTCACTCTCCTGTCTGGGAAGTAATATCACTTTCCTCTTGTTGAATTGACCTGTGACACCATCAGAGAGTCAATGTATTGACACTCTTGTAATGCCACATGGCTGTTACATCATCCATGTGTTTATCACCAGCAGGCTGCTTCTGATGCACTCTAACAACAGGAGTCAGTTTGGCTCAGCAGCCAGATAAGCACACATGAATATTAAGTGATGCTAATCACAGTGGAGAGACCGACGTCAACACGACTGACAGACGTTTCTCTGCATTCAATTGACATCCTCAGATTTGTCCTCTGTTTGACAGCAGCATCTCCTGACATGACAAGTCTGTTTAAAGCTTCCAGAGGAGGCTCACACACACACACACACACACACACGATTAGAGATCGTAGTGCAGTGATTCTTTTACTAAAACGGGGCCACTGTGTGTGTGTGTGTTTGTCTTTCTCAGCAAACGTGCACACAAAAACAAGAGCAGCCGTTTATGTAGGCCATTCACAGAATGTAGATGAGGATATAACAAAAAAAATCCCAAGAACTGCTTTACAATCATGGAAATCTGGATTTATTTCTTCAGTATTGAACTATAGTGTGAGGATAAGCTCTTCAGTTTCATTATCATACTTTCTTTGTGTGTTCAGAGTGAAACAGTGCATCTGCTTCTGTGGAAAAAAAAATAAACAGCAATGAATGACAGGTGTGGTTGTTTGACTTTCAAATCACCTAGGCATCTATTCTATTAACCCCGCCGCGTAAATAAATACAGAATTCAATTTCCATGGAGTCACGCAATAAGATGACAGTCCTCAAGAAGATCAAACAGGCTCCTCCAGGGCACGTGAGCCACAGTGAAAAAAAATCTGGGGTATATGAAAGGCGTTGACACCATGAGCAAGCCACAAAAAGAGACAAATGTCATATCCTCAGAAACAATTATCAGGGTGAACCCCTGGTTTTAAGCAAGCGAGTCTCCCAGCTATGACTCTAGTCTAGAGCCCATCTCTCCTCTAACAGTGAGCTTCCTCTGATGTTTTGTCTCCATTCTTTATTTACTCATCTTCGCCTCTGTTCCTGTCCAGTGTCACTACATCCTCCCTTTTTATTAGTCTCACTCTCATCTGACTGCTGTGTCCCATTGTGACCGCACTTGAGGCACTAATGATAATGTTATAACCCAGACCAATTTGCCATGGCAATCAGACTCACTTAATTGAGTTGATTATAAGCTCCCTGTCTGAGATGACCCCTCTGGACTGCGGAGAAGGAGGGTGAGGATGAAGGCTTGTCTTCAGGCATTCCATCACTGTGCAGTAGACACATGGGATATGACTGTTTGGAGGCATGAGCTGAGGCATATGTGCGTGAGTGTGTATATATGTGTGTGTGTCTTCATGTGTGGGGTGTTGGGAGATGGCGTGTGGAGAGAGCAGGCCTTCAGGGAGGTGTAAAGGAAGAGAGGCTTGGGACAGTGGCTGAGGAAAGAGAGGGAGTGGGGAAGGAGGGAAGGCTTGGGGTTCAAAATCACAACATAGCCTGTGTAATAGACACGGACACACACCACATCTGAAGTTAATCCAATCAGGGAGAAGCACAGCGCTCCCATCCGCTCAAGACACACAAACATAAGGTCAAGAGCAGCTTGTATTAGTGCGATGATGTCAGGGAGAAGTGGTGTAGATAATTGACTTTCAGCGTGTTTAAAAGGCTGAGAGAGAAATGAAGGAAAGCAGGAGGAGGAGGAGGAGGAAGAGGGGGAGTTTGCAGCAGGTCCGTCCGAGCAGATGTGAAAAGAAGGCCGAATATATCAGTGTTTTTTTAGCAGGTTGCATTCAACACTAGTATGTCTGAAAAACACATCCAGTCTAATAGTTGGTATTAGGAACAATTGGTTCTCATTGTCTTTACTTATTCTTTGATCACATATTTTCCAACTTTAGTTTTAATACAGGTGGTTCAGCTTAGAGTACACTATTCACTATTGGATTTGTATGTACTTTGAATAATAAAATTGAAAAAAAACATGCAGATATATGGAAAATGCGAAAAAAATTGCCTGGCAGAGTTATACCATTTTAAAAAAGTACTTTCTGAGAAAAAACAAAAAATATGTATATAGAATCTAAAAAGCAAATTGTCTCATGTGGTCTTAACCGTAAAGGTCAAAACTCACAGAAAGCCGTTTTCAGCGCCTTCCACAAAAACATATAACTGGAGGTATAATTATCTCTCCACTGTAGTTTACATAAAGATATGTCCCTTTATCCACTTCTGCAATATAATCCCTATACATGCCACCTTTTACCATAAATCTGACACATTACACACAGTGCTGCCTTACTGCCATAACCAAACCGACATAAACACGTGTAAATGCTTGTTTAAAATATAACAATGAGGGACAACCATAGCAGGTCTGCGCTGAGAGTTGTCGTTTTTTATTTACAGTCTACAAGGCCACTCTAATAAGAGACACGGAGAACTGTGCCGTAATATCTTGGGGATGGAAAGCAAATGTGCTTTTGAGAGCAAAGTATACTGGCCCCTTTCATAGACGACTTGGTTCCACCCATGATCGAATACAACATTCTAAAAGGACTATTTACTCTTTTCATTTCCTCTTGTGTATAACAGACGAAAGAGCGTGTGGCTTGCTGTATGAAAACAGGACCTGGCCTAATGTTGCATGAAGACCATGGTGAATTCATATTGATGGGAAAGCAGCCTCTGAAGCCCAGCAGCCATGATTTTTTCATAAGCCACCGGGAACAAGAAGTCAGTCAGCTGACAGGTGCTAACGCCGCCAATTGTGCCGTGGATAAGAGATGGGACATGGAGAGAAAAGGGAGAGAGAGAGAAAGAAAGCAAAGGCAACAACTGGCTCCTCTTTTCTAAAGCACTTCTGTGTGCAGAATGTGTATACGTGCTGCGTTGTGTGTGCACCCTGCACCCTGTTCCCTTCTATAGCTGGAGAGGATTTTACGGAGGAGACTGTGTAAACACCAGAATGCATGTCAAATATGATGAGTCTTGATAGCTGTAAAACATACCCAAGGACTGCTCCTCACTTATTATCTACAACCAGAGCCCTGGAGCTATGTCTGCATCCTTCTGTCTTCCCTCCACGCATGTCGCGCCACAAGTCCCTCTCTGGAAAGCATTGATTATTTTGGCATGAGCCAGGGAGAAAGAGAGGTGTGATTTCTTTTGTGTTTCCTCAAGAAAAGAAAAAAAATCAGCAAAAATAAATATTTTTGTGAGCATGGTGCAGCCACAGGAAAAATATGAGCACATTGGGGAAGAAATAAAGATGATGGATTTGCTAGCTGACGTGTGTGCATGCTTGTGTTCCTTGTAAAAGAGAGTGTGTGTGTGTGTGTGTGTGTGTTTTTGGGCTCAGCAGAGTTTCTGGCGGCTACAACTAGTGCGTTGTTTTCGCTCATGTGCATGTCATTTCTGAACTGTACATCTTGAACAGTATTATCTGTATGTAATTGTGCGCCTGTGTTTGCCGTGTCTCTGAGTGTGTATGGGGGGATGACTGCTTGTTGAATAGACCAACTAAAGCTGCAGGCAGTGTGAGGCTCCAGGGAACCACTTGAGATTGCAGGCAGAGGGACTGATAAGGCAGCCAGCCATTCATCAGGCCAAATGAAGGCAGTAAAGTTGACTGGAAGAACCCAGGCATTGCCCCAGGATGGCTGTCGGCCTCTCAGTGGAGACCTGTGACTAACACATGCGAGCAGGCATGCATGCATGTACATACACACACAAAATAGTCGAAGAATGGGGGGAAGAAGGCAGGATGAATGGACTGAGAAGAGGCATAGGATCCAAGTCTCAGGGCTCAGGAGAGCAGGGGGGGATAGAAACATAATGGACCTCCAGGAACAGTAGCCCCATCTCCTCAGAGTTACACCCAGTGATTGGGGCTCCTGTCTGGGGCATGCGTGGCCCTCTTCACTGAGGAAACATCCATCAAGCAGATATTACTGTAATGCAGAGGTGATACATTAGCTCGGGTGCCAGGGGGACAGAGTGTGCTAGTGATGGATACCTCTTGAGCTCCCTGCCGTTGTCACAGGGGCCTCTCTGAGAGAGAACTGCTGGCTCTCTGAGCTTAATGCTCTCCTGCTTTATGTCACAGTTTGAATTTATTCCACTGTAATAGTCTTTGTATTTTATTCTTAATCACACTACCCAGAGGATGGAGACATATTTCCACCAAAGAAAGTACTACAAAGTTGCACACTTATGAAAGCAATACATTACTTAAGCACTTAAACCAGCCAAAGAGGAGAGATGAAGCTACTTTAGAGTGTTGCTGGTGTGTTTATAAGACTATATTAGTGTCTCACTGGTGCTTTGATAGAGCTTGTACCATCAATTTGCACAAAGACTCTATCTTTGCTTACATAAATCCCACCTCAGGGTTATTATGAATCTGATTTATTTGCTCCGCTTATGTTTATTATTGTGTTTTATGGTTTATATTCTGTGTTAAATGCCATCAATAGGACTGCAGAGCATGTGTGCCTCATCCTGCGAGGGATGAAAATGCTTTATGGAGCAGTGAGTGCCAATAAACAGGCAGCCACAGCCTTTTGGATGTACATCTTTAATGTTTTATGCATGATGGATTCAATAGTTTAGCACAGGTTCAAGGCCAAATGGTAAGCGCTGACAGGACTTCCTGAAGGCAGCTACACACTCTAGGAACAGGAGATTGAGCTGTGTGCTTAGCTGGGATCCTGTCATATTTTTGTTGTTCCGGCCATTTGTGCACCTGCCAAGTGGTCAAAGGCAAGCGACCCACAAGCCAAACAGAACGGACATGTCTTGGCTGGAGAACCATCCACCCCCTGCTTTTGCATTTTTGTTTGGGTCTGGCCATCTGCACACAGTCATCCTGATGTTGTCTTGGACTAATAAAGAGGTGTGGTGTGGGAACTGTAGGCCATGTATGTGATCTGTCTCAGGCCAAATGAAAAGCAGACAGCTCACCAAGGACAGCACAACAGATTGATGTTATCACGCTGTCTTCAAAATGTTCTGTAGCAGGCAATAAGCAGAAAATAGAGGCAACCACAGTGGGATCTTCTTTTAATAGATCACCGACCAATCGATCACAATATTGACCATTGGAAATATACGACTGTATTGCTTTCTGCAGAAATATTAGCCCTGCTGAAGTGCTTTGGTTGCACGACCGATCAAACGTGCCGCTGAATGATTTGTCACTTGGATTTTCTGGCATTGATCAAGGAAAAACAATGCAGGGCATTAGAGCTTTACTTTGTTGGTTTTATTCATTGACTGAAGTAAAGAAGTGAACGTGTAGCCTCTAGATCGGATAAATTAAACAATGTGTGAAATGCTTAAATCTCCAGGGACTGATGTGTCCAATGCCAGCTTGTCCTTTGCTATTTATTTTGTCAGCTAGTGTTAAGAAGTAACCAGTGGATGAACTATGCAGTCAAAGTAGCACACCTAGCTGGATAAGCTTTCCAGTGTTTTTACCAAGTTGCAATTTCAAGAGCTGAGAAATGTAGTGAAATGTGCCAAAACCTGCACTTCCCTCTGTGACCTCTGGAGGCTGTACGTAACGATCTAATGTGTAACAATGGCTTTGTGACAGCCAAGAGTGAAAGTAGGAACAGATAGCCTCTGCCATGTGGATCTGGATTTTAAAAAGCAACAGAAGATGACACTATGGAGCAGGGAAATGATAATATATATGGATATCCAGGATGCAGTTCACTTAATGCCCACAGGTGGCACTATGAACATTCCTTTTTCTTATTCTTGCCTTTTTAAGCCTTTAAAACAGCTTCTATGCCACAGGGAGGCTTTTTATACATCCATTGTATATTTGATCATGTAACCTAAAGCTTTAAATATAAACACAATATGCATTCAGAATCAAATTTTTTTTTCCAACCGTTTACCACTAAATCTTATTCACTGCAGTCTGATGCCTGCTGAGACATTTCATCATGTTTGTTTCTTCAGGGCCAGGTGAGAGCGCTCACTTCCATCATAATTCACAGACCTAGATTTCACAAAGTTTATATGCCAGGTGTAAATGAGAGAATGTGTGGATTTCCTCGTGTTTCCAGCCCTGCGCCTGTCTCTGCTGTGAGGGAGTCTTTGATAGCTCCTGCACTGTGAGACAGACAGGCCTGTGCCAAGACGATGGCATCAAAAAGCTGACGATTGACAGCTACTGACAGCCATCTTCCTCCTAAACACACTTCAGGTCCCCTGCGCTCCCTTTCTCTCCCCCTCACTCTTCCCCCCCTTTTCTATCTGTCTTTTTTTCTCTCTCTCTGTCGGGGGAAATTGAGGAGACTCAGAGATAAAGAGAGGGATGTCGTAAACTGGCACCTGTCATCGTGTTTTGTTTTGGTCAGGGCACAGAGAACATTCGTAAAAGTTTTAGAAGACATTTTGAGGAATTTAGTACTTTCACTGCTAAAATTTGAATCTCCAGGTGATCTACATATTCCCTCACACTGGTTTATATAATTTTCAACCGAGAGCTTGAGCTTGAGTGATTTGAAAAACAAATAATTCTGTGTCTAAGACAACTGAAAGTATGTCAATTTTACATGCAAAGAATGAACTTTTCACATCAATTTTTCTAAATATGCTAAGACAAAGTATTTACTGATACTTAGCCGTTTAAGGCTTGTTTTCTAAGACACGTCTTATCAGTGTGAAATGCTGTCACTGAGATGCCTGACACAAAAACAAAGAATGTTCAGGCCTTTGCCAGGCAGATGTGTACATACATGCACACACTAAACCAAGCAGTGCTTCTTCAACCAGACACATGTATTTAAAGCGCTGCTTGCACACACATACACATGCATGCACCTGGATTTCTCAGGTCGCTGCTGTGTTTCATCAGCCTCAGTCTGAGCCGCTGCTTCCTCTCTGTGATCAACCTGTGGAGCCATTATCTCCTGACACACTTATCCTCCTCTAAACGATTTCTCTTCATCTTGCGCAAGTCACCTAATCAAAATTGAAAGAAGAAAGCTTAATGCCATTCAGAGATCCCACTGCTTTCAGCTGCATTTACTGTCATTATGAAAATGAATGGAGGCAGCTGAGGACTCAGATGTTATTTCACATCATGATGGAGTGTGTCTTAATGTGTCTTATGATCTTTGCTGCCTTTGACTGAAGGCCTTGGTCAGGGAATCGACTAATCATGTTACACATCATACACATTACATTTGGTTTCTATATCAACGCCGTGCCTCTTTTTCTCACCCGCTGTCTCTGTCATTATAGCGTGTGTGTGTTACTCATCGAGATCATTAAGGCGTGCTGAAAAGAGCACAGACAGAAGGGAAATATAAAGTTTCACCTAACTTGCAGCTGATGGTCTCTTTGTGTAATGACAGAACGTTGGCTCCGAGGAGTCTAATAAGACAGGGATTGTCAGATCTCTTTTTTGGACTGAGGTGAGGAGGAGGAGGAGGACTTTAGATAAATGTCTTTCTACTTTGGAAACTTGGCGTAGATGTTCAAAGATAGATGCAGCATTGCATGTAAGGATTGTAAAAACAAAAACAAACCAGAGAACCTAAAGGAAATGAAGTGACTGCATTGTATTGAGGATACAATGGTGGGAGTACATGTGAAAGATACCACGATACAGTTAAATCCACAGATTATGTACAGGTCTGCCTCTCTGTAATTGATGTTTACTGGTCAACACAGCAAGCTACAACATTGATAACTGATTGCAGAGTGGTCATAGATACTAACTTGCTAAAGCTAACAAGTGTAACATACAGCAAGACAACTGGGTTTACAACACGCATGATGATGGTACATTACTTATATCTGTCCATAGCTATTTTAATGTCACTGTGTGTATGTTTTCATCCCTTTTGTATGTTTGACACAAACCAAGTTGCTTTATGAAAAGAGTATATTGTGTAATCTGTAAAGAAAGTACATTTTAAATGCAATACTGCAGCTGCTCTTGTTATTTTGCTGTGTTCAGGCAGTCAAGCCTGCAGTCAATAACAGTAGATGGCAGCGGGTGTGAAGGCACAAACCGCATAAAACTGCAGGGACCAGGTTACACTGCTGACTCAGCCGCTCTCCTCTGCTCTCTGTCAAGAGCTGCAGGTCTGTCTGCCTGTCTGCCTGTCTGTCACTCTATCTATTGTCTGTTTGACAAAGTGAGGGTACACAGAGACAGAGCAGAGACACCTTTAGTGGACAGGATGAACTCCCACAAAGTTCTAAAGAGGTGTGGATAGCACATTTGTACTTGTGTGCCATGAACAAATCAGAAAATAATGATATGTTTGTGATGCACTGCCGTTCTCCTTCTCCCTCCATTTACCACTGCAGCTTTCTCTTCAAGCATGAACGCTGTGTTTACAAAGAGCAATGCGTGCTGCACCTTTAAGTAAAAACAATGATACACTGAAGCAAGTAAAAAGATTTCAATATAAACTCAGCATGACACATAATTAGTTTTCGAGGGTGTCATGTTTTTGTCGAGAAAAGGTGTTGATGTTCGGCAGCACAACTTGTCGTTGGGTTGTCACCGCTGCAGTTACTCCTGCACAGTGGAGACTTATTCTTCCTTATTGAAAGAACCTATCACCAGCCTTATTATATATATATATATATATATATATATATATATATATATATATATATATATATATATATATATATATATTTAGAATTATCTTCCAGATGTGCCATTGTGAGGACGGGATGACATCTCCATCTCACCCCTAATCCAGCTCCGTCTGCTGGGCGTGTTTGCTGAGGTTTTATACGTGTTTACAGAGGATGTAATTACCTCTTTTTAGACATGCAGCTGTTAGAAAAACTGATTTTTATGGCTCATGGCTATTGCCAAAAAATATAAGCTCCCTAGGCTTAATTTGTCAATTATTGAATCATAATTACATTTTCTTTAAAGCCATTAGTTACAGGGACTTAACAATCATTTTGGGTTAGGCCAATAACTTTTTTTTTTCTCTGTGCTATTCACAAAGAAAAAAAATAATCATTTAATCTCAATGATGTGTCAGAATTCTTTCTTCCAATTTAGCTAACACAGCACAGAGATGATTCATGGCAGATAAAGGCATAATTTATAATTAGATTATAGCCTGATGGAGTAGAATTTATTAATGATGATGAAGACACGCATACACACAGCCTTTAATGCATTTTTCTCCTCTCATCCTCCTTTCTTCTTCTTGACTTCATTGACACATTGCTCACTCGTCTGTAGTCGGCTGCTGGGTCCAGTTTCCGCATAGTGGTAACACATTCTTACAAGAAATTATGCACAGGCACGGGCAGGCCAGCCTTTAAGTGATGGCCACAATATGCATTTGCCTTTAAAACTTAAAGTGGGAGTTTAATTTATTAAGGGTGTCACATGGCAGGAATGAGTAATTATCCATTTGAACCCCAGTGGTTAATGTATTCCAAGGCCCTAGGGGGAGCTGTCACGAGGAGGAGACCCTGCTCACTGACCATGCTGCATGGTTCAGGATTCAGGATTCTGAACACACAGGCCACAAATCATTCTCTCAGGGTATGTACTGTGTGTGTTTTTTTGTTTTGTCTGCCCCTCTGACTCTCATGTTTGGAAGCTTGATGAAATCATTAATGTTGATTAGAATAAGGTTACTTAGATATAAGTTTCTTGAGAGGTACCACAACTTGCTAGATGGCTTAGTGTTGAAGAGACAGTAACAGAAGTTACAGCAGGTTTGTGCTTTCCCCCAGAAAAGGAAGCTATTATAGATTTGCTGTTGGTTTGAAGTCTGAGCCTTCAAACATTTGTGTTTATCACTTGAGAAGACCATTGTTTTGTTGACTTCCTGTCTGCTGTTCAGTGTGAGGTTCTGGCAGCTGATCATTTCTCGTCTCAGTGGCTGTTGACAATAACTTATCAAGCAGGAGAATACACTCTGCCTTTGATGCCGGCATTGTTTGGGGAGTTGGTCAGTAACTGGGTCAAACAATATATTTTTCTTTTGTTTATAAATGGGTCTGCTTTTCTGCTAACCCACTTATTGAAACCAAAGCATGTCATGGTGTAGCACTCATGTTTGGGGTTCGGCAGGAACTATTGCTTGTTTCTGTTGGTTATTGAAGTAATTTGTCTGTGCTGCCCTGTCGCTGTTGTCTGCAGTATGTAAAGTGTGCCAGAGATAAAAATGCATGTATTCTTTTTGTGTTGATGTTTTTAGAAGCGAATGTGCAAAGAAATCCTAAATCCACTTGCAGAGCAGCATTTGGTAGACAGAGTCAGTGAATGTAGCATTTAGCATGTACAGAGCGAGGTCATTCCCTTAGGAGCTGTTGAGATCAAATAGAGCTAAAAGGAGATTAAATATCAGATCAGTGAATATCAGTGTTGATTATAAAATGGAGTGAATACTTGAGTATCAGATCTGTCACATTAGCTTGGGCTATTCCATTTGATAGGTATCACTTTAGTCCATCTTGTTCCAACTCTTTGTTGTACTTTAATAGAAAAATATTCCAAATTTTCTGTTTAATTAAGAATTTAATTAGTCATTTGTGGCTATTTCTGTGATCAGATTACACTGGTTCGATCAAATCAGGCTAACCTGACCCAGGTGTGTTTGATTTTGATCTATTTAGTGACAAAAGGAGGACACAGGAACACTGCTGTTTGCCACAACTTTAAAGGTTGATGCAGTGTGGACAGCTTGCTGCCCCCAAGTGGCAAAAAAAACAAAAAAAAAAATAAAATCCATCATTAGATGCTACACAAGAGCTCTTTTCAGTTCAGCCTATTTCTAAATCAATTTGAATTTTGTTTATTAAGCTGTGAACCTTCAGCTGTCATGAGTTGACACCGTGTAGAACATAATGTCTGGGCTGTTTGTCTGGAAACACGATGGAGCGAGTTCAAGCAAAGTGTAACTTTTATTTCTAGCCTTCACACTGTAGCTCGAAGACAAATAAGAGGCCTTGCTCTTTTAAACAGCCATGATAACAACTGTGCCTTTTGCATCCATGAGAAATCTCCCATTATCTATTGATTCGGTCTCACGCTGTGTCTTGGTGACTTACGCCTCTCTCTAATTCCCATTACCGGGAACACTGTACCCTTATCAAGGGAAACAATAAGCCACTTGTCAGTGCTGCTAGAAAATATGAGGAAGCATCTGCCTGGACCGGAGGAACTCATGACTCTGTGGTAAAAAAGCCTCCCTCCTCCTCCTGTCTGCCCTCTCTTGGTTTTAGCCCTCCCCTCTGTCAGTCCTCCCTATGACCTCTAGGAAGGCGTGGTGAAGGCAGCAGTAACTGGACAGCAAAGTAAATCTGATCATCAGGAGATAAGCCTGAATGGAGTTTTGCTCCCTCTACAGGGGGCAGCGTTTTCATCTGCTGCAGTTTGGGGATATTAGTGATGCACAGGTGGGTGTTAAAGATGGCTAGGTGGAGTGGGACACCCACGCTTTCTCATCTTCCACCCCCAAATGGAAGCCCTGCTTCAGAGCTGTAAACCTGTCACAGAGATATGTCTTTGTCGATGATGGCATCCCACTTTTTTTTTCTTCCCAGCTGCCCCAGTGCAGGGCCGTTATCTCCTTCCTCCCTGCTATGTCTCCCTGCTCTTTAAGACAAAGGGTAATAAAGCTATAAATTGTGTGGTCTGTGGAAGGTATGGACATTCTGTCTGGAAGACGCTGTAAGAACTGCCATAAAGCACCCTCAAAGTCATAGCTAAAGATTTACAGTTATTTAACATCCTCCTCTTCCCCTAAATCACAGTGATAAGAGAATTAAGTGATGGCTATAGGTTCTTTGTCCTTAGTCTATTGATTTTCTTCGCCCCTCAGAAGGATCCTGAACATTATAATTATTGAGTCCTGCAGTTTAATGCAGGTTTACAGAGTAGAGGAGGCGCCCTCGGTTCAATTCTAACACAGTTAAAACAAAAGCCACCCGTTTTTCAATTTGGTAATGGGCTTCCAATTATGCTTCATTTACCTTGTTTGGCCAGAAAATGGTTTATCCGAGGCCTCTGTGCTATAAACAGCTTCTTTGTGCGGTGACAAAACCTCAGTAACAGCTCTATTTATCTTGAATCCAGGCCTGCTTCTTCAGCAATTATTCAGCCATGTGAACAGAAAGGTTTTTCTGTAACAGGGTTTTTTCATTAAGTGTTCAGCTCATGTTGTTAGTCATTTCCTCGATACAGTGATCTGTGACGTCTCTGTTAGGTAAAAATCAAGATCAACCGCTGTGTATCACTGTTTATTCCCACATTATGAAAGCTTTATCCGCCCAACAAACTGCTGGTCTGAGGAGAGAACATAATCTAGTCCTGCTGGTGTGTCTCTGTCACCACTGCTTCCTTAAGTGTTACTCTGTGAAGGTTTCTTTCTTTCTTCATTAGCATTTGATTGATCTAAGGAGGGGAATCCAGGCTTCAGAGGTCAGGTTATTGACTTTTATGAGCAGGACAGTATGTATATTTGGATAACATGATGTCATTTTAGCACCATGGACCTTTTCATTTTCTTAATATTGAAATTATTTGTTGTAGCAAAGGCTTCCCTTCACTATGTAGCCTCTTTAGAGCAACGTTCCAGGGAGGTGTGCGGGTATTCTATAATGAATTTTGGCATCTTTCAGCTCATTGCAGCAAAATGTTTGTGTGTACATTCCTTTTAGCAACAAAACTCACTCTAGACAAAGATTATAAATCACAGAAATACTTAACATTTAAGAAATTTATCCAAAACAACATGCTCGGCATGTCATGAATGTGGTGACGGCCGTCACATTTGACAACATCAATGTGCAGGAAATGTGTTCTGATCTAATCTAATACAATAGTGTGGCTGGGAGAAACTTCTGCAATGTACCCATACATTGTTTAGAGGTAAAGCCTGATTTACAAGAGCCCCTAAGAAGTTACATTTTCCATCAAATAATTGTCTCGTTTTTCTAGTAAAACTTGCTTTGTTTTACTAGATTTTGTATGTACACACTGATACATATGAACACACTCCTGCTCTCTCCTTTAATTTTTGTTTTATGTAGAAGGACACACACAACATAAACAAGCACACACACTCACACTTACACACACACACACCCTCAGGCGCCACAGAGGGCCACAGCCCCACTTACCACTACCTGACAGTTGGCTTCTTAACAAAGATGCAGGGAATATAATTAAATCATTTACCTTTGATATCCAGCCAGCTTTGTAATTAATTAATTCACCCAGGGTGTTCAGGAACTATGTTCACAAAGAGATGGGAGAAAAGGGGGAAAAAAATGTTGCTCTGCATACTTTGGGGACTCTTTGCCCTGCTGTGGTCTCTCCCCCTTGTCTACCTGGCTACAGCGGAGGAGGAGGAGTAAAGAAGTTAAGTGCTTTGCTAGTTGGAAAAAAAGAGGACCTTCTGCTGATGGTTAGGCCTCATCAGCCGAAGTGCCTGAGGCTCGATCAGGCTGTGGCAGGAGGACAAGCCTTGCTTACACATCCCTCTCATTTGGTCTGACCTTTGCGGTGGCTGTGATGTGGGAAGGTGATTGCTGTCAACATCATCAGTGTCACACGGCCCCAGAAATAGCCTCTGTGGAGATCAGCAGCACCTTTGGAAGAGCAGGGCATAATGAAGCCTTACACAGATACAGGTTGTGATGTAAGAGCTCAATATCATGTCAAACATCAGTGACACTGTGACACACAATTATTTTAATACAGCCCTATCATTTCATTATTAATAACACGCTGGCGCTTTGTTTTTGCACATGGAGGCTTTTTTCCATGCTTGTCTGTAAGCTGTTTGCCTTGGGTGCACGTTTACTGAAATCATCATCTCATCCTTGGATCAGACCTCTATAGCACTCTGCTAGATGCTCATAAGGCAGCCTGGAGCGAATTCTTCAGTGTCATCTTTTTGCCTTTCCAAGAACATCAAGCATTTGAATCAATGAGCTTTCATCAGCTATCTAATTTTTTACCCCTCTGTATCACTTAGCTACCGGGCTGCCAGTCAGGTGGAAGAATTACTGCAGTGTTGTTTTTTTATTTTTTCTCTCTCTCTCTCTCTCTTTGTAAATTACTGCCACAGCAAAGTTAAAAGCATCTGAAAACCACTTCTGTAAATTATTGTCAATAAATTGCAATGAATCACATGGATCTGGAAGAAGTTTGATTTATAATTTGGGGCTGACTGCATGTAGATATATTACCCTGAGAGCTGCTGGGAGGATTTGGTGGGCTCCATAGGCACATTCATCATTCTATACTGAAGCCATTTTTTATAATGTGTACCACTATTAGGCCTTGTACTGTTCTACTTATAATAGGACCATATACTGGCAGCCTTTCACTCATCTGTAGTTGCTGACGAGTGTTGCTCCTAATATTCCATTGTATGTCTTTATATATATAAAATATGTGTTATTTTAACTCCACCTACAATGACGCATTCAAGTACCTCTAAACTGTACCGTTCACTAGCTGGATGCACTCAAGTCCTTTTATTGAATATATTTTTTACTGTTTTACTGCAACTGAACTACACTGTGTGGTTTATTTAGTTTTTTTTCCCCTTACATGGTTTAACTATAATACATGTTCAACTTAGTGGTTAATAACTCCCTTTAAATCCTATGGATAATTACTATTAACGACAACATGCCATGATTTTATCACTCTTTGATTGTTACTTTTGCGTTTACTGTACTGTAATAGCTACAAGCATTTGTCTCTTAGACAAGTACCCATGCCTCCACCCAAGCCTGCAGATCAACATAATGTACATATCAGATGGTAAAGAACCAGGACTTTCATGTCCTGCAGCCACAAGCAAACCGAGGCCAGTCATGTGGTGATAGTATTTACATCCCTCTGAGATCTAAATAGCATTTACCCCAACCATATGCTGCCTTCATAATGGTTAGTGATATTTGTGTGAACGCACCCAACAATTAACGAGTTAGAAATGGGGCTGGCGTTAACCTCTGGGTATTCCTCAGATGTTAACACCCCTCTCCCTGAACCTCATCTTTCCCTGTTTCAGCCCTTCTCTCTCTAACTCCATCCACCCATCCACTCATCCCCCCCCCACCTCCATCGCCTTTCCTTCCCTGTGCTCGGGGTCCAGTGGAAGTGATTTATCTTAGCGTGAAAAGACTTGTGACGACGCCGAGACAGGAGGCCCCAGGCCCCTGGCATTGAATGCTTCAATGGCGTTTGCATGAAGTTCACGGCCCCGGAGCCACGATAAATGTCAAGTGCAACAAACGTCCTGTAAATAAGACAGAGCACTGCCAAAGCCGCAGTCTGTGTATTGGGTTGCCCAAGCAGAAGGTGGTGTACATATATATATGTGTGTGTGTGTATGTGTTAATTCATAAACTCAACTTTATCCTCTCTCAGAATAAAAAGCAACAAATCTTGGATTTCATAGACACAGGCTATACTCTCAAAGCAGTTATAGGCTCCCCTCTGCAGGGCTTTTATTTGACAGCTATGTAAAAATGAGAAAATGTTGAAGGTGAAGACTGTTATAAATGTGCCATTAAAGTTCTGCACATTGTTTAATGCAGAATCTGCTTTGCTTCAATCTATGTCTGCTGGGTGGCATTATATGACAGATTACTGCTGTTTGTCAGAGTTAGCTTCTTTACGACTTCTTTTACATATTCTTTAGAGAAACACCTCGAAATTTGGGTCGGACTCAGTGCTGCCACCTAATGGCTTTAGTGTTAAATGTATTCCACAAGGAAAAAATAAAGAAAAAGGGCCCAGACATTCATGAAAATACATTAAGAGATAAAGAAGCCTTTAAGACTTGTTTGAAAAGGCTGCAGGATATTTCCAGTCTAGAGCAAAGTTTACATACTGTCGAAGCTCCATTTGGACACACATACTTCTGCCATGTGCTCATCTTTTCTGTCCTGAGGTGAATAGACACATGTTAGCCTTTACACCATCACTGTTCTTTATTAAGGAGCACTGTCAGATTATTTCACCTCCTCCACCCGTATGTGTGTGTGGTATGCCAAAAGTACAGTATGAAAAAAAAGAGATAGGCTTCCTTCCCCGCCCTTTATTTTTACTGAAATGACATGGTGCCTTTATTTAATTTGGGGGATGTCATTTGAGGACTTGGCGAAGTCCTTGTGGGACTCAGCTGCACACTTCAAAGTATCATTTTATTTGATCAACCTCTCCTACGCCAGGAATTTCCCTGTTGGTTGAAAAAGGAGGAACGGAGCAGGAACCCGGGCTTCACGTTATTAGAGTTATCTGGGGAAGTACAGTCCTGCATATATATCACCTCCGCCGGTGTCATCCGCAGTTGATAAACTGCATTTCCTGTCAGCAGAGGACACTGAAGGTTACAGCTAGAGATTAAAAAGAACAAAACAACCTCCCAACTGGAATGGCGTCACATCCCACAGTGCTTGCCCCATGTCGTTTTCATAATTCCTCTAAAATGAATCCTTAAATATGAATGTAATGACGACGCTTAACATGTTATAGACTTTCCACGTCGGTGAAACCATCCGAGCACGAGGACACGCTCACATGCTTACATATGACTTAAAGTGTGCAGCAATATGCAAACATTTGCCTACATGCACTCAGCTGATTAAACAGGCGCATACATTATTGTTCCTTGTCATTTTTTTTTTTGATATAGAGGCACTGGGTTGTTCCACCTCCCTCAACTGAATTCACTCACAAACATCACCAGCTGCACTCAAGAGTTGGTTCTGCCCAAGGAGCGTGGCCTGCTGTATATCCAACCCCTCAGCAGGGACCATAAGCTGCGTTTGTTCACCAGCTCCAGACACACTGAGGCAATTTATGAGCCTCTGGCTGCAGGCTGATTAGAGCAGTGCTTGTAAAATGTATTTTGGCATGTATGCGGGGTTTTACTGGAGCTCCCCCTGTCACACATTACCCATACATCAGCACGGAAAGAGAGAGGTGAAACAAGAACAGGAGAGGGAGGGTGGCGGTGTCAGTGTCGAGAGAGGGCATTGTTTAATCCTCAGGAGCCTCCATTTTGGAAATGGTTTCCATCAAATTGTCAACACCTCGTACATTTCAGGGATAAATGAAGTTTGATAATAATCCACTACCTTCAGTGAATGTTTAGTTTTAAATACTGAAACGAGATTCTTTGTTTAATTTTCCTCCCCTCTGTGAGTCTTCTCTCTTTTGTTGATTTTAAAGACAGACAACAGGATGTGCCGCCCTTCGCTGGCTCGCGTCCAAAACCTGTCTGAGATTCTCAGGAAGTATCCATAAGCTCTGCAACCTGTCACCCAACTTTCAGCATGATTTGTGACAGGGCCATCTGACCAGAACAATTGCATTAACAAGTGCCGGAGGGCCCAACCTGTCAGGCATCACTGATACCATGTGAGATCTTTATTAAATTACAATTAAGGGACGACAAATCCTCTCATTGTTTCACCTTATGGACTGTGCTTGGACACGTGCCACTGTCACATGAACAGAGGGTGAGTCATTTCTCAAGAATGAGTCTTTACCCTTCTGGCATCCTGGTCTACATATAGCAGCAAGACTGAGCTGGGAGAATGCTGTGAAAAAGATGATTTTCTTAGAAAAACCAACGATACCACTGACTTACTTCACTTTATGTTGAGCATGCATTAACAAGGCGGTTTACACAAAACATTTGTCACCACAGGTATTTGGACTTGTAAGGGCATGTAGGAAAAAAACAGTATGATTAAAAGAAATGACTGATAGTTTGTGTCCTGACATGACTTACTGAGGCGTATTTAGGAGGAATAGTAAACTTGTGCAAGTCAAAAATAACCCTGCAAATTAAACTATTGAAAATTACTAGAAATATATATCTAGCAACATACCATGTGTAAAAGCGGCTGGTTAAGTATACTGTAACAAACTGCAAAATAGAATAGTTAATTATTTGCATGCCAGCCTCACTTTAAAGCTACAGTATAGAATGTCTGCCTCCCCCTACTGGCCGTAAGGTGGAGAGATAACGAGAAGAAACATGTATACGAAGCCTATGTATTAACATGTATATGTATATGTACATGTACATACATACTAACTAGTGTGCACGTAGTCTCAGAACCTCACCGAGCCAATACTAAAGTGTTCATTATCAAAATAATCAAGCAAGTTCACCAGGATGAAAATAAACATCCACTCTGATCAAACCATCTCGATGCATTAGCGTTATTTATGAGCCTTATGTAAATATAAATTAAGGTGAATAGGAAATGAAGCCCTCTCTTGGGTGTCATACAAGTCATTCTGGCGAGCCGTATTTCTCAGATGTAGAAAACAATGCAGTCTGCATATGATGATGCTTCTGCTGGATAAAATATGCCTGATACTTGGCGTGTGTGTGTGTGTGGGCTGAGGTGATCACATATGCACAGAAGCAGCGAAAGCTCTGACAGGATCAATAAAGTGCATAGGATTTGGGATTTATGATGACGTTCTATTGATCAATTAGGAGCTGACTGTTTGAGGCACTCAGAGATGCCAATGGATATTATAACTAAATCAGAGGTTAGACAGAATTACTGTATAAGAGGTGATAAACTATAGCCTTTCACTCTGATGGCTGCTGTCACACCCTTTCAGAGGCTGGGAAGTACAAACAAATACAAACTGAGTGTGATCAAGCACAGTCTGCTGATGGAGTAAGACACTTCCTTTTGTCTGCAAGAGTTAAAAAGTGTGTTTTAATGCAGCTTAGTAAAAATTTCTCTAAATACTTTGACACAAAGCTGCAAATAAAATGCTCTCAGAGCAATGTTTTGTTTCTTTACTATACTATACTTTACTATATATTATTATTATTACAGATTCTCAGATACATTTCAGTATTTCTACAAATATCTGAGAAAAGAGAGTAAAACCCTTCTTCCTGTGACTTCTCAGGGGGGATGGAGTCATTTAGTAGATTTCTCTCCGTGTGCCTATCACTCAAACGGAGCTGCTTTCACCACACAGCTGATAATCATACATATTCTATGCGCTTGAGCGCCATAAATCTTTGTCCCTGTTTCATCCCTCCGTCATTCATCAATCACGCGGAGAGCCGGATGAAACACTGCCTGCTCGAAAATATATCATATTAGTACCTGGGATGTTTACCAAGATAATGTGAGGCAACAGCAGCGGGTGAAATATAGCACCACTGCATTGCTCAAATTAAAACCACTCCTCCTCCCCTTCAGACCACCCTCTGCTGTGGGAGCACACGAGGAGTCCTGCAGACTGTGCCCGAGTGTCCTTCCCTTCTCTCACCTTGATACTTAACTTTTCAGAGGAAACAAAACATCTGAGGTGTAGTTTATGTTTAATCTTTTGTATTAAATATAAAATAATAAATCAGGATTATTTTCAAAGTAACATGTTGGTATAGATTAACAAATCAGTGCAACAACACATGGTCATCATCTCTAAGTTAAGTGATTCATGGACCTCACATTTTTACTAAATATACGAGTCTGTTGATGTTGGACTGTAGAAGAGTTGGTTGCTAATGTGTAACCTCTATCATACAATAGTTGATGTTAAAACCACATAAATGCGCAACAGGTCATGATCACTTGTCTTTATAGTTTCTAAAATTTTTACTATATTATCCTTATCATGGATCTTTATAGGTTTGTGTACCTTTTTCCATACCTCCCACAGACAATTAGGACTGTGAAAACTCTTGCTCCCCAAGTCCCCATCCCAAGTAGAAACATGTAGAAACACACACAATTGCTTTGTTTACTGCTGTTTTCTGTCTAAGGACTGAAATATCGACCTTATGTTACATGTTACTGGTGAGGAGTGCTGCAAATATCTCCCTTTCCTTTACATTCTTACAAAAACTGGTCATTGTTTCAGTCCTCACTACAAAAAAATGTATGGCGATGTGAATAAGTACATGTTGGGAGGAGACTTATTATATTAAGTTTGCCTGCATGCACATGTTTAACATAGTGAAACCCAAAAAAAGAATGATTTCTAAACCTAGCAATGTAGTACCAGTGGCAGACATGGGCCATATGGTGTGTAGCCATTTAACAAAGTAATAAGAATGTTTTTTGTTGACTTCTATGGAGGCATTATTCAGTATATTTCTGTATTATGTGAGCACCATGATAGCAGTAGTATTAATAAATAAGTCAATAACTGTATCTTCTCTCACATTAACAACACTTAAACTATTGAATTTCCATTGGCATATGCTGATGGTACGTGTCATTGTGGAAATCATTAGCAGTAATTACTCCAGCCTAATATCTACAGTATATATTATTCAGCGGGGAGGATTAACACTATGTATCTCAGAGCACATTATAAAAATCATCTTTCTGTCAACAGCATTATTTAAATGTTCATTTGGATTTTTGCACCAGCCAGGACAGTAAGCCACAGGCTGTGTGTAATACTGCGCTCACAGAGAAGGTCCTTTCCCTCTCCGGTATAGCCCTTCTTAGATTAGAAATGTAATTTGAGCAGATGAATGCATTCTATTCCAGTTTGCTGTGATCGGGGGTACCGCTGTGCTGAAAACAGCATTGCTTCCCGATTATTGAATTTTTATGGCCAGGTAATTAATTGCAGATTCTCTGTTTTGTTCTATTTCTTCCTCTCTGACATTTTAATTTCGACAAAAAGCCACGGTCTCCGCACGGCCCTTCTCTGGAGATCCTAATGGCCTATAAAACATGATGACTTATAGATACGGCGGGACTTCACTTTGCCAATGATTGTTTGAAACCTTGCTGATCACACAGAATTTAGTCCCCCTCTTGCTTCCTCCCTGCTGCCGTATCATCCCAGCCGCTCCTTCCCAACCTCCTGAATTCATTTCTTGTCAATTAAACTGCAGCTACAGTGTCCCGTCTAAAGAATAGGAATCTATCAATGTGTCATCGACCGGGAATTCATTATTGGATGCGGCCTGGTAACTTTTCAAAAGCAGCGTTCGGGCCATTATTCCTTAAAGACGATTGTCATTACTTGACCAGGCAGGCGAGTGTCCTTGGCGTGCATTGCAAGCACTGCATTTAAGGGCAAGGGGGAATCAATCGTAGCGAAGGGTGACAGATGCCATATCTCAAGGCAGACAGGTTTGAATGCTTATATCAAATCAGAATCCTTTGCTAGCACAGGGAACATTAGTTACCTCAGTGTCAGGAGCACATGTAGGCCACAGCCAGCCATCCAGCAAAGCAGAGCGGGGGAAGGCGGTCTGTTATTTTATGCAGGTTAGCTAAAATGTCTGCAGATATTGATGAGCAACTACAAAACATAATTCTCTTTTTTTTTTTGCACAGTAGAAGCTAATGCTTCGGCTTTTTTTTGTGTTTTATTTATATATTTTTACTAGTTGCTAGAGCGGGCGTGCAAATTAAAACATATCTTTCATTATAAATAGGTAAAATAGTGCATGTTATAATGCAAATTCAGCAAGCTTATGGTAAGACTATGGCTCATTACATTAGGCACTGAACAGACTGTATGTAACAATAGTCTCCACACACAGAGGAGCGGTTGATATGAATAAGTCTCGGCTGAAACACTAATCTTTCTGGTGCTCCTGCGACTCTAATGTATGTCCACAGGATATCTACCCAGCAGTGTTTATTTATCATCCCTCCTTTGCTTCTTTCTTCTTACTGCTGTCCCCTCGTCATGGCGCTCCTTTCTGCTGTGTAAGCACAAGTCCGCACAACATATCACTCCTGAGGCACGCACACACATGCACACACCCCTCCTAACCTTCAAGAGTTCTCCCTGTACAGTCTCTGTAATGGCTGATGCAGTTACCATATTTCAGTCCTAATTGGGTCGGAGCTACAGAGCCAATTTGGGATGGTAGTTTGGGAGAGTTCCTCTGCGACATTGTTAGGTATTGGAATGTCTTCTATGTTGCCAGGTGTGGATTGTAATTGCCACTGAATGAAAAGAGCACCTGAGAAGTGTGGGGCTTGGTGAGAGTGTGAGGGTACTTTATCCACAATGGTGTTTTCCACCATTTCTTCTCAATAAGTCAATACAGAGGAGACGAGATTGGGCGACTTGTCTTGTTTACATCTTTTAGGTTTGTTGTTGAGGAGTTCCGTTGCCTTAAGAGGACTGTTTGTTTTGTGCAGTCATCAAAATGACATATTACTTACCCAGTACCCACTGTATTCTATTTTCCTCCTATTTCCTTCTGTGAAGCAAATGTGCCATCTCGTCCATGAAGCATTGCTCACAGATGAAGATGCGTCTCACTGTCTGACCTTACATGCCGCTCCTCAGAGCCAGGATCTATGGCAGCCATTTTCTCTCTAGCCAGTCATGAAGAAGCAAGAGATGTAAATGTCAGTCTGTGTCTCCTTAACACTCAATAAAGGGCTGGGATTGGGCCCTCCGCTCCGCCAGTCGATTGGCCATCTAATGAGGAGAGGCCTTACCATAACTCTAAAAGATTCACAACTGTTTGTGTTTCACCAGAGGCCCTAGCACAGTAATAATTCCAAGTGGATAAATGTTTTCCCGATAACAAGCTGAAATAACCTGTCCGGCTGAAGTTGATGTAGACAAGAAGAATCGCACAATTAGCGATCAGTGAGGATTTATCCTGGTAGGAGACAGAAGGCAGGAGGAGCTTGGTCCTTTTCTCTCTCTGGCAAAGATCAGGGCTACCTTGATCAGATGTGCTCTTTCTTCTGTATTTCCTCAGCCTAGGTGTCATCAGTCACAGGCTTTACCTCTTTGGTGGCCCTCTGTTTTTACCTTTAAATGCCCTCTCACACCAACATTTAGCTTGTTAATGTAATTGAAGTCGCTCTGAGGGAAGTTGTTATGGATGATGCTCTTGCAATGAGACAATGCTCCCGAATCTCAGTTTAACTAGAGGCCACTTCCCACCTTGAAAAAGTGAGGCAGTGAGGAAATCCATTTAGATTTGCTGAAAAGATAATAACAACAAAGAAGGTTTTAAATTAAAGACTTCAAAATATGTAAATCTGCGATCACTTTTTAGAGCCTGTCCTCACCATAGCAAGGACAGCAGTGGTTCTCAACTAGCTGAGCGATTAAGTATAGGTATTATCTTCTATAGGCAGGCTAAGAAAATGGAGAGGTTTGTTGCAGCTCCTATTACTAAGCATACTATAGTCCCCAAAACAAACACAGAGTACTTCTTGTGTCCAAACCTTATAGCCTAAGGAATATAAAAATGACGTTACCCTGGCTATGTTTGGGTTGTTTAATGGTACAAAAAGACATAGGAAGCAGGCAAAACTGTCTTTTATTGCAGCTTGTTTCCATTTTTGATTGGCACTTTCTTGCAATAATTTCAATATTTAAGTATCCTAAAAAAGACAGATATTATATTATGTCAGACTATTACACCTCTCCACATCTCATAATGTAAAAACGGCACTCTTAAGTTGATTAATAACAACCAATTTCGTCATAAAGAGGTAAGACTACTGTAGCTATTGTAATTAACCTTTAAGTGTGATGGACTTTACAGCATACTTCCCATTTCTATTACTGACCCACATATATCAGGCAGCCGTTTCTTACATTCAGGGGCCTCCCAGGAGCCTCGGTGTACACTCTGTGTCCGATGACATCATATCCCCTCGGGAGTGTGAATCGTCTTGTTTTCTCATATGTATTTTCTCTGCTGTTCTTGCACAAATGTATCATTTAAACCATTAGCAGCACCTAGCTCTTTCATTAGAATGAGCTATATCATCCCCTCCCCAGAGGCACCCGCAAGCCATCGGACTGTGAGAATACATTTCACTGAGAAGGAATACTGAAGGCGGCAACATGCCTAGATAAAGTATTACTTAATTTATACTGCTAATGTATAACATTGATTCTCTGTGGGGAAAATAAAGGACAACATATTTTCAGAGCCCACATCATTAAGGTTTAATAATTTAGACCCAGTTAGCGTGATAATAAATATAGTGGGGGAACTTAAGTGAGGGTTTTGGTGATGAATACAATTAGAAAGCGTTGCACTTACATAGAAGAGTAATATGAATGGGGTGTAGAAATTAATTGGAGTAGGAGCAATGGTGTGGCCTGCGGTGTTTCAGGGGAGGGATAAAAAAACAGCCTATTTTTCCAAGAGCCCTTTCCAGAATACTAACCATCCACTGCACGCAGAGTCTCCACACCCACATCTACATAACTAACAAATGGCTGCCCTAAAAAGGGTCCTGCTTTTTTTGTTTTCCAAATGCAGGTTGAAATTAAAAGACCGTGATGATGTGCATTTGGAATTCTTCTAAAGCAATTCATTTTATGGCTGTTTTAACGTATGGCTTTACATCACCCACGGTGGTTCTGGTACATCATTAGAAGGGAAATAATGGGATAACACACACTGCTGCATATGCAAACCCCCAAGATTCATTTGGCTCATTTCAGCAGGACTGTGATAGCACTTCAAAACTCTTTATTATATTGTATTTCACCTGCTAACAATGAAGGTGCATAAAGTACAAAGCAGTGATGATTAAAGACATGTATATGAAATGGAAACCACATCCATGTAGCTTGCATCCTCTCTGCACCAAACAAATATGTTCATGATCATCTGACAAGTTTTCTTTCTGTAATGACCAGCTGACAGTTCAACATGGAAAATTTAAAACTAAACAATATACCAATGCATATATACTAAAAATGTGTGAATACAGGTTTAAAATCCATTCATTTGATTGGCACTTTCAGATACACTACATTTTCACATGTTCCTTTTAACTATAACATTCAAGTTCTTGTGTCCCTATATGTTTACCATGTGAAATTATTGATAATAAATAGGTGCTATTGATTAGCAGCTCAGTAACATCCTACAGTAGTGTTTGAAATTACCTGTATCAGTTTTTTTTTATTAAAAGACTTTAAAAGTTGTATTAAATTACCTAATGTTATGCTAAACTTTGCTTCACTGATCAGTAGATCCAATTTCATATTGACATGTTGCAGCTAATCCTTGTGGCTGGTGCATAATCTGTAAATAAAATAAAAATGTTTTTGCTACAGTAATTGGGTCATTATGCAGTACTGTTCTGCTGCCAGTGCCAGTCTTGAAGGGATGTATGTCACACAAATACTTCCCTATTATCTGTATGGTATTCAGCATGGAGTTTGAAGTAACAATGTTGGAAATTAAAATTATTTCGTGTACACCAAGATGGCCTTATTCAGCTCGTCCTGAAAGCTGCATTGCTGGCCATAAAATGTTCAGTGTACTGATTGGTTTGGTTCATGCCAAACCAGCCTTTCCAAGGAGAGATGTGCTTTGAGAAGTAGTATGCATTTTGTAACATTGATAACGTTTCAGGCGAAGTCCTTGCTCCTCTGAAAAAAAGAGGTGGAGAGCTTGCAGGTTTTTTGAAGAGCTTTCCCAGAGCTAGCTTTTATACCCTCGCAAAAGATTAATACTACGCCGCCCTTGAAAAATGAAAATCAAAGGTATCAGAAAGCTCAGAGGGATTACAGCCAGGGAGTCTGATATCAAGCCCAGTTTACTCTTTATGATGTCATTTTCTTTTTATGGAGGAAGCAGGGAGTGAAAGCTAAAGGCAGATCTGGGATCCAGGTTTGGGGGGGTAATCTCCCATAAATCTGCCCCATTGATCTCTGGAATCATGCTTCTATTGACAAGAGCGAGTCTGTCTTTTTGAAAAGTGATAACTGTGTGCAGGGCCGTCCCACTAAACATTTATGGATGTCATTCCTGCTTTGGTCTGGGCCCCTGCTCTGTAATAGCTTTTAGCGTCATGTAACACCCCTACGTGTGAGTGAATGCACAAATGTGTCTGAGACCCTGCTGAGTACGTTTACGCTCGCCGTTAATCATTGTCTGGGCCAGCTGGCTCTGGCTGCTGGGCAGGTGGGCCTGTCAGGTTGGCAGCCTCAATCATGTAGCACTGAAACTGGAGCCCAAAAGGGACGACCATGCCCTCAGTGTCTCTCAAGTCCTGCATCAACTGCTGCTTACCAAGTGCTATTTTGACTGATACTTTAGATAACAGTCCAGTGTGTTGAACTTGCCGAAGAGCTGTAATTAAATCCCAATAAACAGACACATAAAACTGGAAAAGGAAGACATAATGTTTTGATTTTGTCTCTGGTTTCGTAACAGTGAAACATTAGCTGGATACATCACTGTGGAAATCCTTGGAAGATGAGTCTAGAATTCTTTTGTCTATTATTACTACAGGCTGAGATAACACTTTATTCCATTTTTAAGATTTTTAAAAACACAGACTATAAGAACAATGCTGCTCAGGGCGGGTGAACCTCTATAATAATCTCAAACGCTTGTCCTTGGGTCTGACCAAAAGCAAACGGAGAACACAGGAAGGCCCTATAGCAGCTGCAGCAGCCTGCACAGCATAGGTGCAGTGTGTCTCACTTCCACTTTAACTCGCATGCAAGTATAAAAGATTTAACAAAGACCGGATAAAAGTTTGTATCTGTAAGTTTAAGAAATGAACAAAGTAGGCTGCTTGCAAGGGTGCAAGACCCTGGATTCTTCCAGAACAAATTCTGCTGTATTAAACACAGTGTTTTATTTATACTAGAAACACTGCAGTGGTCATTGTCTCCTCACTTTATATTACTTTCTGCTATATTAAATATGGAATGCAGCTGAAACTCAGACCTCACCTGGCTACAAGAATTTCTGAAATTGGCTGAAACATTCTAATTTCTGATTGGCTGATAAGTTGCTAATTCCAGACAAGCTGCAAGAACGCACATTAGTCTGCGTTTGACTTGTTTATAGGATGGTCCGTTGGAATTTGAGACTTGAGAGCCCTGTCTATAACACAGTCTGATTTGATTTGAGGATCTTGTCAGTTCATCCTTTACCAGCGTCTTGTCTTCTTTTAATTATTTTTTTATCACTTAACATTTGATACAATAGAGTCATATAGAATGTTAATGAAGATTCTCATTCATCATTTTTATTTAAGTCAGAGATTAGAGATCAGAGGACCTTGATGAGGAATCTTATTATAGACTATCATGTACACTTACATTTACTTGCATTTTATATTTAAGCTTTACAGGTTCAGCAGAATGGATGCATCTTTATGCCAAGCTACACTAACTGGATTCTGCCTTTGTGCTAGTTTAAACATTGCAAGACATCAAATCTGAATAAGAGCACCTGAACACATAAGAGAAATATCGCCTTTCGCTCAGTATTTGTGTGCTGCATGCTTTGCCTGGCATGCACATGCAAATTGACTAGCATGTTGTGTGAGTGATCACACAGATGAGTGATTAAAGTCAGCAGTGAATTAGCATCTCCAGTGTACTGGGAACACGTTGGTACAGTTTATAAACGGCTTGAAAACAAACCAGCTTGGCCTTTCTTGAGTTTCACACGGCCATCAAACTGTCAGGTCCAGGATCAGGCATCCAGCCTTTAGTGTCTCCTCATCGCTTGCTGTGCCAGTAAATTCTGTAAAGAGCATAGACTTCTTTACTGCAATCTTTTAGTACTACAGCTATCACAGCCCTCCTTTTTCTCTCAACTTACATGGATACACTAGCTGCTCTTGTAAATCTTCAGGACATATTAATTAAACAGTCAGGGATGCTGTGACACTTACAGTGTATTTTGAACTTCCTTGTTCCTCAGTCTCGATCTCAGTCTCTCTGAGAAGGGTGCTGTTAATTTTGCGATCCTGTATAGTGACCTTAGGGTGCCACGAGAAATCATAAAGGTAGGCGCTGTAGATTACACTGACAGCTTACACACACATGCACATTACACACATACCCACGTCACTCACAGTTCTCTTTCCCGTCTTCTGTTTAGAGCTGCATTCCTGTGGGCAAGGTTTATAAAAACGCCAGTGACAACACGTCCTGCTTGGCCTTTAAGACCTACATAAGCGGCGCTGTGCTGAGGCCAGCTGGGTATTAATAGCTTGCATGGGAAAACATAAATTATTACTCTCTTACCAAAAATGTCATTCAATCCCTCCATCTACTTGTCTGGCTTGTCCTCTTGAACTGCTTCGTAAATCACACCATATGTTCTACCCCAGGAAATAGTCCAAATCCACAGGCTCAGCAATTACCAAATCAACTTATCAATCAAGCCCCATGCCTATCAATTTGAGTGGGAGAGTAATTATTTCTCTAAAGCGTCCCGTGTCCTCTATGCTGTCCTCTGTTCTGTAAACTGGTCTTCTCTTTATCCAGCAGTTTAATAAAGACACTGTGTGTTGAAGGCATTCATTAGCTGCCACATCCTGTTGTCCAGCCTGTCACAACACCAGTGTTTAAAGAGAGATACACTCAGGCCTATTCTGAGCTCAGATGACCTGAAGGTCAGTTGAGGATGAGGGCAGAGTGTGAAGGAAAGGCCTGGCATTCTGTGAACATGCGATCACCACGCAGCATGGCCTGAGCTGCAGCTCACATAGTTGGAGCTTTAGTGGTTACAGGGATTACACACTGATGCACCAAAGAGATGAAGGCTGGAAGCATATTTAACTTCACTCTGTATGAAGCTGAACCGTGAACTTATGAAAGACAGTGAGAGTCAACACGGCAGCTCAGACCCAGCTGGGTCTGCCATGTTTGCTCCCTGAACAATAATTTGGACTAAACCCCAGCAGACTGTGTTTAGAGACTTATACATCTGATGTTTTCAACAGAGATGCAGGTCAGTTTGAATGGCACATTCAGCTAGGTGCTTTGTACAGTAAGGTGTGCTGAGAAAGCACTGAATGGTAGAGTCTCAGCTCAGCAGTTCATTCCTTCTTCAAGTATTGCCTTTAATGATTTTATTTTTACTTTTTGACACCTTTTCTGCTTAACTACTGTTAAATTAAGCACAGAGTTTCCCATTTCACTCTGTATGTCATAGGAACTAGAAATAATTATTCTGTAAATATCAAGGTTTCCTCCAAACGGGTGTCTTTTAAAGGCACAAGCGTTATTGGGTCTATGGGAAATGAGAGGTCATTTTAAATGCAGTTAACACTGATGACACCCAGGGGGATTGTTTACCTAAATATGATTTAGTGGTAAATGAACTCAAATTTGTCGTCATCCTCCGTTCCGTGTGTAAATCCTCTTGGCATGACTGCTGAAGCGGTCATGAGGATAGGAACGGATTCCCTCGCTGGCGTGTGAACATCTGCTGGGCCATTTAGCCAGCTAATAGATCAGCCTGGAAAGAGAAAGAGAGTGTGTGTGTGTGTGTTTGCATGTGAGAGAGCGCGGAAGACATGCTGCAGGTGTTCCAAGGCCAGAGCCAGAAAACATCAAACCAAAAGCCCAGGCCAAATCCACCAGAGCACAAGCTGAATGACTCACAGCCTCTCGCAGATAATAAAACAAGCATAAAGTTTGCTTAAGGTACAGGTGGGGGTATTTTGCACCATACTCAGGAGAGAGCCGGTACAGGGAGAAAGGTAATTGGGTGCATATGGGGGGAGGTAAATGAAAGAATTTTGAGACTATCTCTGTGGAATAGCTAATGGGGACAGGACAGAAAAGGAAATTAAAAATTATTGGAAGCAGATGGACTGTTCTTTGAGTTTTTCAGGGAAATTTATTAGTGCTGTGAAAGAAATGTGTCTGTTTATTTTGTGCTGCCATGAAATGAATGGCCTGCTGAGTTGTGCTTGTGTTAGTGTATGACTGCACGGCCATTATTCATAATTTAGAATGTATTTGTTATCGATTCATGATTTAGTGTGATTTATTGGTGCTTGTCAGTTTTCATTCAAAAGCCCACCGCTTTTCTTTCAGCGGCAGGACCAGAGTTTATGAAAAATATAAACAAAGTTGGGTGATATGCGGATACTGTTTCATTTGTACCTCATTACATAACAGCCTTGGCTAGATTCAAATGCTGCCTTACTGTAATTCATTTTTTCCTGTAATTTCCATATTGCCAACAACAATAAAGTGAAATGTTCTACAGTAACGAATCAGTCAAGAAACACTTTGTAATGGAAATGTTGATGGGAAAATGTCAAAATCCCTCCAAGTTCACAGACACTGTTTAAAGTTTAGTGTGGTCAGGTAGGAACATAATATTAACAATTGATCAGGAACAGCAGTTAGGAATTATGCAGTGATCTCCAGAGGATTTGTTAGGAAGCTGTTTTCTTCCTACAGCAAGCATCATTAAGCAGACTGGCTCTGGATGTCTGGGAACGTAAGGTTAGCACTGATATTGGCCCAGCACATGGTTCAAATTTGGAAGAAATATCTCAAGATTAAAAGTCTCACAACACAATAAGAAGGGTCAGATCAATCTGTTACAACTGTTTACATTCTGCTGTGATTTGATCCCTAGTTTTAATTTAACCTTTAATTTCCCCAATGTGGCTGTTTGCAACAGGATTTTTATCATATTCTCCATCACCTCAGTTCTTATGTTCCATATAAAGTAGAACCAAAGCATTGATACAAAGCATCTGATCTCAGGCTTAGCTAGCATCATCGATCAAGTGCAGGGCCGGCAATTTCATATCTTAAGTTTTTTTTAGCAATTTAAACATTGAAGATAAATGCATCCCACGGGCGGAGTAAAGCTGGTGCAGGAAATATTTTACATTATGAGCCTTGAAAATGTATAAACTGAGTCACATTGTGTGTCTTTTTTCTGATCAGGAAATGTATAGTCAATTGTGTTCACACGTTTGTAGGAGAAATGCAGTTGTCTGGTCTGGTCTGGTCTGGTCACCATGGTAACCAAGAAAATGGCAGAGAAGCTTATAGGAGATTGAACCTTGCCTCAGGGGGGAAAAAGCCATTTAAAGGTAGGGTAGGAGATTTCGAAAACTCAGTGAGAGTCAGCCAGATTCCAAAGTAAACACACGTCCCTTTCTCTCAGAGCTCACCCCGAAGCCACGCCTCCCAATCACATGGCAGCATTACCTGAAGACGAGCTGCGGTCTGTGACCGGCCATCATGCACATACCTCTCTGGTCCGTGCAGAGCATGAAAGAGAGTGACAACCAGCCAATACTCCGCGCAGGGTCCACCCGGAGGATTGGCTGATGTTTTTAGCGTTTTATAGCTTCCACAGATGATTAATATTCTTCGTTTTAATGCAAAACTGCCGAACTAATTGGTTACTATCGGATTGTAAAGAGAAGTTACACTAATTTAACAAAAAGTGCATCAGAATGAAATCTCCTACCCTACCTTTAATATACATAACAAAGTAGTTTGTTATAACAAAGTAGTTTGTTATGTTGACATATGTTAAATTGAGAATATTGCCATAATTCAGCAGTGGTGGCTAATGCTTGACTAACTTTATAGCTGCAACTTATTTGTAGTGAGTTGGAGTTTCTGCTGAGTTAACAATCAAGGTCTGAGTTAAAGCTCAGTACCGCAGATTCAGGGCAAACGGTGAGCAGAAAGCAGACTACGCACCTTTGTTAGCACTAGATGTACTATTGGAGACCTTAAAAGACTTTTTTTATTTCTTCGCAAATAAAAAATGCACACCCATAAAACAAACAAGAGGCAGACGGAGATGTCTGAGCCTGAATCACTCACCTCCTCTTCATATGTGCCCCTCTGAGCTGCAGGCCAAGAAGGGAGATATGTTGTGAGAATTGTGAGAACAAAAACAATTCTCACCTTGAGATAAACAAGAGGCATCACCGGGGCCCGCTCCATTCCTGCTGTGTTCAGCAAATAGTTCCATCCGAGACAACCAGGAATTCACCCAACAGTGGAGTTCACCCCTCTGTCAGTACAAATAAAAAACTAGATCCTATGAGTTCTGGGGAAAAAAAGCACACACTGGGATTTGATTTCTGTGGGCAAAGATGAGGAGATAAAGTTGGAATCAATAGAACAAATAAAAACAGAAATCAAAGACAGAACGAGATAATAAACTTTTTTACAGAAGCATTGTACTCTTGCAACAAAACCACTGACATTTATTGAAGCCTAAAATAGACATGCTCTTAGGAACAATTAACGTTTCACTTTTTATCAGAACCAAATTAATTTGGGTAAACACAGGAGCAGACACAGCCCTGAGGTTTGAGCTGTAAGAAGACACACTTTTACATCATTGGACTGTGCCTGTTTCATCTGGATCTAAACCAAGCTGTACCTTTCAAGTCTCACAACTGACTGAAACAAACAAAACCGTTCCCGACAGCTCAAAAGCCTTCCTGCGTCTGTCTGCGGATAGTGACACTCTGCGAGCTGACACATGGCAGAGGAAACAATTGCTTCATTAGCAAGAGGCAAAATAGTTTCAAAAGGACCTAGTTCACTGCACTGAAGGGGAATTAATAGGCTGCACACCGATGATTGAACTGAAGTAAATTAAGTTCACCGCCGACAAAATCATTTGATGGTAGAGCTGCTTCTCAGTATTTTATAGGTCCTTGGCATTGCTGGCGAAAAGGGCAGCGGCTGTTATGTGCAGATTGACCCCCATTAGAATGTAAAATGATGAGAATTAATTTAATTGAAGGTAAAGCACTGGGGAAGTGACAAAGCAAAATATATATAAATCAGATTATACTTATTTACATAGAGTATTACTATACTGGCAAATTTCTTATTATTCTGATGATTGCTGTACGGATGGACTATTGAGACAACATTCAATCAATGTGCCAACATTTGAGATGATATTCTTCTTCTTCTTCACTCATAACACAACATGACAAACTCCGCTGTGAACAGAAACACAAGTTGCTCTTCTTCTGTTGCACGTCTGCAGCTGCTCATAGTGCGTTTCCTGCTTCCAGTTGTCAGTTCATGGCATTTCACACAGACCTCTGGGAGCTGTAATATTGAAATGCACCTGCTGTTGTTACCAGTAACCGCAGGTGATGACAAATCAGCTAAGACTGAAGCTGCTCCTCTTCATATTTATACAATTGATAATTAATGAAATGTAAAAAGTGAAGCCATGAAGCAACACGTCATCTACACGTGTAAGTGAATGTTTTTTTTTAAAGTGGACACAATAAACAACTTGCTAGTGACCCTAGTGGAACCTTAAGGAGGCCAAAAAATAGTGGATTTTAAATGTTTTAGGAGCCAAAACTGAGAGACCAGATTCTTTTAATGGAGCCTGTTCACTAGGTAAACAATACTAGTGGTTGATTGGTGAATAGACAGCCAAGAAAATGGCAGAGAAGCTCATCGCAAATGAGAGAGCTTGTGTCCAAACAAGAGCTAATAAATGAAGCTAAATAATTTGATATCATGTAAGGCGGAGGATATCAAGCATCAAGTGGAGGGTTTCAGTTCCAGCAGGAAGGTTGCAATTAGTTACAGTATGCACCCATGCAAAACCATCCCTACCCAACCCTCCCACCGTCCTGTAATGAACGAGCGGCTTGCTTGAGTTGAATTGGCATGTCAGCAGGAGAGCAGGGCTTTGTCGTTGTAATGGATGCAACATACTTAACCCCACCATTTTAGACATTAGCTTCCACCACTGGAACTCTTGAGAGGGCTGCTTCTGGAAACACTTTTCGTATCCATTCAGCTCACAACCTCTCCCTCTCCCTCTCTCCCCCTCTCCCTCAAACACTTGGCAGAGAGGAAGATCTTACGATTATACCAGCTTGTGTTTTTATCCACACCGTGCCTGGATGGGTTTGGATTTCAAAGAAGTTCAAGATGTGGCAGACAGACAGGGAGATGGAGAGACAGATTGAAGGTGAGAAGGAAAAGAAAGCAGTTAGAGAGCAAGGCTGAACTGAGGGTGTAATGTAGGCAGGGTGGAATCTGTCACTCGCCTTATTGCATGTTGATGACTCAGGGTACTTTCAGCTATAAGCAGCCCCTGATTTATGGACAGTCACTGAACTCCTGCAGCCAGTGAGGTAGGGTGGAGAGGGAGATCACAGCCCCACAACTGCAACAGGCCCTCCTCTTTTTCAACAGAGCAGAACGAGGGAGAAAGACAGAGAGAGAGAGAGAGAGAGAGAGAGAGAGAGGCAGGCCCTGCATTTTTTCCCCATGCCAGACTGCTTTGCACGGCAATTAGCTGTGTCCTCATTTAGTTTGCCCTGTCCCAAAGGGTAATGAAAGTCATACATCATCTTCAGGGCCTGCTAATTATCCAGCTCAGTTGCAGGTAAGCTTTGTAACCATGAGAAGGCCCTGTCGCAGAGATATTTATTGCTCTTCCAATAAGGGGGTAAAAAATACTCTCTTGAACGGTTGCCTGTACCAAGCACCTCACATCCTTGACATACCTTTTCGCAAATGTGCTAGTCAAAGGGGAAATGTCTTCATTCTACATAAATCATCTCCTCTGGCGCAACAGCAAAATGTTCAACCAGAGCGGTACGCAAGTGCTGGAAACCGGAGAGCATAAACATTTTGGGGGTCAGCTTGTCTGTGCTGATGTACATGTAGATGTCTAATGAAGGAAACATAAGTGAAATACTCAGTGTATGGCAGGGGTACGTTGCCACTCCTGCTGTGCCTATTATTGAGAGACATGCATGTTAGGATTGTCCTAATTCTAAAAAAAAAATTGCAGAATTCTTGTCATGCTAAATGTACATATTTGGATAGCAAGCTAAATAATTCAAGCTATATTTTACCGCAATACTAATGACAATTTGAATCTAGTGTTCAGAATGCTACCTAATGAGCTATCTACTTAGTTGTTAGCTGACTGCAGCCTGATAGTATTGTTGGGATAGTAGCAAGCGGCAACCTGTTGCTAAGAAATGAAGCCCATGCAGAGGTGTTAAAAACCGCAATTCACCCCGCAGCCTCTAGGGGCTAGCTACAACAGCTGGTTTATCCCCATAGACTCCCATGTTTACAGCCTTGTCTCTATTGATCAGCTCCAGATTTGTGACAAGTGGCATTTTGTGTTCTTTGCCTGTATTTGCCAACATGCCAACGGTCTCCCATAGTGACTTAGAAAGGCACTTCCGAAACCTATGAGTGATGTCATGGATACCCCAGAGTTATATACTGTGAATGGATAACTTGTTAAGCAGGTAAGGCTAAGAAGCTAAGGTAAGCTAAGCTAAGGTTTGTTATTTCCTACTGTCTATTTTAGATGATAATAAGACAACGGTGGAGTAAATATGCTCACATTGTCTAATAAGACAGAGTTAATTTCAGGGCATTATTTGTGCAGAATAAAACTGGTACCAGCAGGAAAGACAGGCGGGAACAGTGAGTACAATGTGAATGAGAAGTGAATCCAAAGTATTCACTGCCATCCTGCCTAAGATGACACAAGGATTCCAACATGATGCCCTGACATGTTTGGATGTTTGGGCCCACATTAGCTGTCACCTACACATACCAATAGGGAGTCAGTTACAGTCTTCTGATTGTGGCCCTCATTTCGTTTCTGCCTTCCTGCTGTCATCTTCACCCCGTCGTCCTATCCGCTTTGAGCCTGGCAGCTAGTGCAGTCTGGGTATTGGAGTCTGGAGAGCACGAGGTGAGAGCTGGAGGCAGAGAGGAGACTTATTGTCAAGGTTATGCCTCCGAAGATGATTGATGCCAGGCTGGGCTTTCCTGTCAGCCTGTCAGGAGGCAGGAATGTTTAATGTTCTCATTATTGGTTACGCTGTTGTGTATATTTCTCTGTCAGCGCCGCCGAGCCATCTGAACTGCCAAAGCACTTCAAAGGCCTGCAGGTCATTTATCTTCCCCTGACGCTCCCAATGCTCAGCCTCAGCTGAGTGCCAGTGATTTGTTATGACTTGAGAGCTGGCTGACAGACAGGTCCTCTGTAAGGAGGGGGAAAAAAGGAATCCTTTTTGTCACACTGTGAAAACATCAATGTTCCCGTAATGGGCTACAACTGTCAGTGGAGGCCAGCACCTGACAGTTGTGTGGCCTCACTAATTTGCAGTCCTGGTGACTTGCACACTTCCCAGTTTAGATTTGGTTGTGGTGTCACATACAAACAGGCTGCCATCTGTTGTTCACTGCTGCAGGAAAGGGCGGAGAAGACGAAGGAAGGCTATGCTAATTGAAGATGCCTTGTCATTTCATATTAATCATTATGCTCACATATCCTTTCTTTTGAAGTCAGGGCCGAGATATGATGGGAAAAATAACTCTGTCTCACACAAAGACAGGCAGGAAGATGTAGTTCAGAAACACTGTCCAGAACATGGACATAAAAAAAACAGTTAGAGAATAAGAGGAACAAGAGATGGGCAAGAGAGGAGGAGGAGGAAGAGGAGTAGCAAGGTCTCACAGAGGGGATGAGAGGAGGCTACAGGGGAGGAAAAGGAAGAGGTGAGGAAAGGGGAGGGGCATGGGTGGAGAAAGGGAGAGAGAGAGAGAGGGAAGAGAGGAAAATCAGATCTTTGTTTCCTTTCCCAGGCCATGACATGATTAATCGTTTTCTTCTGATCTAATTTTGGAACATGAAAAACAGCACATTTGTCTTGAAGAAAAATGATGTGCCGCACGGTGCAGATGGAAATTTCAAGCCCTGAAAAAGATTAAAGTGAAATTCCACTCCTTAGACCTAATCATGAGTTGTAGATTATACTGTCATCTTAACCAGATGGTGGGTTTGATTCCCCGGACCCTTCCTCATATTAATGAATGCTAGACTGTTATATTTGACTTTGGTAAGTGAAATGTCTATCAGGCCTAATGGACTGCCAGCCAAACGAACACATGCTGCACCTCTTTCTGCTCTTCCTGCATTTTTCATGGCTGAGACTGGTACTCTATGTAGAACATTGTGCTTCCCCTTCCATTTCTCACAGTGTTGTCGCCTGCCCTGCCTGCTAAAATATTTTCACACAGAGGGTGGAGAACAAGAACAAACTTGTGTCCACAGCTAATTTCCTCCCATAGGTTAGGGCCATAACTCTGGACTTACAAGCGTCACCTGGGGCCAGCCGGGAACGGAAACTCAATCGTAATGTGATTAAGCTCCCAGTCAATATGACTGCATACACGGCAGTATGTTAACCAACCTAATTATGAGAGGAGGTGATAAAAGGAGAGGAGTGGGTGGCCGGGCATTTCATCTCAGCACATACATGGATGCCCTGTAGCACTGTCCTTTTCCAAACAGAGACCCTTGCACACACATATGCACAAATGCTGATGTATTTTTTCATTTGGAGAGGAGCCCCTGCTTGTCACAGACAAATTAGATTTCATGATTATTTGTAGCATCTGCTGCAAACCAGGCTAATGTCTCCAATGTTACGCTTTTTGCAGAGATATGACATCACCGCCTCACAATGTAAAATAGCCACAGTTTCAAAATAAAGGCTCTGCAGTTATTACCAGGAACTACTGGCATCCTTACGGGCATGTTTTTGAAACAATGAATGTTAGCCTGTGATAGATGATGATAAACAGATCCAATTCATCTATTCAGGCCTATCCAAATAGTTTCCTATGATGACTTCCCATGTTCCCAGGTTCATCGGGTTACTACTAATATAACATTTCCTTTGTAGGCTATATTAACTTGCATAACAGGAGGTATCACATAAGACAAGACTGATAAGAGTTTCCATGAGGGACCATTATTATTTATTTCTTTTTTTCAACCAGATATGTATGTACCTAGGTTCTTGATAAGGTTTAGAATACAGTGAGAGGTGGGTCACATGATTTGCCCGACCCGTAATCCCAAGAAAAACCATAGGTATGTCACGTTGTCTGAACTTTTGCATTGGATGCTGTGGAGCTATGTAGCTATTACACATTTTTCCTGTTGCATAACGTCTCGTGATGACGACTTTATTCCCATCAGAGAAGAATGATGACAGCGCACACTATTTATTAAGTAACACTGATCCTAATTTAAGTCTGTGCAGGACTCTCTAAGCTAAACTGCAAAACAACTGACATCAGCTTTATTTAATGTTGCTATCCATTATTCTTTTGCTCCATCTGTTTACCTTAGGGGAATAGTCCTACCTCTTGAAAATACTGAGACAAGACTTTGGACAGTTCCGTGGGTTGTTTTGGCTGCTGATGGAGCTTTTGGAGGCCTTTTCATCCTTTTCATGCCTATAACTCTGCCTGCTTTCTGTCTCATAAGGTAAATCCAGTGTAATGCTGTCCACTTTCTGGCCCGGCTTCAGCTTTCCTGTCTTGTTTTTGGACAGCTCACACTGTAAAATCTGGTAGCTGATGAACTCTCACCATGGCAGACTGCCATTGTTCTTGTTCGCTAATATAGGAAATGCAAATGTTTGGAAGAAAATCTACGAGCATGAGGAGCAAAATTGCGGGAGGGAGCCAGTACAAAACTTTATTCATGAATATGCCAGGCGCAGACTCAAAACAACAGCCCCCTGAAACTTGGACGCCATCGCGAACCGCGAACATGAACGGAGGGAGACAGAGAGAGCACAATGCCAATATGTCACACGCTAAATAGTTTTAAATTAGAGCCTGTATACGCCTGTTGGAGACTACATTCATCATACTCAATGTTGGTCTGTTTCTTGCAACCCTGGCAGTAAGAGCTTCCACATGCCAGTGTCGGCGCTGGGGAGAAACAGAATCGGGTTATCAGCAGAAGTTTACTTGTCTTTAATCAGCCTGTAGCTAATTACCAGGCTTCCACACAGCGTGGCCATAAGTCATTAATCATGTGGGGCGTCTGGGAGCTCTCAGCTTTGTCCCAGACCACTGCAGCAGACAGGAGCTCCCTTTTCCATGATGGAGCTCTTTTCCTCCTCTCCCTGTCTCCCTCAGAGCGGCGATGCCTCTAGCGGCAATGGCGTCGTCCATTAGGGTGTAAATTACAGGCCTGGTTGTAGATACCCAAACAAAGGCTGTCTAGTGTACTTCCCATTTCCCTTCTCCCCGCTTTGCTTACAAAAAAAAAATGATGACTTCAGAATCACTTAAAAACAAAAACTTGCACGGCCAAATGTGTTGGCATGTATTGTCAATTCATAAATCAGTGCTAGTGTATGATGTCAGCGTTTTAATGGTGAACTCATTGCTAGTTAGCATGACAGGACTTTAGCTACAATCAGAAGTTGCCATGAGAAAAGTGCTCTGCAACGAAAGTGGAGGTGAGGAATAAAAATGTCATTTAGTGCGACCAGGTGATACATCATTCTGTCAGCACTGTAACGCCCTCACTCACCAGTGACTAAATGGGCCAGGGCTGTGTTCAAATTATAACAGTGAAGTCTCCACAAGGATACATCCGTGGGGCTCTTGAAGGCAACATTTTTAATACGTTGTCCATACAGCTAAAAGGTTCATCTACATGACAGTCAGAGACAGATTATTCTTCCGGTTACGTCCAGCCAGGCATTTCCATGTGTGAAATATCAGGTCAACAAGAAAGAGACAGACAGAAAGAGACCAGGGATATGGACAGAAAGAGAGAGAGCTGGAGAATGTCTTCTTCCATCACTGTGATCGCTCGGACAGCTCCATTCACCATCCTCCATCATGCTCTGACAGGGCATATTTCCTGTGACCCAGCTCTGTTTCCGTGCTACTAAAATTCCATGTTCAAACATACACATACACGCATCATCCTGAAGAAGAAAAAAAAACCTTTGAAAGGTGCTGGCGTCTGCAAAGTGAAGCTTTCAGCTGCTTTTCATGCTGCAAACTTCACACGGTTGGCTGAACATCTCCATCCACCAGGTTGAACAAAACATCCCTTTGTACACCTTGGAGGTCAACCTGTTTCCCATCATGCATAGCACATACAGTACATTTAACACACACAATATGTGGTGTTAAGTGATTTTTTTTTGTGCAGGATGAACAGACGTTTGTCAGGAAATATGAAACATCACTATTTACCCCTTCCTTTCTTCAGCTTTTTGAACACTGTGTTGTGAAGACAGACAGAGCATCATGTAAAAGACTGGCATCAAATGAAAGATTGTTTAAAGTCAGAACTGCCAAAGCTTTATGCCCATCATTTATCTTGTTACCAATAGATCAAATTCACTTCATGGCAGAGTCATAAAAATGTATGAGAATGTAAATGGCTGAGTGACCCATTCATCTTGTTTAAAGTGGCAAATGTAACATGCTTCTCATCTCGGGTGATAAACTCATACTTCACTCTTTTATGAAGGATTCATTGTTGATGGTGAAACATCCTGAATTTCATTAAGGTAGCAGGTAGAGAGGCTCTGCCAAGGTACTCCTGCTGCAGTAAAGTACCTGTAAATCACTCAAGCTGCCTGATGCAAAGGATAGACCAAGCTGGAGTGCTTCCTTTTTCAACAAAGTAAAACTGAACCTCAAAACTTCTTTACATACCACTGTTATGTTTAAAATGTCTACATAATTCTATATCTAATGACGTTACCATGCTAACAAGTTAGCTCCAACACATACCCGCAAATTTTGTAGCACGAGATGGCGAACGAGGCAACATAGCCTGAAAATTTGTGAAAATATTTATACAAAATCATGAGATTTTGTATAAATAGCCTGTCAAACATGTATGCATATTGCATGTTATTTTATAGTGTAAATGAACCACCACATTGTTTGGTGGAAGGGTTGTCTGTTGTTCATCATCACAACCACAAAAAGCGCCATGATAGCACAATGTGCTGAGCTCAGCAAACTCCCCCATTGTAAGGTACACTTGAAAAAAAACTTAAAATGATGAAGTCATCTAAAGGTTAAACTGCATGTTTTAAGGCTGATTCATCTTAAAAAAAGACAGTATGTGGCATTTTACTTTCGTTTTCCTCAAAATAACATCAATCATTTGGATTTCCTAATGTAAAGAAAAAACTGCATGTGAGTGACTCCCATTTGGCTTCTCTCCGCTCTGAAAAGTTGTGTTTCAAAACCCCAATGGACCGAAAAAGAAAACAAAAAAATGCAATCATGCCACTAAAACTCAATATTTCTGCTGCACACAGAGAGTGGTGAGTGTATCAAAAGGCAGGTTTTTCCTTCACACTAAACCCACCCACCGACACGCACACATCCAAAGTGTTGCATATATACACACATGCTCCAGAAGACAGAAGCATACACACATTAGTCGACAGGGCAGTACACTGAGGTGGTTTATGCTTCTTGTCAGTTGGAGGGCGTGATGAAGTAATGATTAATATGGGGGATGTTTGGAAATGTAAATCTGTGCAGCAGCACAAATAAACCAGGGGGGTTTCTGGGGATGATTAAATGGACATTTCACAGTTGATTGAGCATGCAAAAAGTCATCCATTTCCCCCTAACTCTGTAAACAGCAACGGCTGCCCCCTTTTCCTGTGAAGTATATGATGGTCGTTGTGGTTTTATATGCACACACAGGCCATTGAAGACGAATGAGTGGCTCAATTTATATAACCACTGGGATCTCCTGATTAGGTAATTTATATGGAGGACAGGTTTATAACTGCTAACTCACCGTCATGTCCCGCAACAATTATTCCTGAAATCCGGCTGTAAAAGCAGACAGTAAATTCTGCATTTTTTTTCTTTTGCTGTCATCAGAGCCCATAACCAGAGATCTGAGATTCAATCAATCTTCTTTTATGAATGGAGGACAATTACACCAAAGAGAGAGTGACTTTCCAAATTGATCCAAGTAGTGAGGAGTGGCACATATACTGTCTATCTAAGGTTGCCCTCAGTGGCCTTGGTGAAACTAAAAAGCTTCCAATTTACAGTATGTGCCCTACGTATGTGAGAAAATGGAGTGTCATCTCTTAATGGGTCAGAAACTCATCTTCTAAAGCTGGAGGTAACACACCCCATTAATTTAGACATAAGTCAAGTCAAATAATGACACAGAAAATTAAGACTAAACTTCCATCAGATGTCGCCTTAACTGCAGGTTCAGTGTGTATGTAATCATACACTACAGCTGTAGGCTGCAGCGCTGATGGCAATGTCAAATATAATCACTGAAAGTGTACATGACTGTCAGATACAGAGTACAGCAGGCTTCATCACCAGGACAAAAAAACGACTCCTCAAGGAGATGAGTCATTCAGACATATACAAATAACAACATAAAAGTATAAAATATACAATATCAAATTTAATGAGAAGGTTGTTAATTAAAGGAAGGCAGGTCCGTTAAGATATATATACGTCAGTGCTGTAATAGAGTGAGCTGTGAAATGTAAACGTGGCAATAAAAAGAGATACGGGCAAGACAGCTGAGAGAGGATAGATAGATGGTGAGCCGTGACTTTACTCTGCATGTAGCTGACATGAAAGTTATTTGGACATTTGACTGTAAGTAAACAGTGAAGTCTTTGTCCACTGTTTGGTTGCAGCACAGACTAAAACTTTCTCTTTTGGCAAAGCAAAGTGGAACTCAGAGATAATCTAGTTTGGCTGATCAGCAGACTGTCGATCATTATTAATGTTTTCAAAAGCAACCATGTGCTATTTGGTAGCATCTTCAGTCTAATAAATGTTAATTTTGATTACTTTTATGGACACCAGCCATTTATTAGAATTGAATTATACCAAATAGTTTTCTAAGTAATATTATTTATTCATGAAAATATGCCATGAGTCACTCTTTATCGCAAATTTAACCCCAACAGGGTTTCCAGAAGGATTTTTAATCATCTTTAAGGGGTTAAATAATAATCAATAATTTTTTTTATTTTATTGCTTTAGCAGATTGGAGGTTGATGGTTTTGCCAAGTGATTGACACCACATCTTTAACATGGTCTGTTTTATAGACTGCAAAATGCTGTGATTGACCAATCAAAACTCAAATTTTACACACTTGTGTAACAATATTTTATATAATAATTAGAAAATTTAAATCGATGGTTTATTATTCATACCAATGGTCTAGTATCTGTCATTCGATGTCCACAATTAACACACAAAAAACTAGTAGTTCTACTTTATAGTTTACATACAAATAATGAGCTGCTTTAAAGTTTAACACTGTTGGTCCAGCTTTCATAGAAAATTGGTTCCGACGTCCCTCTCAGTATGTGTTGGTTTGTTCTGGACAGCATCTGGTGAGAAGTGGATGTGTGCTATTAACAAGTCCTCTGGTCGGGGTCCCACCCCAGCATGGCTGCTTGTAAATGGCACTCTTATGGAGACAAATCACCCACTGGTTAAGTTTCAATGAAAGGGGATACAGTTGGAGTACATAAATATAGCCGTAGGAAGCACCACCAACCATGTGACACTCAAAAGATAGACTTTTTGTGGCCAAGAGCCAGATTTCAGTCCAAAGAGACTCAGATACTCGAAGAGCTAAAAGCTCACAGTGCACAGTGTGTATGGAAATTAAATCTGTGGCAGAGCTTCAGGCTCAGATAGTTTTCAACAAGCACATTTAGCCGAACAGATGAGATGGATGTACCATTAAATGGCACACGGAAAATAAAGAGGACAACTGTGCGCTGGCCCCACGATGTGTAGACAGGCTGCAACGTTCATTTGGATTTTAATGCACATTTCAGCCGAAGAGCGCCGAAGAGCTGCAGAGAGGAACTTGGATTTAAGCAAGAAAGACAGAAAAAGACACACATATCATTGTTGGTTTCTTATGAAAGCCTGACAGCCAGAATTGTGAATTTCTGCAAGACGAGTGTGAACATGCATTAATGTGTATAACTTGGAACAGAAAGTTGAAGAAATAAACATGCCTGATGTCTGTGCAATAAAGGGTTGTAGGGTTTAGTAAAAATCTGTAATCATATTTTTTTAAATTAACAACACACACATGTTAACTGTTTGTTGACATTAATGTTATGGACAGAAATAACATTAATATGCAGTGCAGCAGACACCCACATGATAAAATGGCTGATTGAAGGTTGTAATGCTAAGTGTTATTAATTAAAAGCAGTTTTCTGGTTTTCTTAGCTGAGAAGATGCCTACAATGGAGTCAGTAGGATGTGTGATGCACTCCTGTTCCTCACATGATCATTTCAAACTTCTATCTGATGCTCTGATAGACAGAGGAGCTCTCAGCCCCACACAGCTCATGGAGCAAATGAGCAATTACAGCTTTGAAGTTCACAAGATTTATAATATACATATATATTTATAAATAAAACATTTTGCATCTCACATGGCTGACTTCCCCATCATCTTCATATTTGTTCACAGCTGTCACGTTGATTCTCTTTCTTTTCGCCGGGAACAAGGGGATATTGTTGGTTGGTTCCAGAGTGAAAGCATGCAGGCACTCAACCTGTCGAAACCACGCTGGGCTGTGCTGAGCTCTGAACTGGAAAATGCTGGCTGCCTCCCTGCAGATTTGGACTGTCTAAAACGGTGTTTCTCAAACATTTTCATGCCACAGAATTCCACAGAGACACACATTAGGCCACAGACTAAAATTTCATCTTATTGACTCCTGTTAGCTTCAGGCACTAAGTTGTATTAAACTGAAGCATTTATAGTGGAAGGCTATGTTTAAAATGTATTTCAAAACAGATTATATGCCCTAAATGTAATGTGTAACAGTTTGTATTTGATTACTTAAAGTTAGTAATAAAAATAATAGCTATGTAAGAACTTTACAGGCTAACAATGGACTTCTTAGTTTATTTTTTTGATTAGACAGTTGCTATTGTTGCTACTGTAAATTCATACATTATTAACTTGCAAAGACATCATTATCATTTAAAATCTACACTTTTTAACGATTAACTGTGTTCTGATTAGTTTATTCTTTTGATAGTGTTTGTGTGCTTAAATAGTTTCTCTGATGCACTTACTTAAGATTACTAATAATTTAATGGAAAAAAAAACTGCTTACACTCCTCAAAACCTATATAACTCGAGTTTAAATTATATTAGCCATTATCTGAATTAAATGAATGCCATCAGGAAGTGTAAATGCATACTCATCAACAGAATAGCTGGCTGATTTTTTTTCTGTTAACATAATCCACAGGTGCTCCAAAGTAAACACGTGGGTGATTGATTGCTTGTATGTCAAGTTTAGAATGTGCTGTTATTGAATGGACTGTCAGACATTAAACATTAACAGAGAATCATTTTAAAAGAGCGATACCTTTTAATTGGCAGCACCCATGAAATGAAATCTAAATGACAGCAATGAATAATGCTCTCTGGCTTTGTTTGCAGACCAATAGACTGGCCATCTACCACACATGGCTTTCTTTGAACTGGTATTTACACTGGCAAACAAAAAACAGGCCCATTCATATTTCATAATAGAACTCCTATTGTAAACACACAGGGTAAATCAGACATCAACATTTGAACAGATCTATTATTTTTACATCGTATTACCTGCAGAGCCCTGGACTGAAGTCTATTCACAAATACATACAAAGCACACAACGCATTGAGCTGCACCTCGGCTGCTTCTGGTTATGCAGTGTTTCCTGACACCCTGTTTGGAGTGAAGTACCGAGCGGCTTATTAATCAGCGCTGAGAGTTCTCCCATCCATCCAAGCATATGGCTGCTTGCCTGTGGAACATTTTAAAGGCAAGCAGGTCTATACAACAACCATTAAAAGCACAGAGAGCCATATCCCTGTAAATTATTTAGCTGGGAGACGGTAGTAAATCAGTGTGAGTGTCATATACTGAACATGGCACATGCCGGAGTGAAAAATGCATACAGAGCGACTATTCACACTCGGTGCTGAGCATGGCATTTAAAACCCCATGTCGTCCACCATCTCTCTGCAGCCCTGTCAGCTTCAGTCACAACTAATTCATTGAACTTGATTATGAATGATCCATTTTGGGAATTTGTACAATTGCTCTCTGCTGAGTGTTGAGCTTATGTACGCTGGATGCTGCGGCCTATATGCTACATTTGAAATCGATGCTTTTCAGCATTATTGTTTCAAAGACTGAGGCAGGCAGCAGGGAAGCTCTCCAGTGCATCGTAAAAATAAAAACCAGTCTGAGCAGAATACTGACTTTTGTGGTATTAATGCTCATGTTACTGAAATGTGTTTGTTTTTTTTCTGAAGTTTTATACCTAAACATTTTGTAGTTTATCCATTATCAGTTTTCCTTCACTCGACTGTTCAAATATTCCATTTGTAATTTTTGAGGCAAGAGTTATTCCTGAACGTCACGGTTTGAGATCTGGCTTGTCGACAGGCTTCACTGTGACTGACACACTCATCAAAATGAGAATCCTTCTTGCCTGGGGGAACTGTGATACCTGTCAAATGGTGGATATCTTTTAATGTTCCTGTCTCAAATGCGTGTCAGAGCAAATGCCAAGTCATAACATCAGTTATTACCTGGATGTTCCACGCCTGATTCCTCTTATTTACCTATGGTTTCAAAAGATCCTTTCACTTGTCTTTCCCGCTTTCTTTGTGATGAGAATCTTGCTTGTGACAGCTTTTCTATCTTCAAATTTTCAGTAGATTTTGCCTGTTTATTTTTTGATTGACTCCTTGGGTGTTCGCTGTGTGTGTGGAAATTATGTGTGCTTCTTCTCTCATAACATTCAAACCCGTTAAAGGTTGATAACTTGCATTTTCTAGCTTTCACCTATAGTAAATTAACTTTTACAGAAACATCATGCGGGCATATATACATTGTGTGACTGACTGTCTATAGGGGGCGCTGTCTGTGTATTCTCCACTCACATATTTGCACTTTAAACTCTGTTGCATGTCAGTCATCATGCACAAATCTGTGTTATTTAAATACTGTATTTTAAATGGGGTGAAGTTAATCAAATGCGCAGCCTTGAGCTCATGTTTCTGTATAGAGTTACTGCTTCCACAGCCTCAGACAGCTGTCATTTGCAGCCCGACATGGCACATGTGGACAGATGTAGCTGGACGTTTTACAAAAAGGCTTTTTCTCTGTACAGTTCTGTCACCAGCTTCACTGCATGGGGCTCAGACTGGAGCCTAAAACCTGTACAGTGTGGCACTTGTGGATGTTGCATTTAAATACAACCTATTAGTTAGTTCTTTTTTTACTTTTCATATATTGTTTAATGTTTTGTATATAAATACAAACTACCTTTTTTTTTACCTTAAATAAGCAACCTGTTTAAAAACAAGCAGTGAGATTTGCTTGTTCAGTTTATACACCCACCTTCAGCATACCTTCTGCAGGCTAGAAGACAACAAAGAAAGGAAGAAAAACAAATGGATTCTTGGTAATTTGAGGTTCAATTTCACAGTTAACACTAAAATGCATTAAAGCAATAAAAGTGATGTGAGCCCCCATATTTCCTGGGGCTGTGTTGTTGTATGTCTGGCCCAATTTGTCTCCCAGTCAGGCCCATTAGTCTACTGCGCTCCCTTCTTAATATGTTCCGCTCCCCCCAAATGCCTCAGATCAATGTGTGATACATCGCAGGATCATCACTTACTGCATGTGGATGAGTTGAGAAATGCCCCTCTTTCCTCTTATTTCCTTGAAGAAGTCTTCATTGAAAGTCACATAGGCACAAGCAGGGAATAGTAGTTTGGCTTAGGGTGGCTACTGGAGAGAGGGGTGGGGTGGGGTGGGGGGGTGGTGGTGGTGGTGGTGGTGGGTGGCTGGGTTTGGTCTTCTGACATGAATGAATTGCTGGAGTAATGTGGAAGCTGGTAATAGTTGAATAGTTTATATCAACATGATAAATATAGCTCTCATAAATCACATAAGTGTTATATATTGCTGTTTTTCACACTTGGCTCCAACCAGGAAACTCCAGAGGATATGAAGCGTACATTTTTTTTCCCCCTCCTCTAATCGTGGGTCTTCTGTGTTCTTTAAATTGGATCATGGTCCAATGCAGTACCACCAGCACACATAGAACTGTTATTTCCTCTATATGGAGAATCATACAGCTTTGTGACTGACTGTGTTTGAAAAGAACTGCTGAGGTGGGAAATCCTGCTTAATGGTGCAACAAAGGCAAAAGATAAGCATGTTAGCATGTGCCAGTCATCCGTTAAGAACTCACATAATAAGAGCTTTTTATATGGCAACATCTAATGCACTATGATTACTGATATGGTGTACTTAGTCATAGTGTGCTTGTCAAAAACGTTGAAACGATGAACAGTTCTCATTGTCAAAGGTCGCCATCTTGGCTTTAGATTTTAGACACAACACAAACATGAGCTTATCCCTGTCTTCACAAAGTGTTTATCTTCTCTAAGTGATAGAAACCATTGCAGTTATTGAGTTAGCAATCTGTGATTCCATGCAGTAAAACGGGCTACTGTACCGTTAGCTCTGCAGATCAGCCAGTCAAATGTTACTGTCACCATTGTGAATGACTAAACAACACTTTCCTGTTGAAAGCAGGACATCAGTTTAGTCTCTAAGTTTAAAAACAACACTTTGTCAGGGATCGACAAGTTGGTGAAAATAGGGCGGTTAAGCACACACTACTGACAACCACAGCCCGCTATCTGCTAAACCCCAGGACAGTTAGAGCTATGGTAAAGTTTTGTAACTTTTGGTTCTCTCCACTTTCCTCCATCTGACTCCATCTCACGCCCACTTCATTTTGCTATCTTCTTTCATACTCCCTTTGAGAATCTGCTCAAGCTTGTTGCATGCAGCTTGTAGTGTTTATGTGTAGGTGGATCAAACAATGGTGACATCTATGCATGGAGTAAGATTTTCCACTAAAAGAAAAGTCAGAAAGCCAAATGGTCACATGCTTCCTCAAAGCCAGGACATACTGTGGCTGCACAGAAGTGTGATTTACTGAGTTGCTGAAAATATGATCTCACCTTTAGCTATTATTGAGTTATCAGAGAGAAAAAAACAAATCCATCAAAGAATGCTTCAATACATCATACATGTAGTTCTAGCCTACTGGGCATTCTCATTTTTAGCTACTTTATTTCACATTTCATAGAAAATATTATGCTTTTTACTCTGTTTCTTTACAGATTTAGACACTAGTTATGTTTAAGCAGCAGTAGAAAGCTGTGGATGAGATATTAAGAGTATGGACTAATCACTATATCCTGATCTAGGCCAACATTAAACCAGGATTTATGCAGTTAGTAAGCATGTGACTCATAGTAATTGGTGGCCCACACCCACGGATATGACACTGTGTACTCACTGTCATATAGGACTATCAGGGTTTACTCATAGCAGGCTGAGAACAGCAGAAGGCGGCAATTATGTGGTAGACTGAAACCTCAACCTGTCAAAAAAAAACTTGGAAAGCAAATGCCTTCATCTCAAATTAAGATGGAGGACAAAGTCACATTCTATAAGATGTGTTACTGTATCCACACAGCTTCAAACAATTAGACTAACCTTGTGATTGTGTGCCGTAACACCCCATAAGACAACGGCACTGCCGATTTCAAATGAAGGTAAAGAGCCCTTTGGAGTCGAACCCATCCCTGACATTTCTGCTGCTTTTTACATTTATCAGTGACAGACAACAACCTCATCAGCTCACATACTTCTCCAACATACTCCATTAAGGTGCCTGGAATAAGGGTGCATTTCCATAAAATATTCTTTGTCAGAATCAGAAAATGGGCAAATTATCTGAGCACTAAAACACCCCAGCACACTGCAGAGCCCAGAGCGGACAGAAATGACCTCAATTAGGCTGTCTAAGCACAAGAAAGTGTCTCAGTGGTTAGAGATCTGAGTGGCACAGATAGATCAACACTGCCACTTCTCTCACATCACCTGGATGAGCACTTTACATTTGTAAATCAATGAGGAGGGTAACCGCATGCAGAAGAGCTGGGAGGGATTCCTGTCTGCCTTGGCACAGATTTTGAGAACCAAATTACCTCTATTACAGCGCTCAGTTGGGGACTGCATTCTAGGATCAGTCTGTCAGAAAGGGGTGCTTTAGTGTTGATGGATATGACACGTGACCAACAACAATGTTGATTTTTTTTAATCTCCTGGATAATAGGCAGATTTAGCATGGATTTGCCTGAAGCGGTAGATCTGTTTACGACCGCTGAGTCTCTCTCTGCTTTGTTTCACGCTGCTCACTTTATGGCTTCATTACAACAATCACAAAGCTGTAGACACCTCAACAGCCCGTGTCACCATAAATCGCACACTGAGATAATGACAGTCAAGTGTTGTAGTGAAGAAGACACTTTTTTCTACTTCTAAGACACATGTAAGGTACTGGTGGCTGAGACAAAAAGACTTTGAGATGATGTATAATCCAAGTGTAACTGAGAAGTAGCAATCTATTCATGTAAATCAAAACCGCAGCTAAGAAATATAATAAGTGCCTATACACAGGGCAAACAAAGACGTTATTGATGGGTCTCCTTTTCCCCGTAACTGAGCTTTTATTTTGTAATCCTGACATGATGACCACACGCACACAAGATTATTATCACTTTTTGACTTATATCTCTGACATGAGGTTTGGACGTTATAGCAGCTTCCCCTTATTGACACAGCTGTTACCCAAGCTTTAGACTTGCCACTGCAGACAACGGCATGTCTTTATATTGTGCCACACACCCACTAATGACAGCTTTAGTGGTGGTAATTCAGGAGGGCTGAATATGGGGTTAGGTGTGTGAGTCACGTCCTGGGCTCCCCCTGATGCCAGATGTCCTGCCAGGTTTCCTGCAGTGTTGTTCTCTCTCCCTCTCTCTCTCTCTCTCTTTGTATGTAAGCATGTCCCAAGAACCTAAAATGGCTTCTGGACCAAAAGTCTTCTGTGTATTTTGTGTATTTTTTAAATGATTTTAAAAACTTTTATTTTGAAGTCCTTTAATCACATGTAAAGAAAACCCTGAACTGTAACATTATTGATGTGCAGTATGTTCGCCAAATTGGGCATAAAGTTGACCCCTGTGTGCCATTGTGACCTCCCAAAAACCATTTGAGAAAAATGTTAGAAAAAAATGTGAGAAAAGTGTAAAATAAAAAACTTTGCAATGAAAAGTTGCAATGACAAAAATTATAAATTTCCCTTATATTATAGTGTTTGCCCTGCAGAGCTCTCCACACACCTAAGCACTTTTCCATCCTTTGATGGACAAAGTGAATATGTACTCTAATACTCCTGCATACCCTAATCCCCCATGTTCTCTCTTCTCCTCTGTGTCAAATCTCCACTGTGAGAGAGGAGGGAGGGAGGGAGGGCTGGGTAGGTGGGAGGGTTGGTAATTCATGCACACATGTGCCTGCCTGTTCCTCCTGTGACAGGGCCAGGGGGAGGGGCACATGATAAATTGCCTTCCATCGGGGACCTCCGAGCACAGCCACCATGATGTGGGTAAAAATGGAAATTGCTCCCTTTCACCGTCATTACATCAGTTTAGGACGCGTGTGGGCCTTATACACACTACAAGGAGAGTTAAAAAAAAACTACTGACAAACCGCCGTGCGATAGACAAGGGACAGCAGAGGCGAGAAGGCATTCTTAATATTAATGACAAGTGTAATGACATCTGGGTCATGTGAAAGGTAATATCTGGAGTCGACCACATGCAAAATGTAAGGGCCATTTTGTCTGTTACAGTCTCTACAGACAGCACTGTGAACCGTACGGACACACACACACACACACACACATGCAGCTGACTTTCTGTCATTTACACAACCAGCTGCAACATATTCGGTACATTTACCTGCACTAAAAGAAAAAAAAAGAATTTAAATGTTTTACACGTTTTTGCAATTTAATGAAGTTTAAATATTTCGTTTTAGTTCAAATACAATCACGAGTTGTGTTTTCGTCTGGATAAAAAAAAATCCAAAACTTTTTTTTTTTAAATAACAATTAGATTTACAGGTGGATAGGATTATCAGGGATTATCAAGTGCAAGTTAACAGGCTAATAACATTCTAATAAAAAGCGAGAAATTCAAATTAATCCAGTCAATAACCTCGACTTTTGAATCATTGAAGTTTTGCTTTCAGCCGAGTTGTAAATAATAAATAAAAACTCGCGTGAAAAGTGCATTAAACTTAAAGCCAACATACAAGTCAACGTCCGTGTTTCTTCTGAGGCTGTGAGATTGATTTTTTTTTTTAAAAAAAAAAACACATTTTCACTTTATAATACATGTGCCCTGTTTTTATAAACCATAGAAAATTCAGCTGTCCTTGTCCAAACTTTTTCTATACACACTCTACGCAGCTGATCTTTACAAAAACGTATTGACAAATTCCACCCAGCCGCAAGCTGAATTTTCTGAAATAGATTCCAGATTATAAATCCCGTTTCACACAAACACACACACACACACACACTTCTCATTTAGATTCAATTTTATATGTTACAAGTTTCTCGAAAATTTAGATTATAGACCGTGAAAACAGAAAGAAAGAAAGAAAGAAAGAAAGTAAGAAAGAAAGAAAGAAAGAAAGAAAGAAAGAAAATGATAAGAACAAATACAAAATAAAATGCCATCCTCCATGTATTATCGGTGTATGCCTGGAAAATGTATGGGCCTGTGTCTGCGGAAATGATCAAATGAGTTTTTCTCACCAGCAATAATTTAAGAGGCCAATTAAACAAAGCTGTAAGTGAACAAAAAATAAAGTGGCACTTCAGAAAATGAGGCACACAAAGTTATGGAACAGAACCGTTTCTTATTTTTTTTCCAGAATACATACAAAAAAATACCAATTCTCTTTCCATGGTGGTACACCTGAAAAATAACGGCAATTTAAAATGTGGACAATTGTCTGAAATTTAAGAAACAAACATGCATGTAAATTATTTTCTTCTCAATGAGACATTAAATAAGAACAAATACAATCATAGCAATTGCAAATTAACATCGAAATGAAGACCCCTACTTTAATTAGTACTCTAACATATGTGTGTGTGTTTTCACTTTACCTATAGAGTTCGGTTTCAACATAATGCACTTTTTGAGTTGCTCAAATATTTTCCATTTGCAGCTATTATCGCCTGCTTTTAAGCCGACATATAAATAAATACAGTTGAAGTCCACGGATCCCGCCCATAAGTTTAGCGCAGTTATAAAAGTCTTTATATTTGCATTCTTAGTACTATAAACTTTTCAAAGTGTTTCTTTTCCTCACTGGTATCCAAGCGCTGATGCTGTGGTGAGTCTCTGGCCGTACAGTGCATATGGGGAGTAGTAAGGGCCGGTGGCTGCAGGGACGGGGACAGGGGCACCAGGGGTTGGCAGGGGACTTTTGGAGTACGGATGGTAGCGGCTGCTGAGTCCTAACGCGTGGTGTGGGCTCCTTAGAGCCAAAGTCCCGGGACTGCCGGGTGCTCCTGACGGTGGCATGTGCATGTGACAGGCCATGGCCGCTGCAGCAGCGCTGGCCAGGGATGAAGATCCGGGATAACCAGATATCAACTTCTCAGCCCCCGTAAAAGCAGTGTGTGTCCTCAGGTGATTCAGGAGCTCTTCTGAGGTGGAGAAACGCTTGTCACACGGTCCATTTGCCGACACCCAATTACAAACATGAGGGAGAGGGTCGTTGGGGAGCATGAAACCATATGGGTACAGGGGGTGTCCGCTAAATGATGGCGCCGAGGAATGAACGCCATGTATGGGGTGTGTCGGGTACATTAGTGGGTAGCTGGACTTGAGGGCGTTAGCGGCAGCTGCAGCGGCAGAGTCGTGCGTGCAGGAAGCACTGGCTGCGCCCGCTAAGTGACTGGCACAATGGTAACTGAGGCAGTATGGGTCTCTGCACAAGCTGGCTGACATGATGGACGGCGGAGAAGCCCCTGCCAAGGGGCTGGATCCAGCCTTACTGCAGCCCAGTGAACTAGCCAGCTGTGCGTTTACCAAGCTCCCTCCGTGGGGCAGGAAGTGTTGAGGGTAACCAGCATAGGCCCCAGCCAAGCTACCTGGGTAGGTCATACCAGCAGGAGGCAAAGGGAAAACTGTCTGTCCTGGTTTGTAAGGAGAAACAGGCGCCACAAGTCCTGACCCGAGAACGGATGCGGAGGATACAGAAGTTACAGATGATGCCTCCGATGAGGAGGTGGTTTTTGTGCCAGGCGTCGTCTCCTGGTGTTGGTTGACCTCCACGTTAATTCCACCACAACTCACACTTATCCTGCTGTGGCTAGTGGTGCCAGACCCATCCATAGTGCCATTTTTATTACAATCAGAGTCTTTCTTTTCATCCCTTTCCCCACATTTCCCCTCCGACGGCATGGGAGAGGCTGAAGTGCTGGAGTTGGGGCTGCCTGTCCGCGGCGTGAACGGCTGGCAGGTGGCGCTCGGCACTCGGAAACCAGACTTCTCTCCGCCTGAGACGCCCGTAGACGAGTCCTTCTTATCTGAAGGTTTAGAATACGGTTTGAAGCTAGATTTGTCATCCACACCAATGTCACTCAGTTTCAAAGGGCCTGATTTAGATTCCTTCTCACTAGATCCATTTGATGTTACGGAGGATAATTTAGAGGAGGGTGGTGGGTCCGGTTTGCCGATCTGAGAGCAGGTCTGCGCCAGCAGAGCCAGCGGACTTTTCTTGGCATCTAGCTGCAAAAAGACATCAAATAAAGGTTGATAAATGTTAATAAAACGCACCCTGCATCTTTCTTCAATGATTACAAAATGTACACAACACAGACGCCCGTTTAATTCGGGATATTCTCTGGCGTTTCAAAGTAGAAATTTACATACATTTTTTTTACGCACGAGTTTTTCGTGAACAAAACTACGGGCTTGAATTTTTTAAAAAACAAATTTCGAGACTCTGTAGCCTACACATACTTGTTTTAACCATTTGACTCGTAGTTGAACTCAATATAACACAGTAGGCTACAAAAGAGATCGAAACCTCGTTACACGGCACATACAACAACAACAACTAAGATCCTCTTACCTCGATAGGACTAACCGGGGTAGAAGGCAAAGGCTGCAAATACTCCGGGTGCAAAATGTGTCCCGACCGTGCGGTAAGCATTTTCAAAACCTTGATGGGAAGTCGGTTTGCTTGCCGTACTGGATCAGACGGAGGTGCGGAGTGAAGAAAAGGCTTGTTGATGCTCGCCGAGCTGCTATTCCGAGAACTGCTGCTTTCCCACGCTACACAAATATCACTATTTTTCTGGGCAGACACCGAGGGCGATGTGATCATGTCCCAATTGTCACAAAATGAAATGTTGATTCTTTCGTCAGATTCATTAAGAAAATAAAAAGAAAGCACAGAGCCTCTCTCTCAGGGGAAAAACAAGGAATCGTAAAAACGCTCAATAATAGGTAATCCTGGTGGTAAGGGAGCGAGGCGCGGCAGCTGGAAGGAGACCGTGCGAGGTTATCGCAGATCCGTAGCTGCGTCTTGCACCATGAGCGCTGCGCCTTGTGTGCGTCTGTCTGCAGGTCCTCGCTCTGTACTCCCGAAGTACGAACTGGTAGAAATTTTCACTTCAAAAGCAGCTGAATTAGTCCGAGATTAAAGCCTTTGCCGCCTTCCAATCAAATGGGACCCTGAGGTGATTGGAGGGTCAAGGGGATGTGACGTTCTCCTCTTTGTAAGCGCCTCTATTTTGACAGCTCGGGGGAGGAGATAGGAATAAGTATGTTGGTTGCTGTGAACGCTGACATGGTTTGAGATGTGGCGCTAGGGGCACAGCAAGATACGGAGCTGTGTTTAAAAACAAGAACAATTCCTCCACTGTCGAAATGATCAAATGATTAAATACAACGTCATCCGTGTATCTGGGCTAGAATTAAATATCCAATAAAGTTCTACTTGTGTAAATAGGGAAGATTCTGTCATAGTGTTTTTAGCTTATTCTAGTATTGTTGTAAGTCATGATGGCACCGTTCTTTTCTTATTTCTGCGGGTACTGTCACACGTTAATGTTTTGTATTACACATATATGAAACTATATGAACATGTATAATCTTCACATGTGTGAATCTTAACAAGTGCCGTATTTGATCATGTGTCTGAACGCAGGGACATGGTCTGTGTGCGTAATTACGCACAGCCAGTACCGAGACCTCTCCCCACTGGCAAACATAAAACCAACCACTTCAGCTTGAATTCCCTAAAAGACAAGCGTTGACAGGAATAGACCAATGTAGTGATGGAGGGATGTGAATGTCACATGTTTTCAGTATAATATACACCGCCCTTCTATTTCTATCTCCACCCCTCCGTCAAGTGTCAATTCTGCTCCACCGCAATCAATCAGTTATTTGTCAGACGCTGTCAATCCACCGCTTGATTTATGTCAGCTATTGTGGCTGATTACATGCCAGTGTGACTGCGGGAAAAGAACAAATGGGGGGAGAGGGAGACACACATTCCGCAGGAGACACCAAGTTTTCACAGTTTACATTAGGAAAAAAAAATCGATTCTCGTGTTAAGATTTTACATTTTTTAGATGCGTCGACAACAACCAACATCCTCACACCAGGCACAGAAAGTAGAGGGGATACACTTCGGAGAAAAAACTTCATATCTATTCAGTCGTTTATTCAATAAGGTCTGTAACTTTTGGAGTTGTTCATAAAACGCCTCGGAGGTGGTATACATGATGAAACTTTAATAAGTTGCAGACAGTCCGGCTCACGTGTTGTACAGAGGGGCTGTTAGTGCTTTAAGGTGCTAAACAGCCTGTGCTATAATCGGCCGATTATGGTGTTAACAAGAAGCTTGAGGAAAAACACCGGGGCCCCGAAAAACTGCACAATGAACAAGTGGAAAGAAAATCCCCAATTATAAATAATAAAAACACAGTTATAAAACAAATATTAGATTTTAAATTAGAGAATGTATGTCTAAAAATAAACAGAGCACGGAAGTAAATATTAATCCAAACATTTAAACAATGCTGTGTCTGCAAACAGGACTGTGTCCATTTTGGCTGAACGCATCTGCTATTGTGTTGTTAAAACCTGTCATCTGCCTCGGGCACACTGTCATCTGCAACAAGAATAACAAAGGCAGGGAACAAAACAAGAAATCCACACATTTTATATCGATGTCAGCTCGATTTTATTTACATACAATGAAAATGATTTATTTTCTTTAAGAGAGTAGAAAAGCGGACCGGGAGAAAAGAAAAGAAGAGAAATGGTCTGTCAGGCCGCTGAGAAAAGAAGTTTAAAATGCCTTGAACTATTCACCGCTGAGATGGCTAATCAGTATTGAGGCTCCGGGGCAATCGGGCAGCTTTTCAATGTGGTTTTCCTTTCATCTCAATCGGGATGGAGGCGCTCAATTAAAAGCCTATCAGTTTGTAAGTAAATCAACGCCTATCAAAGTTGTCACATCAAACAAAACGATTATTATTGCAACCCGCCTCTGCCATTAATCTCTTTCTGTGGTAATCTGCTTGACAGGTCAACTAGGAGAGCAAGAAAACCTGGAGTGGACAGTAAAAGGAGGGCAATGTATGTTTTTATGGAAAATACAACGAGTCCCAAATCTACCGCAACATGAATAAAATTAAACTGAACGTTATATTTACGCAAAAAGTAGAAATTCACAAATAAAACTAAAGGCCTGAGGTGTATGATCCATTCTGTCAAATATATGATAAATACAATTGTGTTGTTCATCAGTGTACGTGAAATGCAAAATAGGCAAAATGATCCTTTTTCAATTCGGTGAGTGGAGTTCTGCTCCTTCAGATGTTTTCTGTTTTTTTGTCTGGCAGGGGGGGGGGGAGAAAAGGGGGGGTGTTTCACAATATGCAAAGATGTGTGATTGATAACAGGCTTGCTGTTTTCTGCAAGGGGATGTCAGTCCGTGACACAATATGTGAGTTATTAGGGCAAAGAAGGGCAACCATAAATTTTCACTGTCAGGCGAAAACCCTCTTTATTGTCCGTATGACGAATGGGGCTTCTGCACCCAGACACCAAAATACTCGGCATTCCTCTTAAATGGGAACACGTTTTGGGGACCATAATTCATGATATTTAAATAGAAAGTTTTAATATCCCCCCTATATATATATATATATATATTTCATAACGCTGACATGTTTATGAATCACTCCACATGCAAATACTATTTACAACAACTATTTACATCTCGAGAGAAAAATACGTTACTGTATTCTGGGACGAGTCCAAACAAACTTCAATTATTACGCCTGATTTATAGATTCACATTAAAAAGTAAATAAATAAATAAATAAAAAATAATAAATAAAGACTATAATTAAATAATTAACAACTTCCCTAATTGCTTTGCTTTAAACTGCGACTAAAATCACACAAAAAAAACTACTTTATCTTTTCATAATGTTATCACGAAGTTGTACATTTTATCCTCCTCCGTTTCCACTTTATTATTTACAGGACAGTATCCCATCGATTAAAAAAAAGCATCTCCATGTAGCACCAACAAATAACAGAAGATAAGATACAGCCGCACAGGAGATCAGGCTTTGGAATTTGTTTAAAAACGCATGCATGGAGTAGTTTTTTTTCCTCTCCTCTAAAATCCAACGAGGAAGAAGGTGGTTTACAGGAAAGTCCGTGGCACGACATTACCTGGAATCACTGCCTACTAAGCTCCGCTGTGAAACGCCAGAGAGGATGAAAAAAAAAACACAGAATTGTAACAACGTCACAGGAGTCTCTCTGTCTAAAACAAACTTGTTTAACATTACGCAAACACAACGACTCTTTACAGTCTGCCGTATGTGAAGCGCCACAGTGAGAGCTGCGGCCATGCGGACTCTATCTCTCCAGGCTGCACAGAGAGAGAGCGAGCGGCAGAGAAGGGGAGAGAGATGGGAGAGCTTTTCCGTGTATGGGAGGTCTTAGATGACGTCATAGAGCAGGCAGTGAGGCAGAGGAGCAGCATGGCGCTCACAAACTTTATAATAACCCTCTTACCTATCCCCCTGATCCAAACGTGTGCAGGTTTGTCCCATATACTTCATTTAACTCTTCACTGCTTTACTTGGAGAAGGGTAAACATGGCTGCCTGGTGACGTTTTGCTTCTTTATTCTTTGTCTGCTTCCCTGCATGTTTCAGGAGACACAAACATTACTTGGAGGCCTGTATAGTGATGTAGCCTAAAGACAGCGCTGTAAGACTACAAACAGGCCAAGCTATTATAATTATTTCATAGTAGGCTACTGGACATAGTCATGAAGGTAGAAAAATAAACTGAACCAACTCTGATGCAGAGTTTCACTGCTGCACAATGAGAGGCTTTGTGACTGATATCTTACATTGAGACATGTAGGTCTAATTCAAGGAACGTTTCATCCAGGATAAAAAAACAAAATGTTATATTCTTGTTGACTTTGAAACATGTATAGTTTCTAAACTAAGATCCCAGAAGTGCCAAGATTATCCAGGTGTAGGATGCAAACATGTGGCCCAAGAAAGCAGTCTGTGTTTTGGGGTTACCTGACAAACACAGGTGCCAAGATGGCCGACATGGTGGAGCAGGTTCCCCCCTATAGGTCAAGGGTGTGGTGCTCGTTGCAGCACCTGAGGTTCAGTTCCTGCCTGTGGCTCTTTGCTTAATTAAAGGTAAAAATCCCTAATTAATTAATCCAGTGGGCTATATTTAGGATAAGCCCCACATAAAGAGCAGCCTCTTTATGTGCGCAAGGGGAGCCTTTTTTTTTTTACTTATTATCTTTATAGTCCCCATGTTTATAACAGCAGCAGGTGTGTTAGTGCTCTGAGGAGTTGTACCTAAACACACAGAGGATGATCATCAGTGTAGTCTCCCCACATGCAGGCTGCCATCAGCTGCACTGAGATTTGAATCAGCATCCAGCAGCCACCGCGTGCTTCCGCACAACAGCGGGTCAGCTGATTCAAACGGCACGCGGAAGCCGTGGAGTCAATTGGAGAGCGCGAGCAGAAGTCAGAGGTTCACTTTTTGTGGCTGCGTCTGTAAATATCCACGTTTAATGGTGACAACAGCGCGTTTGTGAGCGTGAGAAAGATTTTTTTTTGTTGTTGTTGGACGCAGATAAGTTCTCTGGGGGAAAAAAGTGGGCTGTCACTGTGAAGAGAAAGTTATGGCAGACAACGAATCGCTTGTCGCTTTGAATGGGACTCAAGTAAGTTTGTTTAGGACACTTGTTCGTGTCTGACTCTGTCTCCTGCATGTTGTAGCTGCTGCCTTTTACTAAAAACAGCAAAGTTTATCAGCGCTGTTCGGAGTTTTGTTTTCTTCACGCCGGTGTCATGTGACTCACTGTCACTGGGAGCGACTTTCAGTTTTTCAGTTCCGCTTAGAGCTTTAAACTAGCCTGTAAGCTTTAGCAGTGTTGTTTTATAATGTGTACAAAGAAGAGAGCTACAGTTGCATATTTATGTGTAATAATTAATACAACTAAGCAACAAAACACATTTATTATCCCTCAGTTTTATTGTGTTTACCTGTGTAAGTGTCCTGGTTATATTCTGTGCATGTTAACAGCTCATTCTGGTTCTACAGGAACCTGGATTATACCTGGGGAAAAACAGGATAGTGTAACATGTAGATACATGTTCAGATTATATAATATAATATAATCCTTTATTAGTCCCCCACAGGAGAAATTCACACTAATATTACACAGTATGTGGTGAGACTGGGTTAATATACAGTATTTATGTGTTTGTATTTTCTCTGCTGGGGCTGACACGTGACATAATAGGAACTGATCAATACACGTGATTAGAAATCTAGATTATAATCCTGTATGGGAAACCGGATGTGACATGATGTGATTGTAGTCTGGATCAGACACAAAATGTGCATACTAATGTAAGTTTAAAGCCTTATTGCTGGTCCTGGGTCAGAGATGCTGTTTTATCTTAATGTCTTAATTTTGTCTTTTAAAGCTTTCATACATTGGACATGACTGTAAGGACATTCCAGACTTCCTTGGAGACACTTATGGCCACTTTGCAAGACGGCTGGATCTGAGCTTCAATCAGCTGAGGTAAGACCACAGACTACAAACATGTAATCACCTGCACACGCTGGCTGTCCTGTCTGTTAGTGGGAGACATGCTTCTTTTACATCAGGTGCAATTGAAAGTGGTGCCGTTGGTCTACAGGTGGCCTGGGTGTCATCAGCACATCAAACGGCAGAGTGAGTGCTAGAGCCGGGGTCGGTGCCATGCTGGGGCAGGATAAAAGGGCGAATCGATAAATGTGACATGCTAATTCAGGGGGCAAATAGAAGAAAAGATTCCTCTGTCAGGACATGAAGGAGCACCTCGTGGCGGCGGCTTCAGAGGGGGCTGCCATTTCAACAGCAGGACTAGCGTAGTTGATCTGGCAAGTAAAAGAAAAGAGATGATGGTTATAAGGTGCTTTTGTTTCTGAAGGCTTTTCAGGACTGTCAGGCCATGAAGCCATCTCAACAGAGGCAATTTTTATCTTCAGTATTGTCTTGAGGCAGTTGTCTGTGCTGGAGTCCTCAATTAAACTGATTTATATTGTGTCACAGTGCAGAATTCTTCACTTTCTGAACACAGTGTTGAAACCAGCTGCTAAAATATGAGCTACTAGGACATTTAACTGAAACAAAAAAACAGAGCTGTTGGCTTGATGTTTACTGTTTTTACACATCTCACTGTCCAGATGAAATACTAAGTCTTTAGCTAATATAAATATCCCACAATGTCCGAGTCAAGCTTAAAATGCATTTAGCTTGTAGTTTGAGGATGCAGCATGGAGTAAGTAAAATCACCTTTAAGCTGTTCTCCACTCCCTTTTGTTTAGTGCACACAGGAGATGAAGGAAAACTTTTCTTTTTTTTTTTTAGTTGATATCAGTGTTACATGTATTTGGACTTTTGGAAGAGTGCAAACAATACACGGTTTGAAACACTGGCACACTTTAAGGTGTGCACTTAAAAAGTCCATTATTTTTTTTCCCACAGATGAACTTGTTATGTCGAGTAGGATGCGGAACACCACAGAACACACTCTGTTGGACAGTAAATGTCTGGGTGTTTCCTCAGAGGAAGTGAAAGCCTGTTTGGAGTTTTATGAAATCTGACTGAAACAACCCTTCTGAGTGTTTCTTTCAGGGATATCAAGGCTGGCATTATGTTTCTTGCCCTTGAACCTGTCACATTAAGGACGCGATGTTTACAATCAAATATTTATGCCTCAGATATTACTAATTTATGATTAGTTTTCAGTTCAGCTAATCTCACATGTCGGATAGTATTACCAAACAACAAAGGGTGGTATGGGCAGGGGAATAGTGTAGAAGTAAAGAACTCAAATCATGTGGCTCTCCTATCAGTTGATTATTGATTAATGATTTGATGTTTTTATCGTGCCTTTTATCTTGTCATAACATATTTTATATTCTTTTAACTGTTTGTACAGATGCTTATTTTTGCAAAATATTTTGCTGCTTTTTTCTATAAACATAAAATTAACCCCTGTGCAGTCTGTTTAACAGCAACCCGTTCCTCAACATGCACTGCTACTCTCTGTTAGTGCTCACATGACAACTTGTGAACGTCATGGGTGGTTGGAGACATGAAATTCAATAAGCAGAGCAGCATGTGATAATGCTATATGCTAACTAAGGCGTAGCGGCCCCCTCTGTAGTTTTGATACCAACAAGAATGCAATGCATATACCCCCGACACAGCTTACTCCCACTGTGTGCTGCTTTATACGTGGGTCTTTGAACAGAGTTTACTGAAGCTCACTAAAGCACCACATACCAATGTGTTTTAATAAGTTACAAGAATGCTTTATGAGTCTGTTTACATCATTTTTTGTCACCAAACTAATATAAATAAGTGCATTTCCAAATACACAATACACCTTTGCAAAAGTTTGCAAATTTTTGACATGTAGACAAACATGATGCACAGTTAGTTAAATGCTGAGTAGAGATTCTTTTTGACCTGCTTTAGAAGTTTGAGGTGTCTCCTCCATCTGTTCCAAGAGCTGTGTGAAACCATTGGCATTCTGTATTTTGTTTGGCTATAACTCATGATTATCCAACTCAAACACAAAAATCTCCATACCTATCTTGACAAATTGCAGAAGACATGTTGCTGAACCTGCACTTGCTGCCGTCTTTCAACATGTCATTTCTATTATTGTCAAGTATCTCCAGTACCTTCTGTACTCTTGCCACTGTAGAATTTTGGCATTCACTTGGCACCAAAATGTTGTCCTTGTGACACCCCTATTTACAAGCGGGTGCCCATTTTCCTATATACATTTTTATAATAGTTAAACTTCTCTGATTCTGTGCAAAAAAACCCTCAAAAATAGTAGCATCTTCATGCAGAGTTCTGCTGACATTACATGTCAGATAGTAGAGATATTTGACACCATGACCTCATTTCAATGTCAGCTTCATCCACCCAGGTGTAAACAGAGGTGTATGTTGGGTGAAGTCAGTGGACTGCCTTCAGCTTCATACACTCCTTCATGCTGCTAGACTTAAATCGAGAAGGAGACATTGCCAGAGTTTGTTGTAACTAATGTGCTTATTTCTGTCAGCACAATTGACAACACTCATCCAGCAACCTGACAATGACTCACAATGAGAAGCGAGGTACTGGCATTGGCTTTTACTGTGTTGTGTTTTTTTGTGTGTGCCTGTGCATGTTATTTTTCTGCATGCAGTGTATGTGTATCTGTCTCCTTGAGCATAACTGTGAGTGGCTGGGCAGGTAATGACAGGATGAAATTATGGTAGTGGGCTGTCACACCCACACCTCTCCCTCTGTGTGCTGCAGTGTCAGCCTGTCTCATCAATGTGTTGAGAAGTGTGGCTCACTGTGAGATTTCTGTCTCAGGACGGGTTTGGTTAGTATTGTGTTGTCCACTTTGTTCCAGGTCAGGTGCGTATATACAATGCAGTGAGGGGGCAGGTGCTATGTTGACATGGTTTGTCTGTGTGTGACTGGGATTCACTTTCGGTGCCTGCATCTGTTACCTGCAGTGCTATCACCGCAGACACATGAGGATTGAGGACGACACATGTCTGTGAGTCACAGGAAGGATTCTAATATTGTGGGAACAGTGATGCCTTTCTTCAGAAATGTTGCAGAGCATCCTGACAAACAAATCACATTTGTGAATCAACAACATTCGTGAAACCTTAAACCCTTAAAAGTGCTGTTATTTTAAGTTTTAAGGTTAAAATACAAAAGCAACATATTTCAGTGCAACACTATTTTCCACATGAAACTGTGACTAATGTATATAGAATATTGTTGTGTTAATTTATGATAAAACAATGCTAGTATTACTTTATTGGATACAAATTAGTGGTGATATGTTGACAGTGACAACATGCTGGTTTCCCCCATTGCTTAGTCACAGTAGGAGAGAATAATGCACCTTTATGCTGGTTGCCACCCACCATAACATGGAAAAAGATGCAGCTAGCTAGCTAGTTACAAGCATAGACTGTATAAACCTATGGACAAACTGTCAGTGACATGACAAAGATGCTTCTGAAGAGCTGTTTTGATTCCCTATCGGAGGCTCCAGCCATCACCATCTTGGCAGCATCATAGTCTAGCTAAACTGTTGCTCCTGCCTGTCACTCAAAGCAGTAACGACCATATTTATGCAGAACTTTAAGGCTTAATATAAAAATGAGGTGTTACAAAAAGGAATCTAGCTTTCAATGGCAAGCTTTAATAAATTAATATATTACCCTGCTCTGATTATTCAGCATTGATACATTAAATACATTTATCATGGCAGACATGTTCAGGTTTACATAGATCTTTAGTTTGTTTACATAAGTGGGCTCATATGCAGTGTATCAGTGATTGATCTGAAACGCTTTACTCTCCCATTTTAATGTAGCAGATGAACCTGATATTTGACTTTTAAGTTGAAATTTAGCCTTTTTCAAGAAAGAGGGGTACATATTATATGTGTGCTGTGTTTGTGTGGCTGAGGGGGTATGTGCTAACCCAGGCCATGTTGGTGATGGCAGGCGTTTTGCATTTTAATGACAAATCAAGTATGCTAACTCGCATTTTAAAACGAAAGTGCTCTAAATGTCGCCCGGCTGTCAAAATGAGATGTAAGTAGTCTGATGAAAAGAGAACAAAGAAGACAAAGTAGGGAGGCCTGGTACACTGAGAAATGAAATAAAACCTTGTATGGCCTGTCAAGTGTGTCGTTTTATATTCATATCTAAGGAACATTATAGTATTACTCCGCTGCTCAAGCCTCACTCATCTGTCTCTTTTAATTCGTCACAGGCGCCACTCTGTCTTTCAACTTGCTGTATGTCAACACTGGAAGGGGCCTTCTAATTGACAAATGAGTGTCACAGACATCAAGTGTTCCTTTTCTATCCAAGCTAGGTAGACTCTGGTTGTTTGATGGGAAGGTGAAGGAGGGTGGCGGTCTGTTATTGGCAGAAGCCCAGTAAGCGGCATTACACTGGCCTCAGAATGAGAAGTGACAACAGGAAGAGAGCCTGTCATTGTCTTGCCTAAGTGTTCAATCTGCAGAGATGCTGGTATGCAGATAAAGTGTCAGTTAGGAGGAGAGGATATGAAACATTGGCAGTATGAAGTCCTCAAATCACTTAACTGGGAGCGAAGAGTGTGTGTGTCTGGTAATAGTGGTGGCATAGTCTGTTCTGCTGAGGAAATGTATTCCATATCCGATCTATCAGGCCTGTTTAGGCCCATATTCCAGGATAAACTGATCTGTGTCTCATAAATTAAGGAGTATGCAGAGCTCTCCCACCCCTAAGAGATTTAAACCAGATAGATGAAAGGGACATGGTCTGGCAGGAAATAACTTATTTATATGAAGGACATTGATATTTTGCATCATTCACTGGTGTTGGGGGTGGGGGGGGGCTACCTTTTAATTTTCACTGGGATAAATGATGTAGTACTCCTGGGAAAGTAGTGGGATGACATAGAGCTAAGGATGTTAAACTTAATGGATGGCTTGTCTTGTTCCTCCATCTCTCCAATTTTTAGAATTTGCTTTTATGTGATTGTTGCAAGCAATTTTATCACTGTCAAGGACAGTTAACAGAGAGGCGGAAGAGCTGTGGATGAGTGATTTATTTTATCCAAATCATGTGTGGTACTGGATGGCTCCAGTCGTTTAAATGTGGTTGTAGTTTGGACAGTCTCAGTTGAGATACACATCTGACATAAAAACTGGTTGCATTAAGCCAAATAAGACGACCATCTTGAGTCTAACTAAATGCCAGATAAAATGTATTTTTTTGTATATGATTGAAAGCTCCCATAAATTGCAACCAATGATATTGCCACCTTAATTTTGTCCAGCTGTAGATGGTTCTGTGTTTTGAGTTTTAAGCGTCCATCTTCTTCAGCTATACAGTATTTGTTATAATATTACCTGGCCTGGCGGTTGATGTTTGCAGATGAACAGCATATTTTATTCACATGTCCTTACTGGTGGAGCTCATTGAACCTCGTAATTGTCATCTAAGGCCAAATATTTGTTCAAATGTACTGTTTGATTTATTTCTATACATCTGGCTTTGTGTTCTACATTTGGGCCATGAATTAAAACACATCTTGAATCACCTCTGGCAGTGAATGGGGAGGTAGAAAGCCTCTAACTTTCTCTCTTATCAACCAGAGTTCATCTCTGGCTCACACAAAAGCTTTGGGTAAGTTTTGTCAGATTGTACTTGGATTGTCTTCGGTGGTTGACGCAAGTAGACACTTTTGTTTTAAACAAAACTACATGCATAGAATTAGATTACATTCATTGAATTAGATCTTCAGTCAATTCAGCCACATCTCTTTTCACTGGACATAAAGTCCATCAGTAGCAGTATTGTCTATTCTTATTCACAGATAAAAGCCACATGATTCACATTTTCGATCAACTTCATGAGACTAGAGAGTGAATTTCTGATTTAACTCTACAACAGTATAGTAGTGTAAACATGTGGAGGTTTTGAACAGTTTTCATAGAGACAACAGGCAACATGAGGAGGATGGTAAGAGGAACTTAAGGACTTGTGGCTCAGTTTATGGCACGAGTTACACAATCAATGTATTACACCCTGCTACTTTTGTAAAGCTGTTATGGGGTAAGTCCTTTTTAGGGAAATTGTGATTATTACCATGGTAACGCATCATGCAGGCACTGTGCAACAGCTCCTGTAGTTTTCTGCAATACTGCAGAAGAAAACATTAACTCATGCACCAATTGATGATCTTTAAAGGAACATTACAGTTTCTACATCTGTGGAACTGATCTGCAGTAATTCTAGACCAAGCTATGCTACATTAGGATTTTTGATTAAAATATTGCAGGTTTTGTTGATTATTTTTTTCATGGCCTAATAAGAAAACAATAGTGGCAATTGTTTGGTGTGACACTACACAGAAGACATATCAGGAAGAGTCTCGCACGCATCTAACGAAACACACACTTATATTTCATCAGTGCAGCTGTTGATTTTTGGTAGCTACGTATACTCCAGGTCAGATTTATTTTGCAGCACCAGTGACTTCTGTGACTCTATGCAGAGTCTCAAAATTAAAATAACATACCACTACATCCATGCTGCTTTCGACTGTTTACAAACTTGAAACATGGAACAACAGAAAAAAAAAGACACAGAAAGACAAACTCATCTATCGTCTTTGTGGGGGTTAAACAACAAAAACTGCACATGCCTCAAGTATATTGTTTTATGTCTGTTTTCCTAATTCCTCTGCTTCTGTGCGGGGATCTGATTACTGGCAAAATGTGTGTGTTCAACTGTACGCCTTAACACACCTTGCACTAGAGCCTTAACACACAGAGCACCAGAGCTGCTTGTGCACATGTCTTTCATGTGTGAGTAGCTAGTCTATCAGCTTTTCACTGTACAGCGCTTTCACCCTGAGTATAATGTATATAATATAAATCTTTATCTCACTGTTGGAACGCAACAAAAGGCCACAGAAGCATCAGTGTCGGGAGCTGCCATCAGCCTTCCAGAGCTTTCCACATCCTCCTCTCTTCTTCAATCTAAGACCATCTTGTGGTTTAGGATTCTGAATGGAAGAGAACATCTTTATGTTCCTTTTGTTCACATTATATATACTGGGCAGTGATGCCATTCCTTTTATGACTGCGTCACATTTTTTATTGTATATCCCAAGACGGATGGCGTGCCACTGACACAGAGATTTACAGGCCTTCAGCTTGCAGTGGCAGAGCTTTAGAAGGGCCTGCTGACATCTAGCCAACACTTTGGAGGAGGAGAATAAAAGCTGACATTTTATTGGCTCAGAGAGATAGAGAGAGAGAGAGAGAGAGAGAGAGCGCAAGGAAGAGAAGAGTTGGGGTGGGGGTCTGGGGGAAAAGAGGAAAGACAGGAAAAAGATTCTGTTTCTTCACTTTATATTTCTTAGCACTGCCAGCTGTCATGGAGACATTGCTAAAAAGAGGGGATTTATTGGGTATTATTTAGAAACTTGTCAGTGGTAATGGCTACAGCTATGATTTCAATTATCACCCACTAAATATAGCTTAATTCACTGCCTTGCTGGCCATAATGAGCCGCCCTGACATCATTTTTTTCAAAAATTCGATACCATGCTATTTTAATATTTTATGTTGACCACTGATTTAATTTTCCTCCCTGGTGCTTGGCATGTGGCAAGGTCCCACTCTCTCATGCAGTCGGCTAGTCGGAGCTATTGAGTTCAAAGCTGTCCTAGGGATATATTTTTTCCATTGACAGAAATCCAATTAGTTTTAGTACACAGTCTGGCTGAATAAAGGGGGTCTTAAAATCTACAATATGTTTCCTTAGCGTTTTAGCAGAGTGCAAAGCCAGTGATGGATCTTTATGATTTGAAGTGATGGGGCCCAAGTGGACATTCCCGTTTTCTATTTTGGCAAGTGAAAAATAAACTAACCATGTGTCTTAGTCATTTTGATAGGCATAGCAGGGCCTTTTGATATTGTGTAAACATCCACTTGCAGAGTGTATGTACCGGCTGAGATCTTGACTCTCTTACATATTTAATTTAAACACTTATTAAATACTTTACAACTACTACACAAATTCTGCCGAAACACCATGTAAATATGAGAGAGGGGGAAAAAGTCAGATGTATAATTTATTAGTGACATGTTTAGTAAGTAGACCATTTGGGGATAGTTAATGTGTACTCAGGTTTTGACATGAGGGTGTGCATTTTTAAGTGAACATTAAAAGGGAGATGATTAGGACTGGCACTCGACTGTCAATAAGAAGCTTGCTGCTTGGTGTTGATGAATTTTTATTTATTAAGCTGATCCTTTTTCTTAAATCTGCTCCAGTAGTTTAAAAACATGTGCAAAGTCATTTAGAATGCCTGCCAACAATTAGGACCTCTCTACGTGTACATGTTCCCATTTTAAAGAAAGGGAAAGGGGCACCGACTTATGTCTGAGACACAACATGTGTCTCTTTTAGCCCATAACTCAGGCACTGTTTATGTTCATCCCATCACATTTAGCCGTCTCCTAGATTGATGATGTAAGCAACTGGAAGGCATGGAACATATTAGAACAGAGCATGGAGAGGGGCAGCCATACTTCTACTTCCCTTGGCTGAATTCCAGATGGGGAAAAAAAGGGAAAGAAAAAAGGTTTGGAGCCTGTTTTGGATGATGAACAAAGGAGCTTCCTTTGGTATGGTCTAGGCAGTTTTTGGTCGCTTCATGGCTTTCAATCTCCCACAGTGTTTCCTAGAGGGCCCAAGGGTGAAAAGTGAAGACAGATACTTGGGTGTATCCTTGCCAAGATTTTAGAGTATGATTACAGTTTTTGCTGTGGATGTTTTTTACAGAGAGTTGCATGATAAATGTAGTCGGTAGATGAATAAATCCTATGGTCATAAAATGCAGTTGGAAGCTATAGCAGCTATTGAAGGCCTCAAGATTACTTGAAGAATCTGCTATTGGTCAAAACAAGGGGCTAATATAATAATCCTTTCACCTCCTATAATTTGAGTCAAGTTTAATCGTAGTTGGCCACTCACGGCGTGATCGTATTTGCTTGTTCTGCAGCTTCAGGGCCCTTTACTCCCTCTTTTTTTTCCACACTGTAAAATGCTTAAGCCATCTCTGGTCCTGGACAGCTGTGCCACATTCTCAGCACAGCTGTAACTCATTTCCTGTTTCCATTTTAGATAAACTTACTCACATCTTTCACAGCTTTCACTTATAAAAAGCACTGACTGTCTTTCCAAGCTGCCATCCAAAGAGCTTGATATTGGTCAGACAGGAAGATCTGCCTGCGATAAGAGCCCCTGTGCTCTTGCCCAGCTGCACTCTTGTTCTCCTTTTCTTGTTTACAGTCTACATTTTGCTTGTTCTATTTGCGAGGCATGAAGAATAAGTTTAGAAAACTGTAGTTGGGATTGAGCTCAGAAATCAAGGGCAAGCTATGGTTCTTTTGAGGCTACATCTGACATCCATCAGCATGGAAATATGTTTTAATGGTCAGGCAGGCTGCAAAACATCAGTAAGCTGTTGCCTCACTTTTCCACCCAGGGACATATTGAGATAAGAAACAGTGACGGCATGTTTCATGTCCATGCTGCTGACATGTCTGTGCTGGAAAACTACAAGGAACAACCCTACCATTTCGGAGCCAACAGGCGGTGTATAGCAGTGTTCCTGTTCTCGGTTTTCCTTCATAAAGCACTGTTTGTCCATTAGGATAAATGCATTGACTCCCATCATACTGGTTCTACCGCAAGCTGCTGACTGCTCTATTGCTGACAATATGATTATGTGAACAACAGACCAAACAGCCTTCTGATCTTCTCTGTCTGTCCAGACGTTTGGTGATGTTTAAGAGTTTATCCCCAGTGGTGATAGTGAGATAGCTTTTGTACTGGGGGCACTGTAGAGTTTCTTTATTTTCTGCCTCTGTCTGGATCCCGGGCCCCTGGGTCCTCCAAAGCTCAGAACATGTCTGTACTCAGATGTTTCAAAACACCAAACAGCAGAGGAAGAGGAGGAGAAGGAGGAGGAAGAAGAAGGGATAAAGGAGAGACGAAGGGAAATGGGAGGAGGGTAAGGAATCCTCACAGGGACAAAGTGTACATGTACAAGCAGACCAGGCTGAGAGGCCCAACAGGGTCTGTAGACTTGTGATCTGAGGGCCGTTTGTGTGTCAGTCAGATCAAAGTCTGTGGAAGAGTAGGAGAAATCCCTTTACCTTGTCTGACTATGGAAACCCTTATTGGCAGCTGGGTAGATGGAGGGGTGGGGGGATAACAGAGGGCTGCAGTGAAAAGCTTCAACCTGTAATGCTTTTCATTGTTTTTTTTCCCCTCACTTTCGAGTGAAGCACAAATCCTTCCTAAAGACAGTTTCATTCAAACAGCTCCGGGCTTATGATCTTAAATCCTATTAAACATGGTGCATTTTATTGTCAATATTTTATGACTATAATAATTTTATATGATACATTGATATAGTCACTGCCAAAGTTGAAACCCCCAAAAACACAAAGTGTATTGCACAAAGGGCTGTTGTGTTATTACAGTTTCATAAAGAAGATTGATTGTAAATTCATATTTGCTCATTTAGTACGTTTAGTAAATTTGGGTCCTTTGGTTCTATTTAGTCAAAACTAATTCAAGACTTTTTAAATTATATTTTTGTCTCAGCTGTGGTAGCCATAGTTACTTGCTGTCTGAAGCAACTGACATTTAGCACCAGTGTAATGCTCACATTTTTCTTGTCTGCTCATTACAGCATGTGGTATGAAAAGACACCAGTTACTGTAATTAGTAGGTGATCACACCCTCAGCGACATGAAAACAACTGTTGCTGTCATTTGCATTAGATTGTTCTTTCCATTGTCCTCCCCACAGCCTGTAAATGGTTTCTTTTTTGCAGATATTATACAGGAACTGTATGAATCTTAATTGCAGATTGGTGCGATTGTTCTCTTTTTAACACTTGATAAGGCTGAATGACAGTGTCATTCAACCAAGCCAAATGTTAAAATACCTGATTAACAGCAATGAGTATTCATCTGTAGTATTAACGTTTAGAAAGACCGTTTGTACCAGGAGCCATCTGGGACGACAGCAAGGCAGCCGTGCAGCAACAAAGGCAATGATCAGAACCAAGCTGAACCTATGGTAGACCTATATATACAGTACACACAGCTGTTCCTTCCACAGAATGCCAGACAGTCCGTCACTCATACTCACCCTCTCATGCTGGGAACATGTTGTGAGTATATCCTTCCATGGACCTGGCTGTTTAAATTAATTATTAGTTTTATAGCGAACCCTGAGGCCTTGCACAGGCAGCTAATCCCTGCAGAGGGCTAATCCGACCCCACGTTACAGAAAATCAATGCTGGTCTTTGGTGTAGGCATGCCATCAGGGCACGGGGACACATGTCAGACAGGCCTCCTGATTTTTTCATGAGGTGTGTTTTTGAAGTGGTAGAGCCAGTGGAGGATGCTCGAGGTAGCCAGGATTGAAAAGAATATCTGGAAGCGATTTAAAATAATTTACAAAAAATAGCTTGTATGACCAATTTCTCATGGGGCGCCAGTGATGCAACTGTGTGGTTTTCTGTACATTTTATATATATATATATATATATATATATATATATATATATATATATATAAGATAAGAGATAATTTCACATACTGGTAAGTGGTTTATGTGAAATTAAAAAAAAAAATCATATAGACTGCTTTGTCTTTTATTCACACAGTGTATTTGTGACACTGCAAATTGACTGCAGAAGTGCCCAAAAAAAAAAAAAAAAAATCACAGTTTTGGGTAAATTTTGCCTCTATGGTTCGGTTTTACATAATTAAGGATGCTATCCTTTCAGGGATTTGTAGATGTTGTGGTTGCCAACAAATAGACATTCATTGTGACTTCAATATTTCCTTGTCCTTCACCTTTTGCTGCAAAAACCCAACATGGCAATGGCCAAAGATCGATTTCAAGGCTTCAATACCACGGTCCACAAACCCATTGATGATGTCATAGTTGGCTACATCCATCTTTTATTTACAGTGAACAGTTCTCACCTGCCATTGGAGTAACATTGGGATCAGAAAGAAAACTTTGGCAAGCTGACAGGAGGCATGCCAGCACTGTGACTGGGGAACAACCCTATCTACCACCTGAGCCCCCAAAATAATAATAATAGGCCTATTAAAAAGATCCTATAACTGAGTGTTGTGTATTTTTGAAGCACCACCACAGATACCGAATATGTCTGTAACAATGACCTTCTGGCAACCTCTGTGGTGATAGATGTGTGCGGCGGATGAGTGTCCTGCAGTCATCAAGGATTTGAAGGGATTTTGTTTGCAGTGACTGGCTGCAGATCAAGTAGTCTGAGTTATGTCATGCTTGCTATTTCCACTGGTTTGGTGGCTGGGGAATGTTGCCAGTGGATTCTCGCTGTAAACATCAGGCTGTGCTTTTTTGCTTGTTAATTTGATGAAAGAAAGGGACCGAAGAGTCATTTTGAAAATGTCAATTTGTGTCCTTTTAGTAATAAATCTTTTCTTATGACCCAAAATGAGAACATCCTATTTTGTCTTGGTGATGATGCAGACAGTCTGTGATTTGAGATCAGTTTAATATCTTGTCAGATTTGATACATTGTAAAAAATTGAACCCACCATTCATTTTCTTTTAGTCTGTCAGGATTTAATACCATTCAGAGAAGATATGAATATTTCTCATTCCTCAGTCTCATTTCATATTCTCAACTGTCTGTCAGTAATTGGAGGATAGAGAGAGAGAGAGAGAGATGATCTGACCCAGTCCCCTACTTTTTTGCACCTCTCATTCTGCCTATTAGTTTTGGCTTACCAGCTTTCTCTCTCTCTCACTGAGACTGGCAGCTGAAGATAATAGCTTTCATAATGTGCGGAGCTTCATTCCAAGCTCTTCTGCGTTCCTCTTTATGAGAGAACAAAAAAAAACGTTGAGCCCAGTCAGACTATTCATTTCTTCTGTTGGGAGATTAATGAGAGGAACAGTGCTGTCTCAAGCCTTTTGTGACAGGCTTCAAAGTGCCCGTACAGGAGCACTCGTGTCTCCAGTGTCTTTTCGCCTGTAGAGTTCACACAGACTCGCATTCATTTCTGTCTATGCTGTGGCAGTTGATTAGCAAGGCTAATGCATGATCAAAACTATATGCTGCGATTATCTCTGTATTTGTTGCCAAATGTGTTTAACACAGATCAAGTGATCAGGTAGAAGAGCTTTAAACGTATTTCATTGTGGGGTTTAGCTCTTTCAGAAGCTGTGTGTTGTTTTTTTAAAAACTGAAACTTTTTTATAGCATGACTGTGGCTGTGGTGGGTGATGCCACTAATGAGGAAATGACGTACACAGAAAATCTTGTGTCTTGTCATGAGACCTGTGGGTTAGCATCCTCTTTAAATCTGGAGCACAGTGAAGTATTCATTCATAGGAGGAGCACAATTTATGATGCTTGTTTCAAATACTGAGTGTGCGCCTCCCATTTCTGTGCAGCTTAGATATTTGAATGCACTCTATATGTCTTACAAACTTACCTACTAACTACATAAACAAAGTACAAATTTTAACTAATTTTAACTAGTTCCTCTAGTGTAGAGATGTGAATGTGAATGTGTATATTCCTTCCTTTTTTATTTTTTTTTTCTTGTCATCAGATTTGTTTGACTGACAAAAACTTCTCTGAATATTAAAATGAGTAAAATGTTGGCTTTTTATTTTTATGTGACCAAATCAGTGATTTTCACAAAGCTTTTTAAATGTTGAACCTTCCAGACAGAAAAATGACAGCGTGTATAAACATTCCTGTTTAGTGGCTACTAAAAGTTACAAGAAAGTAAAAGAAGAATTTTGGAAAAACTTTTTTTCCCTGTGTACAGATGGCAGAGTTGTGTATTTGCTTTATGTGGCTTTGATTAAAGGTTTTGAGAGAAAGGAGACATTTCTTTTGCTTTATGGCTCCCTGTGCCAGCTTGGCAGCAGCACTAGCATTTAAATGCCCATTAACAACCTTTTAACTGTCAAGATCTTTTGAAATATGGATATTTGCTCTGCTCGCTGCTTCAGAGCCACCGAAATTACTTTTAATAGCACAAGTGTTGGTATTAATATGTTCCTTCATGTGCAGAAGGCCAGCTGCATGCCATTCTAGTGCAAAGGAGTTTGCCAATGATGTCTGATTAGGAGTGCAAGGGGAGATTAATAGATGTTTCTTCCCCTCATTTGTTATCACTCTTTTAGCGCATTGACTGACTACAGCTTCTGATAAATAGAGGGAAGCCTCTGCATTTCCTGAGTGTGACACTATCTATCTACTCGTCAGCCCAGCTCTGTGTTGATGCGATGTCTCCTCTGACAGCACATCCAAAGTCAGCTTCCTAGTCCTGTGCAATTTCAGCAGCAGTGGGGAAAGGTGTTTGGGATCTGCATTTTAATCCTGGCCTGTTTAATGTTTGCCCCCTGACAATCTGGGCCAGACATCATTTTAATGGTATGTACAGTGATAAAGCCAATAAAATGTCAGGATGATTGATAATCTGAGCATTATAGCAATATGACTTTCCAGTTCTCCTCTGCGCTTCAATGATGGTTTCCAAATTGAATTCTTTATGCGTGCGTGTGCATGCACATTCACATGGCATGCATGTGTGTGCCTCCACTAAATCTTTAGGTGAGGAGAAAACAGAAGAAATCTTGTTAGTTTCTAGTGAATCAGTTTTTTAGCGCTTATGCAATACATTATTTCTAAAATAACAAACCATATCTGCTGAATAGATTATCTCCGAATGTTTGGCCTGCTTACTGTATTTGTCTGGAAAATATGGATTGGAGTGGGAACAATTATAAGGATGATTACCATATTTCTTCTGTTAAATAAACAATATGAAATCTTGCTTTCCTCTGGGTGTCAGAAGTTGTGAATGTATGAACCCAGGCGGGCGCGTGTTTCATATCAAAGGCAGAGAGGAGGCTGTTCATATCTCTTGACTTGTGAACTTGTCCAAACACAGGTGGACGTTGACAGGGCACAGACACAGCTGAAGCAATTACATATGCATACATACCATTGCATTTTGTCTTTAGACTTTGGTTAGAATTGGACTATTCTCTCACGTTGACTCCATCTGTTTAAACATTAACCTGTCTCTTTATTTAGAGTTTTTTCCCAAAAAGCCTATGGAGGAGATCAGATAGCTCTGGCTCATTGATTTATTGCTCGGTATTTGCAAACCAATAGCAATTGGTTTGAGATTGACAACACATGTAGACCTGTGGTGAAGTCAGTGTCTCTTTGGACCTATGAAACAGCTCCTTTTATCTTTAGCAAAGTCAGAGCAGCACTGCCTCTGACTGGCAGTCATAGAAAGCTCTTTGTTTTATGTAAATGGTGATTGATGACACGTCTGGCACAGCCTGCAGTTTTTGACAAAAAGTATTGATGGCTGCTCTCAGTAAAGTGTTAGTCCAGGTGACAGAGCAATCCATTTTAAGATGAATGAGAGAGAGGGAGTGAAAGGCAGAAAGAGATGAAACGGGAAAGTCATCAGCACTTTCTGGAACGGGTGATTTATTTGTAAGCTGTAAGATTACAAGCTTTCGAATGGAATACACACACTGATATTTTGATTTAATTAATGTGGGTCATACAAAATCACAGTGAGGTATGTCAACTGTAAATATTGGTGTTGCATATGTTTGCCAAATGTTTTTGTGTCGTCATCATCCAGCTTGTGTGAAGTGGCTTACAGCTCAGACATTATCCTGCAAGCTGTTGGTATCACTTCTAATTCTGGTCATTCTTTTTTCTTTCGGGATTCTTCATATTGTCAGATTTGTCTTTTGAATGGTGTCCTCCTATTTTTTTACAAAATACCAAGTGTGTTTGACTTCAGGTTTGTTAGGTTTTGCCAGTGCTTAATGATACGGAACAAATGTGTTAAAAAGTTTTCAGAATTTTAGAGGCAAGCACCTTCAAGAGAAAGTGATTAATGTGTGAACTTATATTTGTTCAAGTAGTGTGTACTGAAGTGGTTTTTCAGTTTAATTGAAACACCTGCTGTTGTGGTGATCTGTATAACAATGACAGCCTTATAATGCAGGTCTAAATTAAACATTGCTTGAATTTTTATATTGGCCTTATAATTTTGTACACACATTTGCTTCCTATTTTGCATTAAAGTGTAGATTTTAAATGCTAGGATTGAGCATTTTGTAACATTTTTATTGTTAAAGTATATTGGTTGATTTGGCTGTGTATACGTACTAAAATCCCCACTGTTGTACTGCCCTGCATTCACAGTTGTGATACTTTTACCCACATTACTAAAATAGGGCCCTAAAAATATACTCTATAAATGAAAAAGCTCTCATGTCTTGTCAAAATATACCTGTCTGTCAGTTAAGGCTCATTTAGTGCCTGAGGGACTCAGAGCTGGATTTGTTTGAGTTGGATAATGGGTCCATGATCCACAGGGGCAACTCCATCCCCTGTACTCTGTCTCCTCCCAGACTTTTGGATGATGAATGTGAATTTACATTTGCTCTCTATGCTTTTACACTCTGCTGTAATGCAATTTCACTAATGGAGCCACTATCAAAGATAAGTTTACTTTTGGATCTGTGTAGTGAGGAGTTCTCAAAGGGTGAGTCAGACAGAAATGGTGGATAGCAGACAAGCTTGATTTAAAAAAAAAAAAAAAAAAAAAAAGAAAGAAAGAAAAAAAGTCTGCATGTGGAGAAAATCTATAACAAAAATTACTCTAGAATCGTACCTTGTGCTGACGTGTGTCTGACAAAAGCAGATTTAACAGATGCTTCAAGGGGACCTTAACCCATGAAATCACGCTGTCCTGCATCCAGAGCCCCACCCTCTAACTGCTGTATAAATAGATTCTCGTGACAGGGTAATTCATCTCTGGCCATGAAAACATCAGCTTTAAAAGACAGCTCGCTGAGACCCTGCGCTTGTTAGGGGCCAGATCAGCAGCCCAGATGCCTGGGATGTAAACTCATGAAGAGAAGATTAATTTATCTGTCATCCCTGACTTTGACAGTTGTTGTAAATTTGACTCTGGCCTCTGCACACGGAAGGGAGGAAAGGGGTGGAAGAGGGGGGCAGAAATGAGAGACGAGTAAAGATATGGAGAGGAGTGTGAAAGAGGGGAGGATGGCATTAACGAGGGAGGGGTAAGGCAGGGGCGAGCGTGTGTCAAAAATTTCAAACATACAGTATTGACAAGAGGACTCACTCACTCTGTTGCTAGTGAGAATCTGGACTCCATCTACAGCGCACCTCTCCAGATGATGTGCTTGGAAACCTATTGTTAGGAGAATGTTGGCAGTGATATTTCAGCTAACGGCTCGGCCCCTTTCTTTGAAAAAAAGAAAAAAAACCACAAAAAACCCAGCACCCTTCCTCCTCACCGTTTTTCCCCTACTGCTCTTTTCAAGATGGTGGCCACATAAGGCACACTGGAAAATGAGTAGTGGTGGTGTCACGGAAGCCATTTGGGGTCTGATTGATGGTAGCAGGCGAACCACAGCGGCCATGTTCTCTGATCTCCCTATGTGCAAGCTGTGCTTGGCGCTCTCTGAGGAAACAGGAGAAGTTTTTTTTAAAAGTTAATGCCACTGCCAGACACATTGCATTATATTTGTAAATCATATCTGTGTCAGTGTTTCAGAAAATAGATGATGAATTGAGATGCGTGAAATATTAATCATTGGAGAAGAAGGTGAGCTGACTGGAAGAAAAATGGCAGAAAAGCACTGATGCCATCATCTTTGCAGGTCGTAACACATGCACAGAACTATACTGTAAGTACACTTTTAAATGTGTACAAATTAGTAGTTCTAATCCTAATTTACACTCCTAATACGTATTCTGTATCATTACTTAATGGCATATTTTTAGTTTTTTGTCAAACCACTTTTTTCCACTCATCTTGATACCATAATGTTAGCTTTTTTAAGATTTTATATCTCATATGGTGAGAGAGTTATGAGACCTAAGACTACTCCTGTCAATAAAGAACCTCCCTCTGAGCTTTTGGTCTCTATGAGAATTATGTCTCTCATTGGCTTTTTTTGACTCCTCTTCTTCTCTTTCTGTTTTTCTGTTGCTTAATTTGCAACAAGCACTTCATAGGATTTTCTTTCTGATCATCATAGGTTTATATAAAGATTGTGGCATGAAAGCAAATCAGTTAAATTTGGTTATGTGTAATAAACACCCCTTATATGTCTGATTGGACCTAAGGGAAGTGACAAATATAGCCCAGGAGATCTTGAGCTTTTATTGTGGATTAGCATGCTAATAGGCTTTCGACGATTTGACAGACCCCGCTTCCCCCTGGAGAGGGAAAGCCTCGAGCCAGAGAGAGGGGTTCTGTATGGGGGTAAGGGAGAGAGTAACAGAAAGGGGAAGTGGCTTGGAGAAGAAAAAAAAAGCGTATTTGTGGGGTGTATGGGGGGACAAGGAGGTGATGCAGGTTTGAAAGATATTGCCAATTAGCATGTGGAAGAAAAAAGGTTCTGACAGGAGGTAACCCAGTAATGATAAATATGGTGACTTAACAGTCTCTCCTCCTCCCCTTTTGTCTGTCAGACCTCACAGCTGTGGACTTAAGAACTCTTTTCACCTAAAAGGAAATCTAAAGATAATCCCAAGTTTGATGTTAGGAGAAACTCTTGAGTCAAAGGGGTGGAAAGGGGTCACCGGTGTATAGGGCAACGGGTTTAAGCTGTAAACCCTTGACAAAAGGTTCTGACAGAGTGAGTTCCTCTCCAATCTCACTGAGTGTATTTGGAAAGTTCTGAGCACCTTCTCCATGCATGAGTAAACCTACTGAAGAAAAGGGAGATAAAGGAATCGGCGGCTTTAAACGAAAAGTTTAATTTCCTTACCAAAATAAATATGTGGTATCAATCAGCGAGGTTTAATTGAATCCTCTCACCTGTTCCTCGTTTGTCAAAATTCCTCCTGGAGGATTTAAATAGCTGCCTGAATTTGAGTGACATTTCTTTCCCAGTTTTGTCAACATCAATTGTTTGTATTGTAGTGAGTATTTCGCATCTTATTCCGAAAGGATGATAGAATTGATTTGTCTGGATATACTAGAGAAAGACTTGATTCAGCTCATTTTATTGCTCGGAGTTAATATGTAAAGTTTTTCTAGGGCAAGTAAGGCCGCAGACTTTTCCTGAGTGAAGTGGGGCACATCACAGCCCATTTGCATTGTCTATTGACACTGATAATGGAAACAATGGGGGTGATCGGCCAGTAAATCCCTTATTTCTGGGTGACTACTTTCACTTGTCTCTAACTGGCAGTATACTAACATTTGGTTAATGTATTAATATAATTATTATTATATATAACTATTTAATTGACATAGTCCAATTTCATCTAAGCAAAGATGACAAAAAATGGTTTGACCAGCTTTTGACTGCCTTTCCTTTCAAGGACAAAGCTGCACTACATTAGCTGTCTGTATTAGGAGATAATACCTGTGCTGATGATGGCAGCTGACCTTGAGGAGCTTAGATGACAATAACCTTGCTATCATCCCTTGAACCCCAGTTCTCCCAGCTATAGGTGCATGTGTACACACACACACACACACACACACACACACACACTCACTCTGCACGTGCCATATTTTACTTGCTGGAAACCCACACAGCAAATGACCTTTCCTCCCCTCCCTGACGGTTTCATGCAACTGGCAACTGCAGTATTGCTTTGGAGCACATTTGCTTACCATAAGAATGTAATTTTCAGTGATAAGGTCCTGGAACTTGGCAGGGGCTGTGGGGGGGAATCTGTCATTTGGTGCCAAATCTCCAGTCCTGGATGATCCAGGGGCATGCCCTGGGGGACAGCTCAGGGCTGAGTGGGCCAAAGTAATGTCATCCTGTGGAAAAATGATTAATCTATCCCTGTCCATCCTTTATTCCACAAGGAAGGAAGGATGCAGCGCAAAACGCAGTCAGATAAGTGGGACAATGAGGCATATGTAAATTTCATTAGGCTATTGCTAAATTGCCTCATCATTCTAATTTAAGGGTAATTGAAAACAGACTAGGAAAATAAGCACAGTTAAGTTTGTGAAATTATGTGAAACAAGCACTTTTTTTAAAAAGATTTTTTTTGGATGAAGCCTGTCTGCTCAGCTTGGACTCATGGGATCTATGTACCCTTTGAGGGGTGGTATGCAGTGCACATAAAGTACCGAGGGTGAATATCAGAGCTGAGAGCCTCACCATAAATACTCAGGTCAGAGCTGTCAGCCAGAACACTTCTCATAGTGGTCTCTCTTCTCTTTTTAGTTTTAATCCACTCATCATGGGGTGAGTGAGGGAGAGAGAAACAGATACAGGCAGAGATGGCATGCTACAGTACAGTAACAGATTGGAAAGCAGTAAGAAAAGTAGGAGAAAAACGTACTCTGAAGTGTGTGTGAATCCATAATAGCACCACTTAATGACACAAACTATCTTCCCTTGCTGTCGGGAGAGAGGCTAGGCTTCCTCTGAGTCTCAGAGGGCCCACTGTTACAAAACAGAAGACAGTAGGGCTTTGACAGCTCCAAGTGTCTAGGGCCAGGGAAATAATTGATAGCAGGCTGCCTGCATCCAAGGTCCTTTAGCAGTAATTGCAAGCAGAATCTGACTCTCTGATCTCACCAGTGGTATTGGCTATGCCAGAACAGCCTGGCTTTGACAGATTGCCTTCCTGCAGTAATAACTTAGGCATGTTCCCTGTTTTCTCACACAAGGCCATACAGCGCTGTCTCCACCACAGAACTAGCCCAGAATCATCAGTGATTATTTCAAATGTGTATTTTTCTTTTAGCTCTTGGCAGATTTTTCTGACAGGACACTCTTCGTGTAATGGTTTTGCCTCTAGCCAACTACTCCGTACATTGTTTCCTATTGTAATTTTTACTTTTTTTTGTCAGTAACATGAAATTATTGCAAGAAAAAAAATTCAGTGCAGCTCAGAAAGAAACAAACAGATCCAACAGAGTTGTTTTATTTCTGAATTTCTTGTAAAATTAGACATTTATTAGCTCTAAAAAGAGTCTGCTACAAATCAGTTGTGCTGCAAAAATCTTTTCTTAAAATAGGAATTGCCACACATTCTCTGTTGCCATGGCTTTTGCGATGAATGACAGCCTGAAGCCTTTATGGCCTTTTGAGGGATAGTTCTCTCTCTTCCCCCTCCTTCCCTCCCCTCATCTCCTTGTCTCCTCTCCCTCCTCCCCTCTCGCTCAGTGGCACTCTTCCATGCTCACTGTCTGCACTGTAAAGCACTCAGGGATTTATTGTCAGCTGGAGTTTCCTTGATGGGGTGTAATAATACTGTGCCTTTCTCACCCGCTAAGGTGGTAGAATCCCCTCCCTCTGCCGATGAGAGGACCCCTGTGGGCTGCCCTGTGTGCGCCTGTGTTCTGCGGCGGACTTATAAGCCTGGCAGCTCCACCCCATGGCTGTCCAAACAAGGTTTCTCAACAGGCGCCCACATCAAAAAGAGCAGTGCATGGGAGCTGCAGGAAAGTGAAACGGCAGGATGTTGCCTTTAGTTATTTATTTATTTCGCTGTTCACAAACAGAAGAAAAGAGTTAAAAGCATGTGCGCTCTTTTGGCGTAGTAAGGGCTTTTGTCTGTTTGTTTTGTCATTTGGCAGTAAAACTGTAAATTGTTGCTACTGCTAATTACATCTGAGTAGTTTTGTGTTCATAGTTGCCAGAAATTATTTCAGGCAGGACTGATGAGAGTAAACACTAAACTGATTTCTGAATGAAAATCATTAAAGAGATGGAAGTGTAAATAGACACGATCCCCATGACACCCCACAGTAGGAAATGTGATACTGCGGTTAGTAGTTTACTGCCAATGTCTGCCAGTTAATCTAATTTAATCTTTAAATAAAGGCTTAAATCAATGCAAATAAACATGAGTAAATGAGTCTGGGAATAACATGTGGGAAAAATATCAAACACAATATGAAGCAAGTTAAAAGTCCCTAAATGCCTCAAAGCATATTCACAGCTCAGCAGGCGAGCTGCAAAGGCGGCTGCTGGATATTATAAATAGAAACTCCTTGTACAAACCCACATTTAATAAAAGATCCTTTGAATGATCCTTCAATAGGAGCAGACGGTTAGTCAGGTCGGGGTGGGATGAACTGGTCCCAGCTCCCTGTCCTCTGTGAACACTTGGTGGCAAGATGGATGGGCGCGTCATGCTGCTTTGAAATGTCTAAACATAGATGTTTTAGAGGTGGACGCAATGTGAAAATGTAAATAAACTTTATTGGAACTCGGGGTCAGGCTGAGGTTGGATTTATGGTTTTGGCATTCACCCTTAGGCCCATCCGTCATCCTTTTTGCCCTACCAAGCCCCTCAGTCCCAGCTCCTCCTGCTTGAGCCAAGTCCCTCCTCCCCCCTTACCCCCACACCCCAGATCACAAGACCCTCAGCTGAACTACAGCCGACCTGCTGGATCCAAGGCCAGCTGGGCTTCAGATGCCATAATAAGAACCATTCAGTGCCTTTAATGATTGTGTGACTATTGGGCAGGCCTCTTTATCACCCTGTTTTTCAATTTCTCCAGCTATATTTATCGCTTTTTTATCTTTCCTGTTAATTGTTTCATTTCTTGTTACTTTCTCTTTTATCCTTTTTTTTTGATCCAGCAATGTGTGGGAGGTCTAGAGGGACATGTCGAGTTTAGGCTGTCTTCTGTCTCTGCAGTGGTGTCACAAGAGTCTGTGTTCACTTATTTACGGCACAGATGGTTGTCATGCCAGTGTTCCCAAATTATCAAGACATAACAGGACTCTTGTCATCAGCTGTGATCTCACATTAAAAACATTTGACTATTGCTCTGTTGCTGTTTTGTTTTGGGCAAATAACAGCTGTCAGAAACATTCATTTTATATGATATAGGCATCATAATTCTTATTTTGCAATGTAATAATAATTAAGTTGACATTAGGTTTGATTTATTGTAAAGTGCTATACTGAATGGTTGTATGATAAGCTGATGAATATACATACACATTAATGAGGGATAAATTGCAGTCCTGTTTCACTTCATATATATTGCACTTAAATCCTCAGATGGAGCACAACGGTGATTATTGCTGGAAAAAAAACCTCATTATCTTTTCTTCAGTAGCTGTGTTCTTGCACTTGTCCCAGCATTAGAATATTAGAGGACACCTGCCCTAAATGACTAAAGGGTATAGCAGGGAAGCGCTTTGATCTTGTGTGACAGTTTGACTGCCTCGATGGGAGTGGCCCTCATAATCCTTTTGCTTAACTTGTACTTTTTGGCCCAGTCGGGGTCTTGTCCAGGGATAAAGCAGTGGGCTAGGTCTTAATCAAACAGCAGGGTCGCTGCCTGCATGTAACGAAGGGTCTTTGAGGGTTAGAGTGCGGAAGGGCACATTTAGGACAGGGATGACTACACACAAATGAAGGATTAGGCTGTTTTGCCTACTTGGAAATAGAAGCGGTTTTCATTATTGAAAGAGTAAATCAGTGAATTTAGGAACACTGGGAGTTGTTCTCTTTTCCACAGTGCTGACATCATACACCCACTGCGAGAACTATTCATGATCCGCTCTGGCTTGTGTGCCGACTTTCTGATAATTGCCGCAGTCAATCTTAGTTTAATGACTCATGCCGGTCTGCAAAACAAATATCACTGACTGTCACATTGCATGCAAACAGTGCAGCTTCACATAAAAGAGCCTGCTCTGCAGACTCAGTCTGGTCCTAGTCGTCGCCTAAAGGGATCAGACTACCAGTGGTACACAAGTACAAGTAGTGTCATTGGTCAGTTATGTGATTCTTGTTAAACAGTGGGAGCCAAGCCCAGCATGAATGAGCTGTAACGAAGACCACTTATTTGTCACCAGATCTTCTTATAATTATCTTAAAGCCAAATCCAGTCACACTGGGAGTGTTTGTTAGTATGTTATTTTCCTCTAATATTCTTCTCGCACCAAATTGCAAGCACATGCAGAACCACTGTCTCTATTACCTATTATGTTTTTGTATTTGTAAATAACAGGTGGAGATTTGCTGTTATTTGTGATACAACAGACAAACCACCAAACCTTTAAAAAAGGGAAAGACAACTCATTTAGAATTATAAACCATTTTCTCTGTTTGTCACTTCTATTGATTTTCTCCTGCCCCCGTCTCTCATGGTTTATATCTAGCTATAAGATATACTCCTGAGGAGGATTTATTGCAGCTATAGGCCTTGCCCGCCAGGTCTGCCATTACTGAGAGAAGAGAATAGCGGGGGTGGAATGGTAGGGATGGTGCAGTATTGGATAGTGTTTAAATACCGTAAAAAGAGCCTGCTCATTTACCCTGCGAGAGCTTTGCTAAGCAGACTGGTGTGATAATCCTGTGAGTAGCAGGTGGCTTTCTTTTAATGTTGGTGTAAAACAAAATTGCACTTTTTCTCTTCCCTGTTTTCTATCCACATTTTATAATCGCTAAATGAGACAATTGATCGCCTGATGGCAAGAAAACGGTTTCGTACTCAAAGTAGACCTGAGGAGAGGATGATGATACTAGCAGGACAGGAAAAAAAGAGCATTATTGTCTTTACTTTCAATCTCCCATCTTTTTCTTTCTCCCTCTCAGGCCGGGCTGTCAGCAGTGAGGAAGAGGAGGAGGAGGAAGCTGGCCTTTTTTCTTCTTCCCCCACCACTTCCGAATTACCTGCTGGGTCCGAGCTCTTTTATGCTCTTGTTGTGACAGGTAGATTTATAAGGCTTGAAATTTGTACAAATCAGTTGTCATTCAGCGGCAGCTGTCAATGTGTCAAGCTGTCAGGGCCTGCTGTGAGGGAGATGCCTTAGGGGGCTGAGCGAGGGGGCAACCGCCCAGAAAAGAAAATGAGTTCAAACAGACCTGAGAAGCTCCTCTATTCCACAGGCCTCCCTGCCCCTGTGGAGACGCCATCGATTTCTCTTGATGTTGAGCAACAGCGCGCCCAAAAATGACACGGCACACCGCGCTCAACCCAGTCAGGCTGCGACACACCAACGTGCGCTGCACCAATCCCCTCAATCTGCAGTATGCCTCTCATTCTCTGCTAAATGGCTGGAAATCTGTAATCTCTCAGAGGAGGGAGAACACCAGAGTTGTGTTTAGAGATCGCTGGCAATGGCTGTCGTGTTTTCATGTGCCGCTTAAGTAGCTGAAATGGAAATCTCTCAGCGGAGAATGACAAGCGTGTTTAAAGAGTGTTGTCGATTGTTGTCTTGTTTGCTTGTTTTCTGTGGCCTTGTCTCAGCGTGAGCCTCGCCTGTATGTTGATTGGCGGGCCTGCTGGGGCAGTGATGGGCATGACAGCCTCTCTCAGTCAGAAGACCCCAGGTGACACACACCTTCTCCATCCTCAATCCTTCTACACAGTCTTCACAGAGCAGTGGCAAAGACAGGTGCTGCAACCAGTGTGAAGTGTGTGGAAACAAAAGACAACAGCTGACAGAGAAGCTGTGCCATGAGGCTGTGTGCACGTCAAGGTGTGGGATGACACAAATATGCTCATATTTCTCTCATGCGCGTGTCTTTGTGGTGTTATTGGTTCAGCTGTCACATCCAGCGTGTGGTAGCAGATGGAGGCAAACAGGTTATTATTGATAACACATTATTAGCACTCTTTCATGTGTGGTATGAAGTGTGTTACCATTATCTGGAAATTAAAGTAGCAGAATGAAAATATAATGGTGCAAAACATTGTTCATTTTATGTATTGTACAATATGGTGGTTATGTATTGTATTTTTTATTAGGTCTTATTAGGTTGCCTTATTTCATATAAAACATACTCAAGATGTGTCATGTGTCTCCTTTTTGTGTTAACATATATTTTCTTTCTTACCAGACAGCGAACCCATTGAATGCACAAGCTGTGCTTCGGCTTAATGATGCTGTCACATTTGTTGTCAGCATTTTGCAGTTGTGAAACAGTACATGATGTTGTTATTCAAGGTTTTTGTCACCTTGCCCTTCCAATTTAATGACAACAACATAAGAAGGGGGGAAAAAAAACCCTCAACGGAACAGCACTGTTTACATCCAGGTGTGTCAGCCAAGTTTGTTTTCACACCCTTCATGTCTGTGTTTGTTATGTATCACAGCCAAACTCTGTCCCCTGAGATGGACCCAAGCTTGGCCTGCTGAATCTGATTCAAAGGTTTGACCAGAGCTCGAGAGTGAACACGAGGGAAGCGGTTTGAATTCTGCTTGAGAGCTGGTTAATTTGAAACCTGAGGTCTCAATTTCTTTTCATAGCATGCCGTGCTCCAGCACGGATAACCTGGCTTCCATCCAAACCTCCACCTTAACATGTGTGAACACAGTCACAGACGTAGACATACATCAGAGCTGCAAGGCTACACTGTAATTAGCCTGATGAGGTTTTGGTGGGGATCCTCCATGACAGATTCATCATCTGCACCTGGCAACATTGGGTCCCTGGAAGAAAAAAGGTTTCATGGGACAGCGTTGGGAAGGTGACACTCGCTCAGCAGCCCTGCAACAAGGGGTGAAATATTAATCAAAGTTTTCCATGCAGCTATTAACAGCTGCTGGCCGTGGCCTCTGTGTGGCTCTGTGTATATGTGTGTGTGTGTTTATTGTGTGGCAATGAGCAGCAAGTTAGTCCACAGAGAGATGAGTGTGACGTGTCTGAGTTTGTCTTGTAAAAATGCAGCTGTCCAGGACATGACAGCTACAGCGTTAGAGGGGCCATTATGGGGTGTAGAACATTTCCTGGGAAATGGCTTGAAAAATGACAATGCAGCCTGTGCAATATTAATTGCTACACAGTCACCATAAATAAGTCAAAAAGCTTTAAGAGAGGAACAAAGTAGAGCAGAACTGGTTATCCATTGATCATAAAACAAGAGAAAAACATTAAATCTTATGCATCAATTATTTTTATTGTGTTCCTTTCTGAGGAATTAGATTTTAGATATGTTTGTTCTGCTCCATTGTTTTTCATTCGCCTTCCTCTGGGTTACTGTTTGGCTATGAAAACTGCTGGCTGTCTGAGAATCGCAGTAACATATTGACATCCATTCTGTGAATCGTTGCCTTTGTCCTCTGTGACCTTTTGTGACTCTAACTTGTTAAATGTAGGATATTTGTACTTCAAAGGGTTAGCTTTGGTTTGCAAATGAAAACTTAAATGCGCTCCGGACTCCCATTTAGTTGCAAATTAACAGTTCATTGTGGGGAAGCTGTTGGTGCATGTTTGGCAAACCGTTTTTCACGTAATGAATAGCTTACACATGTCATCGGTTTATAAGGTAGCAGAGTGAAAAGAAAACCTTTGACTTTACATTTGCAGCCATAAGGGTGCCTTAAATAATACTTTTAAAATTATATTTAACGTATTTATATAATGTCTTTGACGTGAAAGGAGTCTGTTTACTTTATTTTACTTGCCATTTTACTTGCAATGACACATTTAACCCTATCTTTTATACTATTATAATTCTAGAACTTAAAGATTTTAGAGAGGTGGATTAAAACACTTTATAAAGTTATATTAGCAGAGAGCTGGCAGGTTTTTATTGTTCATGTAGCCCTGTCTTTTCTGCACATAAAAATGTGAGTAAAAAGGTAATCACTGCAGAACTTGTGTAGTTTTTTCTGCTGGTATTGTTTTCATGTCTTGTTACTCAGCAAGCTTTTGTCTGATTTAGCAACGGGCATATGTTGTTTAATAGGAAATTAATTCTCACCCCCACAGCCTACCCCTCCAGTAAATCAGGCATGTTAACCAAAAACCTGAACACAGTGACTAATTAGAATCAAAAGGGCTGGAATCCATAATGGGCCTCCTTCACTCAAAACACTACTCTATAATTGGCCATAAATAAACCCTTGCTGTTTTTGTGTGAGCTGTAAACAGCTGAATGCTTCAATTAAGCAGAAATACACCCGCACCATGTTAAATGCAGGGTGCTTGGGAGCTGCTGACATATGGATATGATCTGCACCCCTGGCTCCCTCGCTGTTCCAATTCAGGCCCTTTTCTGTAGAGTGCGTGAGAAGCACAGATAATTTCTTTTTGCCGGTGTAATATTATAGTGACTCATAAATAGATGGTTACCCTTTTAGTACTAAAAGTTTTCATTAAAGACGCCTGAGTTTTGTTATTGACACCATGGGTTGCCTATGCAGGGAAACACAGTAAAATTTATCAGTGTGCTTTTCCTCACCTAATAAATCATCTAAACAGGGCAGACCATATGGCAGATAAGACCTTGGAAATGTGGCTTCGGCATGTGAAGAGTCAAGTTGCTTGAAATCAGGAACGATCACAGAGTGCTCTCTTCCTTTCCCCCCTCGCTCGTCCTCTCTCACAGAATATCTCCTAGTTATTTTACACGCCATTTTCTTGTTCACCTTATCACCTCTTTGTCACTTGTTTTTTTTCACTTTCCCCCAAGAAGGGAGAAGCAATTCCTATGTGTAAAGGACTGGGAGTAGATAACTCTCTCTCTCTCTCTCTCTCTCCTCCTTTTCTTTCTCCCTCTCTCACACTCTCACCCCCCCCCCCCACCCCCACCTCTGCCGAGAGGGTCCTGGGAGGTGCACAGACTGATGGGAGAGGATGATATATGTAGCGTCTGTGTCCCGGCTCTCCTCTGGCCCTTTGTCATTAATCATAGCCATTAGCTTTTCTCACTGCAGCCTTGTCTGTGCACCGCTATGAAAAAGCAGCCTTTTCTCTCATATCCCACACCAAGAGAGCCTGCTAATACTTCTGCCTCACTGTCACCTAGCTGCATTTTCAGCACACAACAGATTGTAATGTAGAAGATGGATATAAGATCCAAAAGCTGCTATTCTTCACTAGCTAGGAGAGGGAGGGATTATTGAGTGGCTGTAAAGGAGAATTGATCATCAATATTGATTTTTGCCAATAATACTTTCTCCCTTTGTGCTTTTGCAGTCTAGGTTTTTCTCAATATACTGACTGTTAAAACACTCATTGACTAAACAATAAACAAGCAACATAATTCAAATGTGATAACATGTGTTTTTTGGACTGGTTTAAACTGGACTTGGCTCTGTGGAAGGCTGTAGAGAGTTGGTTTAGATGGCCAAACGTGTGAACTAATGAGAATAAACAGCTGGCCACTGTGGTGACCATCTAGTGTAATAGAGATATATGGCCACCAGCTCCTGCACGCCTACTCCTCCAATCCCCAAACTGTGCCTGACAGATATACTAAAGCCTCATCAGTCTAGTCCCAGTCACACCAAACACACACACACTTTTGTGTCATACACCCACACTCAAAGGCCTAAACTCTCAGGCAAAGCAGCACAGATGTGGTGCAGTCCACATCCACTCTCTCTCTCTCTCTCTCTCTCTCTCTCTCACACACACAGGCATGGAGCCAGCACTTTCCACATTAGAGAGTCAACCCTCTTTTTCTCATTTCCCTAACTGTATCATCCATACTGTACCTAATGAAATGATTGCAAGTAGTTATTGCTGACTTATTATCTAGACACACAGCTTTATCAAAGTGCTGCATTGATTTAGTGGACTGTGTCGCCAAGAAAACTCCGGGGATATTTCATTTGCCTGGCTTTGCCATAATAATGGGACCCATCCCAGTATGCATTATGCATAGATAGACCATAGATAATTCAAACAGGAGGAACACATGCATTACCTTGGCGCTGTAACCTCCCAGTCTCATACTGTCTATTTTATTAGGCTGTGGTGTTGTTTGTTTTCTTGCGCTGCACTGGGATCCCATTACAGTGAAATGATAAGAACCTACACCACAGCCGGCAACATGTACAAATTTGTGTCATAGTTTTCAGCTTTGATAAATCCCAAACACCTTATTCAGCAGGTATTTGTGCTTCCTCTCATTTGACGGTGTTATGTCCTTTCAAAGAGGGAGCTAGCTCCAGGTGGCTCTGTGCCCCCCCCTCAGGGTTTGCAGAGCGAGATAAGCGTTTGTCTTTCCTATTCTAAAGTGGCTCCTGTTAAGCCCCATACCTGGAAGATGACTGATTTTGACAATACAATTTACATCTCTGTATAAAACAATCTCACACTGCGCCTGCCGATTTACACCGGATTAAACTGTTTGTCTCTGTCACGGGGTAACCACACAATCTATCAGGGCCTCTGTGCCTTTTCCAATACCACATTCCTTCTCTTGTCCCTCGAGAGCAGAAAATTGATCCAGAATAGAGTGCAGGGCCTCCCCCCTTTTAAAATTGCTACAACAGCTTTGGAGGACCTACAATTATTGAAACATGCAGATGTCAGTAATTTCAATAAAACTGATATGGTAGTAATGAAAACATCTGACTGAGGGGGCGACGGCTACAGGATTTATGGCTGCATTAGAGGAAAAAGGCTGAGATGACAGTTTTGTAGCGTTGTGCGGCACTCCCTTGTTTCACACACATTAAAGGCGCCGATCAATTAGCGTCCGACGCCGTTAGCTTTGCCACAGACGGTCCTTTTACGGTGACATGAAAAATGCATAGGTTCCTTGGAGAGATTTTGGAGCCATTAGCTATCCTCATCCTCACGTTTCTGTGTAAGTGTGCATTTGCAGTGATGTATGGCTGTACAGTAACCCTAAGCGTTTTGTATCGTTTTATCTAGGCATAACATTTTAAAGGATTTTATGTTCCTTTTTGTAGAGACTGGAGTGTAAGGGCAGGGTTGGGTCTCGTCAGAACCAATCGCCATAATAGAATGTCACAATAAAGGGTTGCAAGAAATGGGATATTCAATTTATTTTGGCATTTCTGATGCCAATATCTGCACTAATTTTACCATCACCACTATAGATTATTTAATATAATAATAAAATGGTAAGTTACATTTTAGTGTTGATGAAATGTGGTTTGGCTCCTCTTTACATCATTAGCATGTAGCAACTCTGCTAACAGAGTAAAAAAATGTAAAACAATTCCTCAGTCCAATCTTGACATACATTTCTGCAGTGTGCATGTGAGTTAGTGAGTGAATGTTAAGATTGCATTTTAAAGCCATTATTGCAGCAGTGCCGATCGTGTGCGTCCCTTCCCTGCAGGTGGTTTAGTGTTAAATGCACATGTTTCAGTACAGAAATCCAGATTAACTCTATGCATATTGTCGAGCTACTCAGATCAAAATACCTCTTTCCATCCATTATTGCAGTCCTATGATCTCATGGTGTCTGAGTGCTGCCTTTCTGTTCCCCTTAGGTGAGTCATTGCAAGGCCTGTCAACCTCTCTGCTCCATACGCCATATGTCTAATTCTAATTAAATGAACATTAAGACCCCTCCTCCTCCTCCACTTTTTCTTTTTCTCACCCTTCCTGATGCTATCAGAGCTTGGAGAGCTCAAATGTTAAAGTAATGAATGTGTTAGCACTGTGACAGGAGCAAGAGAAGGAGGAGGAGGAGAGGAGGCTGAGGAGTGACTTCGCACTGCAGCTAGGTTTTCTTCCACCATCGGCCACAATGGCAGCAACAGGGCTTGGTCACATTTGATTTGCATAACCTGCTAAAAAGCTATCAGGGGCCAGCAATTGATTGAATTTCACCTCAGAGAAGTGCTAATTAATAACAGTGCGGATCTGACAGGCCTTTATTATGTGCGTGGGACAGGAGATGATGTCTGTATTAGCAGGGTCTCTGGAAGCTGTGGAGGAGAATATAGAATGATGAATTAATGGAAACTACTATGCCCTGGCTCCATCATCATATCATTAGGAGACCATTGATGGTTTCACACTACAGATAGAAATCTATAACAGTGTGATGGTGCAGTAATATTTAGGCAGCAGCTTATCATCTGCTCTATATCACGGGTTGAGTATGTGGTTCATATTCTCCATCAGCACTCAAGTGCGAGTGAACTGGGATTTTTGGAATTGTGGACTAAGCAGAGGTTTGTTTCAACATTTTTCCTGGCACACAAACATGGCAACAAAATGATCTGTCCAAGATTATGTGTTTTTGAGAGATGTATTATTCTGCCAGTTTTATTGACTTAATGTCTACTCTTAGCTTATTTTGTTGGCAAATTATCCAGCAGTAATTGTCAGTTATCTTCATCTGCTTGTGATATAGACTTGACATGGACGTAGTCTGAAATTGAGGTTTTTCAAAGACCAGATGGCTTTTTGGGCCTCAGGGTTTTTTGTAGAATTCGTTCAAAGCCAATTGGTAACTCACATCACGAATGACATACATTTCCACATGCCGTGCAAGGAAGTTTCAGAACAAATATAAACCAACCTTTTTGTTCTTCTTAAAGTTCACATCCTCTATGTTTTTCACAGGATTGGTAGCCTAGGTAGTCAGGATTGGTAGCCTAGGTAGTCATCCCATTCTCCATTATGACCCATGCCATGCAAGGGAAAAGACCACAGGGCCCATACTGTTGCTATGTCTACACATTTAATAAATATCTATCCTCATAAAATTGTATTAAAGCACTGAGAACTGTGGTTAGGGTGGATGGGCGTCACATAGAGTAAAAAGATTTATTTATTTTCTTCTGTGTTTTTTCTTGTTTTTTTTCTCCATTTCAATCAGTGAGGTCTTCATGGAAAGGCTTTGATTGGAGCTGCCAAAGGGCTCTTGCGCACTTTGGCCAAAATGATCCCCATAGCCAGGGCGATAACATTCATAGACGCCATCATAAACTGCCCGAGCGGTATGCTGCATTGTTGCCAGCAGTAATTACTCTGGTAAAAACAACTTAACTATGTGTAAATGACCACTGGTGCTTGGTGAATATCATATTTCCTGAATAAGTTATTAGATTAAGAGGCTGCACTGTGAAGAGATTGAAAATGACAGATACAGAAATCAAGCCCAGATTGCGTGGTATATCTGACCAGAAGTTGCTTCATAACATCACTAATAAGATGAATTCCTTTTTTTTGTAACCATGACCCTCTACTGCAATAAAACAGGTCTTTGTTGTCAGTGTGTGTTTTTCTGTTATGAATTGCAGTTCACTGCTGAAACAGATACAATAATGCAAACATCTCCCTTTTTACGTCTTTTATTAAGGCACTATATAAACACACATTCAGTATATTAGATACAGTGGTACTGTGTGAGAGAAAGATTAGAGTATTCCTCAGATAAAGAGCCCCATTATAGTGGTTTGCTGCTTATTCAAGGTCGTACTGTATACTAGTAGCATAGTGATGCTTTCATGGTGTTCAATGCTTATTGCTCTAAATTAGCTCTCCTAAATCATGGCGGCCCTTCGGATGGGACGCCTGAGAGTCCTGCATGTGTTAATGTTGTATACACCCCACAATTCCACTTGAAGCAGAAACACTCTTCATCATTCCACCAAACAGGGAAATGCCCCTGGGTAATGAGACTGACTGCAATTGAGAGTAACTTATGGAGCTAATATTCTATATCTGCACATAACCAGGGCTCTACAGGACGTCATAAACATACACTCGGGTGTGTTTCCCCAAACATCATTCTGCCATGCATATTATTTCCCTGTCTGTCTTCATGGCAGTGTTGTAATTGGAGGCCGACAAGATGAACTACGTTTGATATAACAGAGCAGATTCTCTGAGGAGTTCCCTTATTTGGGGTAATGCAATTTATTGTTTGTGTTTTGTCTGTGTGCAACATGCTGTAATGCAACTCTCTGACTTGGACCCAGCTTTTAAACTATCATATAAAATCAGAAGATGAGGCTACATTCACACTTTACTTTTTAAAACATAATTGATTTTTTCTGCGTTTATAGCTCGTGTCTGCACTGCCAAGGCTTTTAAACACCCAGTGCAGGATGCTAACCCAGGTGCCTTACAAGGTTAGTGTTGTATTGCTTTTGCTTTTGCTGTTTTATCAGGTTTAGACAACAAAAACTGGTTTTGTTTTAGAAAAATAAAATACATTTCTTAAATAATGTTAAAAATTAATCCCAAAAATGATCAATGCAGAAATCTATATTCTGAACCTGTATTATGTTTGAATCAGCATTGCTATTATTTTTGGTGAAGCTGGGCTCATCTTGAGACTATATATGTATCCTTTAAAGTGTTTGCGTCTCAGATCAGGCTTTAGTCTTTGCCTAGGACTTCCCAGAGAATCGTTTGTCTAAATGTGCATTAGTCATTATTGTTAGGGCCTTTATCGGAGCTCATAGATCTCACAACAAATAGGTGGCCTGTGACAGAAATAAGGTGCTAGTATTCAATAGCCCACCCCTGTGTTCTACTCTCCACTCCCTCCCTATTTCCATCTCTCTACCTTTTTCTCTCAGTTGTAACACAAAGACATGCATAATGTGGACTGCAATCTGATAAGTGTTCCTTCATGGTAGCCCTCCCCTGCTCTACACATCACAACAGTTAAGAGGGAGTGTGTATATTTGTGTGGGTATGTGTGTGAGGAAGAAAGAGAGAGAGTGAGCAGATCAGAGCAGGGGGAGCTGTGGTTGGGATTGAACTGGGCTGTCTGAAGTTGATTAATCGGCCTGTGAGGGTGAGAGACTCCCGGGCCAGGCAGCAGGGTCCATCCCCGTGGCATGTGATGCTGATTGGCTTTGTCCTGTGCGTCTGCGCTGGAGGAGCGGACATTAAGATTAAGTGATGCTGTCGTGTCGGGGAGCACTGCACTGCATCATTCTGGGAAGAGACAGCTGTGCTGCTTAATCCTTCATCACCAGGGGAGAGCTGCCAGGACCCAGATATACAGCCAAAGATAACCCTCCATAACTTCTGCTAAAGATCAGGAAACTTTGAATTCGCATCCATCTGCTTGGCTCTGTTCAGCGCAACCTCCCTGTGTCTGAGTGCTAGAAATGAGCAGTCACTAAGAACGCTAAATAAAAGGGAGGAGGAGGAGGAGGAGAAAGTGAAGGATGGCTGAAGGGAGTAATCTAAGACCAGTAGTGTGGATGAGCTGTGTATGGATAACCTCTGGCACCAAAGACTGCCTTTTGTCTTTGTGAATGATAGAATCATAAGAGATAAATGACAGACAAACTAACTATGTTTTTAAGCCTAATTAATTATGGGCAAATCAGCTTGATTGTGCTCCACCGTACCATGTTTTTTATTTTTTTTATTGAAGCTTTTTCATTGTAGTGTACACATATATTTATCATTATGTACTTCAGTTCAAAATGTCTGCAAAGAACCCTGCTGAGATTCAGGACCTCTGACATGTTGTGGTTAATGGTGGGAGTACAGTCCTCAGAGCTGCAGTTATATGTTGTGACACTGGTGTTAAAGGCTGCCACTATAGTTTTCCGATGAAGCAGAGGCGCAGCCAGTAAGCTGTTACCCAGATTGGTGCTTTTTATCCACTCCAGTATGTCCTGACTTTAGTCTTATTTGCAACAGCCTTTCTTCACTGAATGCTTTTAAATATTCAGGTTTACAAATGTGATTGTGTTTAATGGTATAATAGTGAGATTACAGTAAGAAACTGTGGTGAAAGTAAACCTGCATGTCTCCAACCCACGCAGGCTAGTTTTGTTAAAATGGATTGTATTTACTCTAGGTTTGCCAGCGAGAAGAGCAAGCTGGTGTGTTGTGAGAGAAGATAAATCCTGGGCGGAGGCCGAGTGGCTGACTGATTCCTCCTGTATGCAGCGATGGGTGGCGTCAGCAGGTTTCACACTGCTGGCCTTTGCATGTTTGCAGCTGGCTTGATGCAGCTGTCAGACTGTGATTGATGAGTATCATCATTTAAAGTGTAAAAGAAAACGTCTCTGTGAAGGGAGACATGATGAACTGCCGCCTGCTGGTGCTCTCAGAGACACGCTCGGCGCTTCCTCCACCCCTCTCCCTTTTTCTCCCTTCTTGCTCTCCTCATTTCTACTTCACTGCTCGCCTGTCCATCCCTCTATTTCTCTCCTTCCATGCTTCTTTTTTTCTTGCCTTCTTTCCATTTTTATCTGAATCTTTAAGCACCTCCCTAATCGTGCCCTTTTCTTATGTGTTCCTCCCCCTTTTCTCCTCTTGCTGTTCCTCTACATGCTCCGTGATTTCCACTGATGTCCTTCTGCTTTTATTCAGCTTTATTTACTTTACTTCTGTTGCTTTCGCTGTCTTACATTGACATCTATGTGTCTTATTTGTTTATAGTGCAGGGATGAGGAAGTCCTCAGAAGCAGCCTTTGATTTCCTCTGTATCCGGCCTTTAATATTTCTTAGATCATATGAAATGTCTACATTCATATGGACCTTGGAAAGCAATATATTTAGTCCCTGCCTGCATACCTCCACAGCAACCATGACAGTGACATATTAGTTATGCTGTCTTTTGCAATGTGATATCTTTAAATTTGCCACCTTGTTAAGTTTTGATTAATGTGATTCCATTTCAGCAAAGTAATTGGCTTGGCCCTGTTGTGAGCGATACACGGGCGTTGCGCCGGAACAAACGCTCCAACATGGTAATGAGGCAATGAGTTTGTTCTATGGATGTTGGCAAGTGACAGTTATTAATGATTGTTATGATAAACAGACGAGTGCAGATCTGGGGGATGAGTCTGCCCAGACTGACAGTTTAAAAATAACGTGCACTGGAAAGTACTAACGAAGTAATACAGTGTTAGGAAAACAATCATGCAGGTTGTCAGAGGAAGAGGTGTAATTACAGAGCAACACTAGCCTGCCTGGGAGGAGCTGGCTTCTAATAGAGCCAGAGGAATATGCACTGACAGAGGAGAGCAGAATGATATACAACTTTAATTGGATCATCTTTTTACCCCCCCTCCTTTCTTTTCTCAGAATACAAAGGAGGTCTGTGCTCACAGCTGTGTTATGATAGGTTTGGTCTCCTGTGAAGACTAGTGACCCTGTGTAAATGACTGTATAGTACAGGGAACCGCTGTGTTTGTGTGATCCGAACAAGAACTGTATGACTGTTGCCTTCCTTGTCTCTGCTCATTATCAACGGTGGAAAAGGTGTATACAATATGTTTAAGTGGTGTGAAATGATGTAAATGTAGATTCATACTAGCTTAACCTCTTATTTCCATGGTATATATGGAGCAGAAGAAGACTTTCTCTTGTCAGTTTATTATTGTCTTTTAACAATGACTGAGGAAATGTTAGCATGGTGCTGTAAATAATTGATAAATACCACATGGTTTTAAATGCAGGAGTAAAACCACATTTCTCCCTCCTGCTTCCTCTTTTTTTTCCCCTGTTGGTAGCATATTAAATCTGTCGATCTTCCGCCATCATGCATGAACTTTTGGTGACATTTAACCTGTACCAGTGCATGGCTGTCATGCAATACTTGCTTTTGGAATGTGATGATCAGATGACTTCGCCGACCTTTGGGTGAACCTTGTCTGGTGTTGATTTAGTGAGGCACAGAGATCAAAGAGACTCTCTTGGCTTTTGTCAGTAGGCTGTTGGTGTTATGGGCCCTGAGTGTGAACATAACCAATACTACACAACGCCAGTGAGCTAGCAGCATGCTAACTGTGCAGAGGTCAGAGAAGGAATCGACACTATTGAGTTGTTTTCTTTTCTTCTTTTTTCATTTAATATTTTTTGCACTTTCCAAGAATTCTATGTTTTTGTTTACATGACTTTCACTGTGAAGCAGTGGGAATTTATTCTTTCTTATCTTGATGATGCCAGTGAACATGTTGTGGTCACTACTGTTTCCCTTATAAGGTGGAAATAGCTGGGAACGGACTCATAAATCAAATTATTAATTCAACATCAGTATATATTTATATATAGAGTCCCTATCTACGGGTCACATGCCACTATCTGCACTATGGTGAAATAGTTAAGTATGCTGAATGGAGTTTTAATCCCGTACTCAACAACAGAAGGAGAAAACCCCCCCCCTGAATAAACAAGTCAATATTTCATTTTCCTCTTTCATTCCTATCTGGGTTGACTGTGGAAATTGATTGTGGTTAGATGGTCAGGGAAGCAGTGGTGATTCAGTGCAATTTTCAAATAAACTGAAAAAGAATTGTCATTCTGTAATGGTTTTAGTTGGCAGTAAGTGCCCCGGTTGGAATTTCAGGGCCCTACGCTATCCATTATGTGAGTTTTCCAACACCCTGTCATTGTTGACAGGTGGATTATAATTTTTCTCCAGCAGAACAATTGAAATGACAGCGGTTTAACAAACTTGGATGGGACAAAGGGAGGCATGGGGTTCCAACAGGAAATATGCTGCCAAATCTGTGTGCACTTTGTGTTAGGAAGTGAAAAGTCCTGCTTTCTATCTTACTCAGGAATACGAGTTTTCCAGATTGTCCAAATATGCACTAAACAGGGCTGCTTTTGATAAATGAGTGGTTAAAACAGTTTCTACATGAATTCAGACCCCTTAATAATCCTGGAAACCCACAAACCTTTGACCTACAAAGTATGATAACTGAAAACTGAATTTGAACATAAGCACCTTGATCTTCCCTGCCCTTTTTATATTACACACAGCTTTGGCTAGGATCCCTTTTCCATGCCAGTTGCTTCCTGGTGCTGTCATGCAGATTCTCTTCACGGTTCCGTTCCTGTTCTTTTTTGAAGGCTGTGATTCCTGGCCATATGGAGCCCATCCCTTTGTCTTCTGTGTTGCTATCGCATCACGGGGCCTCTGGTAGAGGCTGGGTTAGCGTGAGGAGCTGCTTGGTGACTGTCAACCCTAGTAGTCTTCTGTTGGCTGACATGTGAAGCCGTGCAGCATACTGTAGCCCTGATGTTGGAACTCACTAACAATTAACTTGAGAAGGCACTGACACAGGGCCTTCTGTCTCTACAAGCATCGGGAGGAGACAGCTGTGTGTTATCTCATAGACCATAAATCAGTTATTACTGTGCCAATTTAAGAGGACATTGTATGGATGTTGACATCATTTTACAAGAACGCATGAACTTTGGAAATATTTTTGGGGGTGTGCGGGTAAAATGCTGATGAGTAACAGGAAGTGGAGGACAGTATGGTAATGGTAGTCCATCTACCAGCTGCACGTTGTCTCTTTGGGCTTGTATCAACACTCCTCCTCCACATGGCTCTGTTTCTCTTTGGTGTCCCCCGCTTCCCCATTTTCTGCTTGCTCCAACTTCAACAACTACAATCCGTCCCCCGCCCCCCCCGATGCCCCCCGTTTGACTTCATAATGAGTTTAGTCAGAGTGATTATAGCTGTACTATTCTACTGTCACTGATTATTAGACGAGCTAAAGCCAAAGACCTTTGTCAGCTATTATTTTAATAGCACTATTAGTATGAGTCCTTGGTGACCATCACCTTCATCAGTCATCATGAAGCTAATTGTGTGGTGCACGTGCAAAGTGTTTTTGTGCTGTAATGACATCACAGTATGAACAGTGGAATCGTCTGTTTCCCTGCAGAAAGTACCATTTTGGTCCAGCTGGCAAGATTCTCTGTTAAACTCAATGTAGCAAGTCCTGCAAGTTGTGGACTTGCAGATCAGGCATGAGACAGCTGAATGAGTTGCTTACTGGAGTGAAGTGACACCTGTCTCCCAGACTGCCCTAACTCATGTGCACCGGTGAGGTTAATCCTTCTGTGGAAGCTTGTCACATGACAAAGGACCACAGGCTGAGAGAGGCCCGGTGGGTTTAGTTTGAAGCAACACCATATTGTTAATATTTTAAGCCTGGTTTGGAATTAAAGCCATGCTGTCACTATGTAATATTTGGAATAATTATGACTACTTGGTGGAACCTGATGTGTTGTGTACATGCTACACGATACGTGAGGGGCCGGTGTAATATGAGTAAAAGCTGGTTACAGGATGTGCTGATGATATGTTCTGTCTGGGAGGAGGCTATGGTGAGAACATATTGATGTTGATTGATTTTTCTGTGGCAACTGGTCAACTAAGGTCGGCTCGTCTTCATTTTCAAATGCCAGGCTTGTAAATGTGTCATAATACTAAATATTTTTTATCTTTCTTTTCATGTCTGCCTGCTTTGCTGACTCTTGAACGACACTGATGACACTGTGGGTTTCTTCAAAATAGGTAAGCTGTAAAATATTCACCTCAGAATCATACAACACAGTCACTGTTATATCTTGTTTTATTCACAGAAATAGAGTCCATAGCTCAACCATCTGCTTGCCTTGTTTACCGTGCAGAGCGTCATTGTGTGTGTATTAATCATGCTTACACAAGTGTCTTAATTACTCCCAGTGTAGCTGCTCCCTCTAGAACCCAGGAGATGACCTTTCTTTCTCTGTTCTTTTTACGCCATTAATCATCCATAATCAACACCGTCAGAGTCAAGGAGAGGGCCACTCAGAGCTGCCCAACACTGCCCACAGACCTCTGTCGCACACACACTCAGATCTTTATTAATGGCCCACACAGAGAATAGACGCAAACATAATTACACACATAAATACTAACTTTACCATTGCCATTTAAATGGACTTGTCTAATTTGCCTGTATGAAATGTGTCATGACGATGTACCCGGTGATGTATTCATCCTCATGAAGGTCACTTTTCTATTAATATTCAGAAGTCAATTGTCTGTCATTTTGATGTTCTCTCTCATATCCTGCATGAAACTGGAGGAGCATGCCCACAGGCCTAACAAATGGTATTTCACTTATAAATGCGATGCTCTTGACATTCATGGCAGACACTGATTCATAGCCATCACATAGCTGATATGTCTAAGTGCCCAGGACGCACAAGGAAGTGAAAAACTACGGTGTGCAGGGCTTTTAACATTTCAGATCTTGTTTAGTCCTGCCAATGGCAGATTGACAAGTGGAGTTTCTGCTGTAGCAGGTAACTGACATGCCTGGCTTCTCCCCCCTGCTGACTGAAAGCTTAATATATCATTTGTCAGTCAAGGATGGGCTTTCATTCAATCATGGCTTGGCATCCGCTCAGATGCCAGCTGGGGCTTCGATTTCATGCAAAAGAGAAGTTGAAGACACGCTTAGCAGGCATGCCCTGGCTGTAGGGATTTCTAAAATGGTGTTGTTCAATACAGTTTTTTTTATAAATTATCTCCTCGCCAGAGACGTTTTCAGCATCACTTGTGATCGTTTTCAAATAAGGAGTTAAGATATTTCCGTAATGCTGGGTCATCTTGCTTCACTTACATGCAAAAGGACAAAACGCCACTTCAAAGTTCTATAATAGTTTTATGACTGCCCACAAATTGCTGTCATAAATTTTTCATTCTTTTTAATTTACTGCCATAAATCAAGGCTGCTGTGGGCTTTCTGCTGTAAATGGGATTGCTCCATAGTTTTGGCATGCAGCAATCTGGCTTTGAATCTCTGAAAAACAGACAGCATGCGGAAGGTAGTGCATTAATTTGGGCCTATAAATTATGCACTTACTTTTATAATGTCAAGCCATAAATAATGTTGATGCATTGGGAACTGCAACACATCACCCATAGAAATTATGCATTTGAGATGAATGGGGATGCTATGATGGATAATGGATCTCCACCAGTGTGATCTATTTAAGTTTGCTCCCCAGAGGAAATGATGGTGTAGAATTAGGGATACAAGTTAAGCAGTAGCTGTTTCATATTCGTGAAGTGCCTCACCTCACTTAGCTCGGTTGCATTTTAGGTTGCTCAGCATGTCCTAAACGTTAAATGATTATGTAGAATACATAAAAACATATTGTTCAGAGCTGCACCAAAACTGCACCCCTGAAGATGTAGCAGCTCCACTGTAGCTCAGCCTCGGTGCCAAAATAAATGTTGCTGTTGTTTTTTTTCCCACAACTTACTCCCCAGAGGACCAGATGGATGATTAAGTAAGGGACTTTAGTAAGGCTTTTGAAAATGCTTAGTACACTGAACTCCTGAATATTGTGTATTATCTACCATTAGGTGGAAATAATACTAGCCACTCGCCCTGTAATGGCTTAGAAGAAGAATAATTGAATGTGCTTATGGGCTGTGGTTCAGTGGAGTCATGTGTGAATGGAAATGCATCAACGCCCATCTGGTCTTAATAATATACCTCTGTATTCCTCTTCAAACTGAGAATCAAGGAGTTTTAGCCGTATAGCACAGCGTGAACAGCTTCCAATCCAGTTCTCTGCTTGTGTTTTATGATCTTCTGGATGGAATAATTATGTGCAGAGAAGCTGGTTTGGACAGCTCATTCATTTTTACTTGATTGTATTGACAATCCTTTCTTGGGCAGTCAAGGTAAATGCTGTGATCAATACTGTAGTATTGGCTTGCATTATCACAATAATCCTTATGTGAGAAAATAGGAAAATAGACTAAAAGGAAGCACGATGACAGAAGAACCATCATATGATATAATACTATTTACTTTCTTCCAGATATTTCTCTGGATTTGTTGTTGACAAATAAATATCTGCTCTGACTGAAGGCAACAACTAGGGATCAGTGGCTGTTAAAAGACAATTATGTTTTAGTGGTTTGCTATTAAAATGCAACTCCCCCTGTTTTGTTATATGAGGGCTTGCAAGCCTATATAACACAGACAGAACAGGGTTATGTCTCTGGTCAAATTAAAGCAATGAATTGACTGAACTCTAATAAATGTTCTGTCATGTCATTGAGTTTGATACCAGACGGCGGCATGTGCATGCATCAGACAAAGCCCCCATTTCACTTTGGTGGGTATAAATCATGTTGATGTTCACGTGGTGGTCTTGTGTACACTTTAAATAGAGGGAGATGCCACATCAGCTGCACAGTTAAAGTTATGGACCATAGCGAAGTAATTAAACAGTCACCCTGGGCAAAATGCTGCAGTGGAATAATCAGAACCTTAGAGGGTCTCTGTGAATTGGCCATTTATTCTTGCCTTATTGATGTTTGATCCTTTAACACTGACCTCACTGTTAGAGATCTTAGAACTCTGGTGACACAGAGGGAAGCCTGTTGTTTTTTTCCACTTCTCTTTTTAGACAACACCCAGTTTTCAGCAAATATTTCCAGTTGACCCCATTTTCCCCCTCTGGATAATAAGCTCTGACACTGACAGTAAATATCTCTCTGGGTTTCATTACCCTCTGTTTGCCATCATAAATTCTTCCAAAGAAGAGACATCCCCAAAAACTAGCCATGCAGGTAGATTTGTGTGAGGCTGGGTATGTGCATATTTGTGAGTAAACATAAGCTGCCTTCCTCTTACCCCTGGAGTTTAAAATTCAAGCATAAAAACACAAGTTGTTAGTGTTATTCATATTTGCAAATTATAAAACATTATAATGTATTGTGGGCCTACAATCACAACATGTCCTCTTATTGGGCTGGGTATCACTGTGTGTACAACTGATCACAGATAAACAAATGCTAATTATTCTTTTGCCTGTTCATGCACAGAGCAGCCATCTTGGATTCAGAGGTTTTGTTTCCATGGAACTTTTATGATTTTCTTTTCCTAGTAATATTTCCTTTACAGTGATTCCTTTTGATCTAACTCATAATAGACAGTAAATGACAGATAGTTCATCAAGTTTAAAAGCACTTGTCCTCTCTAAACAGTCCTATTTGTACAAACCATGTGGCATCAGGTTGGAAAATTCTGACCTCCCAGAATGCACCATTGTGTTAGAGCGCCTCTGAGAGTGCGAGTACCTCAAAGGGATTGTCGTGTTTGGATACACACACAAAATAAACTCTGTGTCTTTGAAATAGGAAGTATAGGAAGCTCCTGCAGTAGATAGATGATACTATTTTTAAGATACAAAGTATCTTTCAATAGTATATCATGGAGACTTTACAGCTGCTATGGAAGGCAGTTTATTGGAGTGGGCTCTGCAGGAGTACAGTATATCCATGTCTCCAGCCCTTTGCTGCCCTTGCCACAAAGTCAACAGACTGCAGGGCTGTAGTCAGCGTCCCTGCCCCCTTGATTTAAGACTACACTTACCAGAACCCAGTGAGGCTGTTGGTGCTCTCTTTTTCTGAGAGCTGTCACTCTTGTGTGTAATTTGCCCTGTTGAAGGAAAAAAAGGAGCTCAACTCAAACCGTGAATAATGAGTGGTTGTTAGCTTTTGAGACAGAACAAGCAAAGCGAAACACAAAACACTCCAGTGAAAGAACTGTAATTACCCACAAGCCTATGAGTGCACTCTTAGAGGGATTGTTATTGTGTGTGAATGACCTTTCATGTCTTTGGCATGCTGCTCTGTGGCTCTAAGTTACAATGTTGCAGCTCCGTGCAATCTGGTAGCTTATAGAAATAGGAAATAAATATGTCACTTATGAATGCTTTCAAAGATTGCTTTAAGAAATAACTTTATCTTCTTTTTTTCCACGCATGAAGAGTGTTTTGTAGTCTGGACTTACTTGGAAATAAAGCTCAGTTTCAAACAATTCAGAAAGGCTGGTATTAAAAGCATTCATATATTACACTGTCTCTCCTCTGATCATTTGCATTTCAACACATCAGCCTGCTGATTCAGACTTTAACATTAGCTTTGTTTTATAAAATGTACCCTCCGAGACCACCCATAGGAAGATGGATTACTGGGAGATATGCAGCTTTCCCTCAGTCTGTCCGCAACTTCAAAAAGTCCCGCTCAGGCAGCAACAAATGGACAGATTACACAGTGACTAAGGGATGACAGATAACGCAGAGCAAGCAGAACTGCAGTACGGGAACCTCCTGTTCCAAGCCTCACAGACTGACTTTTTTTAAGATTTATTCCATCAGTCAAGTAATTAACATGATTTATGGTGCTAGGGTGACTGTAGTGAGACAACAAAGAGGTCGGGCGGTTCCTCCCCCAAGGAGATGCTATCAGGTGTTTTCTGCTGTGCTTGCAATGCAGTCAGCATGCAGCTGTAAATCCAGCCATTCTGCATTGAAGAGAGATGACCCCCCCACCCCCTCCCCTTTCTCCCTCTCTTCTTTTCTTCCCTCTAGTTCTCTCCCCCTTCCTACTCACCCCAGGAGGTCACAAGTTCACAGCTCGGCCTTAACTGTTAAAACCTGGGGTCTGAACTTCTGACCTCACCTAGTGTAAAAAGGAGCACAGTGAATAGTGTTTATAAGGGCTGCCATTCTGAGAGGCCAGAGGGGTTTAGTGAAGTGCAGGATGATAAGGCCCACTCCTCAGCGAGCTTTGCCTCGGACACACTGACCTTTAGTACAAGTGCAGTAAGTAAACACTGCCCCTTAAGGCCAGTGAAGGGTATAGCACTAGCACAGTTTTATCATTTGTTGTGAGGGTACATGAAAACTGTAACAAATCTCTAAGCTTAATTTTACATCTGTAGTCTTCCAGACTTGATGCCAGTATAGATATTGCCTTGAAGCATTAGCATAGTAACTGTCTGAAAGCAAACAATCACTTTCAATCTTGCCTTATTCATCTGTCACATAAAATATGTACAACACTCATACCTGCTTTCACAAGTTCCCCCTCGTTGTTGTCGCTCGCAGGCAAAAACAAATGTGCAAGAAGTGCTCGGCTTAGCCCTGTTTACACACACTCTGCTTTTTCTGTAACCTCTATAAAAACAAAATGCAGTTTCTCCAGGCTGCCTGTTTCCCTGTTAAAACAAGAGGGGGGGAAATTAAATGCCTACAAGCAGATTTTATGATCTGATAAAAGATGGCATTTACTGTTGACTGATTTACTACCTGCCAAAGTTTGTGAGTGTCTTGTAATACAGCATCAGTTCTGCAACAGAGTTGTTGAGAGGGGTTTTCATCACTGCAGATTTGTCTTTGGTCAACCTGCTGGATATTCCATTAAAGAAATGTAAAAAGCTCAAGTTGCCATTTTCTGTAGAAGAACCCATGGTAAATCACTTCATTTGAAAATTATATGAAGGTTATTCTTCTCAACATGTCTAGTTAATCTGGTTTAGTGCTCAGGCTATACCTTTAAGCTTGGCAAACAAGAGAGGCAGTACTGTGTCGATTACAACTGAGTGACTAGCATGTGGTAAAACAAAGCAAAAGTGATTTATAGTGACCGTACAAATATTAGTTCAGCTAAGCCAGCACTGCTTTGGTTCTAATCAGAAGGGGCCATCTCTCCTGTAAGTGACAGCTCAGAGATCTCAGAGAATGGTGTTTACATTCGCTTCCAGTTTCCCTAACACATACTCATGTTAACAAAATAAACCTGGCTGACTGGTGAGGAATTTAGGCCATGCTTGCAACCACAGGATTGTTTGTTAACGAAGGATTTATGGCTTCTTGGAGCTTTGTTAATTGCCCATTGTACTCCTGTTCTGTTGATGCATTTCTTTTAATAATGTGTTGAAAACAGTTTTCCGTTGGTGTGCACTGCTCACTGGGATATACTTGGTTTGTTAAGTGGTTTCTTTGAATTAAAAGGAAGGTGATGGAACCATCAATTGCATCAGTAAGTACTTGGATCTAAATCTGTGCAAGTGGCCTACAAGATAGATCAGAAATATTTCTAATTTGAAATTATGAGCTGTGACTGTGGCAATGGCCTCATGAAAAACACACCACATTTCGACACTACATTTCCCAGGCACATATATGTATACTTTTATGCAGGAAGATATGAACGTATTGCAAATATCATCTGTGGAAACAATACAGCTACAACTGTGCTTAAAAAAGTTTGGCAATAAAACTACTGTCAGGTAAAGACCATGGTTTGTCTTTCATTCATACTAACATGAAAAACATTTTACAAGCAAAACCATTCCCTCCTGTCGTCACCATTTTGTTCTACCATGGAGATAATGGTGCCTGTGTTTGAGGACTGAACTATCAACCTCATGTTAACATTGTGAGGATAATTGTGTTGTGAATTTCATCCAACAGTTTCAACCTTTCCAGGTCTCTCTGGAACTGGTCTGTCCAGATCTTCATGGGCTGTTATGATGAAAAATTTGTTATTGTTAAACCCTTGTTTTTTTCTGCATCACTGTTTCACCTCATCAAATATAATTGTGCATTTAGATCTGGACTTCTCAGAAAGCTAAATGTATTGTTGTGTTGAAATAACACTGGTCACAGTGACATGTGCTGGTGCGTTTGGGGTTGTACATCATTCGTTTGCTTGTTGAAGCTCCTTTTTTCTAAAAATATATCATGTTTAATTTCTGACTTTGTATGTGAGGTTGCTGCTGGTCAATTTTGTTTGACAAGTGTTGAAAGGTTGTTGAATATACTGGATCTCTGGAGAAAACATGCTGTTGTTTTAAGCACCAGCAAAGCTCTCTGTGCTTGGAGGTTGTTGTGTTCTTATGTGGTAAGCGATGGACAGCATAGGCCCAACAATAGGATCTCTCTATGTGCAGATCAAAGAGCATAGGCAGCAGGGGGGCAACAACTTCCGCCTTCTTCGTTTTAATCTCATCCCCACCTCCGCCCATCCCAGCATCCCTAATTGAAGGAAAACTAAGTTGAAGGAAACCTTCCGTGTCAGTTTGTGCATTCTTTGCGGATTCTCCTTTGTGCCTCTTTCATTCCTCCCCTCGGTGCCCTTTGCAGGCCCAGTGAACTCAGTGTGCACTTTGACCCCTAAGTGACTACTACTCAGGCATTTTGTCCTTAGGTTTTAAAAGTCTATACAGGACCTGTCCCTCACCCCTTGACTAGCAATGAAGCAGCTGTTTGACCCTTTAACCGTCCTCTTCCTCCCATGTCATGGAGTTTTACAACTAAGAGCAAACAGCTAAATGTGGGAAGTGGTCAGGCAAAGTTCTTTGTGTCAGGAAGTCCTGATCACATGACCACAGCCAAGTGCATTGATGTAGCCTGGCCAGTCACTGAAAACTCTGGGTCTTTGGTCCCTCCCTCATGTGTTTTGTTTCTCTAAATGGTTCTATTCCCGCCCAATATCTTCCAAAGTTAGTTTAGTCTATATCCATTGGTACTGCCCCCTGGAAATCCAACTCAAGTCCACAGAGGACAGACTAACCCCAGATTTACACCGGATGCATAACGGAAAACAGTAATTTGTTGCATAGAATTAAGATGGCTGGCGAGGCTAGCATTGATGGGAAGAGATCTGAAATATAAACCCTGACTGAATTTGAATTTGTGCACTGCACAAGTTAAGTGTACATTTTGTACAAAAATAAGTATCCAAAACGAAACTAACATATTCCTTTATAGTCAAAAAAAGCATTGATCTCAACTATATACTGGGCCATGTGTTCATTAAACTCCACAGCATATCCCCAGATGCCTGAAAACCCTATACAGCAAACAAGAGGCACATGTTATGTATGAGTCCAAAGCTTTTATAGTCCTGAATAAAAGCTTCTTTATGGACTATTAACTAGATCTGTACAGTCTTAATGTCATTGAAAGTCATTAAAATGAGACACTGTATATGTTGCTTGCTAAGGAAACATATAAACCAATGATGTATTTTTGTGAAATATTGAAATGTCTTTATTCACCGTGTACATGGTGAATATAATTCTCCATCATCACACCCCATTACATTTAGTTTCTTTGCCTGTGTGTTTCTCTTTGTATAAGATATGTGTGCTTATGCATGTATTTTGGTGCATTCAGGCATGTGTGTCAATGCATGCGCAGATTTGTGCATACAGTGTGTGGGTTTGTTATGAGTGCATGTGTGTGTCCCTCTCTGTGCGCCTCTTGGAGCAGTGGTAGTTAAATGACAGTGTTTGATCAATGGTGCCAGGCTCTGCCCTTGGTTCGTTTGCTTTTTGCTCGTCATTACTAACATGGGCTGAAATATCTGGGTAACAAAAATTGATATAATGACGGAGTGTGCCTTATTATCTTCAAGCTACATCAGATTGGCAAACTTCTAAGGGAAAGCAAAATGTCTGGGAAATATTACGAGTCATTTATCAAGTCCTTCTCATTAGCATATTGCCTACAGAAGCACTTGCAGAAATCTAAATAAAAGTGGCCGATTGGGATTTGGTTCCATTTTTCTTTTAGCTGAAAAAAAACCTCTCTCAGAAGCCTTCCTGACCTTGACTTTAGTGTGGCCTCTGTCTATTGACAGTGCAAACACTTCCACTTATAAGCCAGAGATCTCGGTGTCACCTAGGTGATAAGCATAGGTGGCTAATAGAATTATTCCTGATATGTCAGTCACACTGGTTCAGCTCCTGCTAGTGCTGACGTTGCTCGTGCGTGATTGTTTGAGTAAGTTTATGATCACTCGTGAATGTCTTTAGTAGTACAACAATGGTGGCAGAGCTATATTAATTAGGAGGTGACTGCATACTCCATTTTTCCTTGTCACATTGAGCCTGGTCCCAGGTGTACTGTGACAGAGAGAGGGAGAGGTGGTGGAGTCCAGATGAGGCGCGCCCAGCCTTGCATCCAGCAAACCGAAATAATGAGTTTCCTTCCCCCTTTAGCCACTGTATGCACCATGATATACAACTCGCAATTAAGCATGCCTTGGTGATCCAGTGATTAATGTCTCTTGTGGCGCTTTTGAAGGGACTGGGACTTAGTCAGAGACTGAGGGACTGGCTGAGTCTCTCTGTTTATATTCCCATCATGGCTGCACCTCTCTCTTGCTCTAGCTCTCTCTCTCTCACACACACTTGCTCTCTTTCTCCTTCTTAACCAGTCTCCATTACAGGAAAGATGGAGAGGACCATTTGCAATTCTGTAACCTTTATGACAGTGCACTTTTTAATCAGGGGCCCGTATTTCCTTTGTAGAGCAACACACACACTTGAATATAATACACACCAATGCACATCAAGAGCGGTGTGCAGGCCCAGAAATGAAATACCCAGGCTGGGTGAGCTGGTTCAAAGTGAACCATCTGATTTACAATAACTCGCTGCTATTTCATTTGTTGTTGTTGAAGGCTTTTAATTTTTATGGTCAGCACTAAGTAAATTGTATCTCATTCTTTAAAAGGATAGACTGAACAATCACACTATATTTTTTTCCCAGATTGTGTATCTTTAGTGTGGTAAAAATTGTACCAGTGCATCTTGATAGGATGGTCACTCTTTAATGATTTAGTTTTATACCTCATATGTGTTGCGTCCATTTACATACTTGCAGGCTGTATTACCCATTCCATATTATTTTCTTCATTGTCAACATATGCTTTTTAATTAAATTCTCATCTAAATTATACATCACAACAGGATTTTAATGGCACGTTGTTGCAACCTTAAATGGCAAATGCTGTTTGTGACTACTTGGGCTGATCCTGTTTAGTGATGAAGGCTTTTCATTTGCTCAATTCTCCAGAGCCCCATTCGACTGAGTGAGCGACACTCATCCTGCAGAGCACAAGGGCAATTCTCTTCCACCACTCCCTCACTTCCTACATGCACTATTCTCCCCCTCTTTACCGGATCATTTCCCTTCACACTCAGAAAGGCTTTGTAGTGGTAGAATCAGTCTCCTAGCCTTGCTCTCTCTCTCTCTCTCTCTCTCTCTCTCTGCCTTCATTTTTGTCTCCCTTTCCTTTTTTCTCTCTCCCCCTACTCCAACTTTCATAAGCTCAGTAAAGCATGGCCTTCAATTCCCTTGTTCTAGTGTTTTCACTTAAGATCAGGAGTGATGAGCAAAAGGTTTCTGGCTCAATCCTTGAGCAAAGGCCTGGCATGACAGGGATTATTATTTATTTGTCATCTTGGATGTAATAAGCTGTAGGTACAGAGTAGAGAGCTGGTGATTTATTGCTCTGTCGAGCGCCAGTAGCAGTCCGGCCGCTGGGGCGTGCAGGATGAATACCGGCCTGTCACTCCCGTCCATCCGTCTCCTCGCGCCTGTCGCCCTCACAACATCGCCCCATTTCATGCCAGAATACATAAACAATCTTTCATTACTCCTAAGCCTTTTTTCATATTTGCTCTTCACAGGACACAAAGTTTGAATTTATTCATGGATTTCTCTTTTTTTCCCCTCCTCACTTTATCTGCCTCCGTTCCACATTAGTTGTTTTGTTTTCAGGGATTTTCTGAATGTGTAGTCTTTAACAGCTAAGAAATCCTCTGTGCCCATGCACTTCTTCCCGTCCTCCTCCGGTTTCATTGTCATTTCCTATTCTTTTGGCCATGACTTCATTTTTCTCCTCAAAACCGCTTATGAGAAGAACAGCTGAACACACCCACTTCCATTTCAACTTTTCAGAATGGATTATTTTCACTCTGGAAGATTCTTGAGCCAGGGGTGATCGGACATGAATATGCTGGTGTGCTGTCAGCACCACGTCCTTCCAATGCATTAGTGTCAGTCTCCATGCTGCACTAAAGCATGAAATGAGTGATGAAATATCAAATCCTCTAACTCCACCCCCCCTTTACCCTGTCTTCCAGAGCACAAGACATTATATCGACCCTGAGTCCATTTAGACAGGAATTTAATATTTTTCAGCTAAACCAATCACGCATGGTTAGCGCTCAGTGTAATCCAATCACATTCCATCATAAATGCCCCTCTTGTGAGGCTATTCACAGAGCTGATAAACTGGTGGAAATCAAGACGTTGAAAAACAGGGCCTTAATAGATTGTCTTGGCTGCCTTAAAAGAGCATGTCCCACTCCTTTCTGTCGATACACATTTTCATTTTCCAGCCCTAACTGTGCTCTCCAGGCACAGATTGGCTAAAGTGAAGCTGACTTTGTAAATAGGACTCTCATTTATTAGGGCCTTTATCTGTAAGCTGGAGTGGGAGAGGTCTCAGAGAAGATGCTTAGCCCTCATCACCCAGACAGAGAAAGGAGGAGGATAATTATGAGGCATTTATTTTCATGAGCTGATTAATAGTAGGACCTGTTTTCGGTGGCTGAGTGTGATGGTTTTTTCTTACAATGCCCTCTGAAAGACTCTGGACACACTATTCACAATGACATTTCATTCAGAGACCGCACATTACAGCCATAGTGTGAATGTGTGTGTACATGGTGAACAGTGAACATTTGTTAGAGGACATAGGTGGTGATGCCTCACACAGGCAGTGAACTGAGAATACTCATTTGGTTCTTGAATAAGGTTCTGACAGCCACCATTTATATCTGGCTCGTTGTATGCTGTCCAACCGATTAATAACAGTTTATTGCTGTCTAATTAGTGTCGGCTGATTGGAAACTGCATCAGAAGTGAGGGAGAGACTTGCCTGCTTTGTTTTAGAGTGTGTGGCGCAGGAGGGAAATCACACAAAAGCTAAAATCAGCAGGATCGGTGTAGTAAAAAGGTTGTGTTTTCACCATAATGTGTACTACAGTTGACCTTTACTTTTATATGAATTAATTTTGAAGAATCGTCCACATGCTATGCCTACATTCAACATATTTCTTTATCTGTATGTTATTAGTAATCCTACCATAAACTTGTGTTGTATTCCCCTTTGATCATCCATTATAAAGTCACCAGCTTCACCAGATTCTGCCTTTGAAGATGCACAGGCTCAAGGTTGATGATTCCTCACAGTGCTGGCCCTGCAAAGATGCTGTTTTCATTAACAGTAACATCCTGTTCACCAAAATTAGGTCTGGATGTTTGTATGAATTAGAACCACACATACTGACTTTGGAGTATGAGTTGAATCCTAATAAACTACCATATGTCAGTGAGAGAACTTGCTCTGGAGTGCACAGCAGATCCATACTAATGTGGTGTTCAGTGGAAGCCGTGGTGTCATAGAGACCTTTAAATTAATGGGGTTGATTGTAACGACCTCTGGAAGGGAAAATGAAACCACACTATCAAAAGGTGTAATTCTTCAAGTGGCAACTTGAGGCTGTCTCTAAATGCGTGTCAATCCCCAGAGACCTCCATATTAAAACCCAACCTTACAGCAGAAATAAGCATGTTTGCAGCCTGGTGCAGAAATGGTCGCTCATTTCCTTGTTCCGCTACATATTTGATGATGATTTTCCAGTCGTTTGTTTGTCAAATATTTCAACTAAGCATCGGCACAGCAGCATGCAGTTAATACATCAAGTCAAATGTTTCTGTAACCTTTTTGCTAAGTCATTACAGAGCTTTTGTTGAATTCAGGCTGTACTTGAACTTAATTAATGCCAGGGCTGGAATTCAGGTGATGTTTTCTTAATGCAGAGCCATTCAGCTGTCAGGTGTATTTATATAGCTTTATTCATTTTAATTCAGGCTAACTGTGGGCTAAGTGCACTAAACAAAATCCAACTGGGCATCTCTACATCATGCACTCAGTTACACCAAAGAATAGCCCTGTTGTTTTGAGGTTTATTTAAATCTGTGTTTAAGCTACCTCTTCTCATTTACATCTCAGCTTCACTGAGTGGTTAGGTCAGCAAGGCTCCACAACTCTGCTCTGCCTCCAAACCACCGCTGACGTGCATCTAATCAAACTTTAATTAAGAGGACATTTTCTCCCTGTGATTTTTATCGATATTCAGTAGAGAAAAAAAACACAAACTGATACACTCAAGCTACGGGAGAATCAAGTATGCAACACCCTCTAACACTTACCTGCTCTTAGAATATTCTTTCTACAGTAGCCTATATGTCCTTGCTTTCACTACAAGCACACTTCTTTTCATCTCGTTTCTGCTTTCCTCTCAGGTTCCTCTTTCTTGCTACCTGTCCTCACCTCTGTCACCCATTCAGCTGCTGCCTCCTTCTACCTCCTCTTTGCCAGCTGCCTGTCTTGGCTGTCTGAGCTGAGGTGAGTGGTCTAGGTAGGGTGGGGAGCAGCATTTGTGTTTCTGCTTGCCTGTGCAATAGAAGGCGACGCGCATCAGGGCCTCTGTCAGCAGATCAGCACTGATGCAGATGGGAGGTGAAAAGCTCCCCAGCGATGAGGCTCGTGGGCAGAGCCACACTCCCTTCTTACCTCCTCTGTCCCCTCTGAATCTCTCTCTCTCGGCTTATTGCATACCCTCTTTGCACACATGATCTCTCGCTCTTTTTCTCTCTCCCTTTCTCTAGCCCTCTTTGCTTTGTTATTTCAGCAGTGAGAATGGAGTGGGCTCTGACAAAGTGCTGGGATTGATAGATGGACAGAGCTAGAGACTGGATGAGAGAATGGATGAGGGCAGAGGAGGGAGTTTAACACAGGCAAACACAGAGAGACAGAGAGGAACGACCTGCTCAGCTATGCAGCCACTCACAGCCCCAGAGCAATTTAGCCCTCGACTAACCCAGTGCCAGTGGACTCTCGGCGTCTCTACCTGTTTGGTCACTGTGCATACGAACAACTGCAACAGCTAGCCGGGGTTAGAGAACCACAAAGAACAATGCAAATCTCCTGATTATGTTGTTAGCATGAAAACTCACCAGATTTTACATATTATACCAAACATCCACATATTTAACTCTAGTAGAATATAAGTCACAATTGTATTACTTGTTAATATGCTAAAATTTGAAGTTGTGTTATCTGACTATGTTCAAATATTCACCCTGATCTCCCTGCAGTTGTGTTTACTGGTTGTGTGCTGGAGGTCTCAGCCATTTTTCACAGCTCCTGCATACCTAACCAGCCCTGGAGGAGAAAGATGGGAGAGAGGTTCTTGTAACTGTGTTCTTATTACAAAAGCCTTCCTCTGCATCTTGGGTGGGGTAACCTGTGTATGTGTGCGCGTGCCTGCGTCCTCTCATTACGCCCCTACCTGCTCTGCATTACTTGTCAGTGGCGCTGGAGCGGGCCGCTCAGATTAAGACTAATGCCGATGGCCCCAGGAACTGCGATTAGAATCACACTCATTACTCAGGGCCCGGTGACGGAAGCAATTTAAAGCCCTCGTCTTTACAGTACAAGAGGCAGGGCAAGCCCCCATTGTCAAAGGAAGGGAGGCTCTACACACTCATACACACACACAGGGTAATACAACTGCACTGCTCCCTCGTCTGTCCTCCAAGGACACCTGAAGGCCAGGCCCTCAGTGACTTAATTGACTGACTCTCTTTCCTCTTGGCTTTTAATTTATTTAACCTGTGAAGAAAATAGAATGGGGTGTACTGCTTTGGTACTCATGTTACTTCAATGACCGGAAAACACAGAAGCCTGATACTGTCTGTAGTAGATGTACTAAGGAGAGTTGATAGTGTTGACTAAGGAGAAGTGTACATCAGAAGTGCTTCTGCACTGCCGCAGACCCCTGAGACAGAGGTTAGACGGTCAATATGTGTCGCTTGTCGTTGCGACTGGTTGTGTACTGCTTTTACATGTCTGTGTGTGTCTGTGGCTGTGCCTCTGCAAGTCTCTACATGCTTGTCTTTGTTCCCGAGTGTATGCTTGTGTGTGTGCCAGTAGTTTTGTGCATGTGTGAATATGTGTTTGTGACTCACCTCCATAGTAAGGTTACAGCTGCCTTGAGTTCCTTCTGTGACAGTTGTCCAGAAGAATGCCAGTCAGGACCTTGCTCTAGGGTGGCTGTCACACAGTAATGAATGATAGGCCCATCAATTAGCACCTGTCACCATGGCAACTCTATCATAGCAATGACAGTGCTGCTTAGGCAGAAGGAGAGAGAGAAGAATTACATTCTTGTTTCTGTCAGGGTGGAAGAAATCTGATGTATGGTGTATTCATAGAGTGTTGTGTAGTTCAGAAATGGTACATAGTTTGCCAGTTACACTATGACCCAGTCTCTTTCCTCTGCTCTCTGTCTGTGTCATGTGTGTATTAAAAGCTGCAAATCTGTGTAACGTTTTGATCGAAAGTGTGGGCAGAAAGGCCAAAAAGGACAGGAATTTGAGAATTTGTCATGGTGGTGGTTCTGAGGTGGTTCTGAATACCAAGAGGCGTTAGAATACCAAGTGCCATGTATGTTTATTAATGCTTTAGAATACCAAGTGCCATGAAGCAATAGGGGGAAAAAAAACAAAACATGTTTTTACGTCTTGTTCTCACTGATGCTTCTTTTCTTCACTTACTAGCTGAGAAGTTCATGACAACAATAGAGACTCGCAAAGCTTGGAAGATCAAAGCTTTAGGAAGTGTTGTGATACTATTCAGCCCATTTAAAGAATTTCCCCTCGGGGATTGATTCTGATTTCCTGCTGACCTAATTAGCTGAAGGTGTTTGCTGTCAAATCTGAGTAGAACAACTACAAATATAATATACGATTTGCTCAAATTTATTTGTAAAATATTAATTTCAGATAATCGGTTTGACTGCAGAAATAATGTTGATTTATAAATAAAATGTTTTTTCAAAAAACCTGAATTCAATACAGCTTCTGTTTAATTCGTAGAATGGCCTAGTCAATAGTGCATTTGTATTACTTACATTGTTGTTTACATCACTATAATTAGTCACCATTTTTTCTTGCCGTAAGACATTCAGCGTACTGAACACAAATGACACGGACTCTATGCACCCTCCCTGCTTGAATAGGGAATGGCATTGACTGATTGATATTGTAATTCTGGCTGTGAAGTAATGTTTTACAGCATGCGTAAAGACAGATCTGTATAGCCCTCCCTACCGAGCACCTTTCTTGTGTATGGATCTGCCAGTGCTGAGGACTGGTTAAATGCTGTCAATCATTGATTTTTCCCTCTGACAGTAGAGTGATGGCTGTGGTGATTGAAGGAGTCAGGGTTTTGTCTTTCTCCCCTGTGCTGCAAGGATTCAAGCGAGAAATCCTTACACCTTCTAAACCAGCCCATCACACCCCACCCCACCCACCCCCTCTTCTTTTCCCTACTTTCCCACCCCCCCCCCCCTCTCTCTCTCTCTCTCGCTTAACAAATGGGCATCAACAGGCCATGAAATAATCAATGCTGATGATCCATCTTGGAGCCTGTCGATATGTTAATGAGCACGCCTCATCGTTATTGCTGCTGGGTCATAAATCACTGCCTCTTACCAGAATGCACAGCAGCTGGTGCAGCAAACCCCAGGCCAGGAATAAAACACTGTCTTTTAACGATTAATGTCCAAACATTCTGCTGCCCTGTGCCTTGATTGTTTTCAGATGCCAAAAAAGTAGGACGGATTGTAAATCAATAAAACAATAAGACAAAGTGTTTTAATAAAAGGAGAGGTTGCGAGTAAATCATTGCAGTGCTCCATTTAGCACTGCTTCCTGGGTAAGGAATAATTGGATACCTGGTACCCAGAAGTCATTTTTAAGGTTATAAATGCCTGTGTCAGCTAGCCGTGAGAAGCGGGCTAGCTTGCAGCCTGACATTTTTCAAATCTGCCTTTTTCTTCTTTTTTTTTTTTTTTTAAAGAGACCTGAGCAAAGCAAAGTCAGGGAATAGTAGTTATTTGTTTGACTAAGAGAAATGAAAAGATAACATGTTTGCATAGTTTGCACTGTAAATCATGCTGAGATGATGGAAAAAGGATGGTGGAAGGAGTGTTTCCTTATGTCCTTCACTTGAGATCTTTTACTAATTCTAGCATGTTTAAGAGAAATCCCAGGTGGAGTGTAAACTCACTGTACACTTAATTAATCACCCTTTTATCATACTGTCTGCCAGGGTTTTTTTTATTATTATTTTAACAACAGTATGAAAACTGCATCTGATTGATTGAATCATTCTATAACAGTTGCAATAAAATGTTACAAGACTGTTGTTTTTCTCTGTACCAATATATATAAAGGTTATTGAATTCAAACTGCAGCGTTCATGCTTGTTATGTTGAGGTCAACAATAGAGTTACCACAAAACAACAAGGCTAGAGCAAATAGGACATTTGATAAAGGCAACTGGATTCTAAAGGAAACAGCAGCATGATTTTAGGAATGTTGTAGTGTTACTCTTGAATGGTGAGACACTTGATGTGAGTCCTGATCTAAACAAAGTGGGTCTGCATTCTGCAACTGAAAGTTTTCCCAGTAGGTTATCTATTCTGTTTAAACAAGTCCCTTAATGGTGAAGTGTTGCAACCCTGATGTAGAATGCTGTGTGAAAGTTTAAAACATTTTCTAGTGATATGCACATCAGCTAAACACTATATTTAGCTGAAAATTGTACAAAAAAGATGTCAATGGATGGATTATTTACTGAGGAAAGGTTGTGTGATGTGTGAACCTCCAAATGGAACAATTTACCCATGTTTAGATTCATTAGCAGCAGGTCACATGATTGGATCTGGACATCTGAATATCTTTGTAATGTAATGCAACCTCTGTGTACAAACCTAATTTTGTTTTTAAGGCTCAATTCAACAGCGTAGCACAGCAAAATGCACAGCAGGTGAAAACAAAACAGCCCACAGTGTCAGGGGAACTCAAGCTTCTGACTCCTGTGGAAAAGTCTGCCACCTGTCTGCCCTACACCGGATGTAGCATGGTGTTGTATTTCAGGCAATACATTCCATCTTTTGATAAGGTCTTTGTACCATTTTCTTTTAAATATGGGGTTTATTTGCAAAACCACATCATTTGCCTGCCTGTTCAATTCAGTGTTTCACTTTGAAACAATACCCTTGCTCCGTTTTAATATTGATATTAACTGTGTTATCAGCTGTGTGACCTTGTGCTCAGTGATTCAGTCAAGCTTGCAGATTGCAGCATAACCTCTGTGAATGTCTGTACTGGACCTCTCAGACCTGAACAGTTTTATGTTGTAGCCCTTGGACTTCCCGCAGATGATGAATCATAAAACCAAGGGTTTATAGCAATGTTAGCAACTAGAATACTGGCTACATGACTGCTTCCTCACGCACATGTCCTCACAATGTCAATAGTGATAGTTGACCAGTGCCAATTCTGTTACAGAAAACTTTGCCATCCTAACCCACGGTGCTGCCACTTTTTTATGCATAGCAACAAGGTTGTTTTTAGATGTATCTAAATCAGCTTGATGCCAATAAATGTGTTACATGACAGCTATTTTGTTTTGCCTGCTTGTAAATGTGCTTCTCTCCACACATTTCTGTTACAGAGGAGAAAACATAGCCACATTTGCTCACTCTGTTTTTTTGCCTCACACACTCACTAATACACCAGAACACCACTCTTCTGCCTTTGGTTTATAGAAGCAGATAACATGTGCAAGCATTGGACACCCCAATTTATTTACAGGAACTGAATTTACTTCAGACTCTGACAGCTTGAATTCCTCCGGCCTCTGTAGGGTCTAAATCACACTAGCGATATAGTGCAGCTCTGCATTTTTTTTCTCCCCTAGTGCTAAGTATTATAATGATGAATCTGCTACTCTGCTTTATGCCAGCTCTAGGCGGACATAACAGCAGTTGTTTAAGTTTTCCAAAATAAATAGAGAATATTTCAATGGAGACAGATAGCAGAGAGGAGCCTGGGAAATGAAATAGTTTGACTTGTGGAAGTTGCCTTTCTAAATTGTTTTTGTTACCAAGATAAGGAACATTAACTCCAGATGTCTAAGAAAGTAAATAATACATCAGTCGGCTGCAATAAATGCCATGTGCTGAAGGGCCAAATGGAGATTTTTATTTTTTATAACTGCCATCTATCAATATCCACATTTCTGCACCAATCTTCATCTTCCACATCCACATGCATGTGACCATCCATCCACATCAAACATTATCTGTATTCCCTTTTGGTTTTTCCAACACATCTGTGTGACTTGCCATTTTAGAACAGATGTTATGTGGTTATTAGCATAAATTTATTGCAATACAACATACAGTTTAATTAGACAATTTGCCATCTTTCATAGGTTAAAGAGAGGAAGGTTCTTTCTATAATACAGTGATTGATTAAACTGTTGTCTGTAACACCTTTGTCTATGAGATATTGTAAGTTGTAGGTCTGTCTGTTCCCAAAATGTAAACTTACACACAGTAGTGACCTACTTTTCCATTAACCTGAATTCAAGGGTGATGTCTTCTTTTGAATTCACAGTAGACAAAAATACGTTCTTCGGTCTTGGCATTTGTTAAATGACTATGATAGATGCTTGTGCGTGTTTATTGACTGTTGCTCTGATTTGGTGAGTACATTTTCACCCATTTTCCCCTCACAGCCTGACATTCTTCTTATATTTTTTCTATAAAAACAACAATTGTTATCATTTGTAATCAAATCGGGTACAAAAGTAAAAAATCACAAACATGCCCATTGCTTTTGTAAAAAACCTGGGTATCCATAAACACCCACTACACACCCCATCCCTCGAGGAAAAAGTCCACACTAGAATCCATGGGGTCAGCGGCCTTATTAATTTGCTAAAGCATGTTTTGAGAATGAATATCATTTAGGCTTCATGATATTAATGAGAATATGGGCTTATTAGGTTTCCTGGGAATAGTTGTTGATGGGAACAATCTGGAAGGAGTGAAAAATGATTTAACACGCTCAGCAGGAGTGCCGGATCGGCCCATTGCAGTGCGTTCCGATTAATTCTTATTGTGCAGCAAGGCAGTTCAATGGTGTAGCGTCAAATCTGTTTGTAGCAGAATTAGTGTGATTTTGCGGCATTTGTTGTTGTGTTATAGTTAATGCTAATTAGACTTCTGCAGCCATAATTAGAACCTTTCTCAAGACAGACTAATTTAACTAGTAGCACAGTAAGAGCTTTGGGAAGATTAACACACACGCTCACACACTCACATACATGTGTGATATCACACATGCATACACAAACATCTCACCTTATAATTACACTCTTACTAACTATCCACCAAGATACCAAATTGGGGGGGGTTGCAGGGGCTCTTTTCCCCTAATATATTAATCATTCCTTTGTTCTTGTGAGCTTTTAGAAAGTGTGTGTGGTCTTAATGGGTATTTTATTAAGTGCACCGAGTTAGAAACAGGTTTTTAGGTGTGTTAAACGGAGATGAGTACAGGTCGAAGCTGCTATGACAGGGAACACTTTGTTCAGTTACTATTGGCAGGCTGAAAAAAACAAGCCTGGGTCTTGACCATAAAGCACAGCGCACACTTTCCCTCAGCAAACTCTGCCACATGCACCCAAATGTACAAATGCATGTACAATAATTGTTGCATGTTCATCACCGTCCCCCATGATATGAAGGCTCAAAATTGTAGCATGCACATCGTTCTGCAGCCTCGCCTGCCAGTCACCTGGCAGCGTCAGTGGCATGGCGTCCTTATTTGGCTTGCACATAAAGCCAGTGGCTGCGGGCAGTACTTCTTGTTCTCAATCATCCAGACATGCAGATCATCCACTGACATGCAGTTGGACAACGTTTAAACACATAGCAGAGCAAAGAGGGCTCCAGTGGGTTGTGACTGTGTCTGCTCACACCAATATCCATATATGTGTTAGTGCTGTGTGTCATTTCTGTGGCAATGTCCAGACATGGATGAGTATTTATTACCTTTATTGAAGCTACTATATATAATCTGTTATACAGCACTTTATTACAATTGATGAGTTAAACCCATGGACACAAATCATTATCACGATGAGCAAAATACACTACAAGACAGTTTAAGAAGCAGCATGTTGAGGTACTTCAAAGCTGACTTACTTCTTTTACAATAGCTTGTTTATTTCTTCGACCTTCCTTTCTCAATTAGCTTAGGGTGCAATATCAGGATTCTTTGCAATGCAGTGTTGTCTCAGAATTCAACTGAACTCTAACAGCTGAAGAGTAAACTTTTACATTTTTTGCAAGTTTGCAGGCGGTGGCATGAATCCTCCATAGGGTTGAAGGAACCACCGGTACCTTCTGTTTGATCCTTGTGGTCTAAAATGCCACAACTTTAAGCTACTTTGACCATTTCCTGTTTGTTGGTGGTAGGTGGAACCCCAGCCGTCCCAACAGCAAAACAGTAACTATAATCCTGGTTGTCTGTGTCATGTGTCATAAGGTAACAGTGATCTTCAGTGTTGTCTCATTATGATTGATCTATTCACTTAGGCTATCTGCTCTTCTGAATCATCAAACTTTGTCCGCATTCAGTAGACAGAAAAAAAACACACAAAGGTGGGAGTTGACCTAAGATGCACCAAGACGTATGTAAATACATTTATTATTTATATCAGGCATCAGGGAACGCTATAGTTGTCTCAGAACACATTGAGCTTTCGGCTACGGCCTTGGGGCCTTCTGTAAAACACTTTATCATGTTTTTTAGTCCTCATGAATAATTAAAAACTTAAATTACATGCCATGTACAAAATTCATATGCTGGGGGTTGGAGGGAAAAGATACATGAAAATTAATTTTCTTTTCTCCAAGAGTGTGACGGGAAATCAATTAATCTTGATGTATTATTTCATGCAGGGCAGGGTAGCAGCAGCAGAGAGAGTGGCTACAGCTGTTCTCATTGGAGGGGCCATATATTATACTTGGCGGCTTTGACAGCTTCTGAAGGAAAGGGCTGAAGGATATCAGGCAGGTGAAGCAACTGTAAAAAAAAAAATATTAGCAAATACAAACTGTTTCCAGGGACTGATATAAAGTGTGCAGCTGCAGGAAAGCATTATTGAATTTATTTGTTTTAAACTCCCAAAAAATGCTGTCAATCCCAGCTGACATTATTAATGATTTTCCCTTTGGAAAGCTCATGTTTATTTGATTAACTAGTCATATGTTTTTGTCCCACTGTCTGCTCTTGCCTTTTTTTGGGGGAGGGGGCTAAGGGGAATTGAGATTTACCACCCGTCAGATAAATGTGTCCAGGTAATATAACACGAGGGATAGAGTGACAGAGCTATTTACTGCCTGCTTTAAAGTTTTATAACTTGTCACAGTTTGCAACTTGTTGTGTGTTGCTTTCCAATCTCTCAGCACAGCGACTGTAAATAGAAAGTTGTTCACAGAAATGATTACTCTTTTAAGAAACGAGGCACGGAAATCAGGAACCACAGGACAGTTAATGGTGGAATAATACAGTAGCTGAGTGACTAAACTTCACCCATTTCACAGAAGCACTCCTTTAAGAAAAGAGTACAGTGTGGTGTGAGTCAACAAATATATAATATGTGATATAATTTGTAGAAATATGCGAAGCAGGGTGAACATTATTGGTCATCCATTTGTGCCCAGTGTACCTTGGTGACATTTAATCATAGTTTTTATGGGAACTTTTCTCCAAAGTGATGTGCAGACTGTTAGAAGTCAGTCATGTCACCTACTTACTGAAAGACGGATCACCAACCTGCCAGCTGTGGCTGCTGATGAGTGACAAGTGAAATGTGTCATGTCGGTTTCTGGCAATGTGTTTGTCAGGAGGTTGTTTGTGGAACAACAGTTACTTTCTAACCGCAGAGTGAAAGAGAGGAGCCTTTAGTGTATTAGGTCTAGATGCCCTTTTATTGAAGTCTTAAACGTCATTGTTTAAAGCATCCATACATTATTAACCAAAAAGTGAAGAAACAGCTTTGACATTGTGTATCATGTTGCCGAGATGTCTCCTGAAGTTGCCAACTAAGGAGCACCTGCCTGTCTCACTCTTTGTACACATCATTGTACCACAAGATGGAAGAGTGAGTCTGTTTGGTGTCTAGTCTGCCCTCAGTCTAAAGGGAAGAAGAAGAGACAGAGCTGCTAATAGTGAGCTATATTTCTTTATACAGTCTGGTATTTTAACCTCAGACAGGAAGTCAGTGAATGCAAAGATGGCTGCAGCGCCCTCCCATGACCTTTTCAACACCCACTGTTGGAGGCCTAGTTGGACCACACAGTAAAAATGAAATAAAATAATCAGCAGGCTTATCTAGAAACTTTATTTTACAAAGAATACCTTCAAATTAAACAAAGTTTTTTACATTTCGTTTCTATGTATAAATGTTTTTTTTAAGAATTTTATTTAGAAGTGTCTGTACATCGTCTTACAGTCAAAACGCTAGCATCATTTCTCCATTTTCTCTGGTAGAGGAACAAGCTCTACTCTGCTATAAATTCCATTCCATTTATGAACAGATTTTACTGGTCAACAAGACTGGTAATCAACAATCAGTGAACATCTGTTACTATCTATTAATAACCCAGCACTGCAGATTTACTGCTGGCCCGTCGGCTGGTGAAAATGTATTTCTGCCGTAGACAAGGGGCAGTTTGGAATGGGCAGCCAGTACCCATTTGTAAATGTGAGACAAATTAGAGAGCAGGAGACAACTAAATTAAAAAGCCAAATGACCGAGGCCAGATGGAGCTCAATATAACAAATGGAACAAGTTGTGGAGGTGCCAGTTGTACAGACGCTGAGGGACACTGAGGGGGAATTGATTCAGGAGAACCATTGGGTGAGCAGATGAAAAGGTTATATTAACACTTACAGGAGGCAGAAAGTAGGCCTCTGTGCCCTCCAGCTTCATGTTACAGCCATTCACACATATGGATGGTGCTGTCCGCATCATCTTTTAAATGGGGCTGTGCGAACATCAGTGTTAAACACAGAAGTCTCTGACAGAGCACACCCCACTGTCAACGACTGTATTCCAACAAACTTTATCGTCTGCTAAGAGAAGTGTCATATGCCACCGGTTTGTGCAGCAATGAAGCATATTAATATAATTTAATGTTAGGGACGACACAATATAGTAAATGTGGCTTTGATGTGGTTGTTCAGCGATGATGCATCGCACCTGCAGCTCTCTAGGTTAAGACACACGAGCGCATTTGTATCTTGTAAATGGGTATGCAATGCTGGGGTGAGGAACACATTTGTTTGGGTTAAAGACTGCATGTTAATGAAATAGATCACGAACATTGCCATTATGATAATGGATTACAGCACTTTCCTTGTGGCGTAATATTTTATTTATGACCTTTGTGGATTACTCAAATGAAAAGGAGAGGAAAAAAAAGAGATGCAGAATGTGTTCTGCTCTATGGCCCTTTTCCAAACACAAAACATCCAGTATTTACTGAACCCATTTTTCCCTGTGGCGTGTGAAGATCAGGGAGTTTGAGTGGGAGATTAGCTGTGGGTTAATGAAGTCTGGAGTCTGGAGAGAGATGGTTATTACTCTATAATGTAGAGTCTTTTAATTTCCACTGTGGCAGTCAGGCCTAATGTGTTATTTTACATTCTGTTTTAGATTGCACAAAGTGGTCACTGCTATTTGTCTTAATCATTTAAATCACCATTATTCAGATGTATTAGGGGATGATACATTAGGCTGCACTCTATGCTGCTGGTTGCTTAATAATAAAATATTCCTCACCGGGGACGGTAACAGAGCAGTAATACTCTCTTGAAAGCCTATCGCAGTCTTTTTCTTCTTCCATGACATACATAAGCTGTTAACACATAATATGCCACCATTTGTTTCTTTTATCTCTGCCTTTTATCTGCCTTTTTCTGCTCTTGAGGCATCATTATAGGAATCTCGGGTTCTCATTACTCACCTGAAGTCCCATTTTTGTTTTTCTGCAGGAGATTTCCTCCGGTGCACTTACTTACAGTGGTCCCTCTCCTTACCTCTTGCTTCTGATAAAGGAAGCGGGAACTGACAGGGGCTATTTGTTATGGGGATGAGACAGGGGTGACGTGCACTAGATTATAAAATGCAGAGACGTGCAGAGGTCAGATAAACAATTTGCCACCAAACTTGGCTACCCATGATGCTCTCTGCTCCGCGTCTGCACAATATCAGCGAGAGAGGGGAGGGAACCCGCCGCTCTGTACGGAAGAAGGTGGGAGAGATCATGCGAGTAAGAAAAAGAGGGGGGGACAGGGAGAGCACAAAGGAACACTGAGTGAGCCCCCCTGGCTGATGGCAGTCAGGTTTGCATTTTTTTCACCTCTCTCTCTCTGGGTTAATTCACGGGATGAAAAGCTGCTCTGTGTGATGTGTCATATATCAAAGACAGGGCATCAGTAATCTTTGCTCAAGGGCACAGATAACAGACAGATAGACATGTGAATGAGATGAAAAAAAAGCAACTCATCCCTTTCTGCTACCACCACAGAGGAGATAAAACAAGATTTATGACTCATCTCAGACCACATACAGGCTGTGTGGACCATTTTTCACATGCTCCAAAAATTGGTACTGGAAAGCAATCTGCTTGTCAGAGTGTCCATCAGGTGCTTCAGGAGGAAATTGGGTCCTTCGGGCTTTTTGCTCTGCAGTCAGCTATTTTCTTTATAGCAGTTTTGTTTTTAATGGTATCCATAAATATATGTAGGGTTATAAGTACCTTTATCACCGTAGGAGATTTTCCACATGATGTGCCTTCCTGTGCGCTGATGGTTGTTTCTGAACTAAAAGCTTCCCCTGTGTGGACACTATGATCGAGAGAGCTGTAGAGTTGTGACTGCGCTGACGGACAGTGATGAGAGGGTGTGACAGCTCCCTTGTTGAAGTTGATTGACAGAAATTTGTTTTGATTGGCAGCCAAATCAGTTTTGTCCAGAGTCATCTCAGACTGAGCAGGGCAACAGGAAAAACCTCCAGCAGAGTGTTATCTGGAAACATCACAGCTTGCTAAATGTTGCACAAATAGTTGTGCATCAGTGGATGCTGCCTTGTGTACAATGACATGATGGATTGTTGCTTTTAAATACACCACTCTGTCATGTGAATTGGTAGATCAGATGATGATCAGTTGCTCTCCATGGTGACTTTTATGTTCCTGTCTGAAATTGCTTCATGTTTTGCACGTGTCAATTCTGTGCACCTCCAGTAAAGCAGCTGTGAGAAACAAGCTGCCTACACAAAGTTAAAACGGCAAAACCTCCTATTAATGCACAGCATGGCACAAACAAATAAACAGCAGCCGTCAACAGTTCCACTGAAGATATCCACAATGACAGTGAGCATCGGGATATGGACAGGCTGTCTGAATCCTGTCTAAATCGGTCCTGTCTTTCTAAAAAAAAGTTACAGACTAGCTTGTCTCACTGCAAAATACTATGGGAAGGATTCACCAAATATTTTATAGAAGCTGTAACCAAGGCTATACTATTCCCTCTACATTTTAATGCAGTATCATTCAAGTCATAGGGGATGGTGTCAGAAAATATCAATTTGGAATTCAGACTTCAGGGCTCAGGTCTGGATTGGAAAATAAAATAATACAGACATCTGTAGTTAGCTTTATTGTTAGATAACAGTCATATTTTAGTCCAACAAATTATCAGCATTCCTGCAGGATGCAGTGCATACAGTAAACTATCACAAACACAGATAAAGGGTGCTCATTGAGTACTTTAGAAGGAGGTTGAGTAAGATACCCAAAAGCACCTTATTGTATTTTTAATAGTTATTAATAGTTGGGTAAACAAGCTCCGTGTCTTAACAGAAACATGTACTCTATGAAGCATTTTTAATAAAGGAAAATATAGTCATACCATTAATTGCCATCTCTGAAAAGCTTATATTAGCTTTTCTCCTGCACACAAGGGCAGAAGCTGCAAGCTAAAATCAAGAATTTAACGGTACGACAGCTGCTAGCATGGACCACATGGTAAGCAATGCCATGCTATTGTTTCTAAAGGCCTCTGTTTCTGCTTGCCCAGGCTACAAGTTTTAATAATAAACTAATCATAAGTAAATTTTAATGATCATATTTTCTTCATAGTTACTTTCATGTATAGAATAGAACAATAGAAATTTACCTAGAATATCTAGGACAGGTTTACCTATTTCAGAAGGTGGTAACACATTCAAACTGCTTCAGTCAGCAAAATGTGTAGAATAGACTTCTGTTGGTTTGAAGTGTAATTTTTTCAAAGTGCTTCCTGCCTGCAAGGATGAAATTGGGTATTAGAGTGGCCCTGCTGTGCATAGAGTGTTGATAGCACGGGGAGCTGCATGACTCTGTCTGTTATGGATCAGGTTGCACTTTGGGAAACAGTTGAAGGATCCTCTGAGCTTTCATGGAGCTGATTTTTTCCAGGGGACAGACGGATTAGCTTAAAGCAACGGGGTTTGTTGACTTTGATATCCTATCTAATACCAGCACTTTCACAAGTTTACACCCTTGCGAACAGGCCTGACATTAGAATATCCTCATTTATGCTAGCGATGGGATTTGGCCCACCACAGGGGTTTGGGGTTTGTGTTTCTGTCATAGATGAGTCAGGGTTTCCACAATTCGGCATGTGTTCCTTTCTCACCAAACCAGACTGTGAGAATGAAAAACAGGCCGACGAGCAGGGATGGCATCAATACCTGCCCAGCACAGCAGGCAGATGTTCAATGATGGTCATTGTGAGTTGCAGCAAGGGCAAGCGGACAGGCTGATGTAAAACATGCCCTTATTTTGCACGTTGTCACATTTGCGTCTTGTCTCCTGTTGCTCCTTGAGCCATGTCCTACCTGCTGTTTCTGACTAAACTACTTGCCAACTGTGACATCTGTTCTAAGATGAAAGCACAGGCAAAATCTGAATGCCAATATGTGGACAGACAGGATGAACAAATGCAGGAGTGCCTGTCACTGCACAGCAAATCATCCTTCAAATGAAAGGTTACCGCGCCACATTGTGTGCTGGAGAAATGACCATTTTTAATCAGACAGCGGGGGACACAACTGTCAGGAGCTCACTAAAGCTGCAGTTAGGAGCCAAGGAGAGCAGAGTCTGATCAGTACAAATCATTCCTCCTTTCCCCCACTGACAAAATAGGCCTAAATGTGAAAAGGCCACTAGGGAATTAAATATGACATCTCTAAGTTTATCCTAAGGATGCAAAGATGGTAAAGGTAGGTTTACTTGAGGCTGAAAAGAGACTACATGGCATGTTACAAGAAACATGTTGGCTTTTAGGTGAACTTACTCTTTTTCTTTGTCATTAGATTAAAGCTTGGTTTGTTGTTCCTTGCGCACAGATATATACTTTTCTTACATTATGATGGAGGTTAAAGTGGGAGATTTGAACAAACAAAATCTAACCCATAATTGGTTAAACAGGCAAAGCCTCTTATTTTTCCCAGGAACTGTCGTTCTCCTCGTTTTGTCTGATCAGAATCTTCGCAGAAGTGTGAGTTCAGACCTTATGGTTTGCCCTGTCCAGAGGCCTTAACCTTAAGATTACATCTACAGAGGGGTTGAAAATGTTCAGAGCTGGAAAAGTAATTGCAAAGCTAAGGTTAGTAATTTTGTGGTATTAAATTGCCTGTCAGAGCTAAATGAAGTAGGGCCCTGCACTGCCAAAAGCCATGTGTGGAGAGTGGTGTAGCTTTACGCGAAGAAGGTAGTATTTTCCTCCACCACATCATTTTATCATTCAGCTGAGTTCATGGTGTTGTTTTAAGAGATTTAAGTCTCATTACCCCAACCTAGGCCCTTTGTGATTTATACCATTATTACAGTACTCTCTCTCACAATAGAAATGATGCATGAATCACATTTGTACTGTAAGACAAATGTTTCTCTAAGAGAAGGAGAGACACTGCAGCTAGTTAAAGGGACCCTCATTAAGTTCTCGTTATTGGATAAGTGGCTCTCATTTTCTCCGTGAGACTCCAGGCCTGACTAACTGATCTTTATACCTCTCTAAAGATTACAGTGTTGCATTGCTGCGGTGTTAATTTGTTATTTTTTATGTGAGCTGTGTCTGATTCCGTGTCATTGACCTTCAGTTCCTGCTGAGCCCAACACCTGCTGACCCCAGCCCTAAATTTGTCAGGGACATATATGGACTAGTGGTCTGTCCAGCTCCAGTTCAGAAAGTGTGTTTTATGAGCTCCATCTCTCCTTTTTCTATTATTGATTAATCTATTGAATAATGTTTAAAATATTATATTATTATTTGTTTATCCCACCGACAGTCCAGCAATGTTAATTAAACAATATAACAAAGAAGAGAAGCTACTATGTAGTAACTGTATAAGGAAGAGATAATTAATGATGACACACATTCACAAAATCCTTATAAAGCTACAGGATGTGTGTACAGTATGTCATGTGTATACTCTCTCTAACACATTTACTATATACTGTATGTTTACAGCTATAAAGGCAGTTAAAATACTTTTTTTTAATTGATCTGATTTATTTTTCTGCAGTGCAACTGATAAAGAATAAATATTCAAAAATATACTTTTAGTATAAAAGTTAAAATTTCCACAAAGAGGGGAAAAGATGGCGATAGGTTTTGCAGTGTGACACATTTCCTACTTAAAAGCTATCATTTTTCTTGACTTCATGGCTGGAAATTGTCATTGATTTGCAGGATGACAGATACTAACAGCACCCCTATTGATGTCAACATTGACCATTTCAGTAAATTCTGTATCCTGGTTGTCATTCTTGGCCAAATGATACACCTTTGTGTTCTCCAAGACAGTGTCAATGATGCAGGGCGCATTGTTCTAGAAGGAATTATTGAGCTGGGTGTCAGTGCTCGGTGATTTAACAGAGAACAGTCCTTTTTTGAGACTCATAATTAAACCTAGCATGGACTGCTCTCAGACTGCTAAAGCAAGAAAAGATCTGTGTTGTTGCTGGCCTTTGTGATTTTTCACTTCTTCTTTAACTAAGCAGCTGTTTTTCTCTTTCCAAATACTCCTCTCGTTTGCTTGTTTCCATTTTGTTCATGCATCAGCGACATGGTGCTGACCTCCTGCTTAAAGGATTTATTATAGTAATAAATCTCTAAACCCACTCCTAAAAGGGACTTAGATTTTTATTAGAAATTAACGACTGCCATTGGTTTACTAAGTTTACAGGAATGCCATTATTGAAGACATTTAAATTTCATTTCTCAATGTATTTTGACAGTATGAATGTTGGAAAGTAATGTAATGTAGTATAATATTGACTCACTGCCTCCAGTGGCAGAAATAGCTACTGCAAGTCACCCCTGTTGACCAGTGAGACACTGACAGGCTCTTTGCCAAAGTGACATCTGAACCTGCCAGGGGCATGAACCTGCCAGGGCCTCCAGCAGGTGCCAGAACCTGACACCTCCTTAAGGCACTGGGAGCAAAGTGGTGGGTGGTGAAACTGATGGTGGGGGCTTTTGGAGCTTTCTGTTGGGAGGAATAGTAACATGATGCTGGAGTCCCCTGCCTTTTCCCACAGTGGCCCTGAACCACCACTCTGCGGCTCCACTGGCTAACTAACGGCTCACTTGACTGTGGTTACAGGAAGCTCTTTGTTGGGAAGGACAGAATTCAAGAGGGAAGTGGTGTAATCCTGGCTCTGTCCTGGATCAGTCAGTTTGGATTTCACACAGGCCCCCCGATCAGGCTTAGTGCAGCCAAGGGCCCCTGGACACTGTGTTTCCAAGGAAACAGGCAAACACCTTTTTTCCTCACAGCATGATCATAAAAAGAAGAAAGCTGCATTTTTACAGCAAACTTGACTATTGCTATAGTGTAGTTTAAAAAAACAACATATAAATAAAGATGCATAAAAATGCAATTTTGTTTCTATATATATTTTAAATAGAATTTGAATTTGAAAATGAGGCCCATGTTTAAATTGCTTGTTGATGCAACTTTGTCACAGCAGTTTGATTTCACAGCACCCATGGATGCACACTGATGAGTGTAACACTGTTTTGATTAGTAACTGACCTGCAATCAACCTGTTTAAAAAAGCAGTTTCCAAATAGTTGCTGCATTTACAAAGACAGAGGCTGAAAACAAAAGTAAACAGATTTTACCTCATAATTTCAAATCCTGAAGTATCCTCAAAGCATGATACTAGTTTCACAACTAGCTGTCCAGTTAAACATAGATAGTGATAACAAAACTATATGACTGAATGCACATGCACCATAAAGACATCTGGATACACATCTAAATGTATTTGTGAGTGTTGTGTGTGCATCGATTGGTGAACTATAGAAATTTAAACCATGTCCATTTCTTGTGCAACTCATAACTCTAAGTGCCTCTCAAGAAGGTTTGACAGTTTGTGGCCTGCCCCAGTTGTTTTCACAACCTTTTGAATGATTTCAGCCTTCGAGTGTTTTCTCTGAAGAGAGCTATCTGAACTCAGTGTTATATTTTATCGGTTCAGTATGTGGCTTGGAAAGGCCATTAAAGTCATGTCCAATGTGAGTCATGTTGTTTTTCATTCAATTAGACAAAATCTAGCCCACACAAATGACACTGAAATAAATTGATGTAATGACAAGTATTCCTGCCTTGCAACAGCACGAGGTGAAAATCCACCCATGCAATTTCAAGCTTTGTACTTGGCATGGCATGTAATGTGATCTCAGTTCAGTCAGAGGAAAACACATTCTTTTTTTCCCCTCTGTTTTACATACAACTGTAAGTGTATGGAAGGCATTTGTAGTTATTTCAAGAGACAAAGAGAGAGAAAGAGAGAGCTGCAGGGGTTGCTGGTTCATTCTCCACCTATGCTATGGAGAGCGGATAATTGCTCCATGGCCAGAAGGCTTTGATTGGTTGGATAGTTAGTGATCAGAGCAATGAGATGTGTGGCTCTCAGTGGACACCGGGAACTTTGTAACATATGGCAGAGAGAAGTGGGCGGAAGGTTTTTCAAGTTACTCCAATCCTCGTTTTCTTTATGACCTCTTCCATGGGTTATAATGTCATGTAATGGCATACAATTTGAAGTTAGCCATGGGTATTTCTAGCACATGTGAGAATTGAGAACGCAAGTATAGATTTGACCACAAGCATGCACTGTGTGTCAGGCATCCAACCTAAATCTGCTTCAGATAGCTTCAACTTCTGAAAAACTTAAAAACATGAAATCTCTTCAAACACCACATAGTGTGCTTCTAGGTATTATCCAACCTTTTTCCAGCAGTTTTTTTTTCCATGCACACTTGTTTGGATTGTTGGAAAAGTCAGTGACTTTAAAACCTGGTATTCAGTCTTCCATTCAGTTTGTGTATTTTCATCTATAAGCCAGAGTGTGTGGTGGCTGTGCCAGTTTTAAAAGATTCTATTTACATTGCTCATGCTCAATTTAATCCCAGCATGTTCTAACAATTCTAACAGTTTTCACCTGATTGTGGTGTGTAATTTGACATGACCATACATAGAAAACTGTTAATTTATTGACCAGTTTTGTTGTTTGTGTCTCACAATATGCTGCAAGCTGCAGCCAAAATGCTGAGTGAGGAAAGACTTTATTTGCATGCTTACATAAACCAACCACTGACATGAAAGATTCAGCTACTAATAGTCATTGTTAGATGTAGTCTTGCAGTTAACAGCAGTGGTTTACTAACTCCCACCGTGTGCTACCTGTAATGGGCAAAGTCCATTTTAAAGGACATCTGTTTTTGTGACTCCAGAAATTATGACCCTTGGCCTTTATTAGACAAGGTGATGACATGTGCCATCGTGTTGAGTCTAGTGATGTGTGTTTTGGCCATGTGTGCTCTCAGTATGTTCTGTAATATTTATTTTATTATATTACAGGACTGTTTTATCAGGGTCAGATGTCTTCTGTGTGTTTGGTTGTTAGGTGTTCACCTGGGTTTACATCCCTCTGTGGAGCTCGTTGGCTGAAAGTAAAACCCCGGGGGGTTCTCATTAATAAGCTGCAAGACCTCTGTAACATTACACAGACGCATTACACATATGCACACACACAATCATGTTGTTGTGGAGCCCCTTTGTCTCCTCTCTCGGGTTGATGTTTTCGATGGCAGAGATCCCTCCTTACAAACTATGTGGAGACTGAAAAGAGGATTCATCCTCTTTTCACTCTGGAACCTTATAGTCCGCTGCAAGTTTACATGACCCTTCAACCTCTCTCCACACAAGCTCTCAAGTTTTGTTCAACAGCTTCTGTTTGGGCGTATAAGGAGCCATTGTTGCCTGGGTCACAGCAGCGGGATGCTAAGTTCAGGAGTTTACGTAAGGAGGCCTTTCTAACAGGATCAGCCACAGTCTCTTGACAGATCATGTGAAAGACACCAGGCCACAACAACAACACGTTATGTGGAAGGAATATATATATATATATATATATATATATTGCCTGTCATTTGAACAAACAAAATACCTATTTGAGAAAAGATGCCCTTGATGTTTGTGCTGTACACTGACTTGTCATAAAAAATCAACAAAACTTCTTTTTTCCAAACTTCTTTTGTAATGTTTGTAGGTAATTTATATCCTCTAAATTGTCTGCACACCCTGTCCTGTCTGTCAGTTTTTAGCTAGAGTGATGTTGAGTTGTTTACTCAAGCACATCAACTCACTTTTCACTCTCACTTAAACTGAATGAGCCTTCTGCATCTACAATATTCCACTAAGCCTGTTTGTTGGATGTGTCCATCACTACATTTCTTGTTCAAGGAAGACAAGACAATGGATTTATTAGGGAGACAGATGAACTTCTTTTCAAATCCCATCATTCTCTTCAGTGTCTAAAACCTAGACAGTTGATGTGCATATGACAGCTGTCACATTCATCACCGTTTCCAGTCACAAACAAGCAGGAACACGTAGGCTGTTGTCTCCAAATTCACAGTGCAGCTTTCAGTAAAGTGTAGCCTGCCATCAGAGCTCTGTGTAGGATCATAAAACATTTGGCATTTTGACTTGTGCCTTGTGATTTATCTTGCCTTGAGACATAATTTGGTCTGAGCCCGCAGCGAAATATATACTTGGATAAATGCTACGGCTTTGAGTTGAAATAAACAAATCCCTAATGCCCTATCAATGTCCTTCCTGTTGGAAACAGAATAACTCCTTTCACTTACCAAAAGGAATATATATCATCAGATAAATGCTCCCTAGAGATAGGAAACCAGGGACAGGCTTAACCACTTCTAAGCCTGGCTTCCCTGTAGACTTGTGTTTATGATAAAGGGTAATGAATGGAAAGTGGATTTTATCAGTGAAAGATGGAGGAATGGTTAGCTTGAGTGATGCTTTTTGTCCCACATGGCACAATCAAGGCCTATTTTTGAAGTATAGTCCCTCACGTCTTTGTAGACCAATTTTTGTGGATATTGGTTGTGGGACTTCAGGCCCTGTTGTACAGTACAATAAGGCGAACACTGTAGTTATTGGAAGATGCAGCTGCATTTCTTACCATGCAAATTTATAAAGGCTGCTAGTTTATATAGTTTAAGGAAGTTATAAATGCCAGTCTGTGTTGCAGTGTATGCGGTGCATAATCAGACTTACTGGCACAGAAGCCAAGTAATGTTATGGGTGTAGTCACCAGTACATAGTTACCTTTTTCAGGTAATTCTTGAACTTTGACCAGGCAAAGTTAGGCAAATTGAAATCCCACCAGTCATAAAACTATCCCAGCTGGGGTCTATATGATGTGTATGTCTCCAGTGTACCAGCAGGAAGAGAGTTCTCTATGAACCACCAAATCAAAACAGTGAATTCAGCAGGGGGAGAATTCAGCAGTACTATAAAAACAATTCTGCAGTACAGTGTGTATTTTTCAGAGTTCATTGACCACAACTGTAATTTTACCTCCTGGAACACATTGGCTGTTATTCTGCTGCAGTGACTGCACTAACACGGTATTTTGCATTTGTGCTGTGACACCAAAGTCACACCATAGTAAATGACCAGTACACTGATACTGAGGGTGTATTTGGCTCGAATTAGAATTAGAATTTTTTATTATTATTTAAAGCCAATTTTGTTGTTTTGTTGTTGTTTGTTGTTTGTTGTTGGTTCCTGGGCTGTGATAATTACTGTTTACAGTTGAGTGTTACCCTCCGTAGCCTGAGACCTTTTGTTTTCTCATCCCAGGGACAAAGTGATTGTTTTTTTTTAAACAGCATCCTCTCTATATGAGATGTCCAAGTATTCCATATTTTGTGTTTTTGTAGAGCCCATCTCGTCACCTGCCACTGTCTGCTTGATTTATCCTCCATCTTATTTTGTTGCTTGTCTTTTCCTTTTAACCTGGCCTCTGCCTCCATACCTCCTGATAGGACCTGGCATTGAGTTGATTCAAGTAAGGCTGCTCAGTGGCCATGGTCACTCCCACCGTTTAGATTAGATCACTGTCAGGAGAAGGATTTCCTAATGGGCTGATAAATTAATGTGCAGCCTCAACCTTCTCTGCAATGATTTCTTCTGCATGAGCAGTGAAAAACCTTTGTTCTTCTAAGAGCGCGCTGTAACACTGGGTGTTAGCTAGTTAAACAACTCTCATCTGTTTTAATCTGTGCCTCTAATGGAAAAAAAACAATAATAAAAGGTTACTGCTGATCAATAGCTTACATAAACACAACCCATCTGTCTGAAAGATTAATAAATTGCGGTTTCATTCAAAGAAAAGGGATAGACTTTCCAGTTTTGGTGATTTATTTTGCTCCTGCTTATTAACACCTTCTGTTGTCCCTGAACAGACTGTTTTTTTCATCAAACCCTAATTGACTGTAGGATTTGGCTGAAGTGTATTATCAATCTCTATCTGTTTCGTATGGAAGGACATTGATCAATGGAAATAGCTTTTCTTTGTTGACTGAATTGGACAGTGTTGCCGGCCACTGCTCGAGCCATGTAATGGAGCTTATGAGAACCAAGCCAGGGAATCAATAAAGCATTGAAATAAGAAGATGAAATCCCCTTTTTCTCAATGATTACAGGCTCAATGGCTGAATTTAGCTTTCAAAAACTTTTTATTTTTCTTTGGAGTAGAAGTGATTTACTAAAAAAAAAAAAAAAAGAACCAAACAACCACCTCAAAGATTTTCCTCTCCCTTCTCAGCCTCAAGCCCATTAAAATTCCTCTGAAGTTTTTTACATATCACTACATCAAATGCACATAAATTATGAATGTCTCATATAGCAGTCTTGCAGTTGTAGCCCCCGGGTTCCCTTGAAACTGATTTGGTATCTATGAACTTTGTTTTTACAAGGGCCAGAGAAAATTGGAGTAATGTGCTCTCTCTTTGATTGATCACTCACAGCTCATAATGCAGAACATGCTATAATAAACTTTTCCACCTTCATGTGTTACTTTGAGATAGTGTTTGTTCTACCATTAATGACTTTGCTGTCAAAAAGTCGATGTTAATATGTATGCACGGCAACGACATTGTCATAAAGGGTCTACACATGTAGATAAGCAGTAAGGATGACATCCCTCTTACAGACATCACAGGCAGGCCGGGGTTTTCTTAAAGGCACAGGAGGGTTTTGAGGAGGTCAGCTGAGTGCACGCCCTAGTTTTCTATATGTTTATTTATATATATATTGCAGTAGTAATCATTTTCTGAATCATGACTTTGAATAGAGTGAGACCTCTAATTGGCTGCGATGTATTTGGGGAATTGCACCAACCAGTGTCTGCTATCTTTGTTATCACAGTCTAGGAGAGGGACCAGATGAGAGGCAGATACAGTGTAAGTTTCTGAGCCTTTAAGTTGCTGTGTAAAGTTTCACTTTTAAAAGGAACGAGTAGGGGATGAAGTAAAAACTTGTTTTCCACAAAAATGACACAGAATGCACACTTCGAAATCTTCACAGATATCACAGATTTTTATGTGATGCTAGAACATATACTTTTTTTATTTCCTAATATAATTTACTTATGGGTTGGGCTCTGTAGTGTTTTCACATGACTGCAGTGACCACACACTCACTAATGTAAGGTGTTGTTGCCCTGTCACGCATTTTCTGTGTTCTGACCATTCTGTTTGGTTTAAGCAAAGCGGTGGCACATTAAGAAAGATCACATCATAAATTTAATTTCCACTCCAGCTGATTCAGACATTTGCATTCTCACATACAGGACACCTCCTCGGGGTAGTGTCTTAAAAAGTTCAGGGCTGCATGGGCTCATATGTGAACACAGCTTGGGATTCTGGAGTAACGGGTGGTAGCAGCTGACAATTACTAGTTTGTCTACATTTACTGTACATTTGTCAAGAGCTTTAGCCTTGGGCTCAGCATCAAGCTGTGTCTGTTTTGGCTTCCTACGATATGATTTATCCGTATCAGTCCAGCTGAAGTGCCCCAGCTGCTTGCGTCTGATGGATACTTTTAGATTGGCTCATGCTGAATATGTTTTGGTTTGCAGGACAATCCATCTCCACTGCGGCAGGACCCTTTGGCTTATCCTGATCCCCAGAACATGCAGGCACAAATATGTTTTTAGGCTGAGATCTATCCAACGGACTCCCCCGGGGTTTCCTTGAGCATTTTCTAAAACAGATAAATAAGCCATGAACGTATATGTTTTTGTCTCTAAAGCAGAAAAAACACCAGATCTTTGTAAATCATATATTAAGTGATAGATATATGTTTTGAAACATTTTTTTACTGTGCTTGAGACAACCGTATCTAAATTTTGCCAGTACATGAACTACTCATTGTTTTTCTTATACAGGCTACAGCTGGATCCAAGGACATCCAACAGTCTGTTTTCACTCCCGGCATTATTTATAACTTATTTACTCCTCTTACATGTCCCAACAGTTCAGCTAAACTTGGATTCCCCAGCTTTGAGAGAAGCATGCAGCGTGTCCTGGTGCCTGACTCTACTCCTGTTCTAACCATCCCCCTTTCTAAACTTGTAACCAGCTGCACATCAAACGGAATATGATTTATTAGGGGTGCAACTCCCCAGGACTTTGAACGACCATCGACTTGTTTATCCAAGTTAACATTCTTGGCCACATCCATATATTTTTCTGTTTGCCCTTTCATGTGGTTCTGCAAGGATACATTCACTGGCTAGCTCTAGTTATAGTCTACCAACAGCAAAAGTATGTCGGCTGCTAATGTCACTCAGGAAGGAATTGGGTTTGTGCCATGGCAGTGACATGGTTTAGGTCTGTTACTGTTCCTTGAAGGCATTACATAATTGATGTGTTTTCATGGTGCTGTGGTTAGTTGATGGCACACGGGTGGTGATTCTCTTAAGAGCAACCGTCATTGACTCGTTTCCCTTGAAGCTGCCCATCTTTTAGCGCTCGAAATCCTTCGACCCCTTATTTTTTTCACCCCTCTGCCTCTCTCTGTATCTCCCAAATGGAAAACATGTGGCAGGAGTTGTCATTTGTTAACGTATGGTAGAAAGAGTGAAACAGGCCAGGGGATGGCTCATCAGGAACACTCATTCAGGATGATGAATGTAGCCAAATACACATTTGTCCGTAAAACTTGCCGTGTGGATCAGCATCATTAGGCATGAGGAATAGGTGGAGCCCGCTGAGAAGTGAATGCAGCAAACAGATGTTGCAGATTTTCACCAGCATCTTTCATCCAGAGTACCATCATTAATAAAGTTGAAGGTGATCCTTGTGTTTTCATCTAATAGGACCAAATAAAGTATGGTGGGACTCTCAGAAAATTGCTGAATAAACTGAATATGGCCATGGCTTCTTAAACAAGGATCCAAGGTGCTCTGTCAGGTTTGAGGTAATTCCTGGCTACACAACACAGTGGTTATTATTCTGAATATACAGTGTATTAGTCAGCACATGCTTATGAAAACCCTTAGTGGAGGTTTTTCTCGAGAGAAGAAAAAACAAGATGCCAAACTGTATTTGCCTTTTGGACTCATTAAAACCTTTTTTTTGTTGTTTTGGGTAGAAAACGTTACAAAATTTACACACAAGCCTCTTCTCTCATTCCCAGATAACAGTGAGAACATGGCAGTGGCATGATATGATCTGACAGTTGTGTTTGGTGTTGTGTCAATCTTCTGCTGTATCTTTATGCTGAATGGTTGCAGCTGATGCCATGGGTATGTCAGGTGACTGAGCCCCATGTTCAAGCAGCTTGGCTCTGTTGTAGAGGGCCTCCATCTTTGTCAGCCTTGTCTCATCTTATAAACGGGCCCAGACAGAGAAGCTTTACCATGAATAATGCCTCAGGTCCATAGAATCCCAACACCTATAAATCTTAATAGAGGTTCCCAGATTCCAACGGGCCACCACATCTCTTTCCCACCCTCCATATCCAATGCGGAGTCTCCAATTTAAACCCACAGTGGCTTGAATATGCCCATTCCATGATTTACCTACAAACGGGATTACATGCATAGAGCTCATGCAAATCGATAAAAACAGGTCAAGAATGCTTAGCCTCCTGTGGTTTGCTAAATGCAATTTATCACTCAGGGAATCAGGGGAGAGGGGAACAGGCTAACAAATGGAGTCTGATCATTTGTGTTGTCAAATACATGAAGAGTGCATTTTTCATTTTCTTTACAGTAAATTGCACTTTGTTGTGTGTTTGCTTCAAAGGGACTTGTAGAATTGCTTTTAGTATGAACTGCTGTACTGCAATTCCCAGATCCCAGATGCTGTTCTGTTATTTTATCATTGTTAAATGTTTGCAGTTGAATCATTTTTTTAATAAGCCAGGAGTATGTGCCATGAGTAAGTAGTATTATCTTTCTCTATGATGGCTTTAAATGTGTTAAATGTGCACATACCTTACCTGGTGGAGTGGCCTATAGTGGTTTTTGCAATGTTGCAGATCCAAAACAAACCCTCTGCTGTGTCTTTTTCCTTTCATTGCTTCCTGTCATTCTACACTTCCACTAACAAGTGTAGTTGTTTGATGGTTTTCTACACAAACACTAGTAACACTGATAGTTTTCCTTCTCCTGTGTTTGACTAAGGGCAGCCTTGATGCCACAATGGTACCTATCTAATTGTACCAAGTAGTACTTGAGGCCTAGCTGGTAAGCCTGCTGACTTATATAATAAATGTATGTATATGCTTCTTTCAAGTTGAAACAAAAGCATATAAAAGCCATATCGTTAAAGCATTCCCAGTTGCTTGACCCACATACAAGAACTCATAAATTCGCCTGATATGAATTACATGATGCTTTTTCATGCCTGCCTACTGAATTACATTAACTGGCTTTGAAGTGAAGAATATATCATGCATATCAGGTTTTCAGTCATCAAGAATGCTGTGCATCATCTCAACTGAGATTGGGAGTGTGTGTGTTGATATGATGAGCACAGGTATTGACACTTTTGAAAGATGTCTTGCTTTGATATGTCTGTCTGTGCCTTTGGGCTGAGGCTGGTCAACATGATGCCCTCTGATTCTCCAAATTGAGCTTGATTTAGATTCATCATTCATAAATTGGGAATATGTCACCTTTTGAAGTGCAATTACAGTGCGAGGCGAGGAGGTGGATTTTGAGAATATATGATTTCACTACTCCACCCCAATTTATTCTCGTGTATGTAGACTAATCGAGCTTAATTATGAGCTGCAACTTGACCCTTAGTTTTACAAAGGCGTTGGCTGGCTCGGTGTTTCTGTTATATTAGTGCATTTAAAAACACAGCCAGTCATTACATTTCTATTTCAGCACCACTTTTGTTTATGCACCTAAATGCCATTAAGTTATGTGCATTCCTCTGATTCAGTGACTTTGGTGTTGTTCCAGCAGTGTTGTTGGTTAGCTCAGAACCTTTGTCCTATTGGATCATGAACACTTTTTTCACAGTGCAGTGATCACTGAATGTGCCTTTAGTGGTGTATTGCCGTGCATGCTCCCACAACTATTCCTCTTGCCTAGTTCAAAAAGATAAATTAACAGCGTCTAAATAATGCAGTGAACCCTAATTCTCTTTGATTAGTGGCAAGTTAGATGATAGCGACCCATTGAAATTGGTCATCAGCATAAATAATGACTGAATGAACTGATAAAATGCAAAGTTGCCGGCCATCATAAATCAAACGAAAACCACTTGGTGTGGAAGTCATTGGAATTAGAAGTCCATGCTCCTATTAATTATGTTGCCTTGCCAAGGCGACAGTGTTATAAATCAGTTGTGAAAGGTACTCCAGTCAGCTGGCCTGCCCAGCAAGGCCCGCTGCCTGCAAATGGCTTTGTATACCCCCCTAATTGTTTCTTAAACAAGCCACCTCTAGAGGCTGAGGTTGATGGACAGAGTTTGAGAACAGAAGTGAAAATGTGGGAGAAGGTTAAAGTTTGCACAGTTACATTAATGTCCACAACCAAGGACTCGGTTCTTTTATAATCTTGTTTTCATTTTGTGATAAATGTTTTTTAAACACAGCTTCAAAAAAGTTTGTTCCAAAACCATTGACACATTTATCACAGCTTATGATCTGTTTGGAAAATATTGTTGAGTTTAGTCGGAGTGATTCCACCTCTCTTTAAGACTGGGCTAATGCATTAGTATCTTTTACAGAATGCTTTAAAACAAATTAATTGGAGTCAGCTCTGAATCATTTTGATTGACCTGCACACATTAACTGGTAGCGCCACTTTAATAATGCCAGAATTTTATCACATTCACAGGGTGTAGTCCTACAGGAAGTACGAATATGACATATGAATACTTCAGGGACAATTGGACATACTCTCTTGATAAAAAGAAGCGGTGGACACATAATTCAACCAGCGTCACACAAACACTTCTTGAAGATTACAAGTGAGATCAGTTCTGAATGGCATGGGGTATGAAAAACACCACCAAGAAAAAAAAGATATTAGATAAAAACAAACAGTATCATGTATACAGTACTGTGTGTAAAAATGATCACACATTCAAAGAGAATCTCTAGTTCAAAGACACTCACAGCAGTAGACTTTGTATGTCTGTTCTTGGTTCATGGTATGTGTTTTTGTGTAGTTGATTTTTTTCCATTTTTTACTACTGTGTTACCTTTGACATGCAGCCAGGTCTTCAAAAAATATCACATTTCTAGGATTGAGTGTGGAGCGTTGCTCTTTGGAAACAGGAGTCAGAGGTGTGTGCCGTTTTCCTGTAAAAGGCTCCGTGTTCCTGCCATCAATCACCCACTCCTTATTAGGCCGTCTATAACTGGACCTACTTTGTTATTAGAATAATTACAGTCTCATGCAGTTTTCTGCTCTCTATATTTTTACAACAAAGAGATTGTTGCAATGGCTGTAAATGTCCGTGGAAAGATCCAGTTGCTACAACAGGACAGAACTAGTAGTATAGTTCTTGTCTAATCAGGGATATTTAGCTTTGAACTGTCAGTTGTACTTCTGCTCTCTGTGGACTTGTGAAGCTTGGAAGTTGAAGAGTCGACAGAGTATATAATAGCTTTATTAAGTGTGAAGTAACACTCACTGGGTGTAATGGGTCTGTAACCCCTGTACCTCTATGAATCCTCCTCACTTAGTGACTTGGTTATCTGAAATGGGCCTGTAATGTCAATCATTTCATTTTCCTGCTGTCTTTTTAGTTCCTCTACCGGTGACACTAGACAACTCTAGACTCACAATCTATTACATGGCTAGGACAAAATAGCTCTCTGTTTTTAAATGAGGCCTTCTTTGTCAATCCATTACCCATTTCTCTCTCTCTATCTCCCTCAGCTCTCTTCGTCTGTGTGTGCTGCTGGTGTGTGCATGTGTGTAGGAAAAGTCCCCAAGAAACCATTTAGGCAGTAGAAATGGAGCAGGCCCAGGCCTCAGGTGTCCGTGTCACGGTGATGAATCACATAGAACACATATTAAACCTTCCTCATGTGAGAGGGACCTGTGTTGAGCTGCACCCTTTCCCTGGCTGCCCTCTCTCTCCAAAAAAAAAAGAAAAAGATCTACTGACGAAAAAAAAAGAAGAATTATAAATATGACTGTGTGTTCTACACATAAAGGCCGGCCTGTCCCTGAGAAATTGATTTATTGGATTCCCTGACATTTTAGTTGTGGTCGTTATGTTATATTTATGGGGGAATTGCTGGAGCCTCTCATTATGCTCTCCTAATTTATTTTACATACTTTTATGGCCGCTTGTGCTCAGCAGGCCTTTACGGCAGCTGTTATTGAAAAAGGGAAAAAGGCAAGCACATATCGATCAAGATTTACATGTTTATTGCCAAGATTGTGATTTATTTTACTGTGTTTTCTTGTTTGGGCTGAGCTGCTTTTCACTCAGTTGTCAAAAGCACCAAGAAACCCAATGCAATATTTTTATAGCCTGTATATTTTACTGTGTGCTTTGGGTTAGAGTGTCTCTTCATGTAGAGAATGTATTAATATGCTGTGTAACAAAAAAAGTTGTTTTTCAAGACAGTGTTATGTAAACCTGACAATATGACCTATTATAATGGAAAGCATAATTTGCAGTCATTTTTGAATTGTAAATATTATACTATGTATGCCATAGTATGAACACCGACCATTTATAACTACAGGGAGTTTTTTCTTATAGTTTGAAGGACAAAATTGCTTAACAATTTCCCTTATCCGGATGGCACTGCTGTAAGATACCTTATTCAGGTTGTTCTCTGTTACGTTATGTGGCCTTGGACATGATTAAGTAATAAAAACAATTAAATTAAATTACTTAAACTTTTGATGCATTAAATAGTGTCCCAAGATCATTCCTCAGCATAAAGGATGTGTAATTAACAGCTGAGATGAAGCGGTTATGAGCTGCTTCTTATTAAATTAAAGTCTAAAAAAAAGGGTCTTTCACCGAAGCCCAAGAATGTGATATATGCTTATGCGGCTCTGAGCATCACCTACCATGAAATTTAGTGTTTCCAGGATATTTAACATTAAGACGTACTTAAAATTAATTCTACGTGCAATTTCTCAAAAAGAAAGCTGACAACTAATGTCAATAAATCGTGCTTGGCCTGAGATGGGGGGATCGTAAATCTGTTGCACAGTGCCGCCCCTCAATGTGGTAGTCAGGGGTCGAATGGGGGTGTGAAGCAGGGTATATGAATGAAGAAGATGGATTTGTCGGCAGAGGAAGGAGAAAGGGTGATTTGAAACCCTGGACACTGATTGGTGGAGATGAGGCTTGGATGTCCTTGTGGTGACATTCAGTCCCTGATATTTGTTTGGCTTTAAATAATACCCTGGACAGGGCCTGAGAGTGATGGCCACCGGGTCGGCTGACATTGCAGCCTGTGCCAAGGTGAGCGACTTCAGGACACTTACTCCCTCTCTGTCTTCCCCTTCATCTCTACACGTCTCTCTTTTTCTGTCGCTGGTCTGTCAATACCCATCCACTTGTCTGATGGGTCCTTCTGAGAAGCTTACAGCTGACATGCCGGTGTCTTTATTTCCACCAGCAATCCTTTTAGAGTTGGCCTCAGTGATCAGTCATGCCACTGACAAGCAACTCAGGCCTCAGCACCTCAGCAACCCTCCATCCACTCCTCCTCATGTCTCTGTGTCATTACAAAGGAGGAGCAGGGGAAGAATTCAGGTTGACTTCATTTTTCATTTTATAACATCTTCCCTAATAAACAAAGGCATGTTAGAGGAAAGAAAACTTTAATATCAGAACTTACTTCCTCTAGTGACTTTAATCACAGCGATGTTACATTGTTACTGTGCTAATGCAGAACATCCTGTCAGCACAGTGGTGAGACTGTTTCTGTGCTGTCGCAGAGGTGTGACAATAGGTTTATGTGCTTAGCAGTTTAAATCATGAGAAGCTTTTTTAATGCCACAAAAATTAAGGCCAGTTATGGAGAGGTGCAAATGTTGACAAACGTCCACCTAACTGGAAGCATTTTCATTAGAGTTATATGGTGACAAAACTATTCTATAGGTGATATAACAAATACTGCACTTCTTTCTACTTTTTTTTTTATCTTTCCTTCTTTTTTCTGCTACTTTGTATGTTATCAGTAATCCCCGCCCCACAATTTTTCAGGGATTATAAGAGGTATCATGGAATAGAAATATTTTTTCTCCTTTAAAAACAGACCTGGAACCAGGCCTACTGGGAGGTTCCTGTAAAACCCTCTGAGAGGGCCATATTAAGCATCACAGAGCACAAGTATTTACAAGGAAACTGTCACCTTTAACGGCATTCCAAGGTGTATTTGTTTTACAAACTTAATCCAAACAGACACTGACAACATCATGTTAAATGAAGCTGGGTAGCCAAGTATAGCCCCTTAGTACAGAATTGGATACAGTAATAATTTAGGCATAAACAAAAGGTGGCTGTGTCCTTAGTCATGGGAGACGGTCTTATGTTGCAGGGTGGAGTAAGTGTGAGTAGTTTTCCAGCTCGTAGCAGATGATGTGCTGTTGATTACGCTGAACCGCAGTAATTATGGGCGAGGGCTGGTCCTGGGTTATGGCCTCTGTGATTACCAGCTCACTGTAAATGACTTATTTACAGTGTTGTTGATGCCTCTTTAGAGAAATGACTAACTCCACTCACAAATGGGCTCTTTTACAACTCTGGACCTCTTTAATTAGGACGACTTGGTGACACACAGATTTACAGTGGACTTGTGTGGAATTTGAATTCAGACACTCAGCCAACACAGATGAAGGATTAGTTAAAAAACATACAATATGATCGTTGAGCATGGACAGCTTTACAGCACAGATGTTGTCAGAGCATGTCAAATACAGCTTTTACTGTGTTTTGTGCAGCTTGCTATAAGGGGGGATGTTGTGAAAAGTAGTTTTTATGGAAGCTTCAGAAAACATAGGCCTTATTATCGCTCGCATTCAATTTTCCAAGATTAACTTTGATGTATCCGAGGTATAATGTTGTCTTTGCAGAAATAATTGCTTAGTATTGCAGATGGTTTGTTGTTGTGCTTAGCTACATGTTAGCTTGAATTAAAACAAATCCACACATTTAGGTATCATTGTGATCCTGTGTCCTTTCATAGATATTAGGGCAAAATAGCATCACTATTGGGTGACCTCTTATTGTAAATGATAATTAAATGTTGCATTATTTACACATTTTAATATGGACTTAAAGGTGTTCATTTTTCTTAAATTAAATCACTGGGAAAATGTCTTTGTATCGGTGCCAAGATGATGAAATGATGATGAAACCTCATCCTCATCAGAGTATTGTTTCTTTTTTTGTTTGTTTCCAGTATCCCTCATTTTACCATGATTACAACTTGTTTTAGTCAAACTCTCTCACCTGTCAGAGCATCTACTTTTCTACTTGCGTAAATCACTGCTTCCTGGTTTCTGTCTTCTTTTCTTGTCCATCATCCTTTCCATGTTGTGTCTCCCCTCTCATCTCGAGTAAGCATGTATTCACAGCTTTGGTTTCTGTTGTACGTTCACAGGCATTACTGGATCCAGTGAGTTTTTTTTTTTTTTTTTTGGGGGGGGGGGGTATGTGGGTGTGGGTGGTCAGGGGTCTCACTGATTAACAGCCATCCACTCCTCAGAATGACAAACTTCCATGCTGCTGTCTCCAAGAAGTAAGATGCTGCTTTTGTTCCCCTCTCAGGCAGCTGTGACAGCCCGGCCAATCAGAGAGCTGCAGGTTTATATCTGCCAATTTTTTAGACAAAACAAAAGGCTCTTCAGTCTAGCAAACACACACACACAGCCCCGCTGTTTGACTGGCTGCTTGTTCCACCACCGACAGAGATTACACTGAAGTGCTTAGTGCATATAATTACAAGTAATTGGCAAATAGTAGGCTCTGACCAAACAGAAATTGTTTCATTATGTCTAATTAACACCTTCTTGATTATGGTTAATTACTACTGTTTGATAATGGAGGAGCAAAGTTGTCAGTCTGGAGACAAGCATGAGCCATCTGGATCATTGATAACCATATGCTAGTGCCTTGCCTCGCTTTGCTGGGACCAGAGCTGTCAGGGCCACAGACAGTGGCAGGTGTCTGCATTGCATTAGACTCAGCACAAGGTGTAAACACAACACAGCTCAAACAAACACGTCAAAGCACACAAACATACAATCCTCACATGCAAATGCACGCACAATCAAACTCACGCCTACACCGTTGTAAGCATGTAATTAATTGTTTTCAGCTTCAGAATATTAACTTAAAGTCTGCTCTTTCAACTTCATTACTGTCAAAAGAACATCTCTTTATATTAGCATTATGCACAGTTTGCTGAAATATGTTTGAAAAACGAACTCTTTAAAATGAAGCCGAAGGTAGAGTGATACACATAATTATTAGAGTTAATTAACAGCGAGGAAACCATCAGGCCAAAACTTAAGGGAATGTTCAAATAGACGCCATTAGGAGCAAAACAGAGACCTAAGAGCTGTGGAAATTATTCGAAACAGAAGGTTCCCCGCTGTAAACAAAAGGAATTACCCTGCACTAAAATTGTCTGTCTGTCCCTGTTAATTAGCCACGCACACAATGTGAAATTAGCTATGACGCACTAGGAAAAGGGAGAGATAAATAGTCTCTTATTGGGGGAAAGAATAAAGTCAAGACTTGCCATAGGTAGCATTTGTCATGTTTAATTGTGGGATCAATTAAAATTTGGGCGATAATGATGATTTATAAGCATTTGTATGTAATTTGATATTCATTAAGTCAGCCAGACACACGCTGCTATCAGCTTGTTAATTGTGTTTCCTTTTTGTTGAAGGGTGGTTTTTGAATGCAATTGGCTTAAAGTTTACAAACTCGCTTGGCTGAGTGATTCAGTTACGAGGCAGCCGAGCCCCATTGTGCTGCTGTAGCAATTTTGTCACTTCTTATTTGCCTGTCTTGAATATTCTTTATGAACTGCTACTGATGTGGGTCAAAGCTGCAGTTTCACATCTCATTTGGGGTCGATAACCTGTAGTGTGTCAGGTTACTTGTCCTTTGTGCCTCTTCACAAGTGCTCGGTTTGATAAAATTAACTACGCTGCATATTAATTCTCATTTCAAACCTAAAACTACTGCTTTTGTAAGTAAATGTAGCCATTAATTCACTGCAATTATAGTCCATAAAATTGTCCTCATGACAATGTATTCTGTCACAGTGTACGGAGAATATGGAGAACACAAATAAGAGTGTTTTTAATTGTTTATTTGGTGCTTCTACAGCCCCATTCAGTATCTACTCACACCATCATATTGTTCAAATGGAAACATTGGGCATTTGAGCTGTACATAATGGCACTAATTCATCATGCACATGTAATGTGTGCTGTTTGAACGCACCAGACAGCAGTGAGAGGGCACTTTGTTGTCATACCCCCCCTCTTTTCTTTTTTGTACTGCAAGGCTAAGATGTAGGCCAAGTGGAAGAGCGCCAAATGATTCAACGCAGGACAAGATTCCCTTTAAAACAGCGCAGAGCTTCTCCCCCTTATTCATTTTCTTAGATTACCATCAAATTTGTGTCACCAGCAAGGCAGCGTTATTGACTCACAGCGATGCACTCCTATGCATTTCGCTGTTATTAGTTGACATGCTGACATTTTCATATGTGTCTTTGCTAATGCCTGCAAATTGCTCTGACCCAAGAACGTGAGAATTGAACAGATAATTTTAATAAGATTCAACTGCAGATGGTGCGATGTCCCTGCCTTACACATATAGAATACCAAGTGTAACCTGTTTTCAGAGGCGACTAAAGGAGCGAACTGTAATGGGTTTTGACAACATTGTATTAGGCACAACAACTACGCATAATGTACCGAAAAATTGGACGTGAAATTGGAAACACAGCCGAGAACAAAGTAAATTTACATGGTTTGGTAGGTTTGGTGATGTCTGATATCATACTCTCTCATGCAAGCTCTATCTGGAGGGAGAAGGCAGGAGCTGCAAAGGGGGGCTTAACAATGGATATCAGTGGAGAGTGCTTTTAAAGTTAAGGCTGATGGATGGCTTGTCAAAAAAATAATTGCACTGGTATGGAAGTGGGCTCGCGCAAGCTTGCCGAGGAGGGGTTGGGTGAGTATGGGGGGTGTCAAAGTGGCGGAGGGAGGGAGGCGCGATCAGCAGAGAGCATGATGGGAAGTGACAGTGGTCTGTCAAGAGGCAGTGGCTGCCCAGAGAAGTGTGAAGCCAGAGCTATGAGGTGGCAGGAAAGAGCAGGCTGTCAGAGCAAGAAAGTGGCTTTAATACGGCGAAAACCAAAGGAATCCGCCTGTCAGGCCTGCTCAGCCAAGCCAAGGTGTGGCAGGAGCTGGAGAAAGAAAAGGAGATAGGGGAACGGATTCAGGTGAAAACAAGAGTAGAAAGAGGACGAGTGAGGGATAGAGTTAAAGAAAGAGGAGAAGGAGGGAGGTGGAGAATCAGCTCTGTGGCAGCCGAAGAGGCATGATGGGAAATTGTGTGGGACAGAGGAACAGGCCCAGCCGTCAATTAGAAGTTCCTGAGGAAGGCTATGGCGAGGTGATAAAACTCATCAGCTCTCCTACTCACTCTCCAGGTGGCACTGGACTAGCTTTGGGCTGTTGTTAACAGTCTGCAGAGCTACTTCTGTGTGTAACTATAGTCAGTATGACTCTATACCACATTTCCTACGGTGTCCTAATCTCCCTGTGGTATTGCCACTTCTGCATATAGACCTTGGTGATGATGTGCTCTTGTGTAATCTCAAACCCACCGTTGTGACTGTAAAAGACAAAGGCGGGCTGATAATTACTGTAGTGGATCATCCCGTGCCATTTACGTGAAGTGGTGGAACATATTTAATAAGGCTTGTCTGCTCTGTCTTGACCTTGTGTGAATGGTACTTTAATTCTTTGACCCATGAGGAGAAGCTGAGAGGCCCACGTCTTGATTACTGACATGAATATATGCTCAGAGGCTTTTCACACTGGGGCAATTGCTTTTGTTCTGCGGGGCGTCTGTGATGGGTCTTCATGTATATTATGCTGATATGGTGCATGATTGATGCAGCATGTCAAGATTCAATAATGACAGTGTCACTTTTCCAACATCGTCGTGCTGCTGCATGATGGTTTTGGCCTCATTTTATGAACACCAATTTTCATGACATTTTCATGATGCACAATTATTTACACAAACCCTGGTTGCTGTATTTTATAACCGTACACAATGGTTAGTGACTACAACAAAGCAGAATACATGTCATCTAAAAACCATGCAGTAAAATCAGCTCTTCAATTTGCCTCCTTCACAGTATGTGTGGTATATCGCAGGAGCCATGATCTGTGTCTTCACATTCATAAGCAATTAGTCTTGCCATAATTTATTCCTCATTAAAGGCACATAATTAAAGTTCTCTCTAGCTTCTTTGAACATTAAATTACACTCTCATTTTCTACAAATATAAACTGTGATATTTAAAGGGCCACTAACCACAGATTCACATAACCAAAAAAAATGTTATTCTGAGAACTTATCATTACAGATCATCGTATAATGATACGTTGACTAGTGAACTTTATTCTCTTCCAGACCCATGCAGCATACCAAACTAGCAGTTGATTGAGAGACTGTGTATGGGTTTTAATGAGGGCATTAGAGAGGCATCTGGTTTGTGCTTCCTAAAACGAATCTTCCACAGAGTTTGAAGTTATCACCAGGGGCATGTGATGTTCATATGATTTCACAGGTTATAGCCGGGTTTATGAGGTTAAAGCCTAGGTTAAGCAAGGGTTTCTAGCTTAGAAATATCTTTTAGTGCACATCATGTTTGCCTTGCAAGCCGGTACAGTTTCCTCTCATTTATAAGCGACAGTCCCAGCTGCATGGAATAAATAATTAATTGTTGGGCAGAATTGTTGGGCCATTCATTAACTTGAGCATGTGAAAAAAATTGAAATGTGAGCACTCATTTGATAAATTGTTTTTCAAAAGTCCAAGTTAGCAAATGACCTTTAATAATTTAAGTGTCTTGAAGGAGCAGTTTGACATTTAGGAGGGCAGTGCCCATTCTAAGCCTGTCTGTTCGGAGCGTGATTGCATGTATTCAAGCTGTAAAAAAGTCAACATGACAAGTTCCAGTGTTTGAACCGTCCAGACAGGCCAAAATGTCTTGTGGTATGTAAATGACATTAAGTCATGTTGCTATCACATGAATCTGTACATTTGATTTGATTATCTTGTATCAGGTGAAGACCTGAGCAAAATGTGGCTGATCCTATAGGACATGCATTTTTTTTATATTAAAAAGCCCTTTTGTTCAGTTGATGAGTGTTTCACATTAAGCGTAGGTAGACTGTCAAATTGAAAAGAGAGTGTAGCTGACACCACATCTTGATATTTTCAATACCTGAGAGAGAGAGAGAGAGAGAGAGGCTGTGTCAGCACTGATTGGAAAAAAAGATGTATAGACTACCAAATTGATGAACTGACTCAGGAGAGAAAGACATAGAGAGAGGGGAGATTGTATAGACAGAGTGGATGGATGGATAGAGCGAAAGCCTCATTTAGTGAAGAAAAGGCTGTTTGGCCTGCCTGTACAACAGAGGGAGAGTCTAAAGCCATTGATCTCGTGGAGCCAATGACAGGCCAGAACTCAGCAATAATCATGACAAATGAGCGGAGCCTCCACTAGATGAGAAACTGCCAATAATCACAGACCCCCCCCTCCAAAAAAGAAAAAAAAACAAGGTCGCTGTACAGAGCAGTGGACGTCTGGTACCTCTCAATACTCCTGAGGGAGACATTCTGGGAAAAAAGAAACATTACAGTGTCAATATCATTACAGTGATGTTAAAGCAGCTGACACATAAAACGCAACAAATATAATACTTTTATAATTACAAAGTTTCAGTGACCTGATAAAATAGTGACAAACAGATATATTAGAGGTGATTTTAATGTACTACAAGGTCAACGCCTAAAAGTTAACATCAATCTCTCAGTGATACAATGCTAACACTGGAAAATGAATGAGCCTGCTGACATGCTCCTATAAAGACATTCATGCCTGGAGTGTTCCTCTTTGTAGATTAGAGCTAAACAATAATGATTAAATTGCCGCAGCCAATCAATCTGGATTCAGATAAAGTATGATTGGTAGCACATTATCCCCGTTCTTTTCCTCTGGTGGTCTCTGTAGACTCCTAGCTACAGCAGGCATCCCCGCCTCCCAGTGGATGAAACATTTTCTAATCAGCTTTATCTCTCACATCTGAATTTATCTTATTCATGGAAAATGCCGATATATTAACCGGCTTGTATGATACACAAGGTGACCCTACTGACTTAATGACATAATACATTATCCTTAATGAAGTCAATATCTCGTCTTTTAGCTGTCTGTCTATTGGGCCGATTAATTGCGGTGTCATTAAAGTTAGCTCTCTTTTCATTTGAGCTTGGCGAGTGGCATAAAACTAATGTTCTTAGTTATCAGCCACTGAAATGGGATGGAAGGTTGAGGAAATTACATGGTGGTCTGGGGTTTGGAAGGGGTGCGGGGGGGTAGTCCTACACCCAACATTAGAGTGTATTCCTCAATGACACCACACAGTTATTGAGGAACAGATGGATACAGAACAGATAACAAATGAACAGAACAGCAAAACCCTGAGTTAGAGATTTTTTTGTGTGATGCAGCAGTTTTCTATGTGGTCCACTTTGATTGACAGGCTGTAAAGTGTTTTTGGTAGAAATTGTGCCCCTGTGGCTGTGACTGTGTGTATTTAAACGGGGATGCATTGGTGGAGGGGGTAGAGGGGAGGGCTGGGGGGGTGCTGGTCCGCATGGTCTTCCTTAAACTCACATAGTATTGACAGAAGTCGCCCGAGGAGCCTTACCTACTTGCAGCTCTCCTGGCAGTGGCCTGAGGGCTCAAAGTGACACCTTCTCAGCTAAACAATGGGTTTGTGATAGTTACTGTTACTATAATGTAGGCAACTGTCACTCAATTGTTCTACAGATCTTGGTGCTAATCTGTTAAAAGCTAGCACACTTAGTTCATCCTCTATGTGGAGGACTTTAGGCATTCGTAAGTATTTATAGTGACCGGTGTGTAATTCAGACTGTAGAAGACATGTAACAAGGGCAAATCCATTTTCGGTGAGATACATCTCTGTCGGTAAACCAACACCTGAGCCACCTTCCAGCTGCCCCCCACCCCCACCCCGGTTTGTCTCTGTCCCCCCGCTTCTCTCTTCCCTAGTGCTGAAACAGGCGGGATGGGGGTAATTTACAATGTGTTATCTTTGTCTATAGCTGTGAAATGATATGAAGTAAATCAAGGCAGGAATAATGAAAGACTAAGAATTCATTCCAGTGAGCACATTTTAAGTGTAGTATCCGTTGTGGTGGCAGCGCCTGAAGAGGCTGGAATGAGACGGGCTGAGGGGCCATAAAGCAGCAGCGGGGCCCATGTTAATGCTGTCTGTCTGGGGTTAGTAATTGGGTTGTGCTGATGAGTTGCTTCGAAGACAAAGTGTAAATCCCACACGCCTGCCGTAAATCTTACATTGTTGGAACAAGGTGCAATCCCAACAAATATTGATCCTGCCTGGGGGCCTGCTGTGCCTGAGTGTGTGCGCGTGTAGACCTCCAATTACTACAGTCAAAACAAGTGCACCCTGGTAGGCCTGCTCTACAGTACAATTGCATCCCTGTCTTGTGTGAGATTTGGCCCCTGTTGTTAAACTGGTGAGTCTGTTTTAGGGCCAGATTGTCGCCACCTCACACCAGCTGTGCTTTTGTGTTCTGTGTTGGTTGTTTATTTGGTTTTGACATTTTTTTCGGCTGCAGGTTACTCAATGAAGTGTGATGGATTTAGATGTTGCATTATTTAATGTTGCCACATCAGCTGTATGAAATTTCGCATTTCCTCCTGATTTAATGTGAACATTACAGTGAAATGTTTACATTATATGTCACTTCTGAAAAGACGTTCATGTCCTTGCTGCTTATTACCTATTTCATTGCAACTGCTATTAATAATTTATAACAAGCCTTAAATTAAATATTGGTTTGTGAATAACTTAAAAATCAATAAATTAATCCAAATTTTAGCAATTGAGCAACTGTTGTGTGTGTATATATAAATACACACGCTTATCTGGCTGATTTGCTGTTAAACTTAATCAAATTATGTATTGCTGTAATGTCAGCTGATATTTAGAAAACAGGATTTAGATCAGCCCCCCTCCTACATCTAACCTTTGAGGTGTTTCAAATACCATTGAGCTCTCTTTAAGCTGGGTGGTGGACTAGTGTGTTGTGATGTGTGTGTGTGTGTGTGTGTGCATGTGCGATCCAGGCAGACAGCTTATCGTTAAACACATCCTATCTGGCTTGACAGGTCACTGTCAGGTACAGCTCCCCTCCTCTGTCACCCCTGCTGATACAGGGTGTCACATACAGAAATCTACCTGCATGCGTATGCTAATGTGATCTGATGAGAAGAGCTGTTAAAGCTGTGAACCACCCGCTCTGTAATGCAACTAAAACTTGATTCACATTTACCTTGGTTGCACAATGACCTAGCTGGATTATATATATTAAATTTTAGTTGCTAAATCCAAAAATCCTAATCAAAGTAATTGATTGGCAGCAGTGGTGGGAAAGGTGACGTGCTGAGCAGGAGTGACGTGTCGGTGACGTTTGTGGTGAATGTGTTTGACTCACATGAAAGGTCACGTCATTCAGAATAGGAATCATCTAGTCCATTGCCCCAACCTCATGTCACTATGTTACATTTATCACACAGATTCGTCTGTGTTTCACTGTCACACCTCCGGCTGTGGTCTCTTCCACTATTGCAGCTGTTATTTATTTGGTATCATCCATATGTTTATGTCAGATCCTCATCCAGAAAGTCAGTTCCTATATATTTAGAAATTAATCCACAGAACGTCACAGAACGTTTAACTGCTTCTTCTATTACAAAACAGGTGTTCCAAAGTTTCCCAGGTGGAGGAATTATTGGTGTTGTTTGTTGGAGCCTGTGTGTTGTTTTGTGGTTGCTTGGAGCAGTGTGGATAACTCATAGCCCCAGCTCTCTGACTCCATCTGTAAAAAAGGGGGAAACCGGGACCTGGTGTGATGGTACAAGATAAACCAGAACCAAGGAAAGCTCCATTAATAATTCTCTTATTTGGGAGCTGCGCCCTGCGCTTACAGAATACAGGGTAGTCCATCTCTTACAGCAGAGCTGAGGTGGTGGTGGTGGTGGGGGTGGTATAAGGTCAGCAGGGAGAGACTCCCTCTTCCATCCACCTCTGCTTTCTTCTACCCCTCCCCTCTTAGAGTGATGGGACCAGGTTTTCCAAGGTAGTGCATTTGTCTGTCAGGAGTCTTGGCTGGCTGGTGTGATTTAGCTGCTGTCAGTTGATGCTGGTGTCCAGAGGATGATAGCGGCTGGCTGGATGGGGGGAAATTTGTTACCTTTAGCTCTGACAGGGAGATAATTGCTGATGGTTAACAGAACGGTATGGAATCCAAAGGGTTGGAAGCAGAGAGCAAAGTAATGGGATACACAGCCAATGGGTTCAGCCCTTATGACTACATGCACCTAATCTAACACTCACTCTGTTTCTTTATCTTAAGCATTAGCATAAAGGATGACAATACATGCCTTTGTTTTAAATTTTAAAAGCAGGATGAGGGAGATCCTGTGGTATCTTAGCTTGATCCTTTTGTTCCTATTGTTATGTCTATCTGCGTGTGATTAGTTGTGTCGAGTGCAATGCACCCATGAAAGTCGTGCACTGTTGATTCTGTGCATGTTTGTCCCTCCCCCTTGCTCTCATCATTGCTAGTGCTAGTCTTTATGCTATTCATCTAATTAGGACAGAATAGCACTTTTCTGACACTCCTTCTTCATTTCAGGCCCTCTCACTTCAGCCTCACATGTCCACCTCAATCTCCCTCTCTCATGTCCAAGACGTCCACATAGGCGTCTCCCTGTGCCGGGATCAGGACTGCCGTCAGTCAAGCCATCCAAACTGCCAGCAGCATATCTCAGAGGGAGTTAAGTAGGAGGCGGTCCTGAGAGTGCAAGTGTGATAGGTTGACAGGACATGATTGACAGGTTAAACCCCTGGTTAATTGTCTTCTCCTCCTCTCATTGATGTAGAATCTGCTGGACTGTAATGCTGTGGGTGGAGTTAGGCAGCTTAGTTTGGATGGCATTGTTGCATTGAACATCATTTGTGGTTGTTTTGCAAAGCAGTTTCACAGTTCTTTGAACAGGAAAACACATTCACTAGTTCCACTTCTTTACATTGCTTATGCACTGTCAGAGGGAGTAAGAATTTCAGCACAGCAAAAATTAATTATCTTCAGTGTCAGCTATCTAAAATTTGTAACTGTATCTCACAGAATTGAAATGTCTGTTGATGTAATTTATCATTTTTCAAGAAAAGCCTCTATTTTAAGGGCCTATCTGCATTAATAAGCAGCACTGATAGGGCCTTAATGCGTTGTCACTCTTGGGTTGACCTCAACATTATATTTTTATTTTCTCTCTGACAATGAGAGTAATAGAAAATATTGATTGGCAGAGCAGTTAAGTTGTCAGCATAGTCATTTAATGTGTCAGGAGAACCAGTTAAATTGTCAAAAAAACCACTTGAGGACTCTTCTCTTCCTTAACGGCTTTCTATAAAAGCATCTCCCTCAGACGGGAAATGCTCCCTTCCTCACTGAATTACAGTGCTTTTTATTGACTTCTTGCTCTTTTGATTGGACATGTATATGGCTCCTTATATTATAATTTTTTGTCCCTAGATTAAAGTAGTAGCAATAGGATAAGACAAAGCTTACTGCATTAACATTCGATTATCAATAATTGACATTGAATAACATTGATTCAAGTGATATTTTAGCTATATCTACATCTGCAACAACATCTCCAGCATGCCTTAACTTTGTTTGGATTTGTTAAGATTACAACAGTATACATTTTGGTAGGTTTGTGATTTATGGGAGCTTTCAAGAAGATCCCTTTCTCCGATGTTATCTGTGCTGATGTAAGGCTTGTAAACATTTCCCATCAGTTTGATCTGTCTTGTTGGTGTTTCCTGGGCAGCCTTGCCTGTCAATTAACTGTCTCTTTAATCTCCAGCACCCCCAACACGGGAGTATATTCTGTATGATGCAATGGTAAAATGATTATCAAGTGAACGTTGATAGCAGTTTGGGAGGTGCTGGAGATTTATTTATTTTTTTATTAGGATTATTTTGGACAGCATGCCTTGAGTAATACTGTGTTACTGCTTTAAATGCATGGACTTGACTGGTGTTAAGAAATAAGCAGCAACAGGAATGTATTGATGTTTTGTAATGTAATAGTTTAAAAAAACAACTTTATTTGATATTTAGTGTTTAGTGCAAATTACTTACAATTACAGTTCTGTGGAGCTAGAATACATACAATACTTTGTATATGAGTAAAACAGTGTTTTGGTATCTTTTGTGGCTTTGATAGATCAGCATGTGGTCTGCTCTATAAGACACATGAGCATTCTATTGTTGATAGAAATTACTACAATGGTTTGCAACTACCGTTTTGAAGGAGCACCAATATTCTAACATTCACTTTAATTTTTTTGAGTTGTGTTGATAGAAATAATGTGTTCTATTCTGGGACATATGAGTGCTTGACTACCATTACTAGATCACATTGTATATTAAATTATTATTTAAATTGTTAGTTTTACCAGTTGCATTTAAAGAAGACGAGATATGATTGGGGTGTGACAGAGGAGGGAAGCTACTACCAGTCAACTACCAAACAGTAGTAGCCTGGTCAGAGACAGATTTCCTGGTTTTAAAAGCCAACAGTGTTCACTTTTCCACAGAGCAGAGGCAATGTTATTTGAAGATGTTTAGCGAAGGGCTGATTGAATTTGTCCCTCACTGCAGAGACAGGCTCCATTAGGCAGTGGGTAACAGGGTCTGGGGACCAGTTAGTGAGATAAGAGACGGGGCTGGCAGTGCAGTCTGGCCTCAGACCCAGAGCAGGAGTTTAGGGAATAAAGCTCCATAATAGCTGGTCTGAGGTCAGGTAGGCAGCCTCCCTCAGTCCTACCCCTGTTTGGTTAAGTAATGTTCCGCTCAGAGCAGAGCACAACACATTGTGTACGAATCGTGTGAACAAAAGGAAAAAAAGACTGTATCTTTTTCATAATCAGGTCAGATTGTATCTCACAAAACTCTGCTTTGTGAGTTTGGCATATCTGATTCAAGTCCCATCAGTCATGGACTTGGAAATTGTTTGTGACAGTAACAAGCTGTCTAATCACTTGATTGATGGATGGAAAGAAGGTTGTTAGATTGTTAGATGGACATTTGCATGACAGTGAGATTGTGTTTTCACAGTTAATCAGACTAAATTGACCGGCAGTTCCACCCTACTTCTCTGCTATATTTATATTGTTTCTCCAAAGACCTCCATCATCAGTGACAAGTGTGTTTCAGTTGTCTTTGCTGTAGGAATCAGGCTATTGTGACAGTTGGCTGTCTCTGTGTTTTATGTACCTTAAGTCTCTGCATGTATCTGACTACCACGGCCCTTTTCTCCAGGCCCTTGGCCCCTGGCCTCTATCTCCTACTCTCTCTCACAGTAATGAAGCCTGCCTTTAAGGAACGGGGTGCAGGCAGCGAGGCATCACAGATTAGGTCAGTGGAACGGCTAGCGGGCTGAGCATGATGGATGAGGGCCAGAATGAGTTTCTGCCGTGGCTGTATTGTGAAATCTTTTCATTGTCACCGACGGGCCTATGAGAGTCTGATGAATAAGGGAGCAAGTGTCAGAAACGCCCTTCCACTGCTACCCCCCCTCTCTGTCTTCAATATCTCCCTAAGCTGCAGCAATACATGCCTTCTCACCCTGCCCTTTATAAGCATCCACAGGGTCACAGCAGTATTGATAAAAGTTATTGCTAAAAATAGATCAGGTCCAGTTGTGTGGAAGAGAAACAAAGCACTAATGAGAGAAAAACAGCCCAGCCAATGGAGTCATGGAAAGGCTGTCAGACTGGGGATGTGCCGGCCTTAAAGTTCAAAATTGTGCAAAACCAGTCTCCTTGCACTTTCACACTCTCCCCTCTCCCTTTCCTCCCATGCGAATGGACCTCCTGCTTTCACAGAGCAAGAGCGAGAGGCAGCGAGGGGGTGGTGGTGGTGGTGGGGTGTCTTTATGGGAAACGTTTGTGACCAGCGTGACAGCTCTGCTTGATGGATGGGCCGCCTCCATCTGGTTGCAGTGCATGTAATAAATATCCATGCTCGTGTTTGACCTCTCTCACTTACCAGACACATCTTTCACTTTTGGGACATCCAAGGGGGACTCACAATTATGCTCTGCACTCTCCACTAGCCGGGGTGTCGGGGATAGCGGCTCTGTTTATGGGCCACAGCCCAAGGGCAAAGAGTCAAAAAAATAGATAGCTGTAAACAATGCTTCCGCCGCCAGGAGAATTCTCCAGCATTCAATAACCTTTAACACCTCCTAAGCCCTCATCTCCCTTAGCTGGCTGCCTGTGCCCCAGAATGCATCTCAGCTCCGCACAAACCGCCTCCATCTTTTGACCAGTGATTTAGCTTGGTGTCTAAGCATGGGTCAAAGGATCAAATGCCAGCAAGTGTGCAAAAACTTACAAAAAAAGTGACAAAAGGGAAAAAAATCTGACCAAATAAATTCCAATTTGCCCTTCTGTTGAACAGATTTAATCATCTATCATATGGAGGAAGGTTATTTTTAAGGGCAACTGAATATATGTTTTTTAAAGGGTCACACTTTCAGTTGTGCTCTGACCACTGTTTGTTTACATAGATATAGAAAAAACACAGTTTCATTAGCCTTTCCTGTTTTACTGCTCATATCCAGCAGTTGGTGTGTTTGCCCTTAACAGTGACCCAGTGCATTAGGCTGGTCAGCTCTTCAGTAATAGAAACAGATAGGCACCCATTGGATTTTAATAAACCTGGATAATAATGAGGCTGAAAAGCTGAGTGAATTGTAAAGCAGAAGGCTAATGAAGTGCCTATGTGGGCAGTATGTGAGAAATAACCTATAACCTATTAAGAAACAGCCTAACTCCCTCTGCTTGAGTCCTACCCCTGATTGAATTAGTGCACTCTTTAATTACTGAGCATCTAAGATGGGAGCTCTGAATCTAATTGAACTTTTTCATGCTTGCTGCACCCCAGCCAAACAATTTGTTCTGTAAAAAAATTGAATTAACGGCCTTACTTTATCTGCCCCCCCTTTTTTGTGGCATTGATTTTTATAACATTAAGACTGTCTCGAGAATTTCCAGGCCGTAAAGAATCAAATCGCAGAGCATTATTCACAATAACGCATATGTTATAATCGTAGGGAGAACTTACTTAAAATTCAATCCACTTTGGCATCATTATCATGTATCAACATAATAAATGAGCCCTTCAGAGCATGGTAATTATAATTTGATAAATCATCAGCAGAAAATTAACTGGATGTCAAAACATTCATTGGAAAGGGTGATGAATGGAGGATGATTGTGGTGATGAATTGTGTTAATCTGCGCAGTATGAAGCCAGCGAAATGGCTAAGCAGCCCAAGATGGATGGGCCATAGAAGCTGCAAGGTCAGGACACACAACTGCAGAATGGAGGGAAGGAAAAATAGAAAGGGAATGAAACGGGGGGAAAAAAGAAAGGAGGACTCGCCCTCTTTTTTTTTTCCCTCTCACAGACATTATCTGTCTTCTCACTGCAGCACTTCTTTATGTCGGGCCTCAGGCAATGGGTTCGACAGTAAATTTGACCCCATAATCTGTTTGGTTAAAGGCACTTTTAATGACAGTAGTCAGATGAAGATGATTAGAACTGGTCAGAATAATCAAATATGTCACCATGTACCTCTTTTCATGTTGCTCGGTATTGATGATTATGACAGTATATATTGAAAACCATTAATGAGATAATAATAATGTTTGCATATTGACTCATGTCACATCACCATCACAAAATTCACCGTAACACTAAGCATAGCTACTGGTATTGGAAAAAGACAGCATTGCTTTTTTGTCATTGTGTAAGAATGGTAATGCTGCTTGCTGTCTTGCTTTGCACAGAAACCAGATCTGCAGGATTGATGTGGTTTGCCTCATTTTCAAGATGCCACTGCTGCTGCTGTTATTGCTTGTAGCTTAACAAATGATTAGCAAATACATGGAGTGGAACTCTGAATTATGAGCAACAGAAAGCAACTACTTTGTTTTCTTAGTAGTGCTACATACTTCAATGACACCTTAAACATTAACAGTGTAATGTGGATGAAAGCATGCTAAAAATGAAAAATGTTTTCAGTGGAGCAGATCATCCCAGTTTACTGCTGTTTAATATTTAGCTAAATAGAACTAAACTCAGATTGTGTTGTTTATGTGTGTTTTTTTCTTACTGTGGTATATTTGCATTGAAAGGACGTCGGGCTTCTTTCCTGTGGTTAGACTGGAAGAGCCCTCACTGATAATAATAATGAAGGCTATTTCTACAAATAACAGTAATTACACATCACCGCTTTTGAAATGTGACAAAGCAGACAATGTTGCTTTTATTGAATTCATTATGTTGACAGGCACTACATCCTTTTCATTTATCTCTCTTCGTTATGGCCTGAGTGAACGTGTAAAAACTGACAACTATGCTGAATGTTGTTATTCTCTGTTTGTGACTTTAAGATGCGCAGTAAGACATGTTTTTTTTTTGCGTGTGTGTGTTAGCGCTTGTCCATGCATATGCCTGACCCCAGCAGGAAGGTAGTATGTATCTTCACTGGCACGTCTTGTACTGTTTGTTAAAGTGGCTTCTCCACACAGGGATCAAAAGTCCCCCCCCACCACCACCCCCACCCCTTCACATCCTGTGTCATTTCTAGCTGGGAAGTATTAATCTCATACAGAGCTTCAGACACCTCTTATCTGGCTGGCAGGTTGACATGTAAGGGGATATTTCGTCTTGATTCCAGCAATGAATGCAGCACACAGGCTATCACTTGGCCCACGCTGCATATAGAAGAGCAAAAAATCACACCTTTCTCTCTGTGGCTTCCATTTTCATTTGTGCTCTCTCTGCTCCACTCTTTTCTGTCTCCCTTTTCCTCTCTCCCTCCTAGAAAATTATCACCAGCCATGTCAGGAGCCCTGTCGGATGGAGGGGGGAGAAATGTGTCACACTCCCTCTTAAGTTTCTGATTGTCTAAATGACACAGAATCTCATCATACAGCTGTCTCCTTTTCTGACACTACAATTACCCATAATTCCCTCTGTCATTCACTGTCTCAAGGTTAGTATTTTATATCTTGAGTAGAGGGCGAGGACATTTACATTTGGAGGGTAGAATAAAAATGAGACTGAGGAAACACAAAGTTTTGTATCTCTGAATTTAAAAAAGGCTTTTTCTCCATCGTTTATTTAAAAGACAAATGCAGGCAGGTAAATTATTCAGTAAAAAAACTGAACGGTGTCTGTAACTTAAAACGCATACTGTAAATTACCATTTCCCATTATCTTAATGACTGCTAATGACCAAGCACCTTGTTTCAGCCGATGCCATTAATCAGCTACAGTCGCCAAAATAATATTCCCGGATTCTACCCTTCAGAAAGTGGGTGTAGTCTGTCCTTCTTGACAAAGTGTGCTCAGAGAAAATGGTCCATTATCATGCCACGTTTTACTCCATCATCTCTGATATTCTTATATGGTCTCTGGGTTAAACAGTACATCTTCCCATCCTTTTTACCCCATCCCTCGAGTAAAGTGTTCTTCAAAGGTATATATTTCATCGCAAGATGACAGCCTTGACACCATAATTGACCTGAGAGCTTCCATCTTACTCTTTTGAAATTCTCTGTTGTAATGTGTGTCAACTAGATAAAATGATTCCCATCTCCACCTTTCTGTGGATTTCCATTTGCAAAGACAGCTGACTGACTGACTGGCATAGGCTCCATTATCATTCTGTTTGAATGTCTGTGATTGGGGGGTACGGTTGGTGGTTAGGCGGGGCGGGGGGGGCTTCTTTGTTTGAAACAGGTGCTCACACGTAAACCCCTATACATTAGCCGGGCACGTAGAGCTCTTTAGATGGGTTAAATAGTTTGTGATAATGTTGGGATTTGATATTCTTTGTGAATAAGGCTTTGCCATGTCTGACAGACCGCCCAGTCTGTCTGTCAATGTGTCATGGTTTCATGGAGGCAAAATGGGTTTTAGGCTTTCATTAAATTTGCTAATGACTTCCATAATGTTCATACTATTAAACTGGAAATTGTCAGAAGCGAGAGAGTAATGTACATTTTATCCTTCGAGTATGGTTTTTACATCACTTGTGCCAATTGTAAGTTCATTTTTTATTAGACTTTTTAGGCTATTTTTTCCCCAAAATACATGTAGTGGGAAAAAAACACTACAGCTCTTATTATAGTGATATATTGAGAAGTCAATAATGTTAATACATTATGTTGCATGTCATGTTAATCCAAATTGTGTGTAGCTGCACTGCCAACCTGTTCACCTGCGTCATCCTGCAGATTTCACTATAGCAGGAAGATCAAGTTGTAGTAAGTTAGCTCGGGTATGCTACTTTAAGGTTGCAGAGTAGTAGTAGAAGGTTGTTATCATTGACTTATAACATTTTCTTAACCTGTGTATTTGTTTGGCCATGTCAAAGAAGAAGTGAAAGAGGGTCAGTGAACACTGTAAAAAAGGTTTTCTTAATAAATATGGCATCACATAGATATTGATATAATTGTGCAGTAAAATCTGTTTCATTATTGGCCTAGCCCCCGGATTCACCTTCCATAATAAATGCTGTTTTTTGTGTTTTCATAAATGTTGCATCTGTTTCCCCTCATTGTTTTCATTACTACTGTGTGTTTATCCCATTCATCATGTCACTTCCACTTCAACTAATTCCACTACAAAACAGACCCAGTAACATTTTTTTAGTAAAAAAAAAAGACAAGCACCTTTTCCTTCTTGTTTCTTTTTTCTTATTATTTTTGACTTCATTCTCACATGTAGCTATAAAAAGACATGCTCTGTTTTTGTATGCCATGTCATATTATTAAGTTTCACGCTTGCTCCATGAACCCGAGACATATTTTCTGCTTTCCCCCTGGCTAATTGGGAGATTGTTAGGACTGTCTCTATCCAGAGCCTGATTCCCCCAAATGTGTCAATGTGCTGGTATGCTGCTGCTAGACTGCATGTCTTCTTGTCAGTTTGGGGCATGTTTTTTTCAGAGCAGTTCGTTATTAGATTAATTAACACTGTATTGACAAACTGTGATAGGATTGTGCGATCTTTTCTCACCTTTGTAGACACCTTTTTTTTTGCTTTTTCTAATCAAAATAATAATGAAAATAGTTTTTTTTAAGGTGCTTCACTGAAAAGTAAGAGGTACGACATAAAAAGAATCTCTTATCTTTGACAAAAAGAGGAACGTTTTATAAGAGTGGTGTAGTCAGTTGAACAAATGTGACCCATGTGTTTATTTTCTCTTTGTCCAAGCTTACAAAGTAGAGACGGGCTTTTATGTGCTGCAGTAAGAAGGCTTCAGGGGAAGCGGCACTTTTGGAGGGTGAAGCTGGGAGGCTAAAACAAGCTTTAAAGAGGGTCCGGTCCTGCTCAGGTTCACTGGTAAGCCTGTTGGACATCCAGCTTTGTTCTTCTCATAGGCTCCTTATCAGTGGCCTGATGCGGTTGTCCCCTCGTATGTTCCTCTTGTACCTCAGCTGGGTCAATTCGATGGCCTAAGTACTCAAATTGAGCCATTTTGTCTCACTTTGAAACAAACTCGGACCTATTATGTGTGTGTGTGTGTGTTTGTTTTTAATTCATGCCCCTCCTCCTTGTCTCCCTTCCACGTTGGCCTTAGTCTATGTAGGTTGTCAATGCCCCCTGCCTTTCTCTCCTCTGAAGTTTGAAGCACTAGCTTTGTGAGGGGTCAGTGTTTCCACTCCAGCAGTGTCAACTTCAATCTGGGGCGATTTGGTGTGAAATGTGTGCCGTGGTGTGGGGGCTTGCAGGTCAAAGCCCCAGTAATTGATGTTGCTTATTCATCTGCTTTTCCTTGTCTGCTCTCACCACAGCACAGCGGCCGTTTTTGTTTGTCTAAATTGTTTGAAGATTTACTGTAGGTCTTAGGGCTCTGAGAAGCATTCCCCCGCTGCACTTTGTCTGTGTTCCTACCTAGCAGGGGGTTCAACACTGGGACACACAATGGCGGCCGCACAAAAGAGGCTTTCCCCAACACAAGGCCTGGAGGACATCGCATAGCATGATACCGGGCACTGGGGGACACACAATGGCGTGCGCACAAAAGAGGCTTCTCTTAAGACAGGGCTCAGAGGACATCTAGCATGACAAGCAGGGCAGCTCTCACTGTAATTAGCCATGGAGCCAGGCTGGGCAATGGCCTTATGAGGTCAGTGGACTATCTGTAAACAGAAAGAGAAAGTGAGGTAACAAGGTGCTAGGCAATGATTTGGTTTTAATACTGTTATTTTGTGATGCAACATTAATACAATATATGCCTCTAAATAGATAAGACAGCACTATTTAAAAGCCAGTGTCCCATCTCCTGCTGAACTGTTTTCAGCCTGCTGATCTCTCTATTGTGTTTTGTTCCTTCTGAGAATCAGTACCTGCTTGCTGAAGTGCAAGATGAAATGCTGGATCTGTTTAACCACAAAGAGGAACACAGTGATAGAGCCACATTTAATCTAGCCCTCTGGTGTGTCAGGCGGCTGCATGGGTGGTATGTGTCCTCCAGGGTCTTTGAAGAGGGCCGATTTGGAGGAGAGATTTGGATCATTACACAATAAAGAACACTTCATAAGTACCGAAGTGAGTTGGAAAAATGACGGTTAATGATGTTGACAGCAATTCACCTCTGCTGAATTACAGAAAGATTTGACTCAACTTGCCTTCTTTAATGAGCCTCACTCTGTAAAGGTAATGGGCCAGCAGTAAGACACGGAGAGAGGCGAGGAGAGGAGTCAGTGTGAGGAAGCTGAGAGAGAGTGATGGGTTTTTTTCTTCTCAGGAAGTTGCCCATGGTTTACACTGGACAGCTCGGGCTATAGACGTGTGTCCTTCTTTTCCAATGTTTTCGTGCAGACCATTGAAATATGTGACAGTCAACATTCATCCTTTGTATACTGTCATCAGTATGGAGTGATGCCTGTCAGCTAGATGAAGAATGTTTCTGCAACGTCCATGTTCCGTTATTTAACTCATTAGTAACCGGCATCTTCAAGTTTGTCTGATCTTTGTTGTTGTGTTTCCAGTGTGTGCACATGGATCACATGTGTAAAAGCTGATGCTGTACAGTAAGCAGCTCATTGGAAGGTGGTATATTCCCTTCTAATGTGTAGCTATACAATATATAATTTCACTTAATGTAAAAGTTGTCATAAGGTGTTCTCTCATTAAGCATCCATCATCTCTCTGCTACAACCAAACAGGCCTATTTACATATGAGCACTGATTCCAGCCTACAGCTTGTTTGCTATTTCTAATCTTGCATGTTTATGTGCAAGTTTGTGACAAAACCTTAACTGACAGCGCGACAGTTGATTTTCAGCTCTGTTTTTTTTTTCTGCATCTGACTGTCATCCCATCAAAGTAGCATATCTGTCGGTGTCTTTGAGTGTCTCACGCTGAATGATAAATATGTACATTCAAACTGGGATTCGGTGCCAATTATGCATCGACAGAGATGTCACAGAGAATGTAACGTTTAAATTAAAATGATGGCATTCAATTTCAAACTGCCTTGTGCGGTGACACGTTCTATTATCTCCTTGCATGTTGTTAGATGAGGCAAAAACAACAACAATGAAAGAAGGAACTATCCCAAAGGTCAAATCAATAACTTTGTCGTTTCAGTTTTTTGTGTTGTTGGCACACCTGTGTCAATCATAAAACCTATTAATAGGTTTGTACGAAGCAAATCATGCATATGTTTTTTGTGTGATTCCCAATACACTTTACACATATTTCTTTGTGATGATATCACAACAGCAATATAATGCCATACATGGAAGTGCAGTAAACTCTGCATCACAGGGAAAAAAATAGGCTTGATACTTTAATTGGCAGGAATACTTGTCTAATTATCACTTTTCTGCCTGCTCTCCATGCTGAGATTATGTAATTATCTTTTTGAAACACTGTGGAACGACGCTGCCTTTTTGTGTGCGTGTGTGCATGTGTCACTTCTGAGACGCTGCTGTACCTGACACTCAGCAAGCCACTTAATAATATGCTAGAAAGGCAGCTAATTATATCATAATAATGGCTTGATGAAAGCAATAAGGCAGGCCGGTGAATGAATGATAGCGCTGTTAGAATGCTACAGTCGTATCTTTATGTTAAATGATTAGAATCACACTAAACAGGAAGTTCTTTAATTACTAATGTGTTTATTTATTACGCTGCTATAATATAGGGTTTTTGTATTTGTTATCATTATGCAAATCAAAGCCTATTCTAAATGATATGTTTCTGTGCAACGATATATTCAACAAATTGAATTCCTTATCAAGTTAATTACTCCATGTTTACAAGCCCCAAGTTAGAGTACCCCAATTAAAGACTACACCTGTTCTGTTTGGGAGATTTGTATTTGTGTCAGTATGTGTTCCTCCTGCAGAGCATAGGTTTGTCAGGGGGGGAAGACCCAACACTTAGACCCCTTACTGGGCTTCCAGATTTCATCCGGCTTCCACAAACATCCTAGGCAGATTGGTGTTGTCTAGTTGCAGGGTTCTTTACAGAAAAGAGGCAGGAACACAGCTGACACACACACACACACACACACACGCTCGCACACACACCCGCTGGAGCTGGGGAGGGGGTAGATGGGTAATCTGACGGAGGGTGAGCTCGAACACCAGCAAGCGGCAGCATCAACAGCAGCCGTAGACTGCTTTCGAAACTTTTTAATTAGCACTAATTACCTTTGCAGGAAAATGTTGAGGCTTGAAAGGATTTGTGTCAGCAAGTGGGAGATCAAAGATTGTGGTGCTGTGCATTTTAATCTGAACACTGAGGGGTAATAGGGAGCTGTTTGTGCGTTCTAGAGAGGGTGAGGGGAGGAAAAGCATCCCAGGTGGTACTCGAGTAGTCTACCTCTAGTAATGCTGTCCACCAATCACACCACAGGTTCCGTCACATTAGAACATTTTCTACTAATATAAAGAAATTAACTTTTTTATTGTTGTTGTTGAATTATGGCTTACCATCACTTCCTCTCCTTTATCTGTGCACACGCATTCCTCACTGTCAGCATGTGTGTGATTTTTTTTTTTTTTTTTTTTTTTTTCTTGTGTGCCGCTTCATCAGACTGACAGGCTTTTCATAGAGGTGGTTTTTAATGCATGCCTGGACATCACTGTGGCAGGGTCATCCATCAGACATCAAGACAACATCGATCATTTGCCATGAAGAGAGCGCGGGGTAGTGATTATTTGCTATTAGGTGGATGCTGAGGCATACAAATGGCTGGCAGTTGACAGTTGAACTCACTCTAACGTAATGCGGGATGGCTCCCCCTTCTCAGGGAAATGTTGACAAGCACTGAGCCTGAACACTGTAATGACAGAGTGTGCAGGCAGAAGGGGCACTGAGGGATTCTTCCTCACAGATCGCAGCATCTATTATTTAATGGTTTTTTTTTTCATTTTATTACAAGTACTAGCTTCATTTCAACAACATACTCGTTAAACCTAGTGTACTATATATTTATGCGTTCTTATTGTTTATTGTGACGCATACTGGCTGCGGTATGCTTTGGCTGATTGACCCCGTCAGTGTACTTTTACTGTCTTACATACACTCATGTATTAGATGTGTGAGGCTGTGCAGCAGGCATGAGAGATTGTTTGTGCTTGTTTGCACTGCATTGATGTCCTCACTGACTGAGATGCCAGTGAATTGATTTTCAGCTCCCGTTCAGTGAGAGACGAGGGTGTTTGTCATGTGGATAGACAACTAATCTTTCAATACAAACATTCACAAGACACATGGCCGTACTGTTAGCACAGTCCAGGCACCGTAAGGAGGGAAGCATTGTATTGGCTATGATGATGTATTTCTCCCGAAGATGTATTTCACAGTGTAAGATTCTGTGTTGTATGGCAGCAGCTGTCATTCTGTCTGGGAACAAACCTCACTTGCTGAAAGTTTAAAAGAGACTTCCAGCTTTCTGCGTTGATCACTCAATTTTTCTTTTCGCTGAGGAATAGGCAGCTTGCTTCTATCACTATTTTAGGTCATTGTTAGAGCTTAGACTTCATCCCAGTCCAAACTGGGGTCAAGCAAGGTTTAGGAGGTTAGACGTGACAGGAACATCTGTCAAGTCCCTCATCCTTCAGCTGCATTATTCAAACATGAGCCTCAAGCGTGAGGCCAGGTGAGCCTGACCTCCGTACAGTCCCTTTTTTATTTTGCTCTTTGCGTGTATGTGTTCGCTGGGGGAATTGACAGGATCAGTCCCCTTCTGATTCACAGTGCTCTCAGCCCTTCCACCAGCGCTAATGACATTGAGAGAGAATATTAACCTCACACACTCAGCAGGAATATCCACAGGGGTAGTCTATAACTCAGACACTGCAGGATCCACACTGCTATTATCATTCAAACACACAGGAGCTACCTTTATATTCGTGACAGACACTCCATGGTGTAGAGACCTCCAACAACTGAATCTCACATAATAACCTTATATAGAATGAAAGTAATAAGCGGTAACGCTTAGCTTCTTCATCAACAAAAACTTTGCTAATTATTTTTCACAGCTTTGCTCCTGCTTGGATTTGTATATGCTCTCTAAAAAGATATTTTTGTTTTGCACATGATGTAACCCTATGCAAAGTTCGATCTGACATGCCACCACCAATTGACAGCTTTGTAGCTACTGATGCTCTTACACATAGGCTATCAGGAGCGAGCATAGCGCAATATTCAAAACAGATTAAGAGTGAACCCACATAAAGAGGAGATTTGCTGGCGGCGCTGAATGTACTCTAATGATTTGCATTGCCATTAATAGTAATTTGCAGCTGCCTGGGAGGAGACATGTAATCCCCTTTCCATGTGTGAATTGACATGCATTCAGGGAAGGCTATGTGTGTCCTGGATGTGTGATCTTTAAATGACTGCCACCTGAGGCCTGGCAGTACAGCGAGAGAGAGGAGTGCCACACTGAGCAGTCTACATGTGAGCGAGACAGGGGGTGAGAAGGGGAGAGCTGTGGGGGGAGATAGAGACAGATAATGACAGTCTAATTCACCATCGCCATCAGAGACACATGCACAGAGGATAGGCCGTAAAGTGTAGCTGGAGGGAAGAGCGCCGGAACAGACCTGATCAGCGCTGTGTGGAGGTGGTAGGATGGATGGTGGGGGCTCGAGGGGTTGCAGGGCATTAATTTGCTTTACAGATAATGTCATCTTATTTATCATGAGCTAATCCTGATAGTGTTTTGATGTTGTATTTGGTGGAATGTTTATTTGTGGGTTTAAAGTGACGAAATATAGCTGTGCTATGCTAACAGAGACCTCAGTGTATTAATCAGTTACATATTTAATGTATGTGTAGTTTTTTATGCAACCAGGACATTTTAAGTCATATTGGTGCAGTTTTATAATGACACTTAGACTTTATTCTTAGATTTAAGTATGGAAACTGTTATATAACGTAATCTTAGTCATTTTGTTTTTGAAGAATATGGACAATTCTAAAATGCACAACTAGATTTATTACAGAGTGGTGAGAAGACATAAGAATATTTCTTGACTATTTAGGCCTGAGCAGTTTTCCAGTCTCCTTCCTTATTCTCTAGCCAACCCACCTCCATTCTCCTTTCTTATTAAGTTTATTAAAGCCAGTCCACATACTGGGTTTTTCAGGTCCAGTTCTTTTTACCATTCATTACAGTACCTTATCCTGGCAGGCAATCTGAAGTGTGCTCTGAATAGTCCATTATGCACATATGAAGACCATCATGGCCCCAGTATTGGTCAATTCATCAAACATTTATCTGTATCCCTCTGAACAGGGCATCAGGGCTCCTGTCACTCTGCTGCCCTCAGTTTGGAATAGCTGTGCTCTGTTTTTCTGCAACCTCACAGAGAAGACATCAGCTTTTAAACCATGGCTGCAGCTGTTAGGGCTCGCCAGCTTTTTTAAAGTGTTTGTGTGTTTTTTTTTATAGGCTCAGGAACTTTTATAGTGCTCTGTAATGTATGGCTTAGGCAGGTTCCACATTTGGAAATCACAATGATTAATTTACTGAACAGTTCTTTAACAGCAGACATAAGAAAGGAGACTGTGTAATGCATGTAAAAGAGCCAAGGCTGCTGTTCTTCATTTTTCACGTGCTGCCTGAGGATATCCGACATGACACTAGTGCACACCATTGGCAGGAGTGAGTGACATTTCAGCCAATAATGGTCGAGAGTTTTCTTCCCTCTGTTGTCAGCAGTGGTTTATCAATCACTATGTCTGCATCAGTATTAGTGTATTGATCTGGCAGGGCTGCTCTCTGGGTCAGTGTCTCCTCTTCAGTGTCCTTGTCTGGTTTCTCACTTCCTCCGATGTGCTGCTGTTTCTGCTCCAGCTAAATGTTGTGGTATCTCCAATTCGGTGTGTTCACTAGACTGGATCTTTCCAAATAATGGTGGTTTCAACACATACATGCGCTACTTGTGTAAGCTTGAAAGCACACACACGCACATACACACACACACACACTGCTGCACACACTGGCTGTGATGTATGATGGTTGGCTTACACAGGCTAAGTGGTAGTCAAAGCGTAAAGATGGGCCGTGTGAAGTATTAGCTCTGACAATGAGGCTGATCATAATTATCTTAACAAGGAGAGGATTCATCGCCTCACCTCGTTAAAGCTACCGCTGCTCCCTCGCTCTTCTTCTTCTCTCTTGAGGTAGAGGTACATAAGAACGTGCAATTTAATTACACATTATTTTAAATAGTTTAATCTGTGGAAATCATATTAGCTTGTGCTTAAATTATATTAGTGTAATAGAATTATGATATAAAGTGTGATTTTTATCTATGTTTTACTGTAATATTTGCGTGCCTATGTTTGTTTCCTAATAACACCGGCAGTTATGCTCATTAGTTTTGTTAAAAGCAAAAGCTACTCTTTTTTCAAAGTACTTTTACCGCAGTGCCTAAACTTTGTTAGTTTTCCAAGCCGCACATTAAAACAAGAAAGCTTATAAAAAGTAATGAAACCAGCTATGGAAGTCTGCAGAGAGGAAAGCTGGAGAGTATTAGAAGTTCAATCCCTGCACTGTACGCTAATGCTGGATGGGACTCGGTGGCTCTCCCCTGGCTGTGAATTTAACTGATTAAATCAGCCAGTGCACGCAGTGGTGGTGACATGAAAACAACAATTAATAAGGCTCCCTCCTGTGCCATGCGGCTCCCTTTAACCGAGCAGCTAATAACATAACCCAGAGGACTGGAGCATATCATGCACACACACACACACACACACCCACGCACAGACACACATATACAGTACAGGTGGCACATAGTATGTTAGCAGTAAATGAAATAAATGTTTATCCAGTGTGGTGCATAACTAAATATTAACAGATTATACTTGCAGATTAATTGCATGTTGTGCTGAATTCCCTGTCAGTACACCACAACAACTGTGCCATAGTATATAAATTGTATTTCCCATGTGTTGCTTCAGAGCTAGTAGCACAGTCACATTTATGCTACAGTTGTTTTTTTTTATATTGTAAATTTGGGCAAAACAAAAGACCCCTTTCATGGGTTAAATATAATTTACAACAGTAAATTGGAACAGAATAACCAAGCAAAATAAAAATGTACTAGTATCCTCTGTAGAATTAAATGTGCTTTAGCTTAATGGGTTTTTTTACTTTCATAAATGAGAAGCAGCATAGGGGGGAAAAACACATTTCATAAAACTGGCACATCTCTCCATTCATCCATCTTGCCAGTGCATTAATCAGAACTGATAAGAGGTTGTCAGCTAGCGGCTTTGCCAGCACACTGGCTAGGTGCTGTCAGCTGCTGTTGTTGTGGGTATCAAGTGTGTGTGTGTGTCAGTGTCTGTGTTAGCAAAATGTTGATGCTTTTAAAGTCAACAATGAATTTGCTGATTTTGTCATTTTCTACCTGAAGAGATAGCTGCAACTTTTTACTTTTGTAGATCAATGTTCCAGGCAGTTACTGCATGCCTGCTGTGTGAGCCTGTATGACTACAGTTATCGGCCATAAAACACAACAGGAAAAACAAGACAGGTTGAACACAAAGTGCACATTGGGCATATGCTTATTGGTACTTAATGTCCATCATGTATACTGTGCCTTGCCATTCATATGCACATAGACACTATGCAGATCCAGGGAGGTGTAATAGTCACTCTGCAGCTATATTGACATCTTGGGTTTGTCATGTTGGCATGTGACATTGTTCAGTGGAATTTATATTATGTAACTTAATATCTAAGCCACCTGTTTTATGTTTAGTAAAATACCATGTCATATTAAAAGCACCTATCGTGTGACGTGTGACCTGTGAGTAAGAGAATTTGAGAAGCTGACTTTCTGTGTTTTCTCATATTTAAATGCCAATAAAGTCACCCAGGACACTTTTTTACCATGCTGACAATGTGACGGATTAGACACACATACGCCTTTGTACAGCTTCTATGACTGGAACTCTGTGGGGCCCAAACATTACTTCTAACACTGCCTTCCATCTTTTTTTTATGCCTGTGTGAATGTGTGTGTGTGTGTGAAAAAGATGGAAGAGGAAGGGAGCTGAGATGACCCTCTCACCTCTCTTTGCAATATGTCATAAAAAGGAGCGGAAAGGCAACATGCTTCCTATGTCTTTTGATGTTAAAATCCCAACACTAACCCCTATCATGACACAGTTGAAGGAAAAAAAGAAAAAGAAGTTTCCCTTCCATTCCATCTGTGATTGCGTGTGTATTCCGGTTCCTCTGTGAAAATGATGGATGACAAGTTAAATTTGTGTCTGGGGAGTGAAGGTGAACTGTGACAGAGTGATTTGTCTTGGGAATGGAGGGTTAGGGTCAGGCGAAACTGGGCGCCTCAAGGCACAAGACATTGACAAATTCATCCTGCCCGCCGCATTTCTGAAGCCTTTTGTTTTGAATCCTGGCTACTCACAAGTGACCCCCATCCCTCATCCTGCCAGCCGCTGAAGGATGCCTCACCATGCCAGGGGAGCTCAGCACCACTAATTCTTGTCATTCACTTCCCTGACAGGCCCAGACCCATGCTCTCTCGGCATATGAAAGAGAAAGGCTGAAATATTTATTTCTGCACAATAATGGCTCACCAGATTTAGAACCATAACAGTTTTTTTCCTGTTTCCTTATCATTGCAGGTCGCTGGCAGGCCTAAGAATGTTCACTGAGCTGGAAGAGCTGATTGTTGACAACAATCTGCTTGGAAATGACCTCCAGTTGCCCAGGTTACCCAACCTTCACACCCTGACACTCAATAAGAACCACATATCCTTTCAAAGAAATCACACAGTCACTCTTTCATTTTGATTTGTAGTCCACCATGCCGACGTGAATTTCAGGCATCAAGGAGGGAATGGGCACTTTATTTTTGCTTTCATTCTCATGTTATCAGAGAAGGCTGTTGTAATGCTGTGGCTTTGCAGGGAGCACTGTGTGTTGCAAAGGAGATTAAAAGAACTCAGTTGTCACAGAGCTGAATGCAGGACTGGATTTTGAACCACAGGGACCTCTAGTGGAATCAGATTTTACAGACAGCATAGCATTTTATTTTTCATAGAGAATACAAAGTACTGTAATAAAATCACATCCTAAAATAAGGATAAGATTGTAATAATTCAATTATATATAAGGATTATTTTTATGCCAATAAATTAAAACAGATCAGGTGTTTAATTTGGCAGCAGGGCATGCGTGCATGTTAGTTCACTGAGTATAACGCTCCTGTGTGTTCTACTTGCCACCCATGTTAAATCCAGAGCTCTGCACAGCTGGACTAAATTTAAGACATTGCACACATTGCTGGGCTGTTTATGATCAGTCAGGGAAGTGTGAACTTCCCCTCTAAGCTTCAGAACAGGTTTAGCAATGTGTCCTGTTTTCCTCTGGTTATGCAGATCGTGCTGGGTAACGATGCTCTCGCTCTCTCTCTCTCACTCACACACACACAGACTTCCAGAGTCAACATTAAAACTGGGACTCCTTGAAGTGTGCATCTGGGACTGTGTGCTGACTGAGTTTGGTTGTGAAGTGGTCGGCACATGCTAATAGGCCAATTATGTACATCCTGTCGTGGCACAGTGCCATTTTAAAGCTCGAGCTCTGCATTAGTGCAGTTGTATTTTGACACTTTGGGGCTCAATTTTCCAAGTGAATGTATTAGTGATGAATGTGCCTGCTTAGGGGCTGTTTGTTTTTTCCACGTTTCGCAAAAGTTTTCCACAGCACAGCTCTGAGAAGCACGGACTGTTTGAACCACAGGGCATCCATCATTTTGTCACTGTTCTGCACCCGGCCACCTAGGAAATGAGAGAGATCGAGAGAAAAGAGAGAGAGAGCGGGAGCCAAATTGTGTCACTACTATATGCCAAAGCCTGCACCTTAAATTGCCCCTCTGTCTGCCCAGTCTCACAAAGCCACTGACTAGCCTCTTTGAGTGCCTCGGTAAATTTGACAGTGAGGCGTTTTAGTGCAGACAGGCCTGGGAGGGGCCGTGTGGGTAGTAAATGCTAATGTAATTAACAGCGCTAGGTCCTTGACATCCGCCCTTTGACACCTGACTGATATCGAGGCCCTGCTGGAACACTTGGCTGATGTGACCCCGTCACTTGAGTACCTAAGCCTGCTGGGAAACGAGGCCTGCCCCAACCAGCTGGTCAGTCCGGATAAAGACGAGGACGACTACCAGAGATACAGGTCTGTTACTGCATGCACAGTGATGAGTGGCTGCTTAGACAGGTGGATAATGTTCTGTGTGTGTGTTCGTCTTTTTGGTCAGACAGCTAAGTTATTCAGAATGATAGCTTTTTATAAGTAATGGATTTGAAGATGTTCCTTTCTTACCCCAGACTGTACATTTAACCACACCGCTCTAAAAGCTTTGTCAACTGGCCCCTCTACACTCCAGTTTGCAAAATGGATTTCATGTGTGACTAGTCACCACCACAAATGAGTGTTTACTACCCTGCCTTACCAGAGCAGATGATGCATTAAACATCAAGCTAGGCCTCAAGCCATGCAATATGACCACCATTTGTCAGGGTCCTTTACATGAAATGCGATAAAAGGCGAAAAGCATACTCTCTTTTGTCTGTTTTAGCCCTAAGTGCTTGTTTCTGACTCTGTGTTGCCTATTAATCATTTACCACCCATGCCTTTCTTGAATAATCTTTCTTTTCTCTTTTTGCCCCCCCCCCCCCCTTCTCCTCGCTCTCACTTTCCCTCCTACCTCCTCTGCCCCCCTACCCCTTTCCCTTCTCCTTGCATGCTTATCTTACTGGTGAGCAAAAGCTGTTCTGTTTTGACTGACAACGTCTACGGCCCTGTAATGTAATATTCATAATGTGTCACATAGTAAAACATCAATTTGAGCGTGATGCAGATTTCATGTCTGACAAGGTTAGGCTGCATGCAGGTCGTGACAGCACTGGCCTTGGGCAATAAATACCCAGCCCAATGCCTCAGGAGCTCTCGGTCTCTCAAGTGAAATACCCTGGTGTGCTGCATCGGTGCCCCAATTAGTGCAGTGACATAGAAATATAGTATACATTCAAACAGCATTGTGTAGTCAGCAGGGAGGTTACATGTTGTCCTATACTTATGTGACTATGCACATACTCAGTGGCCATTTATAGTACTACAATAACACATAGTTAAAATGAGTTGAGGAAAAAAATGTAGTGACAGTAGATGTAAGTATATTTTTTTGATGCCTCTTAGATGTATGATTAATGATTGAGTGACATTTTTAACCTTTTATCTTGTTGAAAGTTATCAGTTTGTCCAATCTCCTGTTGTGGCAGATCACAGAGGAGCCTGAGGTGCCTCAACCTCCAGCTGTAGTCTCTGTTAACTCAACCTGCTTTTTTCCTGCCGTAAATGCAGCTGCATACTAATTACCCGAGGCTGTCACAGTGCTAAATGATCATTACAACTTTTTTAGAATTTAGAATTCTTTGCAATAATGTTATAAAAAAGTCTATATGCTATGTTAAACAGTGACGTTTAACCTTTATATTTTATAAATAGATTAAAAAATATCAATTCGTTCCTGATTCTTTCTTTTTATATAAAAAACAATGGTAGCATTGCCTCCTTTTATAGATACTGTTGATCCTGCAAAGGTGTCTTCTATCAACATATTGTCTTATTTAAAAGAATTCCAAAACCTCCCACACTGGCAAGCTAACTTTCTGTGTGTGCAGGCAGAGTATATCTCCCTCCCATCTGTCATCTCCTCTGGAGGTTTCAGGAGGAAGGATGCTCTTCTGGAGCTAACCCCTGTTTTTCCTCCCTCTCTTTTTTGCTGTCCTCCCCTGTCATCCCTCTCTGACTTCTTCTCCACTCTCTCGTTTTCACTTCCTCTTTGTCCTTTTAGATCCTGCGTCTATTGCTCTTTAGTTTTTTTGCAGCTTGGAGTACCAGAATCTCCACATGGGTTCTAGTACTATATATCTATTTTTTAAAATATTTTGTAAGTTTCTCATTACCTCATAATACAATACTGTCTGATTTTTCATTAATAGAAATTATGGAACTTGGCACAATAATTCTCTTATTTATTTATAAAGTGTGATGTATTTTGTTTTATACATAAATATATTTGCTAGTATACCTAGTCTTTTATCTTTTTCCCTAGCAGTAAACCCGGCCCACCCTCCACCCTACCCTCTCGCCTCCTTTCTTATCCTCCCTGTGGTTGGGTTGAATCATTAATATCCCCACTGGCTGACAGAGCCTTGTCATCTGCTCTGACCCTGTGATGGTGGGTTACCTATGGAGAATAACCTCTCTGCACGTCTCCCAAGGGCATCTTCACATTTCATCATGGAAATGCCCTGAACAAAGTCCTTTTACATGGAGGAAGACACAGGGTGGGAATGGGGCCTCATGGATTGGAGTGGTGATGATCTCGTCAGAAAAAAAAGCCTCTTATTAGGGGTTAGGTGTGGGTCATCATAGTGTTCCCATAACATGGCATTTATAGCCATGTAGTATTGTTATTGACAGTTCTCTTTGACAATCAGCAATAATTATCTTACTTGGAGATATTTTCTGTACCATGTCAGTCTATATGTGATCTCTGCATCCTCTCCTTATTATCCTCGGTTGTTGAAAACTTGACACAGACTTTGCCATCACCCTTCATCACCATTGCCATCATCAATTTGTCATGGCTCTTTGCGCACAGGTCTTGTCTCTGCCCATATCCCCCGTCCTTTCTCACTCTCCACTTAGGTGCTGCATGCGTGTCCTTTTTGGCTACCAGCTCAGCCCTGACATACTGGTTCCTCTATCCCTGCCATGCGTGTGAAAGGATCTGTTGTCATCTATGTATTCCAGCCATTATCTTTTGACGTTTCTCTCCCTCCCAATGAAAGACAGAGTGTGTCTGAAAGCTTAGAGAGATATCTGTGATGCTACCAGTATGACAGCTCTGGCTGACGGGTTGTATCTTCTTTCGTGCTATTTATATGTCACACTTTTTTCTTATCGGCTTTGAAGGTTATTACATACAAGAAAATATCACCATTAAATCTGCATCAACATAAAATCTCAGTAAACACGTCTTCTTTTAAAGTTTAGTTGATGCTTGCATTTACATATTAGAATTTGTGTCAGTTTGATTAGTGTATCATGGTTTACACGCTTCCTCAGATTCTCTGTTTGTCTCTTTTGTCAAGAGTCGACCTACAATGAGGCCTTTTAAGGCAGCAGTATGTTACAGCTGAAATCTTCTTTTCTCACAGGTACTTTGTTTTGTACAAGTTGCCCCAGTTGAAGTTCCTGGACACGAGGAAGGTGACCAAAAAAGAAGTGATGGAAGCACACACAAGAGGAGCTTTCATGAAAGTGGTCAAGCCCAAGTTGGAAGCTGTAAGTTAAGCTCTGTTTTTGTTTTTTAGTCTTAAACTCCCTCTGAAGTACCCAGTGGATTTGTCACATTCATCCTTTTCTTCCCTTTTCTATTCTTTTCCTTTATCCTTCCTTTCTTCTGTGCGTGCTTGACTGTCAGTCTCTCTTTACAAAGGTCCTCGCACTGTGGCCCTTTGAAAACAGTCTCTCTTTCCTGCAGCTTAAAGTGTACATGTGTGTGTGTGTGGTTGTGTGTGTGTGACTATGGCCTGACCTGATTCTGTATGCATGAGCCCAGATCAAAGACGACGGGCTGCTGTCCAGTCGCGCTTGTGTTGCCAAGTGTGACATGGCTGGCGATTGGAGTGACAGCTCACGTACATGCCACTCACAATTGCTTAATTATCTCAAGCCCATGCATTTACTTTTCCCTCGTGTGTATTGGGCCACATACACTAATTAGAGTTTGAAAGGTTCATCACTTCACTTCTTTTTTATTCTACCCTTTCTAAATTGCACTGTAAATGAACGCCCTTTGCCTAGATTTGATTTCATGTAATTGTAAAGTCATGAAATATTTACTGTTTGGATCGGCTCAGCTTTGTCGTTTTAAAGTCTCTAGGGCTCTGACAGTGAGCCTGGGAGGTAAAAATGGATCCAGAGTAGCAAGAGAGAAGGCATTCAGTGACAAATCAGAAGCATGTGAGTTGATGTCGGGTTTAAAAGTGCACAAGAAAAACAAAATATTTATTGTTTCAGACAATCAGCTAAGATAGTGTACTCTTTTAGTGTCAGTTCATGCTATGCTTTGTTCTTGATTGCTCGTGCAAGTGGCAAGCGAGAAGGCAAAACACTGAAATAATTTAACCTCAGTCTGCCATGGTTGGTAGATGGAGAAAAGTGGAGTGAAAACACTGCTCATCCACTTTATATAAAAAGAAAATAAGGACCTCTACAATGCTTTTTGGCAGGGTAAAGCCACTTTTAAGATTTTATTTACATAGCTTGTCAGTGGAAAAGAAATGTGTGCCTTTGTCGCCACAGCCTCAGATGAAAGGGGAGATAATCACTGATTCTAAGCTGACATGATGTGTGTGTTTTTGTGTCTTTGTGTCTTTGAACCTGCTGTATATGATTATTTATTCCCTATGCAAAGTAAAAGGTTGCAGCTTTGATGAAAATGTGTCTGCTGAACATTGCAGGCAGTATTTTGCGCATGTCCCTGCTGTCCTATTCACCGTTCTTTATTACAAGAGTCTGCACAATGACAAGATTTTTTTTTCTCCATAAATGTATCTCACGCCTGAGCCCTGGGATGTCACGACAGCATTTCTGTAACATTTGTTTTGAGTTAGATGAGACGTGATGTGTCAACTATCCCAGCCTTGATGAGCCATGAGTACCTCCCGGCTCTAATTGTCCACATCATCTGAGTGAGTGTAAGCTGACCAATAGTGCGGGCCACCAATTAGCAAAATGTCTGCAGCTGAACAGAAAAGTGGGTAGAGATGATAGCATAATTAGATATTTGTGTTTGCTTTTATGTCTGGTACAGCAGGGTGTTCCTCATAACAGTGGCTCATGGTACAGTGTCTGCCATTGGCTTTATTGCAAAGTATGGTAATTAGCTGTCTTGCTGTCGCTTGTGCTACCATGTGAGTCTCAATTAGTGCAAGTATTAGAGAGGAAAAAACAGCAACCCTGATAAGAGTTTATTTGACTGGGTTGTACGTTTTTTTTTCTCTGTATTCAGAGAAATGTTCTCTGTATTTTTCCTCATATGAGAACTCTTCTTCTTACTGTTAACAGTAGATAAGTTGAAAACTGCAGCAGCAGCTCCCGCTGTTATAGCGATACATGCCCACTCATGACAGCATCTGAAAAAAAAGGACCCCAGACCGTTCCCAATGCATGATGTATGTATTGGAATACTTAATAATGGACTCCTTTTGAAAAGAGGCAGTGCTGAACTTTCTAGACCTCTGTTGAGTCGTATCAGAGCGGAGTATGACCACAGTTTAAACTCTTTTTCAGTCATGCCATTATGGCATGGCACCGAGCGGAGCCACATGGTTCTCATGAAGCAGTTATGGTCTTTAGGACAATCTGAACACCATAACTTTTCATACATTCCCAATGTTTTCCATGTAGCCTAAATCACAACCAGATACTCCTGTTTGCAGGGGAAATAAACTGTGGGCAGGTTTGCAAGTGCAGAATTTACAAAGATGGAGCCTCAGGGAGCAATTTGTTTGCAAAAAAAGGTGGAGTACTTGTTGTTAAACATCTCTGATATACAGAGGCCTCTTACATTATGATATACATTATGTTCACATACTCAAAAGGAAAATTAAATCAGTATAGATGCAGTTTCAGGAACAATTATATTTAAAAATAGCAATTTTATTTTGTCATAGTGTAAACATGACAGAGGTGAGAAACTGCAGTGCAGTTAGTAGTAATAAGCAAAGCTAGCTGGCTCTTGGTATAGGTGACATAGGTGACATAGACTAGGGCGCCACCTGCTGAAGGTAGAGAATCTGGAACCGGCTGGATTGATTTTGTTTCGAGCGGGAGCAGGTGGTCAAGAAAAAAACACCACGATAACGTTCGAGTCAGAGCAGCGGAGCGTGGAGAGAGGTGAGGAGTCCACAGCCGCGGTTCAAAATAAAGGTTAAGATGCTCAATACAAAGTCCAAACTACTGACATGTTACAGGACAGAGAGCTGGATTTTGCTTGTTGCAAAAGCTGTAAGAGGCCATAACTCTCATAACCTAACTCTTACAAATATGAACAAGTTCCCTCAGGGATTAATAAAGTAGCCTATATCTATTTATTATCTTGATATAACTCAGGCCTTTTGTTGAACTGATTATAAAAAGCATAGTACCATAATCTCGCCTAGGGCACCACAATGTCTAGAGCCTCTGCTAGTAAGTCCCACATGTCTGACAGCACAGCCTGGTCTGTTGCTGTGATTCCTGTTTCTGCAACTTACAATATCTGTCTTCACTGCCATCAGGTGGGAATGGTCCTGTGCACCCTTGCAGAAAACAGATTATCCAACAGATTATTTTACACATTGGTTGTGGGATGATTTCTATACTTAACACAAACACCAGTTGTTCCGAGGTCCATTTAAATGCAAAAAGCAGTCCAAAGGCACACTGGATGCTACATTGACCCTCATCTCCAAACTCAACACAACATGGACACCATTGTCAAAACATCATAGTAATTTTTTCTTCAAATTCTTGTAGTAATGTTTAAATGAAATTTCATGTTTTTTTTAAACTAAACTATCTTGATGTCACAAAAGTTCTGACATTAGAGAAAACAGAACTGTGGTGAAGTGAAATGTCAAAGTTTATACACTTAGATGTTTGTGTTTCTGCACCTGTTATTGTGTCCTTATGCAGGGTTGGGCATTCAACCCTAAATCAGGGAAATGACCCTCTCTGTATGCCTTACTGTTTGCTTCATGTTGTGTTTCTCTTTTGGGATTTTGTTAAGCTGCATTTCTGTGAGTGTAAAGGACAAGCCATTAGACAAAAACAGAAGCAAAATGACAAAGACAAGAGCAGGAGAGAAGGAACTAAAAGTATAAATACCTGAAGTAAACAAAAAAACACAGCGGTAGCGATTGAAATGTTTTCCCAAAACCACAACACTAAGCAGAGTCAGAGTGGAAAAGCCTTGAGCTGTATTTTGGGAAATTGGGCGTGTTGGAATGCTATAATGTGATAATTCTCTTTGAGGACTTAGAGGTCATGGAATGAAATGGCGTTAAACCACGCAGAGCCATTTGGACTGTGTTGGGCTGCTTTCGGAAAATACATGTGGTACTTTTTGGCTCAGTTCCTCCGCTTCCCTCCACTCTTCCACTAGAGCCAACATTATGCTGTCGAACCCTTGGGTTAAACTGGCCATGTCTATCAAAACACTGTGACAGCACATTCTGTTTTCAGATCCCAAGTACGGCTAAAAAAAAGTGCGTAGCAAATTTAACTAGTAGAATAACATTTACTTCTTGCCACATGTTTAAGAGTGTTTCACAGGGAATGAAGTAACTCCATGGTCCCTCTTGCTAAGCGCAGCCTGGTAGCTACGTCAGCGGGTATAAATGTTCCTCGGATGTCAGTTAGATTTTGCCTGGATGAAGTATTTGACTTGATTTTCTAGCATGAACACCAGTTTTTTTCCCTCCTTTCTCCCCACATCCTTCTGTGTATAATGTAAAGCAGACTGCATTGCAGGGTGGCTTGAGCCAGCTCCTGGGTCCCATGAGTCTTTGCACACAGGGTAACGGTTCTTCAAGGGAATTGACAGTGACAGAGCCAGGAAAGTCCTCAAGTGGATCTTTTCAGTTCAGTTTTTTCTTTCCCAGACACTAACCTGTTTTACTCTGCAGCAGACAGCGGTTCATTTTAAGTTTGCACTGAAGAGGAGCAGTCCAAAAAAATCTAAGAAAGACTGCATGGTTTCAGAGCCATGATTGTGCATTATGTGATGCATGATTGTGGCATTTTGGGAAGAATCTCACTATTGGTCAGTTGTTTTGCTTCCTCCGATGTACCCTGTAAAGTATGCTGCCACGTTCATCTCTGCGCTTGAGAGTTACGAGTTCCCTGAAGCTCTCAAACATAACAAACAGCATGCAATATAGCACTTTGTGAATGTGCCTTCAGTGGGTTTGCTGAATCATTTGACTGAACAAATGTGTCCTCAGAGAAAACTCAAAGAATATGGTTCTCAACAGGGGAAGGGAATATAACCTAACATATTGCTGTGGAAGCATGTTTATTACCATGCTGTGCTCCCTGCTAGATTCTGTATACTGCACCACAGCACCACTGACTTGTCACATTTCTCTCATGGCACATTCCTGAATCAATATGTATGCAGCAGGTTAAATAAGGACAGTGCTGCAGATCGAAGCTCCAAGTATAACCGCACTAAGTGCCTGTCTGTTTTATGTTCAGACAAATAAACTCTCTGACAGATTGTGATCTGCTTGCTTTCAAATGATGTTCTCTTCCCCATCTTACATAATGTCTTGTTATCTGTTAATTGCATCACTTGAGACACTGCTGTTCTCCGTCTTTGTATGATAACGTATCCTAAATGTTAAAACAGCTGTTTATAATTGTTTGGACGTGTTTAGTTTGTATGATAGACGGAGCACACTGTGCTGTTTGCGTCAGATATGTCCAGGCAGCCACATGTTCATTCTCTTAGGTACGTGTGGTAGTCTGTCAGACTGAATCTTGTGTGCCTGTATGTGAACATTTCTTGCTGTAACTCCTGAAGTATGAGCGTGTCCAGAATTTGGGACTGCTTGCAGCAGGCTCAGTTCTGAGTGATCCAGCAGCTCACTCCAAGAGGTCACGTTGGGGTTATAAGCCAGGAAAACAACAGCAATTAGAGGCAGTGACTCAGACGGTCCACATAAATCATCCAGGCCCTGCATATCATAAACACACTGTAAAACTTTAAAGCACAATTAATTCTAAGTAAGAGCGCCAGTATTGATTTACTGCTTCTCTCAAAAGCTGGAGACACAGAGTGCATGATCCGAGTGTCACGTCATTCTCACAAGTGAAAATGATAGATGTATTATTCATTTTTTGGCTAAACACAGAGCATAAAAACAAACATGTGTTTTTGTAAAGGGGTTTTTATGAGACACTGAAGTGGCCCCGTTACATTAACTGATTTTCCTCTCCTCCTGCTGGCATTGAGTACAGAGAAGGAACGCCTTTGCGGTGGAGCATTTGTTGTCTCGACGTCTCTTGTGTTTAGCGGTGGAGTTTGAGGCCTGTCAGAAAAGAGGCCAATGCTGGCCAGCGGTAATGAGATGTCTCCCTCTCCCATTTTGAACTAAAGTTTTCATAAACTTTGACAATCATGTGATCAATCATGCAACTTTTTTTTTGTATCTGGTAAATGTAAGTTTTTATTACTTTAATAATATTGAGTGGCTGGAATTGGCAAGCTAGAAAGTGTTTTTAAGCTGACTGTTCCAATGGTTAGGTCTTGGGGAGGGACCTATTTATACAATAACTTTAAGTTTTCTGAGTTCCTATTGGAAAAAAAAAACACACTTCCACTTTCCAAACATTTGTTTTGCACATATGTGAAGTAAAATAATTTTATTCTGCTATCAAGACTGAGTCTTCTGTCTTCGCATGCCATTTGGTTTAAAAATTCTTCTTATCAAATGATGCTTTGAGCTATTACATAGTGCAGAGTCCCAGTGCATAGGCCTATCAGTCCAATCAGAGCTAATCCTCCCTGTGGGTCTCTTTGACGGGGACAGGGAGATGCTGCTAGCCTAATGAGAGACAGCTGGCTTAGTGTGCGGCATCTTTCTTTTTCAACCCCCTTACCCCGTCGGGTGTTTCCACAAAAGTGCGATGAACTTTAAATCTCTCTGAGAGATCAGCGATTTCTTTGCCTGTCTCTTTTAGTCGAAGTCGACTGTGCACATTAATCACTATTTCAGTTGTTTATAGTTTACTTTGAAGTTGATTGTCATGTGCCCCCCCTCTTGAGGCTGCTTTAAATTACATTCAGATTTGTATCAGATAATTCAAGTAAGACTGTTGTTGTTTATGATGTGCAGATGTTGATGCTCTCAGATCTGTGGCAGATCAGGTGAAGTGATGCAAAAGTTTGACATTTGTTTATGAGCCCTCACAGGGACCAATGTGTAAATGTTTTGCTCATTTTTAATATGCACAAACTTTGGACTCTTCCCCCCGTCAGTGTGTACCACTTGAGCTTTAATCCATTATATAGCAGTTTTGTGTGTGTGTGTGTGTGTTCTTTGGTGCAGTGTTAATGGAGATGGAGTCGTCTTTCAGCAGCAGTGACTTTCATGAGCGTGCAACAGAGGACAGCACAAGAGCTGAAAGTCCCTCCACTGAAGTTTGTGCTTACACAGGCCGTCTTTGTGGTTTTTAGAGCTTGTCAGACATGTCAAGCACAGGCTAGAAAAAGTATATTGTTTCCAGCCACTTGGATTCCTTTCCCCCTGACATCTGCCACTCTGCTGAGATGATAAATTCTTGCCTCATTAAGCGTGGGTGTGGGATTACAGACTGACAACACATTAATCACTGGGCTGGGTGGCAGCAGCCCGCACCAGCTACAGGCATTGTTAACCAAACTTTTCTAATGTGTCACTCCTCCCTGACAGCCCATAATCAATCATCCTGATTGGCAGGGCTGATAGATTACACTATTTATACTTTGTGTAATGAAAGCTAGCGTTTCCACCTACTGTCATTGTCGAGGCGATGATAGGCCGCATCGTCCGGCTGAATGGGAACGCACACACAAAAAGAGAGAAAAGAGCGTGTAGGCAGGCCATGGCGCGCTGCATTGTGAACTTTAAAACAGACACTGTTGAGCTCCATGGTGGGTGGTGGTTGTTGTGTGTGGGGTATTCTGTGAGTCCACATTGTTCACACTGCGGAGTATATAGCTTGAAGGCTAGTCTTCACACCATCTCTGAGCTCTCTATTGTCAGGTTTGTCGCTATCAGTGGCAGGCCGTGCTCTCACAGGTAAAACTACGCTTTGTCTGCGTGGGGTTTAGTTTCACCGTGACCCCGTTGGTGAGGTGAGGTTTTGTAGTCAGAGCCTCTTTTCTGACAGAAAGTGAAAGATTTACACACGTATAACAACAAAATGACAGGACACCATATACGGTGTATGTCTACTTCTTAGTGTGCACAGGTCAGCAGGATAATAGGTAATGGATTTCCCTGTTTCCTTGCTAGAAGTATCTTACATCGCATCACCGAACCCCCAGCTGTATTTTTTTTTTTCGCATGGGAGCTGGATGAAATGACACACTGCTGGTAGCCTTCAAACATAATAAGGTTATGTTTCTTTTTGTTCATTTTCAGCCGTCGTACGTCTTTGTCTGGCGTTAGAGATGTCCTCGGTGCACCGAGAGACGATATTGAATATGAGCTCTTAGTTGAGAGGGTGCCAAGGATTTGCAGAAAAGAAAAGGAAGAAAAAAAAACCCAGTCCATCATGTTTTTGACAGGCAGTAAATCTGAGACTTTTCTTATGAGACAGCGTGCTGTCAGGAAATTAGTTAACTAGACCACATTATGGAGAGCCAGGTAATTTACCCTCAGAGATGCAATCGCAAATAACTAGCAGGAGGCCGCATCCCTGACCTGACATTGCTTTGTGTATAATGCAAAATCTAGTGACATGCTCAATGGGTTCTGTCAGCTGCAGGATTGAATTCTCTGCCTACTGCGTCTCAGTTTGGAGCACGCTGGTCAATTATTTCTGAGGCTGTCAGTGCATAGGGAGACACTGTTATTTAGTATGTGTTAACTTGGCATCATTAAGACACTCAGCTGACAGAGAATAGAACACCTGAATGTTATTTATTTTGATTCCCCGACAGGGGTAACCTTCAAACACGTTGACCTCCTCCTATTTTGCGTTTTGTGAAATCCCACTCGGTCCATTAGAAACAGGAGCTGTCGAGACAGTGGGGAATCAAATGACCGGGAGTCATCTAATCTAACGCAGTAATGTGCAAGAGAAGCTTCCATTTGTTTGGACAGATTGCTCTGATCACGCGGTGGCAGCTGAGTGTCTAACCATGCTTGCAGAGTAGACATCGCTGTCCACACAGAAATCTTTAAAATACATACTGAAATGTCATATTATCATAGATCCATGTTTCTGCCCACGAGCAGAGTATTGAACACACAGAAATGGATGCAGGGGTTTCATGTTCCCTGTAAGTGGTCCTTGAACAGACGCGTACTGGTAATATTTTAACTTTGCTTTGTGTAAACAGTGGATCCATAGCTGCTCCTCATCATAATTTAATGACATTTTGCATTTGAAAAGAACACCTGAGGTGTTTAAAAGTTTTAAATGACAGGATCGTCTGAACTCCACAATCAGGACAGGACACACTAAAACTTTAATGATGTGGTTTTAGCTGCCTCACTAAGAGAAACAGTCAAGTCTAGACTTAACAAGGTATACAATTTGAACTCTGTGGGAAAATGAATTACTAGACTACGTTCACCCCTCCACATCCTGCAGCACCTCCACCACCTACCTACCAACCCAGGTGATGAATGGGAAACCTGATCGAGTAAAGCCTCAGCATCACCTCTGTACAGCAGGATGACATGATTAGGAGGTGACAGCTTCTGTAACAACATCTCTGCATTTATCTTTTTTTTCTGCTGTCTCTCTCTGCCTTTTACTCTTTGTCTCTCTACCTCTCTCTCTCTCTCTCCCTCTCTGTCTGTCTCTTTCCTCTCAACAAGTCAGACTACTCTATAATTAATGTCCCTGAGGGCTATCCGCAGGTCAGGCAAGGGGGGTGCTGTTGAGACAGGTAGTCTTGACACCTCCAGCTTTGTAGCTTATGCATGCGGGTGAGGTAGACGGCTGAGGAGTGGTAGGGGAGGCCAATGATGAGGGGCTGGAGCATGTTTAGGTTGGAGGCTAAGGCAGGAGGAATACTGTAGGTTGAAGGAAGCCAGGCCTCGCCATATGACCTTTCCACCTGGGAGACAAAAAGGATGGTTTTTCACAGGATCAACCAGTCAAATCTGGTGCATTAAGGGCTTAGCTTGTCAGGAGCCTTACATCTGACTGACAGAGAGGGAACATACTGTTTTATAATATCAGCACCACACACATTTAACCTCAGGAAGGCACTTAACGTTATAAATGGCTCAGGGAGGATTTGTTTTAAAAAAAAAAAAAAAGGACTGAACTGGTATAAATAAAAGTTTTATTGCAAGAACCTGTAACAGTAAACCTCTTTTTGCTTTATTTTTTTATTAACCTAGAATTGTCCAATTTTAGCATTAATTTAAAAAAATATATAAATATATTCAAATACAACTGTTGCTCTTAAGGGGGTTCAGGCTCAGGGCCTCGGTAAAGTGCTTTGAGACAATTCTGATTAGAAAATCAGCACTATAGAAATTAAATTAAATGAAAAAAATTTCACAGTAAAACATTTAAAAGTGTTTCTCCCATATAATATTATTATCAATTATAAAGGTATAGTTATGGTTAACATGAATTTCTGTAATTTTCCAATCTTTAGCAGAACAAAAAGTCCTGTTTGATTAAATTGAAAAAAAAAAAACAATTTCACTAATTATTATGCAAAATTTAACAGAGGGAAAGAAGCTTATGAAGTTATTTAACTTTCTGGTCTAACTTTCCATACTAGTTCTTGTAATTTTCTGTCTTAGTCTTTGGGCTGTCCACAGACTGGTCTCTTGGTATATAATGTTGAGAAGAGTGCCCTTACACCATCCACCTTTTCTATGCATCTTTACACACTCCACACACTCTCTCTCCATCTGCATTTCACAAACACTGCAGCCCCTTTTCCCCAACAATCACTCTCTGAATGGTCACTCATCCCTGTTGTTTCCACTAGTGGAGAGGCTTTTACATTTCTTTTTCCTACTCAGGTTTTGAATAGAAGCAGGAAAATGGATGAGAGAAGCAGGGTGATGAACAGGGTGATGGGAGAATCGGACAGTAAATTAGACCAGACTAGATTAGAGTAAAGAGAGGGAGCTGCTTCTTTAGCAGTGGAAATGTGTGAAAGAGTGTGGGCTGCCCAGGGTGCACAGGAGGTCACTGCGGGGGCAGAGCGGGGTCAAGTGACACTCAAACAGCATTTTTCTGTCATTCACTGGAGTGTCGGTGAAGGCTGTGAAGGATTGGCATTGGGTTGCAGGCCAGCGGTGGGCCCACTGTCTGGAAAGAATCTTTGTAGCAAGCTTTTATTTTCCGCAACATAAAACAAAGACTATTAAGTTCCTAATTTATGTCAGCCTGGCGTTTTTGATAATTTCCAGTGTCAAATGTTTGCATCTTTCCGTGTTTATCAAAGGCATTGTAACCTCTTGACAGCTTCGTTCACTTTCTATTTGCAGCTGGCGTTCAATTGTGAGCTGACAGATTCATAATGCCTCTTCCCAGAATAGGCCTGACTTCTGCTGTACTGTACCATACTTAAGAAACTGAATCAGAGCCAATGAGCTGTAAAGGTCTGTAATGAGATATCCTGTGAGATGTACTGTAAGACATGATTAGTAACACATATTTTATTTCAAGGATAACTTCTCTAGGCAGTGTGGAACAAAGGTTTGTCATTTCATCAAGTCTGATTAAGTGAGTACAGGAAGTGCTGTACTGTAGTGCTAGTGGGTGGCAAACACAGATGACAGACAATAGATCTCTATTTCTCTTTATTACCGCTTGTCTGTCTTTCTCCTTCTCTTTTACCTCGTGGTGATAAACAGCTCCCAGAAGCACCCGAGAGATGTCCGCAGTCAAACTGACAGCGCTGACCTTGTAGCACCAGCCCATTTAGTCTCGTTCTGTAAGATCTGTCTTTTATCTTGTTAAGACCTACAAATGTAACCCATAGCCCCAGACATTTAATATGATAATATCCCCCGGGATCACCTGATATCCTGTTTCCATGCAGCAGGCAGATGGGTAGGGCACAGCGGGCATCACTTCCCAGCGTTTTGCCTGCCAACTGGCAACGTCCGTCACCAGACGTGTTCGGGGGGTAATCTGAGAGGTGGGCCGAGCTGCGGCAGCTCTGACTTTCATCACACCTGTGCTAAAAAGTGCAGTGAAGAGCAGCATGTCCATCCTATCTTTCCCCCCCTCCTCCTCCTGTAAGGGAATATTGAGATGGCAGTAGATCAGATGGGCTCACATCCTGTCAGACTCATCAGATTTCAGGACGACTGAGTGCTTTTGTCAGCTGAATTCCAGACATCTTCTTTCTTTCTCTGTGGAAGGGTTTTCAAAGATAATGTGTCGTAGGACTTGACCCTCCTCAAAAACAATAGTATCATTGATACTTCGATGGCTCTAACTAATGCTAATGGAATATGGTACATAATTCATGAGATGTCAGTTTGATCAAAATATGAAGCCTTAGCCTACAATCCAAACCAAACCAGCAGGGCAGAAAGAGACAACAACTTCGATGCTGCTTTCATGATGTCTCCGCTCATCCTCTCGTCTCTTCCTGCCTGTCTCTCAGTGCCCTCTGTCACAGATGTCATTCTTTCCTGACACCTGTCTGCCCTTCCCTCTTGTCTCGCTGTCCCGTCTCCTTCTCTGTGGGGTGGAACTGTTTGTTTTTGGAGGTTTGTTTATGGGGGGAAGGAATCCGCCGCTGCTCCAGGCCGCGTCTAGTCTTTCAGCTCATCACAAGGAAAACATGACAGCCCTCCTTCTCTTTGGTGCTGAGATGAGCTGTTTCTCCTGTCCCCATGGGGAGTCAAAATTTTCTGCTCGGCTCTCTTCTTCTTGAACTTCACTTCAAGACAGCGGATCAATATTGTGTGAGCGAGCTACCTGCTTTGGGCCGTCCACACAAACACTGTAATTTTTGCAGTGATGTTGGTTCGAGGTTGTATACCAGTTCAATCCAAAAAAGAAATAAATGTTTCATTGAAAGTATTTTTTCCACACATAAACTGTCCTTGAATGGAAATACAGTATTAGCTTTAAATGGGCTGTTTTGGAAACACCTTGAAAGTGTTAGTGGAAAAAAACACAAGCAGCACAAACTCCACCACCATCAAATACTTGTCTTTTATCTGCTGTCATTTTTTCATTAACACTCTGTAATACCAATGTAATCTGCTCTGTTTGGCATGTAATTACTTGACTAAAATGAGGTCTTAATTCTGTTAAACATGAGTCGTGAAAAGACTTTGATTGGCCTGTAAATGGTAACGATATGAAATCAGACGCTGACAACTTGTAGCTTGTACTTATGCTGTTTTGCTGACACACTGTAATTATGTTGCTTACTTTAGCAATGACGCTCTCAAGTACTGCCATTTATAATATGTGTGAATTAAATTGGAATCCAGTACCCTGAAGTGTATTTGGATGATGGAAAATAGTTAATACCAGTAATCATACTGGGTGGTCTGCCACTGGCCTTTGAAGGCCTCCATCCAGCAGGGTTACTCCCACTCACTGCACTTCGTCATGCTTTTCCTTCATTCTAGCTTTTCCGGTTTCTCGAGTATATCAGCACATCAGTTTAACCCCAAGGTGTAACTATAAAACCTTGAGTTCACACACACACACACACACACTCACAGGAGTTGTTTTGTGTGTGTGGCTGGTGTGTACTGGTTGTATGAATTTCTTTTTTGTCTCTTACAGCAAGACTGAATCAGCTGTTCACACAGCCTCTCTCAAATGCACACACACACACTTCTTGTACAAAAGCTCAATTGCACAGTAGCAACACATTTTTTTTTTTTTTTTTGCACACACACACACCTAAAGAGGGGGCTGTGCCTCCGGGGGCCACGTCAGTTACCTGCTGACACACAGGCTAGTGATTGATGAGACGCCGGGGGCGCTGGAGTAGACTTTGTCAGCTGCTCATAATTTATACATCTTATCTCCATCAGAAGAAAAGACAGAGTGCCGCGTTGTGTATATGGAGATGAAAACACTGGGCTTGTTTAGGCAGCGGTGACAGGGTAGCTGCTAGCTGTTAGCCGCGGCGCAGAGTGAAAACTCAGATTGGTATCTTAGCTTTCTCACCAGGTCCCTCTGTGGCCACAGACTTTACTCTTTACCTGTGATGAATCCTTTGACTGTCAGTCATTTCACTCACTTTTCACCCACTTTCATTGCCTCCCCCGCTCTCTCATGTTTTCCTCTCTCTTTGTGTCTCTTTTTCTCCTCTCTTGTGCCTCTGCTTCTCTACTGTGGCCCTTTCTTTTCTCTCTCTCTCTCCCTGTCTATCTCCTGTCACATTCTCTGGCCAGACAGGCCCAAGCCTCTGCTGAAAGCTGCTGGCTCTTCCTCAGTCCACTCACAGGGCGAAGGTCAGGACAGAGGCATGGCTTGAGTTACAGAATAATTAGCTTTGTCAGTGTCTTGTTGAAATCAATGTTCTGATGTTGTGTGAGTTATTTTAGTGTGGTACAGACCAAGCCTGTTTTAAACAGTCCCAGTTTAGAGTACTTCTTCCACTCTTACATATACAAAGATAATATTAGGGCATGAGGAAATGTCAAATTTCAATTGTTTGATAATCTATTATATAATTCAATCTGGTATTTCTATGTCAAGATTTTAATCAGCATGAATGTCCATGAGAATATCATCTGCATCCAGGAATCCTTGAGCCTGATTAGATGTGGATTCAGCATAATATGCCAGGAGACAATCTGACATTTTTGAGGTTGATTTTGATTTCTTCAACAATTTATAACACTGGATGAGAACAAGACAAATGAACTGTCAATCTGCAGCTCCAACGAAACACAAATCTATACTGTCCATGAGCAAGGTGATGATCTTTGTAGGGATGTAAACTGAGTGCTGCTATAGTGGACTATAGGACTACATGGGAAATGGGCAAAATTGGGATGCCTGCCATCTATGAATGCAGATTTGAATATTTAGTTTTTACTTTAGTTTGGCTTTCTAAGTTCCTGGATGATAAAAGGATATATTATATGAGAAGAAGAAGACCACTGGGGGTTCTGCTAGAAACAAATGCAGTGTCTGGTTGATTTAGAATTTGTTGTGATTTTTATTTGTGTTGAGCTCAAGCCAACAAAGCAGTGTATCACTGATCTTGTGTAGAGCTGTTCAGTGGTAAATTAATTTGACTTGTGTTGCCCTGTACACTCAGTGTTTGATTTTGCCTTTCTGAATGTGAAAAGAAAGTTTATCAAACCGCAGAACTTTACCTTACTCTCCTCCAATTGTCTTTTAGCATGCTTTGTTCTCTCAAATTGTGTTCAGATGTTTTTAAGAGTGTCAGTTAACTACTGCAGCAGCAAAACAACTTTGATTCCATAACCCCTTCCCACTATTGATCTTGCCTTGTAGATAAAAGGCTGCTCTCTCTGAAATCATGCATTTTTCATTGTGGTATCAATGGCAGCCTTTGCATTTGGCATTCCACTTAGCTTAAAGCTATACTCACAAATGCTGTCTGTTTTGCTCTATTGATTCAGAGGGTTTGCATCTTGTATATTTGAGAGATCAGTCCCTTGGTATCATTTTGCTTTATCTTTGAACAGTCTGATTGCTGTAAACAGCCACAAAGTATCAAGCCAATTATTCTAATTAATGGGTTTTTTTAGGGAGGGGGAGGGTGTGGATTAGCATTGTGCTCTGCATTAAATATTCGGGCCGGAAAATTTCGACATAACTAGAAAAGTGTGTAATAATTCAAATCCACTCGACTGTTCACACTACGGACAATTATTTGTGCAAAAAAGTTAATCTTTACCTCGTCAATGTTTTTATGCTGTCATTCTTTCAAGATCTTGAAGGAAAAATAAAATAGAGAATAGAGGTCCAACACTACCTTCCTATACCAAATAGCAGTTCACATTGTGGTGCTGGTGCCTGTCAGGTGTTAAACAACACTTTCATCCAAGGACAGACAAATGAGAGAGTACCCCCTCTCTAATAGAATCTAAAAAGATGAAAAATATAGTGCAGGAGGCAGGAAGGACTAGTCAAAGAGGTGACCATCAGCATCTCAGCAGCGTGGTTTGGCAGCCTCCAGCCTGCCATGGTGTAATTGGAGAGAAAACATATATGGGAGCAAATAACCCCCTGTCAGGGGCATTAAAAGGAGATGTTGTGACGATTGAGAGCCCTGCTAGCTGAGCGCAGCAAAGTGCAGGGGAAGAATAAGGCCCATCAAAGAGGGGGGAAAAAGGCTGCTTGAACCGACGGTACATCCAAATATTCAAGATAATTGTTGACCGATAGTGGAATAGAGCATCCATGTTTGTTTGTGGAACTTTCCCTCCAGACCAAAACAGATATTTGTCAGTAGTGTCGCCGTTGTTATCCATTCGCTGTCACCCGTTGATTGATTTGACATGTCTGCTTTGATGAGTATTATTTGAAGGTGGTAAAAGGTAACATTAGCAGTAGAAGTGCTCAGCCCACATTACTGAGGAGTGACATAAAGGTAGCTGATGAAAATGGGAAGGTTGTTGACTTCAAATATAAAATGAAAATGAGGAATTAACATATTATGAAGCATTTGTTATGCATCATCTAATGATTTAACAACTGATCTATCATAATAATATGCACTGTTTATTGTAAGATGTAGTAGCCATCTGTGTGTGGATATACAAGTGTCTGTGGAAAGTCTCCTGTGGTGCCATTCAAAGCCTCTTCAGCCTCCTCAGTCTTTGGCAACAAAATATTTCTTCTTAAAAAAATTAAAAAATAGATTTTGGCTTGGCTTACACAGGCGGAAATTCCAGCTTTTATATAGAAATGTCAAAGTCCTACTTTGTTGTGCTACTTTTCCTATTTTTTTCTCCAACGTCTGTACTTAACAATCATCTCACAAGAATTTGCCTGTCACCTCTGAAACTCCCCGGCATGGGGAACCTGCCTGACCCCTACCATTCAACTGAGCATGTCAAAATGTTAATGAGCACCCCCCTCTTTACAAATATTGCTTAGAGGTTAAATAAAATCTTCATAAACTGTCGGTCGAAATTCACTAATTTATTTACTTGGCATGTTTCCACTTTCCCTGCCACTCTGCCTGAGTTTCTATCCGGGGACAGGGCTTGTCTTGTTGTGTTTTGTTTAGTTTGATTGTGTGTGTCTGTGTGTGTGCGCGCGCGCCCTGCATGCAGGCAGCTGTACGGGGCAGCTTTTGTCTGTGCACGAGATTGCTGCTTTAGCTCAGTGGCCCCTCTCATTAATCATTCGGTCAGACTATTTATAATGCGGCAGCCAAGCCGCCACCTCGGTTGCCATTGGCTTTTGTCACCGTGGCACTGTGTTTTGTGGCAGGGGGAAGCCTAATTATTAACTGTTAAGATGGCAGCCAGCAGTGGAGACGGTAACAGAGCATGTCAACATGACTGGCTGACAGTCAGACTGGAGTAATAGACCACTCAGCAGCTATATAACTCACACTGTACAGCTAATTTCATTAAATTAAATTTATTTAGTTGTCAAGTGGGAAGTGTTTCCATTCTTATTCCTTCATTAATTATTATATATAGACTAATCCTGAACCTAAAAAATGTCAATATACATTAACTTAATTTATCAAGTATATCAAGTAACAGCCATCCGTTTGCAAGCAGTGTGTGTTTGTGTATTGTCTTTATTCAACTGTCTTCACTATATGCTGGCATATGTTCTCGTCCACCACTAACAATGATAAAAGTCACCCAACAATCAGCCTGCTTGATGATATTTGCTGGACAAAAATCAGCTTGTTAAGGCTCAGGCCCCTGGCTCTCAATGGGATAAGTGTGTGACATCAGGTCTGTGCTAGGCTAAAAACAAACCCTCCTCACCTCCTCAGCTCTCCTGTTTATCGTGCACTCACAATGGCCGCTTCCCAAAAGCTTCAGTCATTGTTGACTTCACTGTCTACCTGCCTGTCAACATGATTGAGAAGAAGTTATAGACAGTGTAAGAGAGAAATCCCTCTCTGGGTCTTATGTTGGAGGGCAGACTCAACACTACATGGACTCACTGTACTATCGTAGCTGGTGCTAGTGGATGTGTCTACTACCACCATATATACACATTTTTAGACACATTCTTCTAATTCTAATAATTTTTGACTGTTTAAGGAATTGCAGGTCATTATTTTAGGATGCCTTTATTCTTGTTGCGTGTGTCAATAATATCATTGCTACTCAATTCTGAATCTTACAAATTTAGTAAAGATTGAGATGGCCCTGGACTTCAATTGTCAACATGATATAACTATATATGTATATATATTGGTGGGGGGAAAAATTAGTGAAAGCCTCGTGGAGAATGACAGTCTTTGTTATTTGTCTTCTGACTCCTTAGCAGACAGCTATCAGGAAGAAAGAGAACTCAGTGTGCACCACCGAGGGAAGAAAATATGTGAGTCAGACTTTCCCCTCCTCCCTCCTTTCCCCAAAGCTTGAGATCCCCCTTCCAAAAATGAAAAGGATCAAGTTGCTGTCACTGTCACCGCACAAACATAAACTTTTCTGGCACCTAATAAATAGGCAGTGTGGCATTGTTCTCAAAGCCAGACAGGTGTGTCTGCCTCAGTGATGATGGATTCCATTATTCTGTATGGAAAGCCTGTTGGCTTTCTTGTCATATGTTGTCACACATCTCTCTCCTGAGAGAGAAAGGTTTGAAAGATGGCCAAAAGTAATTACACAGACGCTTCCCTGATGCTGTTGCCATGTGTTTTCTCCTGCTCATCACCACTAAAGGTAGAAAAAAATCTGTTACCCACAGCTATATTTCACAGGGAGATGGGGAGTACAGACACGTTGCTGCTGTGCTGCTCCTCCTTTTGTGGTGATTGCTAGCTCATTAACCCGTCAGCTTTATTTTCCTTTTAGTTCGGGAAAGGGCCCTGGGCAGTTTTACTCATCACTAAGGTGGAGCAGCACACCCTGATCAGGGTGTGTGGTGATGACATTATTTGCACCTGAATGGCAGGTACATCAACATCTCCTTGTAAACGCATCAAAAGACAGACAGTGGCACCTTTGTTCTTCTCGCAGCCCACTTGGGTTGCTGACAGCTTGCTGATTGATATTATCATTCTTAATGTCTGTAAATAGTGCCATGCCAGATAAAGAATCAGTTTCCTCTCGGTGCTGGAGAGCTCATTTATCTTTCTGCAGCCAGGCTTGGCATATACTGAAATTGGAGCCGGAAGTATCCTTCCATTTCAGTCAGAAAAGGATGTGTGTGTGTTTTTTTTCTCTCGCCATCTCCTAATCTTCCCTCTCTGTCTCACTTTCTCTCCTTGTCTCTGTCTCCTTGGTTATTTTGATTATGAATGAGTGAGACTTAACTAGGAGGGAAGATAGAGCCTAAGTCAGTTGTAATACATTAGGACAACTCTTGATTAGATTCTGTCAGAGTGAGGTCTCTCGTGTTCCAGTCTCTCCCCATGCCAGAACACCAGTTTAACAATGAACAGATATCAGGTCACTCAAGAGCCTTTCCACGAATCTGCTACCAAAATAAGGCCCTCGTTAGAGTGATACTTCTTCAAAGGCCGAGCCACTGTCATGTAATTGTGTCTCATGCATTTAACGAGCAGCCTACTTAAGAAGAAACGGTCTAAAACCTGCAGACAGTAAGCCTTTTTTAGAACTGCACGCTGGCCACCAAAGGTCTTTGAGACATCATACTGAAAAGGTTAAACACTGACAGTGAACAACCCTAACATGGCGGGTACACAACCTCCACCGAAGAACAACAAATGATGGCATTTGGAAAAAGAAAAAAGGACCAAGAGAAAAGCCGGCGTATTTTTTTTTAGATTTAATTATTGAAAAAAGTCAGAAGAAGAGGCGTTTAAACCAGCCGCACTTGACATGTCTGGTATATTATGGTCTTCGTTTGGAAATGAAACACACAAACAGTACTTTATACTAGCGGTGCAATTCAAAGCAGCTATCTCCATGTTTTTCCTTTCCACCTCTCCCCTCTCCAATCCTGTTACCCCCTACCCTTTGCTATTATGTTGACAGATAGCACTGATATCCTCTGAACTGGTGATAGATACGTCACATCTTGGGGGGGAGAAACGGGTTTGTCCTCAGCAGGTGAATATGAGGCTCCGTCATCCTCCAAGTAGACAGACACACATGACACTTTACGACACTCCCTCCCTGATAGCACTTTGGCATGCAGGCAGAATCAAAGGGGGCATCTTTCACATGCAATTAGAGTGGAAAATAAAGACGATGAAGTGCGGTGTACAAAGGGGAGCTGGGGATCAGAAGCCTGTAATGAAAGGTGATTAGAAGCAGGGGCCCCAACCAATGAGCTGCAGAGAGCTGGGGAAACAAACTCATCCTTATAGGGATCCTTGCTGAGGACACTATTAGACTTTATCAAACCCAATAATGACAGACAGCCACTGGCAGACAGGTGTGACTGTGTTGGACTATGTTAAATGCACAAATAGAAAAAATGTATTAACTTTACTCAGGAGGACCTCAGGAAACACGTTATGTTATCCTATTTTTTTTCACCATGGTTTTTTACAAAGTAGACATGTGTGAATAGATGGGTGGATGTATATTTGTTACATCTGATACAAGAATTACTGTGTTTTCTGGGTATCTAATCAATTTTGTTGGCTTTGCCTAATATTGCAACTTTCACCTGAACACATACATGATCCTCATCATTCTGACCAAAAGGCATATATTTCTTGGTTTTTCCATTCCTAACACTTTGTCCTCAAAAACAGCATGCTGTCCTGCTGGGTACTGAGTGAGTGACTGATGGACATTTGTTTCCCTTCTCCCTGGCTAAACTAAAGAAAAGGAGCCTCATTCCTTTTGCCTGCCTTTGCCAACAGTGAGTGGTTGTCAGGGTTGGGGCCGGTCCAGAGCCTGCTAATGGTGCTGTCTGTCTCAGTCAAGTACTTGAGACCTTGAGTTCCTCAAGAGACACCAAGCTCCAAAGTTTGACTAGAATTAAGCACCTGGTGAATGAACAGAGGGCGACCGGGTTGCCATGGATGAAATCACTGTGACATTACAAATAAAGTTTACATCTTGCTCTCTTGCAGGCTGTGGGGCTAATCATCTCACAGGCCAGTGGATTTGTGCAAAGGATGTTTGTTCCTTTTAGAAGTTGGATTAAATATTGATTATCATACCAAAAGGGAGCCCCCCTCTGAAAACAAAGAACACACACAAAAAAATACCACTGAGACTTAAGAGGATCCCAGTGGGCTTCCACAAACAAACAATACTAATTCAATGCTTCAGTGACAAAAAAAACACATTCAATCAAAGCGCCAAATAACATCCTTGTCAAGCATCTGGTAAATGGGTTATTTGGCACCTTAACAACAAGTCGCAGCCCGGGCCCATTCAGATTGTCAGCAGACACTACAGGCGTGCTGTCTGGGAATGAGAGGCTTACAAACAAGGAGGCTGCAGGGAACGCCAGGGCGAGCAGAGAGTTTAACACCAACACTGTAGCTATTACCGGATGTCAGAAATTGTGGTTAATTGAAAATGATTAGGGCTTTCGTAAAAGCCGATCAAGTCAGGGGTTTGGTGAGAAAGCGCAATTGTCCCACATAATCCTGCCTGCCGCTGTTCTTTCATCTGGATGAAGAGATCAAAAAAGAAGGGATTTGTAAAGGCCAGACCTCCCTGTGCTGCAGCCAATGAGCTCAACTACTCTCTCCAGCCTTCTCCTTTTTAAATGTACTTCCTGCCTCTCACACTGTTCTTGGTCTGTGTGTCTGTAGATATATTTATTTACATGAAGGATTCACTTTGTGTGTGTTGCATTAGAATCATGATGAGCGTTTGTGTGACAGCATGTATAGAGTCTGCACAGCGTTATCCTTCGTTATCATCAGACATCAAAGACTCACACACACCAAGCCATGGGTTGTACTTCCATGTCTTTCTTTATCCATCCTGCAGAAAAAAAATTAAACAAGAGGATGGAAAGCAGTCTGAAAGCTAGAGGGGCCTAGGGAGAGACAAAGTGAGACACACATAAACATTCATGCACACATGGAGGAATCAGCTGTGAGCTGAATGGATCTGAGTTAGAGGGGAGTACACTGCCCTTATGCCCTCTCTTTGAAGTGAGGCACAGGCCGTATGTACAGGCCCCAGAGAGGGGCATGTCTACACCCCCCCATAGGCTGGCTGAAGGCAGCAGTCCGAGCAGAGAGCAGGATACAAGAATGGAATTGTCCTTAGCGGCTTTCTCCTAGACACTCTCTTTGCTTGGAATAGAGTATTTTTGTTCTGGAGCAGCAGGCATCACCATTTAATGCCTGTGGTACTGTACAGTTTAAGAGAGGCTCTGTGTTGTAGCTCTGTTATTTTTAAGTAAAGTATTAGTCACATTTACATGCAGCTCCTTTAAGCTCTCTAAGATGTACAGTGACTGTACTATTTGTCTTAAGATTGATGTCAAATAAATTCCCCTTAACGGGAACATGAGTGATGGGTGTTTAATTTAAGTCCTAACAGATATGTTTAAGTCAGCCGATGAAGAGGGATTGTGTCCGTTTGTGTTGAGTGCAACACCATTAACCTCTCGCTCGATTAGCAGGATGGAGGGAAAAACTCTAAGCAGATGATTTCCGTCACTGCGGTGTCACACTGTTGCTCTCAGCTGTCGAAGCTGCGCTCATACAACACTCCCTGTAAACACACATGCACTTTGATGGACTGTTCCCAGCCTGCGTGCCCGACACTCAGCTCACGGGTTGGGTGGGATGCAGGGAGACGGTGTGAGGTCTTGTCTGGTCTGGGCCACTCTTGCTCTGCTCTGGCCTCGGGGAATGTTTGCCGTGAGATAAGGCTGTGTTTGAAGAGGAGCTCCAGATGCTCGTATATTACAGGTTGTCTTGTCACGCTGCAGATAAAGCCTCAGAGAAGCTCCTGTCGCCAGGCCCTACCACACACAGACACACACTCACAGGGAAGATAAATGTTTACAGGAGGCATTCACCCTTAGACAGTGTCGTGCTGTGGACGGCAGAGCTGTCATATAGCCTGATCATTTTTAGGTTGTGGCTCATGTCTGCAGCATCTAGATTCTGACAGTGTGCTACATGCTGCATATCACATTTTTATAAACACATGATTATATGCGCTTAGCTTTGAGCTTCTTCTTAAAAGATATTGTTAGCTTTAACAAACTCTGACAGATAGTTGCTGTGGTAAAGGCCACATGGAGTAAAAAGGGTTGAATGTTCTGGTTTCTGAGTGGTGTTTTTTTTATTATTATTGTGCACTGCTGATTGTCCTTCCAGAATCTGCTTATGTATTTTTCTCACTCAGTTAAACCAAAGTGTGATCATGATGTCAGTTTCTAAAGTCCTGTAGAGGTCTCTACACAATGTTTTTATGGCCCAGCAATAGCTTCTAGTGTATGTACTGTAAGTGTGTTTTTATTAACCTGTTGAAATAGTGCTGCCCAGTGACATTATACTTAATTGATTATTGTTTCTCATGATTTAATTGGCCTCACCTCCTCTTCTAAGTATTGTCATCACATCTCATTAAGTAGATGTGTCCCTACCTTCCATCCGACCTTGAATGAGGTTATTCTTCACTAATAAGACAAGAGATAGTGAGTTTGTATAATGTGGAGCCGGGCTTTCCCTCTGTCATTAAGTCATGTGTTTGCTAAAGTGGAATGGTATATTGCTTGACATAAAACGTGGCATGTCTTCATTTGTCAGGCTTGTAGAGCTGTGAGACAAACGATGTTCAGAGTGTATGTCTGAGGGCCCTCAGAGACCACAGTTGAGCAGTTGCTCACTGGTGCGTTTCTCATGCTAATGTCATGGTCTCCCAGTCTATCTGTCACCCCATTACGCTAACATCATTATGCACAGGGGCCTGTCTCTGTCGTTGAAAAGAACAGAATCATTCCTGTCTCATTTTGAAGCAAATTGTTTGGGGAACATTTCTCTCTCCCTCTTTTTTTCCAGTGCTAATGCCGGGCCAATCATTTTGCAAGGCTCCAGGTATGCAGATGAATGAATAGCTATTTGAGCTGTTTGGTGAAAGGAGTTTTGTATTATTCATGAGAGGGGTGGTGTGTCTGAAAGAGAAAGTGCGTGTTCACATGCATCTGCGTGAAGGGCCAATGTCTCTATCAAACATGAATACATTCACTCGCAGGTATAGAGTGCATGTATTGTACAAACATTGCATTTCCTGTAAAATCAAAACACATCCTACACAGTCAGGCCTAAATGTTGACTTTCAATTTATTGCTGCCTTTCAAAATGATTCAAGTTGCATGTTTTATTTATTTATTTATTTTAATCAAGACTCTTATTTTCATCTCACACAGCCTAGCTACAAATCCAGGTTAAAACCTTTGTCTCAATCTGAATATCCTATGGAACAATATCCTGTAAATTTCTATCTATCAACTCAGCAGATTCCTCCTGCTGCTGTGCACATTTCCTGCGCCTGTGCCATCTCTCTGTGTGGGAGCTATGCTAGCCGTGCACCCACCTGCTAATTGAAAAGCTTCAATCAGCTGCACTGACTGAGGAGACAACCCTGGGCTGCTGTAATTGCCCTGGTGACAGTGCTTTAGCAAAAAAAAAAAAAAACAGCTTCTCTGTGTCATCATTTGCACAACGTTATGAATAGGTTAATAAAATAAAATACTTTAATTATAGCTTAGTTGCCATATTGTTAATGGTGCCAGTGTGGCTCAATTGAATAATACAGTTTCTACTATTAATTATCTGAAAGTGAACTTGTTTAAATGATATTTTACAGCCCCTTGATAAAATTACCGCTAGAGGCAATGTAATGATAGACAGACAAAGGCCATGCACGAATTATCATAAACTATTAGCTTGTTTCCAAAGGGTTTTATGTTAATCTTTTAGCGCTTAAGTACCCTGCAATTAACATATCAGGAGGAGCTGCCTTCCAGCTAGGCTTGCAAATTGAAGTGCTCAGATAAAAAAGCTATTGAGATGAAACCCTGAAAGAGAAGAGGAGCTATCGCACTGAAGTGTGCTGGAATTTTTTTGCCCGTGTGTCTATGCAAGAGAGGAAGAGCGATAGAGAGACTTTAAGAGTGCTGAGACAAAGAATGAGTGAAAAAGAGTGCAAGATGCCGTGAGAGAGTCTGCGATCAAGGATGTATAACAATTCCATTATCTCTCTTGGGTGATGACATGAGATGTCTCTTTCAGGCCTCTTTCCCTTTGTCTAAATGCTGCACAGTGTGCGCTATAGGCGGAATCAGACGGCTCTCATTGGCTGCGATGGCGGCATCTGATGGAATGTGTTTACATATCAGGCTAGTGGCTTGATATGCAAATGCGACTCACTGAAAAGGCTACAGGGAGATATGGTTCATTGTTAGGTCTTCACAGTCTGTGTTCCCTTTTATGCTAAGCACAATTGTATCCACTGAGCAAGCATCTTGTAAACCGCCCGTTGCCTTTGGTAGGTTAACCCCACAAAGGAGACCCATGCTTTGGAAGATATGCATGTTTTATAGGGTAATTGGCAGCTTTGCTTTGGTCTGCGTTCTTTGTTGTCGACACATAGCAGCTGACACCATTTACATTTATTACAATTAAATGAAAACTGTAACACATAGTGTAGTGTGTGAACAGTTTTCTAGGAAGTAGAAGAGGATACTTCCTCACATATTTTCCAAATGAAATGCATTAAGTTACATAGTCAGTTTGTTATTTTAAAGAATTAAGCTTTCAAATAAATGACAAGAATTAGTATTAGACTCCAAAGTGGGTATCAATAACAGTTGATAATATCAAATATACAGTATGTCTGGATGGTATTAAATAGTGTACTTACAACATCCCTTTACCTTTGGCATCTGGCATTGTTTGCAGGATTTGTCAGACTCTGTTTTTGGAGTACATGTGATGGAACAGTCTAAAATGTGTATGTCACTGAGAAGGTTTGCATTCCTGGCTTTTGGCCATCGTTGTATATGAATTGAGAATTGTAGTTTTCTGACATTGTACAATTTCTGAATGATGGAACACCAAGACATGGAAATCAACTTTAGGATTGAACACAGTCTGGAGTCTTTTTATTATCATCGTGCATGTTGGTTGTTAGGAAAAACAAACAAATTTGATGTTATTAAAGGCAGACAATAGTGGTGTGACTAGAATAATTACTGAACAGCTTTGTAGAAAGTCACTGAGTGTGTGAATAATGAATTGGAAGACTATTAGACGTGGCGTTCTGTTCATTCTAGCACACATCAGTCCTGACTCAGTGAAACCATATTGCCCATCGAGTGCTCTGATATTTTCCTCCATCACCCAAAGATGGATGACTCCACTGAGGCCTTAATCTCATGTTAAAGATTTGTTGGCCTCTAGAAGTCAGACCTAGCATTGAGATGCCTCGCCTGATTTATATTCACTGGCATGGAAGGAGAGCCAAGTGCACTATCTGCAAAGCAGATGCTGCAGCAGTGCCCTTGTATTAGGCCTTATATTTCACCTGAAATAAAACCTCCAATCAAGGTTGTGTCCTCGAACTCCCCCTTCTCTCTCTTTTTCTTTCTTCTTCTCACATTCACTCTTTCATGTAAACGATAACCTGACAAAATAAATTGCAAAAATATATTTGCAATTATAAATAGCAGCGGATATAGCTCTGTATTCTAACCCTTTGTTTTATTTCTGAATATGAGAGCAGAAAGCTAAGACAAATAACCCACAGCCAGCCAAAATCCTGATGAACATCGCCTTAAAACCAAATTCTTGTCTGTCAAGCCCTATAATTTATGGGGTGGAGATTACAAAGCTACCGATAAAATAAATTAAACTGATGGACGGAATTATGCCCAGTGCTTCCTGCTCTCCCCGATGACGCACAATAACTTAGCACACTCTGACAATGAGTATGATTTACCACCCAGGCAGGAGTGGAGAAGGGAAAACATTCACAGGCAGAGGCACCCAGGCCTCTCTTTGGCCCACAGCCGACTGAATAAAACCCTGCTTTAATTCACCCACAAACGTGTTGCCGTTAAAAAGGCTAAGAATAGGGACTGCAGATCATAAATACTCTCTGATTTATTAGCTAACAACAAAGAGCATAAGCCCAGCCAAGGAGAGGGAGATTGTTTGACAGAATGTTGTCAAGGAGAGAGAAAGAGAGGAAAAACACACACATTCTCTCCTTCTCTTTGCTAAATCTGACCAGGGATGTAGCCCAGCCCTATCTCCTGCAGCAGCGTAGGAGCAGATGTGTCTGCTCTCTTCTCAATGTGTGACAGACAGAAAAGATAAACAGAGAGAGAAGCAGAGAGAGAGGAAGAGGCTGAGGGAGGGAGGTAAAGAGAGCAGGAGCTGGCACGGCACTGGCTAATTTATCTTGCTGAGAGACAGATTAAAGAGAGAGGAGAGTGAAACAAAGTTCCACTGGCTTAATCAGCGGACAGCCTGCTAGCAGAAGACATGATAAATCAGAGCAGGCTCGGTCCAGGAGAAAGCCTTTGCTCTGAGAGGGAATGGGAGACATCCTCAGCCAAGCAGCAGTATCTTTTACATGGACTGTTGTGAATAGCAGCTTGTGAACTCGCAATGTGTGTACTTGCAATCGATACTCATTGCTATTGTTTGAACAAACATTGTTGTACAGTAGTCTTCCGCCGTGACTTTGTTCCAACGCTGTTATTTTTAGTAGTGGGTGAACAATCCTGCTCGGTGGTGTTGTGTAAACAGGACAAAGGGACATGAAGGGCCTTAGGTTTCCCCTTGGTTTTTCTGTGAAGCTTTCTTTAGCATTGTGTCTGACAAGGGGACTAACCTCAGGGCCTAACCCAGGAACAGGAAAAGGGGCTTAGATATCCCTGTGTCATTAGTTCACTACGAGGTCACAGCTGGGCCACTCAGAGCATGATTACACCCCTTGATTTATCTGCTTTGGAGCCTGAGCACAGATAAATCTCCAAGCTCATCCCCGCCGTGGGATCCTCACTGTCTGATAAACGGCCCAAGCTGAATAAACAACCGCCAACCCCCACAAACTCCCGGCCCCCTCATACATTATGAATAATTCATTTAAATGTGTATATTTTGTATCTTAAAAGGCAAAGGTGCTTCCATGATCTCTATCCAATCCGCCGTGCATGTCTGTGATGAAATACCAAACAGCCAGAGGTTGGCGGACATTTTGTTTTGTAGTTGTAAACTTTATTTCCTCGCCCCGGCTGTCGTCCTCTAGCATTTCCACATAAATATACTTTATGCAAATATGTCACGGGTTAGTCTGTACCACAGCTCCCGTGTAGATATTGGCCTGTCTGCGACTTTATGACAAAGTTTAAAATCATTCATTACACTGACCCCTGCGGTAAATTCGCTCAGTGGAAAATTGCCCCGGCTCTCCTGTTTGGTGTGTAGATGTGATCACGAGTGCATTTTAACTTAATTAATTGGCCGTTTCTGTTGACAAGAAATTTATGCAGTAATAATTTGCTCGAAATAGATGCAGAGTGCAGGAAATGAGATATCCATCAGGGCGCTTGTGTTCCGCCAGCTGCACCGCGGCTAATATGAAAGTATTTCAGGCTGCTCAGACCCTGCTGTTTGCGCAGTCAAGATTATATATACCCACGATCCATTGCCTGCCTCAGAGGCGCTCATGGAGGTCTATGATAACAAAGACTATGTGATTTATGGCCTGCTGTGAAAGCAGAACTTGATGAGATTAAACAATTTCATAGCACGAGTGTTTCTCAGAGGGCCTTCTGATTTGTGGCAGCAACACCAACAGTAAATCAGGTTTATATATCTGAAAGCATGCTCAGCAAAGGACTGCAATTACTGTTTAAGACAGCTACTTTTTATTTAATTTTTTATCCCTGGTTTGTCTCTTTTATTCCTGGCCTGTCACATAGCCACTCACCTTCATAAGTCCTTTTGAGGGAAGGGTTGAAGGAAGAAATAAGGAGGGGAGGAGAGGGGACATAGAGGCGAGGCACAGTAATGGCGTGTGCCCTCTGCTATCTTTCCTCCACAGCTTTTCACAGGAACAACAACAACAAACAGGAGGGGACAACAACGGCAACCGGTAGAACAACAGGGGCATCCGTGGAGCAGGAGGAAGCGCTCCATTTTTAATGCATTGTTTGCCTGCTGCTCTGTCCCTGTCTGGGTAAATGGAGTAAGCAGAGTGTAATTAGAGAGCCGGGCTTTGCTCCTCGCCATAAAGATGACATGGTGTAATGATACAGCTTACAGGCCCGCAGAGGGTTCTGTCTCGCGACAGAGGATCAGGGTTGTTTGCTTGTGACTTATGATAGGTGCGGGAGATGACAGTGTTATCGCTGCGACGTAGAACTCAGAGATGTAGGAAGGTTCTTGTGAAAGGTTGTCAGGGATTAGAGGAAAGTGGAGATGGATAGAGTCTCTGTATCATTTGTATTTACAGGTTGTCATGGAATATTTCCAAGTAGAAAAAAAAAACATCACATTTTTACGTAGGTTAATTATCACTATGCCATGTATGCTTTTTGTAGTACAGTGCCAGTACAAAGTTTAGCCAGTAATGTGTGCACACCAAAAAAAACAAAATCCCCTCCAATCCATTTTGCTTTGAGTCCAGGTCAGAGTTATTTGCATCATGTAAGTGTGCATGTGTACTAATCAATTAATCAGTGTGTGTTTGTGCATGAATGTAAGCGGACATTTAAATACATGTACATTAGTGTTTCATGCATTCAAATAATCCGAGAGGCTGTGCGTGCATGAGCCTTTTTTACCCTGCGTTCCTGCACACATGCAAATTTGTGTGTTTTTGAAGTTGCGGTTAAGTGTTCAACGGGTGTTTGTGTGTCTGTGTCCTTGGGTGAAGATGTGAGTTGTGCATCTGTCTGCATCATCCCATATCTTCCCAGAAAACATCAAGAGATCTCATTATTTCGACACATCTCAGTTTTTTCCTTTTTTTTTTTTTTCTCCGTGTGCCTTGAGTCAAAATTAGTTTTCATTCCCTCTGTGATCTTACTGACTGAAGCCGGGCTCAAAGTAAAGAAAATCGCAGTCTTCGTAGCGGGGCTGAGTCAAACACACACTTCACACAGCCGCAGTCTGAGTTAAGCATTGCTAAGTAACCTTCACATTTCACTCGTGTGAAGAGCTAATTTCCTTTAAGTTCACATGTCACTTTTTGTGGCTCTTTTTGTGGGCCTTCTTCAAATGTCTCTCGGCGTCTAATTGCATAGGAAACATTCTAGACAAGCCGGTGTGACAGGCCCGCTCCCAGAGTCTTCAATTATTAAACATCCTACACTCTAGAAAACAGCCCTGACGTTAGCTACAGCCCCTAATCGGAACAGAAAGCCTCATGATATGTCACACTCCTGAGCTGCTGTGGTTGTGTGTGTGTTTGTGTAGTTTACGTTAAACAAGGAACGATGAAAATATTTCTTTTCACACCAGTTAAATAAGGCAAAACTATGACAAAAATGATTTCTGTCACACAGGTAGATCACAACATTCTCATCTTGCTTTTTTTCTTCTGTTTGCCAGATAAAAGAAATTTTCATGTGCGTATGAAAATATGTCTTAAGTTTTTGTGTAAAAGTTTAAATACGACATTGAAGCATTTTAAACTAACAACTTATGTTACGTATTTGTAGCTTTCAAATGAAAAGGTCATACTATACAAAAATAAGAAATAGCCTGAGGCTAACTATGCTATGTCTGTGTAATGTGAGTTCACATTTCTACTTGAAATCACCTACACTTATTCTGCAAGACTCACAGAAAAGGTCGGATGACTTCTTTTTTTTAAATTTCAACCTAAAAACAAACACGGCCTTATTACCATCTATGAGTCATCGCAACGGATGATTAACGTCCGGCAGCACTCAACCTTTGCCTGTCCGACACTTAGACATACACACAGGCGCAGGTTTTCACTGTTGCTGGTTCACTTTGTGTGCCCTTAAGCCAAACAGCAGAACACTTGTGCTCTTGTGATCAGTGATCATATGATACATTTACTCGGAGCAAGTTCATTGGAGTAGAACTGGTTAATCATTAAACACACGCTCGGCGGCAGTCTGCCTGCTGAGCAAAAAGACTACTTGTACTGCTCACAAGTGCAGACACCGTTACATCAAATGATCTTCCCCCTGCCGTTACCTAAGAAAGCAGGACTGATACGTTTCCCACACAACATTAATTTACTTTTTTTGTAGTTCTATTGAGAACAAGTACAAATGTTAGATTTAGTCTCTGGTAGTGAATTCCATCACTGCCTTTAGATGCTGTAAGACACTGCAGAAGCTAGTGCTGCTTATCTGTTTTTTTTTCATTGTTTATTTTCCCAAAGTGTTGCATTGTTTGTAACCCCTAACTTCAGAAGTATGAAACATGAGTCATAAAAAATTCCATCTAGTGAAGAAATAAACGTGTCATGCCAGCATTAAATGTTGACTCAAATAAGTTCACAAGTTGTGTCTCCTCTGATCTCTAACATGATCAGAAAGCAGCACCAGTTTATACAGACAAGATGTGAAAAAAAGTTCCATGCACAGACACAAAAGAAATATTTTGATATAGACCCAAAGAGAAAACATATCAAAAGACATTTTTATACATGTCTTTTGCAAGCACAAAAAGCAGAAATGGTGTCAAGAGAAAACAAAACAGAAGGCTTGTTTCTTCCAACAATTGCTTTAAGCTACAAAAATCTCCTTGAATCCCTAGCCTCCCCTCAATGTCAGCCCCCCCCCCCCTTTCTGCTCCTTCCTCTCTCTCTCTCTCTCTCTCTCCTCTTCATTTCTCTCTTTTCCCCTTCTCCCTCTGTGAGGCAGGACAGGGCCCTCTTTGCACCCTGATAGGTTGCGGGCTGATGCTTAGCAACAACATTCCTGTGCCCTAAGTAGCAGTAAGCCTCTGGCTGAACTCTTTGATGTGGCTGTCAGGCCACATTTATTTCCTTTTAGCACTTTGTCTACTTGTCCAGATGTATAAGGAGATAAAAAGGGCTGGTGTTTACACTGGTCTCCCTCTGTAGCGCGGCTGTAATTAGATTGTATTGCTGGTCAGTCTTAAGGAGGGAGGTGAGGTGAGGCAAGGCAGGAACCAGCTGTGTGGGGATGAGCCGGTCAGGATGAGGCTTAAAGAAGCCAGGGGGTGAAAAGCAGTGTGTAACTGAAACATGGTTACTGTATGTACATCTATGGTGACAGCCAACATCATCATTTTACATGAAGAATGAGCTGATATCACTATAATGTGCTGTAATGTAACACCCATCTAGATTTGTAATCCACAGCCAAGCTTGCAAAACTTTGTAAACTTTGTGGCAGCTGCATCTGAAAAACATCTAGATGTGCGTCAACATTCTCTAAATCACTTTTTTTTGGTGCCTCGTATTTTCAAGATCCCCACAGTGGAGGTGGTTATGTGCTGCATGTGGCGCTCTCTGTGATTTCTTTCTGTTTCCATTCCTCCCCTGCCTCTGTCTTCCTGTTCCCCTCTCTCATGGTGATATGTTGGAAGTAATAATCACTATTGCCTCTGGGTTTATCAGCATTTATTCACATAACAACACTGAAAAGGAGAAGACAGACAGCACTGGTGTGATGTATTATCTAGTATGGGAATCATCTTTCATAATGACATCCAACAGAGCTTCCTCTCCCGACCTTCTTCTCTCTCTCTCACACACACACATGCACACACACTTTTTCTTCATTTCTCTCTCTCGCTCCCTCTCTTTCCACTCCCCTCTGTCCACTCTTTATTATCACAGAATCCTCGACGCTCCCCAGCCCGTAAATTTGTGCCACATTATCATAAGCTGTGGTGATAACTCACATTGCACAGAGACAATAATGATGTGAACACTCAGCATATGCCCCAGGCCCAGCAAATTAAAACAATGCTCAGCTTGATGAGCAGACTAATCTGGACAGCAGAGAGACTGAGAGAGGAGGAGAGGGAGGAGAGGGAGGAAGGGGGAAAAGGAGGGGTGTCCGGGAGCAGCTTGAATAGACGACACAGCAGCACCTCCCTCTGTTCAGTGTAGGTATGACTGAAGAAATGCAGACGGAGATCCAAAGAGAAAGAAAGCAGGATAAGAAGCATGGATGAGGCATGTGTATTGAAATAATAAAAAGAACATGATGTGTTGGGAGATAATGTGATGTTTGCTAGCTTCACATTATGTTTCTTTCAGACCCATGAGAGCTAAAGTTCGTGTGGTGTTTACTACATATATAACTCAATATTTTACAATAAATGCATGTTGAAGGTCTTTTACACTTTAAACATTCACATTAAACAAAGCATTACATGTTAAAGTAGCTATATTTATCATTTTGTTATGGTGGCTTTCCCACTCTCTGCACATGCTTTGTCTTTAGAAGTATCACTGCTTTCTGGACAGGATATTGACGAAAGCAGAAGGTCTGAGAGCAAAAAGAGAAACTGGAACAAGTGGAAAGTGGCTAATAGATGTTCTGTTGGAACAGACGTGACATCAATGGCAGATGTTGAATGGGCTGACCGTGTGATCAGCAGCTATGATAGTGAGGAGGTGAAGTCATGGTGTCAAGCATAACGTTTGGCTCGGGTGGGTGGTGATACTGAAAGCAAGGTGACTGATGTCCCATAGGACCAAGGCCAGGGACTGAAGGCAGCCCAAGGCTCTCTGTAGTATTCAGCCAACACCACTGGTCCTCCCTTTTCTTGTTCTCCTGCAGCACCCCCTCCTAACGCAGTCTGTGGGTGGTGCTCTTAATAATGTGGCAACTAGGAAGATTAATTGTGGGCAAGCAGCAGGATTAGGAGGGGCTTTAGTGGGCCAAGCAGGCCTGAAGAGGCCCAGGCTTGTGATCTTTCAAGCAGGCCAGGAAATGAGGCAAGCAGGGGCGCAACTCAATGGTGGCTTAGAAGAGCATGGAGGTAGATCAGATAGAGACTGCTCACAAACCCCCGTCTTCATGCCTGAGTTGCTCATAATAATTGTCATCGACAGACTCTTTGTGTCTTTGTTATGATGGCCAATATCAATTACATCCTCAAAGCTGAATGGCAAAAAGCAAACTGTCGGAACAAAGAGATATTTTTGAAACTAGAATGGGTGGTGATTACTTTGCCCGAAGATATTTCACTGGCTCGCTCGTGTATTTATGAGAATGAATCCATGATTGTTTTTCCTCAAATGAGAAGTGGCAGTTCATACTGAGTACAGTATGTTCTTATTTTGGCTTTTTTTTAACTTGTTGTATTACTCATTCCACACAAGTACATTGCACAAGCAGGGTGCGATCTCTGATATTTCCTAACAGGTTTTAGCCACTCCAGAGGCTGAGAGCAGCAGGTCTGCTGTCAAAACAATATTCCTGCTTCTTTCAAAAGCTTGGTCCTCCAGCATATGTGTTGTAAGGCCTCAAAAAGGCTTATTTTGCCATTTTTCTCCTTCCTGTAATATAAGACACATGCTGGCCAGACCTTAATGCCTTTCAGAGATGCTATCTGAAAGCACATTATGTGATCGTTTTCAATTCACAGTGCTCCCTTCGCCCATGAAGAATATGGTTCCATTTAAGAGTGCAGGCCATTCCATTTCTCAAGGTTATGCATGGGCATGTAGAGGAACAACAATAAAAGTGGGAAAAATGCAGCTCCAAACCATCTCTAATATGTATTTGTCAGTTGAGTCTCTTGCTATGATTAAAGGCCCAGTGAATTCCTTCCTGCAGGAGAGGAAAGTATTTCTGCAAAGGCATCAGATATCGCTGTGTCATGATAAACTGCCTGCTCTGCTAGCTGAAAGGCTAAGGGGAAGGAAGAGGATGTTTTGGACCTTGAAAGTGCACCAAAGAACAACAACACAAAACTCTTGACCTGTTTGGGAATACAGTCTGAGATTGTGGCCTCTGTTTTCTCTCTCTACTAAAGCAGCATTTGTCACAGTTGGCTGGCTTCTCTGACGTTGCTCACAATCAATAGCTCAGTTCACTTGTGCAGACAGGAATCTATGCATATTTCAGGTATAGGGCAATAAATAAGATTGCCAGTGTCAAATTTGCACCCTCCCCATACCGTTTAAAACAGACTGATTGAGCAGTAGCTACCTTTTAGTTGCTGACTGCAGGAAGTCTTGGCTGAGTGAAGGTTAAGACCTCTCCTCCCTTAACCCCCTGTAACTGAAGAAATGTAGCTCTGCAATGCATGCGAAGTGATAAAACACGACCTGCTATATAACATCTTAAAACAGGAGCAGTGTCAGACATATTCCTGTACTAATTCCCACTGACGTAAACAAACTCAGTCAGCCACTGTTGATTGTTTCCACAAGATATTCATTATTTTTTCTCTTTTTTTCTAGACACCCAATGATGCTGGATCTGAGAGCCACCCACTTCCATATACCCCTCTACCCCGAGGATCCAGAGATGCTAAAAACCACAAAGGTAAGGTCAACATCAGAATCCTTTTGGTCTTATTAGGTTGTTAATTGAATATAAACAAGACGCCAAACTAAACATTCAAAACCCAGACCCATGGATTATGTAAATATGACTCATAACCCAAACAGCTGCAGCGAGTGGGAATCTATTGAACTTTGAGACCGAGCTGAAGTTATGTTATCTATTCTTATTGATCTATCTGTGTGATGTGTTGGTAGTGGGAATAAATCTGAGTAATCTAAGTTAACTCTGATCTGAATGTATGCGTGGGAGCACATAGCACATATACAAGATGCAGCATCCTTGATCTGTTGATACTAGACATTGATTAGGCCTCATATTGACAGTGTAGTCAGTTGATGTAATTATGTAGCAACCCCTTAACATCGAGAAAAAAAAGCTGCAGTTGAGGAAGAATGCATCACATTCATTAAAACATACAATGTACTCAATCAATTGTAAAGGCCACCTACTGCTTGTGTAGCTGAGATATAAGTTAAAAGCCCCAGAGCTCAGTTATAACACCATGGTAACTATTTCCACATGTCTTTATGCAATACAATAACACTAAAGCACTTAGGGTTAATTTAACATTACATGCCAAAACTCGACTAAACTTCTCCTCAGTCAGTTCTATTTTTTTTTAATTAACATTAAGCTAATAAACAGTTTCAGGAACAAAACATTGCAGTAGTATATAAAATATATTGTCTTCTTCTCTCTAAATTATTTTACTTAGATAGGGTTAAAGAATTCATAGTAATAATATGGTAATATTTAGAATTTAACCCAATACTTAGAGGGAAAATTGGGCTCTCGTTCAACTTTATCTTTACAAAAAGATTTTATTTACACTATATTATTGTATATGTTGATATGATATCGATATATTATTACAATGTAGCTATATTACAACACCAGGTTATCGTTGAAGAGTTGGGTATATGGGGTTATAAAGCCCCCTTTCTCACAGTTGAAATATATATTCTCGATGCCAAAGAGGTCCATCACTGATGAGCTGACCACCGCTGTGGAAGCATGACGAATCCGTTGTGTCCCTACCTAAACACAGTACAGCAGATCCATATTCCCCATCTATGGTGCCAAGGACAGATCTGTGTCATGAAAGCCAGGACAGTGGCAGCTCTCATCAGATGTAAGGACAGAAAGAGCCTTGTACTTTGTCAAAATCAGACCTGGCTAAGAACAGCCCATTTAAAGGTGAGGGGATCTGACACATGAAATATTTTTCCCTTCCCATCTGAGATCTGAGTAACAGTGACAGTCTCCATTTGTTATTTTTATGATGCAGCGCTGCAGTCTTAGATAACACAGCCCTCATCTTCGCCCTTCACCTCCTCTTCATGTCCCTGTCTCAAGCCCCTACCCCCGCTCCTTAGTCCCCATTTGTTTACACTTCTTAAACATACTTGAGTTTTCTATATGTGTGGGAGATGGTCACAGAAACTCCTTGTTCCAAGAGAACAAAGCCATGCTACAACAAACAAATTCATTCAGACAGCAGTTTCAAACAACTGTGTGTTTACTGGGTTAAATTCAAGATATAGACAATAGGGGTGAAACAACGTGCTGCATAATTTTTGTGTAGTTCACTGCAACACTTTTCTTTTCATGCACATGGTAAATTAAACGATTAACTGCGCGTTTGTGTAAGATCTGTGGAAAGAAAATGTAGCACTTTGTTTATGCAGTGTGCCTGTTTTTGCCATCAGTAACTGCTTGTTTTTCACCCTACTTCTTTGTTTTCTGCCATAATCATAAAAAATATAGTCACTTCATGAGGTACTTTAATGTATTGAAATTCTACAAGTTATGTAACAATACATTGTAATACAGAGAAGTCCTTAATTGAGCTCCATGGTGCACTTGGATTTTATGCTTTGGGAAGGTGTGTCTTGTGTGTTAACATGCAGTTGTGAATGTGGTTTTTTAAGGGTTAATGACACCTTGCCCCAGTCGGCTCTGAATTTTACAGTAGTAGAATGGTACAAAGTAGAAGTCTTATAATTCAGTCAGTTTCCTTAAAAGTATGAGGGGGCACCCCAAAGCGGGTGTAGCTTTAACCTGACTCCTGCAGCTGCAGGCAGATCAGCAGCATTCCCGACATCGCCCTGTCAGCTGCACAGAAAAAACCTCCCTTTAAACCCTGCTGCACCCAGCCCCTCTGCCATGTCACCTGTGTGGAAGCCCCACAGCTTGGGTGCCAGAGGTAATTACAGCAGCTATAGGAGCTCTCAGAGGAGGGCAGTGCTGGCAGGTCACTGCCCAGGGAGAGAAACCCAAGGACTCAAGGATAAGTTCCTGTCTTGTTTTGGTGGAGAAGCAAAAAAACAAGGAAAATCGGGGGCAGTGGAAATAAATGCTGTTTTGATAATGAATCATGAAGCACATCTGATGTTGGAGACATATTCAAAACTAATGAGAAATAAATGAGAGAAAAGAAGGCGAGACTTAAAGTGAGAGTAAACTAACCTAAAGTGAAGGAGGAGGTGGGGGCTCTGGTGTGTCTCCATGAAGGCGTGACACAGAATTGAGGATATAGTCTGGCAGAGGGGCCTGAGGATCCTCCACTACTGTCACCTTGGCTCTATAGCTTAGTGCTGTTTCAACTGCCAACTCAAGTATACATCCAGCAGTTCCAATAGAGTTTCAGCCTACAGAGTACAGTGTGTCTCATGAAGTCTAGTCTGCACAATTAAGCCACAGCCACATGACATATTACACCCCTATGCCTTACCATGTCGACTTATCAGCCTACAAAACAATGTGCTGAGTTATTTATTACCACCTTGTCATTTTTTTGCAGATGACACATTTTGAAATGAGATTCACAAGTTTATTTCATAGATCTAATTATAACTGCAGTTCAGACTTATGGAAAAAAAAAGATGAAGCTTCAGACTTGATTGATATGCCCATGTGCACAGAGGAGATTTTAATGAAATACCCTTCATTTCCACTGTATATTTCAATAAATATGCCAGACACTAGTAGCTGTGTTTTTACAGGTATCAGATTAAACTTGATTAGACCATCCCTCAGCAGTGACAGTAGTAAATGAAAGGGATATCTTTGTACAAGCAGAGTAAACAAACGAGGAAAAATGCCTGAAATCCACCTTACAGTATGAGCCCTGGGCCCTTTTAATCTTGTTGTTCTGGGCCTGCTTCCAGCTACTTTGTATGTATGTATCTTAAATGGTGCACAACTGTTATTTAAATCCCAGGAGGAAAGCTGCCTTCAAAGCATAAAAAACTCTCTCCTGATGATACCCATGAGGCACCTCACATTTGTTTGGAAGTTCGCTTCCATTGCATGTCGAGGTGATCTGCACCCCCACCTCCCCCACCCCATAGCTCCCTCAGCCCCCCCTCCAAAAAATGAGCAATGGGAACAGATCCAAGCTAAGAGTAAACTGTTTTACAGTTGCTGCACAACAAATAAACAAACATCTGGAAGCATTCAGAGCAGCCCATTAGATGGGCTCTGGGCTTTGCCAAAAAGGGGTAAATGATGAGGAATGGGCTGTCGAGAGGCTGGTGGAGACAGGGGAGAGGCCAGATGACGGAGCTGTGGGTGCTAAGCACTGCCTTTTAGAGCTCAGCTGGGCTCAGAGAGATCTACACCTGCTGCTATCTCCTCCGCCCCTCCTCTCCTCCGCCAGACATCTGGATGAGATACATGACTAATGGATGACTAACTGCTAGTGTTGAAACTTTGCTGTTGTCATTATGAAGGAGAAGGTTGTTGGTTTGACTGATGACTTAATGTTCTTTGCTCATCGCACTTAGTAAAACTAAAAGTGAGTTTGGCGGCTTTGAAAGATGTTAATGCGTCAAAACAGATACATAGTTCCCCAAAGTCTGTTCATTGTGGTTTTTATAATAAGCAGAGCTGATTGTGTTGTTTATAACTGCGAGGATCAGATGCTTCTGTGAATACAAATGTTGCTGTTTTTTATTGAAGTCCTGTTTTTAAAGTGAACACGTGTTGGAATTGTTTGGTAAATGAATGGGTACATTACCTCAGACATCTGTTTCTTTACTCCACTGTTTTTATGTGTTTTCTTCGTGCTTATCTTGAGTGATACCTCCGCTCTGTTTGATGTCACTCTTTACTGTAGTTAGAATGAAAACTCTCATCTTTCTGCTGACAGTCTTCCCATTCTGGTTTGGACTGCTCTGCTCATGTTCCACGGCTATGGAAATGTCCTCTCTGGAACTCGGTGAGGAAAGACAGAGCACCTTTGACGTTTCCCATTAGACGTATGTACGTGCTCTGCAAGACATTTCGCTCAGCCCTGTAATGATTATACCAGCAGGATCTGTCCCCCGATAAACATCACTCTTAAACACAAAGACTTGCACTGGCCCCCACACAACCAAAATGAGCCATATGGAAAGAGCAAAAGTGTAAGCTTTTCCTCCAAACTGTCCCAGAGTGTCCTCTTGTAGTACTGCTTTCTGTAAACCTTTACAATAAAGAGAGCTATAGATGGTGTATGTGTGTGTGTGTTCAACATTACGAGAGCTGACAGATGATGAAATATTGTTACCGAGAATGATATATACAGATTTCGCTGCCAGCTATACACCAAACTCAAAGTGAATTAGCAAAGTAAAGACATGGCCTCCTTCCCGGGTACTGAGTTCATAAAAATGTTTCCCAACCACTCGTCACTACATGAAGGGTTTATTTCTTTGCAGGGTTTGCCAGTTGGTGAGCAGATGAGATGGCTAAGTTTAGTGTGTAATTACTGGTTGTCTTGTTGTCATGTAAATCACAATACAGCCACGCTATCTGAAAACCTCTAAAAGTACAGTTAAAGAGCAAATGTTCCTCGGTGAAGTGCACTGGGATACAGAGTTTCCTGTAGAAGATGATGTCCTTTGCTCACATATGCATGGTCATCCTCGGCCCCTACATAGAAATTGTACTTGGCACAATGGTGTGTTATATAAAGTGTTTTTTCATACATTTTTTAATTAATTTCAGTCAGTCATCTGCTTGTTTTTTCATGGTCAAATTCTCACTTGTTGCTCAGTATTAGTATCTTTATGTGTTTTTCCTTTTTATACTCATGAAATTTGTTTTGCAAATTCTGCTTAAAACCTCATCTATGTTACCCATAATGACTTGCAGCACACATAGGTCATAGGTCATACAGAAAGCAAACAATTGCTCCTCCATTAATTGTTTTTATTAAGCAAATATTTTAAATTAACAAAATTAATGCATTAGTTTTTCGCAGTCATCACCTACCAGTCTTCCTTGTTCCCTTTTCTAAATCAGACTAGTGTGGAATGAACAAGACGCCGAGAATTTAGTCACAGTCACATCAATCTATTCTTTGGCAGTGTAGCTCCTGCTGCATATCACAGCAGTTTATACTCCTGCTGTATAGGACAGGCTCTATTTCCTTTATGTGAGTCAGATGATGTGATATTATTCCTCCCAGGAGTGGATTGGCCCAGCAACATGAATATCCATTTAAGCCGGCCTATGGAGATGGATGAGGGGAGAAGGGGACGAGGCGAACTGGGCCTGCAATCCTTCACCGCAGCCTCACATAACGGTGCTCTGTCCGCGCCCAAAGTGATGAGAGCTCATTTTTTGGAAGGCAGGCCTGTCCTTGTTATTACTAGCCCTGGAAATTACCTCTACATTTTCTCCTTCAGAAGCAGCCTAGATTAAAATGCCAGGATAACCTCCTCAACTTCCCTGACAGGCTTAACTGCCAAACTCTGACGTGCCAGCTCTAAACTGCTTTGAGAAAGCTGCCTTCCACCAAGTGTCATTATCTCTCCGTTATCGGGTGGCACTCCTCTCGCAGTGTGTGAATAATTCTGTTTGTGCAGGGTTTGGGGAAATGTCAGTGACACTATTGTTTTTACCTTGCCGTTTGATGTAGCTGAGAGAGTCTCCTGAGTGTCTTGAGTTCTTAAACTGATGTTGGGCGTATACAGCAAAAACTTAAAGTGGAAAGATGGGACTGTCAGCTTCTGAGCTATCCAAGATATTTGTTTGTTAGTTCCTTTGACTACTGGTATGAAAGTAAATATTTCTCTCTGATATTCTGCAATAATAAGGGTTGTTTCAGTCAAGTTAAAGTATTTAGAATTGGTTTGACTAAAGTGACTTTCATTATGATGCCACAAAGGGTTCATTGCTCACATTTTCTGCCTGAACGTGAACAATCTGGAGTCACTGTACAAATTAATTAGATGCTTTTTGTAAAACACTTTATAATAAAAATTTGGCATCATCAAGCTCACAGTCTTACCTCCCAGCCTCTTCCACACATCACCACTGAAATATGATGATTACAAAGTGTGAGCCAGTTTCTCAGCAGTAGGAAAATATGTAGCCTCTTAAATCTTTACTGTCCGTGACCGTTGCAGACAAACCTTTGTTATTTATGACGATACAAACCCAAGTAGACTTAAGCTTCCTTCGGCACAAACAGATGTAAGTTTGTTGGCCTCCTCTCCTAATGTGTCAGACGGATAGACAAGGACATGAGTTCCTGCCAAGCAGGGCCAGCCCTGCTGGAAAAACATACCGCTGCTGCTCTGGACCTTGGTCTACTTCCCAGTTGCACTGGTCATTCTCAGGAAGGTAGCAGAACATAAATCATCCAAAGTGGATAGGTCTGCTGCAATCAGCTCTGATTCTAATGCTGCTACACTATTCATTTTCAACCATGATTTGTAGTTGCGGTTCGGGACAACTAAGATGTGGTCTGTGCTTTCAAGTTGCACTTTCAGTCAGAAGTTGGAGCAGGTTTCTGCAGCCTTCACGGTTTCCAAAGGTGGGAGTCCATCATGGTAATTTAAGATGGAGGTTGCTCTGCCAGATGGTTTTGGATATTTTTACAGCAGGATGGATGTCGGGTGCACCGGTTTTCTTCTGTGTCAGTACCCTTTGAAACAAATTGCTCGCTAAGCAGGCGGAGTCTGTCTGTGTGATGGGGCTTTGTACCCTTCATTTTGACAAATAGCTGCTAACATGCAAGCAGATGCTGGACAACTTGTCATTCTAAAGGGGACAGGATCAGACCACAAGCCCCGTAGATTTAGTTGCTTATCATCAGGGAACATAGAAGAAACGCCTGATATTTACACTGTGTGATAGAGCAAGTTAAAAAAATACAGTTAAACCTTGTTGGTTATATGTAGCATCATATATCTTAATCAAGTGTTTTTTAATAAATTATATTTTGAGTTGACGACAGATGCTAATTCTGGCGTAACTGATCTCACACAGTAATCGTTCAAGATGAAAACATGCCTTGATGCCAGTCTAGTTAATGGCTCAAACAAATTAGATTTCAATTCACTCAGTGGCTAGTTTATCATGCTGTGTGGCTTAACAGCTGTGCTACATCACCGAGCCTCTCTGTCAGGCATCCTAACAGAGCTATACATGCCACAGGACCACTAATATTCAGTCAGCGGAGGGGCCATCTGTGACACAGATTCTTTTTAATGCAAAATTCATCATCATTTACAGAAAAACTGTAAAATGTAAAAATTTTAAATTGGCTGTTTTTTACGTCAAAATTTAGTGTAGGTGACCCTACTGTATGTGTATGTAATTAAAAACAGGTTGGACAATATTGAACCTGTGGACCTCAAAACACAAACCTTGTTGCCCCAAAAGTGAGCACACCTGCAAAAGTGATTGCATGTGTAATTGTACCATTATTGCAAGATGGTACCATTTTGAATCATTTAACTTTGTGGTAGTGTTGTATGTGGGTGCTTTGTTGTGCATATTGCTACATTACACCACACATGCATGCCATGTGGAAGCAGCACCAAAGGCGTCTGTTTAGAACACAAATTTAGCTCGATTAGCACAACATGCATGTTTCAAAGCTGTGGTGATGACCTGCAGCACAACAGGTCTACTGGCTTTTCTTCTCACATACAGTTTTTAGTCGTTTCTAAGTCCTCAATAATGACAGCATCTGCCTTTGACATATAATACAGATACGTTATGGTACTTTAACCTTCTGGTTTTAATAACATGTATCTGTTTTTATTCCACCTAATTTTAACTAGCATTTTTTGCAGCGGTATGGTACAGTGCAAATTAGGGCACTGTGAATATTTATAGTTTGGTAACACATTGTAGAGATTAACTGTGGTAAAATGAGGCAAAATATAACCCCCCTTCAATGGACCAACATGGAAACTATCCATCACCAGTGACTCATCTGTTGTTTTTCCACAGTACGGTCCCATGAGGTCCATCGGGACTTTGGCCCTCTTTTGCAATATTAATACATGAACATGTCAAAAGGTATAACTGCAGACTCTTGTGGGTGGTATAACGTCACACACGTGCTCATGCACACTCAATCCCAGGTACCCTCAATGCTCAAAGCTATTGTGGCGGAAAGAGCTGAACTCATCTGTCAATTATGGTAAGCTCCATTGGGCCATTGTCTAAACTGTTTGCGCACTCTCTGGACTCACTCTGGTGAATCCAGTGATTTATTGTCAACTGCCTCAACATCAATATACAAATGGGAGACACTAAGCTGTGATGTCTGAACACAAACTATTGTCAGAGTATCAGCATAGCTCACATTAAGTGCTATTTAGATTATTCATTGCATTGGGCTGTGTGAAAGCCTTGTTTGGATTTGTTGCTTGTAGAGAGAAGGCCATTATCCCATATGCTGGGAGCCCAATGCGATGGATCTGAGAGTCACTCTCCGACTGAATCAGTTGTATCTGAGCTGAACCCAAAACACAGTGTCACAGACCTTGTGGGTCAGCTTGTCCTGCCCCGCCTTAGAGTCCTTAAGGTCAACTAGACGTGAATGTCAGAGCTATTTTGTTGAACTAACATGCATTTTATCTCTGTAAAAATATAAAAAAGGAGCCTTGCTTACAGGAAGTACTGGTCTTTTTATGGTTGGTACAGGCATCAACATCTCAGCTCAACCAGAATGAAAAGAGCAGGGTCACTGAAATGCTAGGAAGTCCAAAACAACCTTTTAATCTGTCACTTTGATTTGCTTATTAAGTCCCTTAAACAGACAGAGCAGGTTTCTCTGTCATGATAATATGAGCGGACAAGTTATTTCACCATCATAATTTGATTCAAGGATGCTTCCTGGCATGTTCTGTCGCTGCGGCGCAGAATGATTGGATTGACGGAATCTTTTTTTTTTTTTTCCTCAAACTCATGAATTTATCTCAGATTATTGTGATTTAAAACGCTTTTTGTTGCAGTCCTTTCTCTTAGACAAACATGCTTTCCAAAATAAAGCTTTGGGTTACCATCAGATATGCTCAGATAGAATATGATTCTTTTTAGATTTTGTATTTTTTGATATTCACTTCTGAACATAAGGTGTTGTTGTAATCCGGTTCTTTCTAGTTTATTAAAATGCATGGAAGCAAACTGTAAGGTAACAATGCATTGAAGCTGCACTGCTAATATAATAAGTGGAACATTTTTGTTTGTCGGGGTGTTGAGTGCCTGGAGTGCCTTGAAAGAAAACTAAAATATGTCTGTCCATTTGACACCATTAGCAAGTGTTAACACATAACCTTTGGCAGCACTGGCTAGCTGCTCTGCTCCACACCATTTTAGGCATCTTCTGCGGCAGCAGCTCTGAGTTAAGGACTTGGGCATCTGGATAACAGAGATGAAGGGCAGAGGGCATGATATTGGATAGTAGAAATGAACATATCTGGCGGTGGGATTGCATGTTTGCATGTCTCCACTGTGACCCTGAAATGCAGTGTCTCCGGGCAGGCCAACGGTTTGTTTTTGCCCTTTGGTCCATTATTTTTTTGACTAACAAGCTCAGTTGTGTTTTGATTATTATGTCCTCACAGTAAAGGAATATATATTTAATAGTAACTACACTGAGTGTGTGTGGTGTTAAACCATCACCCAGGTTATTTTTTAGCTTTATGTAGCAGTTGTAACAGAGCTGAAAGGATGATATGAAGATAACCTTGGGAGAGTAGCGATAACACTGCCATGGGCATCTGTCCTTCCTGCCATCACTAACCCATTCTGACATTTTGGCTGAAGAATAGCTCAAGCTGTAGCACTTATCGCAGCTTATTTGCACTTTTTATACAACACTTGAAGGGATGTAGTGCAGCTTTTTTTCGTCATAGTGGTCTTTGGTCGGCTTGTATTGTGATGTGTTGCTACCCATTAGAGTATGGCGAGGTAATCCTGACAAATACAATGAACAAATCAAGGACATTAGCGCTGCGATGTGAAGTCGATAATATTTGGCTTCATTAATTCCCATGCCCTGAGATGACATCCCACCTCTATTAGGTTTGAAATCTCATCCCCTTCTCCTCTATACCTCAGCTGTGGCTCAACCAAGCAGCCAAGCAGATAATACGCTCTGAGCTCTGAAACATGTACCATTATAATTAGCTTTGTCAGGTCCTAGCCCCTACAACCCTCATGCAGATAATATGATAATATGTCTTCATAACCGGCTGACCTTACATGCTCAATATTTCTCCCCTTATGAAGATTACATGTCAATAAAGTAATTGAGTCCCGGGGTGTGTGGCAAGTGAAGATTTAGGTTATTGGACTTTTCGGGGCAGTGATGTACGAGCGTTATTATTCTACCTGTCAGGGGATGTGCAAGGGCTGAGGACAGTCCGAGAGTGTCAGGGGGGGAAAAAAAGGAGAGAAGAGGAGCAGGGGAGGGGAAGAGAAACAGAGATAAGGGGATTGAGAAAAGAGAGAGAGGAGGGTGCAGAAAGAAATGAAGTGAGCCAAAGAGGGACACCAACAAGGGAGAGTGAGGGGGACGGAAATGAAGAGAGGAGGAGGGAAGACTGCGCAGAGAGCAGAAGCAAGATCATTTCTCACAAGGAGGGACAGATCCATAGTTAATCATCGCCTCATACCTCCATCTCCCTGTCCCCTCCCTCACTCTCTGCATATGAACAGGGGATATGTCATATTAATTAAAAGAAATAGAGTTACAGCACAGCCATCCATCTGAGTGGGGCGCAGGGAGGCCACACAACACAAACCTATCATCACCTCACTCTCACACCTGATTGGCTACTGCAGGCTCATCAGTTTATATTCAGACAGGAAATGGCACCATGTAACTTGACAGAAACATCATTTTAAACTGCATGTGATGTCAGCATGCATCATTTGACGCATTTCTTAATTTACACACAGTCTATGCTTCACTTGTAATCGATAACTTGAAAATGGAAATGTGTGTTTATATTATCAGCATTTTTGGATATAGGCCATAGTGTTAGCCAGTCAATGTTTTGGGAAGAAGTTATTAAGCCAAGAACTGTATATATAAATACATGAATATATAGATTTTCTTTTCAAGTCGAGCCTAAACCTGTGACCTAGCCCTGCAGGGTATTTTATATGAATTAATATTGTATATGTATATTCTGCAAGGGTTTAAAAATGAGTGAGGTCCTGTATGGAATAGTCAATGTTAAATAAAAACATGTACAGTGAGGGTGTATAATTTTGGCATAGAAATGCATAGCTCCATTATGAATACAGCATTATAGAGGACTAACATGCAAAGGTCTACATGTGAACTATGAGAATTAAGCAAAGGTTATTTGTCACGTTAGCTTCCTAATGAAAGAAAACTTGCTTAAAGGTATTATTATAAGGTATAGATCTAAATTCGACTTCCATCGCCTACACGTGCTGTTGTAATGCTATTGTGCTGTTAAGCAGAATGCTAGTTAACCCTTGTCTAAGGTCTTTATGACCACAGTACGCTTATATAACGAGTTTCATATGCCTGAATCTACAAGCTATTACTGTTCTGAATGCCCTTCTTATTAGTGACTGTAACACTACTTGACTATTCACACACAAGCTGCTTGAGTGCTGTTGACTATCTGCAGATTAACCTCTCAACACTTTAACTAAAATGATCTTGTTTCAGAATATCCAAATGATACCTGTGTCATTTCTGCTTCTTCCTATCTGCATATGGAACTCCCCATTTATCACAAGCTACTCCATCCAATCAGATCATTGAATTGCCAAAAAAAACACACAGCAAGGCACTGAGGACCTGACAGCCAGCAGGTACCAGCCTATGGTGATGACAGCAATCTCTTCTTTCTTTCATCACTATAGGCTGTCATCACTCCTAAAACCTGCCCATAACTGCCAGTTCTTCCTCACAGGATGCTGATCAGCCTGCAACACCTATGGTATAGTTGAAGCCTGGTTTGTCATCTCACAGCTCACAAACAATCGTGCAGATCCAGAAGCCTCACAGGGTAACCACTGCTATAGGCATGTCTCTCAGATATTAAAAAACACACAGTCTTATGCTGATCTGATCCATTCTGGGCATGGCTTAATTTACTTTGCATTTCAACACCTTGTGCATGTGTTCATTTCCTCAATCTTTTTGAAGTTTGAATGGTAGACATGTAGTAATCTTTGCTTCTCTTTCTTTTTTTTAATTTGCCACATTTAGTGGCAAATTGTGCTAAATGCCATATGTCAAGGTACCATTTTGCCCATCATAATTTGACTGTCACTGCTAGAGACAGAGGAAATGGGATGTGAAAATGAGTATGGTCGATTGAGGTCCAACAATGAAGGTTACACACATTTTCAGCTGCCAGAGAGACAAAAGCATCGGACACACAGAGGCAGGGTGGAAGAGCAATGTTAAAGGATATTTTACCATGTCCTTTTGGATTAGGCCTGGAGATTGATATCTTCCAGTCAGATGAAGCTCTGATGTGAGTGATCCAGCCCCTCCATCATTGTGACATGCAGCTCTTGGCTAACGCTCATCCGTGTTGATGGGCACACCCTACGCCACAAGGGCCCCGGCGAACATACCCACCTTCCTCTCTCCCCATCTCTGTCTGCCACGCTCTGCCATCTCTGTTCTTTTATTTCTATTGCCCTTCTCCCCTGTTTTCTGTCACAATGTCATGTCCAATCACTGTTTGGCTGGCCAGGCACTCAGTCGGGCAGGCAGGGAGCAGGAGCCCCAGGTAGAGAACAGGCGTCAGGATGGGCACTGAAATGACTCTAATAATGGGGTCCCTGTGTGGCCCTGACTGGCCAGTCAGTTAGCAGGGCCAGGATGGGGAGTAATAAGTGTTTGATGTCTTCAGGGGAAGGAAGTGTGAAGGAGTACAGCCAACCCTGGGCACTGTGGTCAGGCAGGTGCAGCCGGAAGCTGACTGTGGAACAAGACGTCAGATTAGTATTGATATGTGTCACACTGGAGGTTGCCGGGCTGTTTGTTTAAGAGTGTGTCTCAGTGTGGTAGCACCCGTGCTGTAATTGATGTCTACACCAAAAGAGAAGGACGAGAGGACGACATGATGTGTCTGATGCTCAGTGAACGCCAGCAGCCATTGACAGGTTTATAGTCCGGTGAAGAAAAAAGACTGCACAATGCGTGCCTAATTTATCAGTGCATGTTTATATGCATGTGTAAAACTACAGCAGCAGTTATTCTTGTGGCAAGATTTGCTGGCCATCTTTGATTTGATGGAAATTGCCACTGACAGGCAGTGAGGTGCCATTTTGTCCACTGATGCGTGAAGTCCATCATTGTCTGCATAGTTGAGTTTAGTTAACATGGCACTTAGCGACTGACATTGCTTTAGAGCCAGCAAAACACTGTCATTGTCATGTCATTTATCTTTTGGTAACCAATTTTCGATGTGCTCCTCGCTGAATGCGTCGCTGAAAGCTCCTAGCTCTTTTTACAGTAGGCATGTGCAGCTAGATGGAGTTTCAATGCCCTCTAAGTATAAACTGTGTCAACACATCAACACATTTTAAAACTCTGGAATCAGAGGGAGGAGGTTACCCACAGCACCTTCCACTGATGAAGCCACAGCTGTCCTTTCTGGTATGGCTATCTAGTAACAAGCTACTTTCCTTTGAACAGTTTTATGTGGTTGTAATTGACCTGACAATGGGGTTCATTATGCAGTCCCTTTCATGCTGTTTTGCCTGATAATTATTATTTAATGTGTTCGGATGGAGAGCATCATTAATTCATCCCTTCCTCCAATGTCAAAGAGATGTGAAGTGAAGTTATCACTCTCTGGTGATTAATATTATGCTCTTTTGTTATTGAATCCTGTCCCAGTGATTAAACCTTCATTGAGTGACTCACCAGTCGCTTATTAACGGCACCATTAACGAACACAGTCAAAGCTCTAATTGCAAATTTTCACTATTTCTTTCTATTTTGGTCAGAGGTTTTAACCACTTATCTGTGCTTTTCTTTTAATTAGAAATCCAGTGCGTAATGAAGAACACAATCGATCACTGTCACGCCATGCGCTGTGCATGTGTGGTGATTTGTGATCCACATGTTAAGGGAGTAAATGAGCGCTTATGATTACTCGCATCATTAGTAGTTTCATGCACCCATAAGGGCAGATCAACTCCAGCGGTAAATAACCTGCTTGTCACTGTTGTGCTTATAAATACTCTCCTGATTTTTTTTTTTAATATGCAAGGTGTGTGCTGGATAGATCATAGTGAATGCCTTGAGAAAGACTCTCCAATAAGGGGACCTAAGACTTTGTAAACTAGACTAGAGTCCCCCCACCTTAAACCACTCTCCTCTTATCTCCAGACTCCAGAGCTACTGTAACCAGTGTTCTCTTCTGGCTCTATGTGAAATAAATGTCAGTGAAATTAATTTCACCACATTTTTTTCATTAGACCCCCCACAATGGTAATCTCTTTCTTCACTCAAAATTTATGTGCCCCAGAATTCAATTTCCTCCTCATCCCCATAAGTTGATAGTACAAAGACTGATAACTGACGGGCATTTATCTGGTTCAAACTGTGAATCACTTATCAATGAATAATGCCATCCTCAATTTAAAGTGTTTGATTATAGGCATTTAGTAAGCTGACAATCATTTTTAAATGAACTAATGCAGCTGATTTAAAATATGACATACACACACTGCCTGTTTATCTTTTAAATTTCTTTAATCATGAGCCTAATCACACATGTAGCCTCTTCTATAACAGCAAGTAAAACATATGGAATGTATTATTGTTGTACTTCAAAGAGAGTCATGTGGCAAAATCTACCTGATATTGATCAGGGCTTGTTGAGCCATGACCCAGCAACCTTCCACTGACAGCCTATCAGCCTGTGGTGAAAGCAAATCTTTCAACTCTCCATCTCCCCGTGCCTGTTTTTAATCCTTCACTGGCCTTAGTGTTGTTGTTGTGAGTGTTATTGTGAGTCATACACACAATTTTGGGATGTATACAAGACATTCTTTGAAGGGACATATTAATATGTCAAGTTTCTGTAAAACCAATTAAGCAATAGCAATAGCAAATAGTGTGTGCTTTTAATTTTATGAGATGGCCCCATGTGTATTCTTTAGAATTCGTTCAAAGCTCCTGGATCTTTTACCACTCTGCACGCCTTGCTACAAGCTCACGTTCTTCAGCCTGTACAATCCCCTCCTTCCACCACCTCCTTCTCTCTCTCTCTCTCTCCCCCTCTCTCTCTCTCTCTCTCTCTCTCTCTCTGCCTTCTCCCCAGCCTCTGCCTTGGTGAAAAATGGGACACATTTCCCTGATAGCCTGTGTGAATGTGCAGAGTATAAATGGCTAATGAATTACAGATGAACATTGACGCAAATTAATCTTCCTGATGTCCCAGGGTTATATGGCAGCTATTTAAAAGTTTAATCAATACGCTGAAGTTGAGAACATGCAGGCGCTGCAGTTGTTTGGCCGCAGTAAACGGCCAGGAGGGGAACAGGGAAGGCATAGGCCCAGGGCATGCATCATAATGACAGCTATTTATGTTTAATGGACTAAATATTTTTTACCACTGGAGGACAAATGTCACCTTAATTCCTGAAGTTACAAGCTAGAGGACTGTTTGAGACCCGAGAGAGATGGGTGACACCTCAGCTGTTAAAGTGGTTAACTAATGGAAAGAGGAGTCTATTAGTAAAGATGGAGAAAGAATAGAGTTCATTTCAACATGCAATATTAAGCTTTTACTCATTTTCTGAGAAATGTGTACCATAAAAATGATAATAAGATGGTCCCCTTGCTGATGTCATCTTGAATCTTAAATGAATGTAACCTGTTATAGGCCATGTGTGTCCTGTTTGAGTTGCAGCCATGATTGTACAGACTGTATGCCTGCCAGTTTAAAAGATAGGTTTCAAACAGAGAGCTGCAGTTTGTTGCAAAACGTGACAGTCAAAATACATAATTAGAAAATTTACAAACCAGAATATTGCATAAGGGACATCATCATAGTGCAGCTAGTTTAGCAGATAGATATGGACAGACAGACAGATAAAGAAATTATAATACAGATTAGTTATCAACATTTATTGTTACAATTTCCTACTTAAATATACACCCTATTCCTTTTGCAACACAGAATCTCATGAAAAAACAGCACATTTGGTCGATAATAAATCCTCCAGAGGACACAGGGTTATGTTTGTGTAAACAGAACATATGGACATTATTCCCTGCGATCCAACATTATGCTGCTTTTATGATAATGGAACATGTTTCTCTACATCATCTAATCATGTAATGAATAAAGCTGCAAAAGTCAGGAGGAAGGCTGTGGCTCTTCGAGGTCTATGCACTCAGGATACCGAGGTTTGAGTCCCCCTAACGCCACATGAGTGTTAAGTTTAGTTTGTCTTCCTTAGAAATGTTTTACACTCACTTAGAGGAGAGATACACTCCACACACACATACTTTCCACACATACCAGCATACCAGTACTAAGTGAAACAATTCAATTTCTCTCCATGGCAATGTGCTGTGTGTGCCAGCCGACCTCTCAGTAGGCCGAATCACAGTCCACTGGCTGTTAGTTTATGGGACGCAGGGGGGTTATCTATCTGCTGGCTTCCCTATAGAGAGGAGGTGGTGACTCCATCTCATGGCATTGGGCTGAACTGATAAAAGGACAGCCAGAGATGGATCATGTCCACAATAATAGCCCTGGCTCACAGCAGCCTACGCCCCAAGCTCATAAGTCACTCGCACCAACTCTCGTAGAAGCCTGACCCCCCCCCCCATCCCCCACCTGGCCAGCAGTGCAGTTTCAGCCCTTGGAGATAATAGAGAAAGTGTAATTGTGTTGTAATTTGGATTCTTTGTGTTGCATTTTTCTCTTTTAGCTGAAAACACTAAAGAAACTGAGAGTCCAGGGAGGATTGAAAACTGTCAGCAAACAAACAAAATCAGAAGACGACTCAAAAAGAACAAATACATAAGAGAAGGAGAAAGACTGAGTGGAAGCAGTTAAGACAAGAGGGGAGGATGGATGTGGAGAGTGGGCTGAACAAGAAACTAGGAGTGGAGGGAGTGAATTCATGCTGAGAATAGATAACCTTGATGTTAAAGCAACATCCGTTGGATGTGTCTTTCTGTGACATATTGATGGCCCTTGAAAAGAGTCAAGCTGATTGTATGCAGGGAACAATCATTAAACCCACTCCATCTCCCTCCCCTCTCCGACTCCCTGTTTTCCTCTTGTAAGTGTGCACTGATTAAATACATTTTTGAAGGAGCCTATGCAAGCAAATATAGCAGGAATCCCTGCTAGTACACGTGAGATGCACAGAAACCCACGGAAGAAGTTGTGTGTTCTGTCAGTGTATATGTATGAAAAAAATTGTATTATAACTTTAATAGAGGACACACAAGCACTCTTACATGACAGAATAGGTCTGTATTCTGTATTTAGAATTTAACGAAATGTGTACTTTTAAGCTTGCTATCATTAAACCTACACTCTAAATCAATGTATTAGCAATAAATTGTAAAGTAGCATATGTGGGAATGGGTTGATTGCTAAAATCCATTTGTGACATTAACCCTAAGGTATAAGGCAAAAAAAGAAAGCCATCTACAGACAATGAGGAAGGAGTCAACAAACGGTGATATTTCAAATTTCCAGAACAAAACACACATAAGAAGAAACTTACAATATATTTAATACTCTTTGAAATGAGGCTAGCGTGGAAGAGAATGTACTGAAAAATACCAGCTTTCCTGTTGAAATGTACTTTATTTTTTATTGTTTAATTTATGGGTATCACTTGTAAACCTCTGTTTATATTATAGTCAATTTATACAACAAGCCAATAAACTATCATTGATTGCATCTTTGACAGGAGTTAAGATGATATGTGCACAGGGATTGGGTTTGTGTCTGCTGTAATTTGCAGAGCTGGTATCTGTTGTGCCCTTATTGATTGTTCTGTATATATAAAAAATGATACCAGTACATTACTGTACACACAAAAGTACGCTTGTACGACTAGCTTACTCTGTGGCAGAATGACCCATCAAGCCCCTGTGGAGAGGACACATGCTTTGGGGTAATCAGCTCTGAAAAGACCGAACAATCTGACGATGAACTTACACTGCAGCTTTCACCAAGAAGGAGACACCAGATAGTGGTTGTGCAGCATTTTAATAACCACACGAGGGGTAGCTTCTCCCCTTAAAAACAACAAGGGGCTGCATGACATATGCACTACAAAGGCCAGATTGTTCCTCCGCTAGGGCATGATGGAAACATTAGCCTCCACATCACTGTATTAATCTGTCACTTTAATGGCCGCTCCCACTGTTCTCCCTGTGTGCTGGAGATGAAAGTGTGTATGGCTTTGTGATAATGTCTATATGGCTCAGAGTGTGGGTGTTGATTCAAGTGTGCTCATCCATGGCTCAGGATACACAGAGGATATTGTTGGACTGTACGGGGTTTGGCACTGTAACACTTGTTATTAAGTATCAGTTCATCAGGCGGAACCCCACGGGCGCAAGTGTGGCCTCAGATGGCGTTATGTAAGAGTGAGTTCACTTTAGTTATTCCCTTTCCCGTCTCCAACCACCACATCTTTCTCCTGGTTTGTCTTGTAATAGGAGCGAGCTCTCGCTGTGAAGGGAATGCAGTGAAGTGGAATGTGTTTATGCACACAACACACTGCTTAATGTAGTGCTGAAATCTACAGCTTTCACATCTATGCACTTCGTCACCCACTGGGAAACAGACCTTGTCCCTGTTCTGTGTTCCGCACTTTCCCTTAATTTACTCTCCCTCCTTTTCTTTGATCACACACAAGTGTATATATTAGCGCTGCTGGAGAGGTGCAGGTCACACATCGTCCAGAGCTTTCTGATTGGTGCTGGAGATTCGCAGAATGTGTTCCCTCCAATCCTCCTCAGTCCCCACGGGCTAGTGACGAGCTCAGCAGAGTGTGAAGGCTTGAGGGGCCTTTAGCTTTAGTTCCTTCATCTGTGAAGGTTATCTCTGAAAGGCTTTGGTTGCAACCTACAAATATATCCCCTCTAGGTAATGTCTTATAGGAGCTTGGTTCTGGTACCTCAGTGGGTAATCTCTTTAAGGGCCCCACTCCTGGAGAGAGTGAGTTTCTCGCTGGGTAAGCTGTGAATATGTGAAAGGACCGAGCGCCCATGTGATCAGAGCGCTGCGAGACACCCTGAGTCCTGTGGTGTCAAGCCCAGTCTCCAGCCGTGGCACCTATATCCCGAGGCAAATCACGGCAGCTGGAATTCATCACCACCACCCCAACCTCCTCGCTGTCAGAGAAGCGCACACACACACACACACACACGCACACACACTAGTATATGTACCCCTCATACACCGGGGAGCAGGCAGGCAGGCAGGCACGGAGCTGGTCCCGGATTTTATCGGAGGTGACAGCTTCTCACACTTCAGTGTTTGGATCACCTCAAGTAGCTGGGCTATGAGGGGAAATGAGCACTGCTCCACTACAAAGTCCAGATTTAGATTGACTGAGCTTGTCCTCGGGCCTGTGGGCTTCTGCTGCTGCTGTACTGCTCCTCCGCCTGACAGAACACCCACTACTGCTGCAAGGGACTGGTGTGTGTGTGTGTGTATATGCATCTCTGTGTGTGTACATGTGCCTACTGTATATGTGCGTATATGTGTGTGTGACTTCGTAGAGCCTACTTTGAAGAGTCAGAGAGAGTGGGGGATAGAGAGCGAGTGTGAGTGTCAGGTTTGGTTAGAATTGAGGGTGGCATCAGAATATGCTTGGCACTAATATGGCACCAGTATCTCTGTCCCCGTCTCTGCTTTCTGTCACTTAGTTGCCATTCTCTCGCCGCCCTTGACAATGTCTCTTTGGATTATGTGATTGGACTTACCACTTGGAGCAGCCCTCATCTCTCCACGACACCGCCTCTCCCATAAGTCTCTCTTCTCCTGCCTTGTCTCTGGCCTGGCCTCCCCCTCCTCCTCCTCTTTCTCATATAATGCACTTGATGTCTATTTAGAAAACCTGGTGAAAGCTGTATCTGTTCTGCTGTCAGAGGATCATTGACAGCACTAATGCCACTTGTCCTTGCCTCATTTGGTGAGAGGTGACACCCTAGTGCAGCCCGCCACATTCATCAAGTGGCAATGAGAGTGCTGCGACATCAGCAGCAGAGCAAACCAACCGCGGAGCTGTGGGCAGCCCTCTGCATGGACAGCACCACCTTTCATTACAAGAAAGTACTGCTGACCACCTTGGATTCATCTCCTATGTGCATACTGTTGATGACTTATGCCTTTGATTTCAGAACTCTGGAATTATCTAAATGTAGGAGTGATGTCCTGTTTCTCACATATTCAAAAAACTCTTTTATAAACCTGTTTTAGAATAATTGCACAGATTTGTACTAATGTCTCTTAGCATTATCTGTGATTTTTGCGTGTGTGGTGTGCCAGCTTTAACCACAGGCAGCTAATGGGCTTTAAAGCACACACAAGATTCAGATGAGATTCATAAGGTCATAAGTTTATTACACTTAATTTGGTTGTAGCATCACATCAGTGTAATAACACTCTGCACCCAAGATCCTTTGCTTAACTTCCAAACTCAGTGAGCAGATATAAAGTCAAATTTGGAGAATTCAGGGCAGTTGTATATGTGTGTGTGGGTAGGTAGGTGTGTGTCATTTTAGCCTCCTATTTTAATGATGAAATATGAAAATTATGAACCTTGTTGGATCTGTGTTGATGATTAAAACTACCTCATCTTATTACATGGATGAATTGTTTTGGCTAGTTTGTGCCAATGTTGGATAATGATCAGTAACAGCAGTGAAATCCTGCTTCTTTCACAAAGAACTGTTAAAATCTATAAGAAATATTCTAGTGTTGGATTTGTTTACTGTGTGCTATTAGTAATTGTACAAAAGTAACTCTTTAATTGTTCACTGTGGTGGTAGTGTGTGAGTGTGTATAATGGACTACCAACAAAGTTCTGCAAGCAACTGTTAGAACTCTGACCTGAGGCCACGTTGGTCTTTCTTCAGAACAGGTGCTGCCATATAAAGCCACCCAGCAGTACATACCATGTAGTTTTGTTTACATTGTCAAACTTACTGTCCAAACATGCTGACCTTTTTTATATCTTCATAATTGAAATGCTCCCAAGCCCAGTTTTTTATTTGACAATTTCAATAAAGCAGTATTGATTTACTCCTTATAGAACTGTTGCTGTATTTGAATGTTACAAAATAAGCTACATGCGCAGAGCCAGCTGTGAGTCTAGATACACTCCAGTCTAGATACACTCCAGTCTAGATACACTCCAGCCTCTGATAGGTGCCATTAAAGCAGGTGAATATATGATTTATTTCTCAGTTTCTTTATGATGAGTGTTTTCTTTAGCATGATCCACACCCTCACCTGACTTTCTTTACTCATTTTGTTTTTGTTTTTTTTAGGGGTATTCGCCAAGTGTCGCTACATCTACTATGGCAAGCACTCTGAAGGCAACAGATTCATCAGAAACGATCAGCTCTGAGACCCGGTCAGGCACAGAGAGGGACATGATCGGCACTGAATGCTAACAATGGACAGAGGATCAAATCGCTCTCTTATTTATTGAAACCACTTGGTGATGTTCGATTCACCTAAATCCCTGTGCTGGAAAAAAAAGATTAAAACTTTTTTGTTATGTAAGGAGGTTTGTTTTGTTTTTAAAGAATCCCAGCCCATAGTTACAGCCTCCTCCACTGAGCTGATTCTGCTTCTGCAACCCTCAGAGTCAGATGACACTCCCACTGACATGATTGCCTCTAACCATCAGCAACCATACAACTCTAGACACACAACACACACGCAAGGACAGGCTCTCTCTTTCTCTCTCTCTCTCTCACTCACTCATTCTTACAGTGACAAACACACCCAGCCAATTGCATCCTTTTTCTTGACAGCCATGATGGATCACTTGTCCACTGCTGCCACTAATCAAGGGTGAAAGGGGTGACGCTCACACACCTGCGGCCTGACAAGGAGCCATCCTTTTTATTCGCTCTCTCTCTCTCTCTCTCTCTCTCTCTCACACACACACACACGCACTTATACAACTGCTGCTTAAAACATTTGCAGAACTTTGACAGAACAGTGTTTGTAAACATTCCCACTAGAGGCATGATCAGTGTGTTATCTGTGTGTTTATTTTCTTTAAATAATATGTAATACATGCAGCTTATAACATTCCAGTACTAGTTTTAATGACGGACAGTGTATAACCAACATTCCATATCATTTAAAACCACTTTTTATTATTTTACTCTTCATTCTTATCATTCCAATGAGATGCAAACCATAATATAATCTGAAATTGCATCCAATGTAATACTCAGTATTTTTTTTTTAGATTTTATATAGAATGATGATTTTTTTTATTGCCTTTATGTCAACATTTGAAATGTTCCAATGCAACAATCCAATCTAAAATTTAGATTTAAATTAATAATGTTGATTTGTATTAGCTGGATGTGATTAAAAAGGCTGAACTAACAGGTGTCTCTTGTCAAATTGATACAGACCTTAAGGTTCTGTGGCACATTCAGATTAGTGCCGCCTGTCACTCATAAAACCTGTAAAGCAATGTTTTGTAGCACTTAATAAAATGTCATGAATTCATAAGGCTTGATCACATACACTTTAGTCAGACCGTCCAAGTGAGATACAGAGAGGAGACCCTTGATTTATTTGGGACTTGAAAGAAACCATGTTGTGCTTCAGTAGTGTGTCACTCATCCACAGACAGACACAGAAAAGGTCACAGATAGCCTGATGCAATGTTTGTTCACTATGTCTCTTTCTGTTTATTTCTTATTTCTATTAGCTTTAACGTGCACTTGTTTACAAGACTCTGTGTGTGTGTGTGAGTGAGTGCCTGCTTGCATGTGCTTATACACTTCATGACTTCCTACAGGACTGTGTGACCATATTCCAGATGACATGCCGTTCAGGAGGCTGGTCACTAGTGCTGGCGTTTCAAAATGACAAGGTTTATTTGTCTGTGTTTTGATATGCTCAGAGGAAACTGGGGCTGACAGCCGGAGGAGGCAGGAAGAGGGGAGCCACAACAAGTTCCCCCCCACACGACACAAAATGTCATCCTTCCCCTGGCTGCGGCGCGCACCCAGCCATCCTGCTGAAAAGAGCAGACATTTAAAACTTTGTGACATGTGTCACAGGCACTGCCATTGAGCCAGTGCCACTGACGGAGCTGGAATTGACAGCCCCCGAGCCACCGGAGCTGGCTGGGGGACACACCGAGTTTGGTGTGTGTCACTTCCCATCCTCGTCAGGGACGCATCCTGAGCTGCCACACCAACACAAACTGCATTATGAGGTGGGCGGGGAATGCCAGTGTGGTTTGACATATGCTTGATGTGCACCTTTGTGCATGTGAGGGGATGAATGGGACGCCTGGCATCACGGGCAGTAGATTAATTAAGGTATGAGCCATAGATCTACCTGTAGGCGATGCCCTGCTTGACCCTCAGCTCCTTCACTGCTACTGCTCCTTGGGAAGTTGCTGGCTCAACAAATGGCACACCACTTCATCAGAGCAGATCACTGACATTCTGCTGTTCACCCTGCAGGTTCCTCTACTGGCCCTAGTCTCTTTGTGTGTGTGTGTGCACTGAACCTGGGAACCTACATATTTTCTGTACATGTACAGACGGCTGGCTGTCTGGTCATAGTATTTGTGTAGTTTTTGTTATAATATTGCCACAAAATATTGAAACCGAACTAAGCATAACCAAAACCTAGACAGACCTAGACATTAAAATGATTTTTTAAATCTTAGTGTTTACTACATTGATGGTACAATTCACCTCCCCATAAGGCACAGGAACTAAGGTCCAATCACCCATCACTAGATACAGTATCAGCCCACAGCCTGATGACTGGTTGGCGTGAGCTAATGCAAATTTACAAGGTGGCAGAGGAAGGAAAAAAGGACTTGTCTTTATGAGTGACAACTGGCCAGTGATAGTGGAGCAGCAAACAGGATGGGGGTAAGATTTGGATTTAGCTGTCCCCCTGTCTCCAGAAATCTTTCTCCCACCCTCTCCCCCCTTCTCTTCCTCTCTCTCTCTCTCTCACTCTGTCTGACATGCAAACTCTTTCCTCTTCTGCACCTGAAGACATTTGGCAGCACATTGCTGTCTCTCTTGATCCGGAGAAGCTGAAGGGGGAGGGGAGAAGTGGCCCTTATTTCCGGGCCTGGTCTTAGATGAGTAACATTTGTCATTCAGGGCTGGGCTGTAGTAATTAGCTTGTCAGTGGGCACCAGGCTGAGCTGGCTCTTTCTGCTAAGAAAGATGGACAGACTGACACAGGAGCTGACAGCCAGTCGATAATGTGGCAATTAATGTCATAAATAATTCCACTGCCAATTATATCAAAATGGACCCAGTGCTTTCACAGGGTCTGGTAGTCCCTTATCATTTCCTCTGATAAGGAGAACAACCATCTTCATCACCCCCATCTATAATTATGGGGCTTTTTATATGGAAATATAACATGGCCTCGCTCCCACATGTTTATAGCATGGGGAAAAGAAGAAAAGAGGAAGACATGAACAATAAATGTAACATGCTAATGAATGTGTTTTGTGCCCTTTACCTTTGAACGGGTCATATAATAAGATCACAAGGCATTTAAGATGTCACTGGCATGCACAAAAGAGAGAAAAGTTGATTTGAAAATGCAGACAATTATGTGAGAGGGATCGTTTTGAGCTGATATTCTAAAGGTTGCAAAAGCTTAACCAACAGTGAGAATATTGATCCTGACACCTCATCGCTTGGTGGGAAAAAAATGATATCCATTCTCTTGTCTTCAAGATGCAGGTCAATCAATCGCAGCAACTGGGAATACACGATGAGGTTGAATCAGTGAGGGTTCGCTGAATAGTAAATGTGGCATATATTGCAGGGAAGCAACAGTGGAAAAGTGGGAATTTGCTTTGAAATGCTTATTATCGGGTGCCTCGGCCTGTTTCCGTGGGCTCATTTGTCTCGACAAGTGACTCCGTCAGTGCGAATGGGCCCCATCAGGCTGACACTAAACTCTTCCTGTGAAATGTATGAGCAAATAAAGTGAGCTCAGCACATGTAAAGCCCTCCTAATGCATTGTAAAACAGCCTTAAACACATCAGATGTATCTTCGGGATTGGAAGGTCGCTCTGATGGTAATATATAGTCTGAGCGGAGAAGTCTCAAGGTCGTGTCAAATTCGCCTACATAATGCATGATTTCCTGTTACACTTACACACTCCAGTCATGCGTCTTGAGCCTTGAGATGAAAATTTTACTAAGTAAATCAGCCACCTTGCTGGCAGTTCTATTACCCCTCCATGTGCACTGACATAGATAATGAATAATTCTAAATAATAACACATAGTAACAAATCACATTTACTACTCTGGAGAGAAGCACAGTAGTTGAAGTAAAATAGTTTTTGTTGGTCTTTCATCCTGCCTGTATGGATTTTACTTTTTTTTTGTTTGTTTGTTGTGTGCGACTGAAAATGTTCTTTGTACTTTATGGAGATGAGTGTGTCACTCCTCCACTTGTCACTGTCCTCTTGTAAGATTGTGTGCGTAATTATTGTGTCATTTATTGCACTAGAATTGCTTGCTTTGAATAAAGCAGTTAAATGACCCTGTTAGCATAATTAATTTAACCATCCTGAGGGGCTGCAAAGTCGCAGCCTCATGAATATTAATCGTTGTCAGTGTCAGTGCTAAATATTGTACGACAACACTGCAACATGTTTTTGTTTTGTGTTTGTTTTGAAGTCGTACATCGTTTGATGCAATTTATGAGTGAAATTTCGACTCTTTGTTCCTGATTTTCTATCATTTGCTCTAATTTTGTTTTCTTTGAACAACAAGACATTTACATACAAGAAACATGCAACACTTTCCAATGACCACATGTTACCAGATGAATATTTGAGCAGACACTTTCTCTTTTATTGTTTCTGCATCATTAAAACAACAACCTTATTCATTTGGCAGGGAACATACAGTAATTATACAGAATTATATTGGAGGGGGGGCATGTAGAGTTGCATTTTAATGTTCACACTTGCAGGCCCTACAGCTATGACAAAGTATCAGTATCGATTTAACATGCCTGACTTAAACAATCAAACATTTCAAAAGAAATTCACAGAAATATTGGCATTTACTGCCTTCTGTCTAACAGGTCCTGAGGGTGGACATGCTGATAGTGTGTGTGTGTGTGTGTGTGTGTGTGTTTATATAACAAGTGGACATAAAAAAGGAACCAGAAAAAGCCCCGAGGAGAAACAAGGTTTTCTTACATTTTCTTACAATTCTCTATTGGTCCATTGAGGCGTGAGTGAATACATTGATTCAAGTGATGTGTACCTTCAGTATAGGACGCATGATATCATGCTGTTGTATTCAGCATACATATGCGAGTGTCACTCTGGATCACCATGAGAGGCCTGGTGGATCCATGAATTATACCCACCCCCTTACTATTTAAACATGGAGGAGAATATTCCCCTCAGTGTCTTTGAACTGTAAACAATGTTCATATGAATACACACGTTATATGGGCCCCCATGCTGTTGTGACCTGAGGGAAGAGCGTGTTGCGTTGTATGTCAGACTGTGGTATTTCCTGCGGCACTCCTAAGCCTAATCTCTGGGGTCCTCTGGAGGGCAGCCTCTAAAATGGCTCGACTTGGCCTTGGCTGATGACAGTGACATACAGAGGCAGTAGATTTCTGACACACGGCCATGAGTAATGGTGAGGAAAAGGTGAGGGAGATCTGTTCTGGGGCCATTCTTAAAGACATGGAGATCCAGCCAACCTCTCTGGGGGTACGGCTTAGCACAAATGAAATCCTTGAATCATGAATACTCTGGTGGTGAGGTGCTATTTACTGCAGCCAATCTTGCTTTTTATGGCAACAATATAGGTGGTCAGTGGCAGGAAGCTCATGTTTTATATATGTTTGTTTCATTTGAAGAGTCTGTGTATAGACTGCATTTTTCTCTCTTTGTTGTGTAATTTGGCTATTTGTAATATAAATTAACAAAGTCCATAATGATCACATGTTAAAATAAAATATGCTTGATAACAATATTAATTTAAATATTTACTAAGTTCTCACTTTGAATCGAGCGTGTTTGCATGGATATGGTAAAAAGTAAATTATCCTAAAGTCTCATAGGAATGCCATTACTTGTGGCAGGGCTGAAAGTTGAGCTGTTCTCACATCACAAATCATTTCATCTATGATGAGTTAATGCCAATAGCACAAAATATTGATCTATTTATGAGCGTTGGCTCTGCTGTCCTTGAGCTATAAGGCTTATTGGTTATTATGCCTTTCTTCTATGCGTGAGTAAAGTGTAGCCGTGAACCTTAGCATTTGAGCATCTGCATTGTTTTTGTTCTTCTGATAGGCTGATTGGCCTAACCTTGTCTGTGTTTCCAAACATATTGATTAGTCAGTGAGAAGAGAGAGGCAATGAGAGGCTAAATTTGAATTCACTTTCTGTTGTTTCACTAATGAGGGAAAATAAGTTTTGTATAATTTCCAGTTCCTAATGCTCCTGATGATGAGATGTCTGACTTCAGAAACATCATCTTGATTCCATAATAAATCAGAAGTTATAATGACAGCCATCCACATACTGGAGTGTGCTATTGTTTGTGAGTCTGATAGAAAAGGAGGAAGATTCACAAACTTCTCCAGAAGAGCACATTGAACACAAATTACAAATGGCAGTGGCAGGGCGGAAAAAAAGAGAAAGCCAACCCCTGTGCCTTTGTTGTTCTCCTTTAATTCTGTTAATCGCCCCTAGGTAAAGATTAGCTGCTCTTGCCAATTTAATTCAGCCTCAAATGATGCTGCTACAAGGTCACTTTTTCTTTTCTTCCTCTCCTCGTCTTTCTCTTTATTCAACCCCCACCCCTCCATCCCACCTAACTCTCTCCTCCATTTCTCTTTCCCTGAGCAGGATTGAGTTGTCATGTAGTTCTAATAGGCAGCACAGGGAATCATTAGTCCACCCCGGCTCCCTGACTGATGGGTATTTCACTCCAATCATCTGAGTACTGTGCGTGTGTTTGCGTAGGTGTGTGTGTGTGAAAGGAGAAAGAGCACACACACACACACACACATTTTCTGCTACCATCCCCCCACCCGCCACAGCATTGTGCGCCTGCTGATATTGACGGAGTGTCAGAGCCGAAGGGAGGCGTCTTAATCAACTTGGACACACTGGGCATTGATTTGACAAGCTGCTGTAATGACCTTCTTGTTTTCGTAAAGGATCACTGTTTATCTGGGCCACAACTGATCCGTTGAGCATGCCTCATCGTCATGGAAACTATTATCACAGCTGAATTGGGACGGGGGTTTTTCGGATCTGTTTTTTTCTGTGTGTCACACAAACAAACACAAATACACTTTTTATACACATGCTGATATTGACAGGTGCTGCAGTATGCATGTAGCCTAGTAGTAGTAGTAGTGTGTGTGTGTGTCATTCAGTGCAGGGGTCAAAAGGGGGCTGCTATAATTGGTGTCAACATCTTTTCTCGTCAGTGTTATGGAAACCGTTACAGACTGGATGGATTGAGTGAGAAGGCTCGATAACGCCACGACAGGCATTTCATTTACTTGCCTTCCAGATCTTTTGAATAATTATTTTAGATGTTATAGCTCATTGATTTATTAAATGACCCATGATGGCATTTAAAATTACAAGTGGGAAAAGGAAGAAATGCATGCATTTCAATAATTGTCTTAGAAGAGACGGTTTAGTGCTCCATCACCTGGTCCGTGACCATAAGCACACCGTGTTGCCTTTACAAGAAAAGAAAGAAAGAAAGAAAGAAAAAAGACAGTGCTGAGTTGATTTGCAGGGATCTCAGGTTTAGGATGCTGTCAGCTTCTGTCAGGGCAATCAGCAACACTCAGCCTCCCTTGAATAGCCCGCACAGCAGACGGTAAATATTATTGGCATTCTGACACCCCCTCGCTGCGACGAAGTGTGTAAAATTGTTAATAAGGAACATGATGGGGCCACTGCATGCCGTCCAGAGAATGGAAAAAGCTTGCTCTTGTTGGCAATTATCCAAATAACAGGAGGCGTCTGAGGACAGGTGATTTAAATCCTCAGCTGAGAGGTTGAGAGAGGTTTGTTTTGGCAGGGAGGAAGTAAAGAAAAGTCACAGAGGTTACATGGTAAACATTGTCCCCGGGTGCTTTTATCCATCAGTACAGCTCCTTATAAAATGTACATGGAGCATGCACTGTTTGGAAAAATTGCTAAAGACATCATCCATATACAAGGCACTTTCACACTTGAGGGCTGTTGTGCATTATGTATGATAGTCATCTTGATGATACTAAAAAAAAAAAAAAAGGTAGGCTAAAGGTTGTCTGTGTGTCAGCTTTAAGTATGGCTGAGGAGAAGCTGCTTGTTTACTGAAATCCACTGTTATTAGTTATTTCTATGCCTCCCCAGAAAGTCTCAATGTGACACTGTGATAAGGCAAAGCATATTCCTCCCTTTGCATAGAGCAGGTAGGTCATTATTTTTAAAGCATAGTATCTCTAAGTTGCAGAAGGACGCGTTGATAGCAGAATAAAGTACACAATCGTAAACGTTTTTATGCTGGTATTTCTCACTGTATGATTACGTTTTTATGGTTCATATTCTGATATGGCTTGTTTTTGCTGCCACCGCCAGAGAAATGCGACAGGCCCAGAGGTGGTATTTCTCCCCTGCTTTATGGAAGGGGAGACGCCTGGAGGAGAGTCCTGCTCGGTTTCGTTCGGTAAACACACTGCCAAGCTAAATGGCTGATCAATCAATTTCAGTGGGATCGATCTGCATCAGTTCTGCCTGCATGCACACACCCGGAGCCACTTTATTGTAAATCAATCATTTTGAAAACATCTCACAGAGGGGCCCGTCCTCACTAACAAGCCATCAATTCCAGCTGCCTGTGTAGCACCCTTATCAGGCCACAAATCAGCAGCCACACAAACATCTGCTCCATTTCCATCGCTTTTCCCCTCTGCCTCACTCCGTCTTTTTACCCCCCGCTCCGTCCCCACTCTCTGCTTGTCGTGTTTTGATGGTGTGTCTGGTGAGGAGAAGAGAGGAGAGGCTCCGAATCTTCACCACAGCACTTAAGATAACCCAAGGGTAATAGTGTTTGCACATTTGAGAGAGAAATGAGGACAAATGCCAGGGTGGGTCATACATTCTCCTCCTGACCGCCTGTTTGACGTTGGAGTGTGAAATTGCACACTTCAGCTGAGGAGCATTGAGGAGGAGGTGGAGAAGGGCAGGGCCCAGAGACTTATGAGATGTCCACTGATTTCTAGCTATAGGATAGGACAGGGTTGTTGTCTGAGAAGTCATTCTGCCACATCATAACACCTTAGAATTGGTGCTGCTCATGATGTCTGAAGGATTCTCAGGAGAAATCGCAGTACCCTTGAAAGAGGCGACAGTATTTAGTGCAGTGTGTCCAGAGGCAGATTATTTGAGTTGGGAAAGTGCTGTGTTGTAAAGGTTAAAAATTCTTCACCTTCAGTAGCATACAATGGCAGGCTTTGCTTTCATATGTTCTAGCACTAACAATGGGAAAAACAATTACTTTCTCAATAAATTATTTGCCTCTGGAATGACTGTGTCTGCAAGCCAAATCCATATTAAGATGCTACACCTCCTGATGTAATGCACATTCACAGGGCTGACATGACAACGCAGCTGAGATACCTGGTATGATGTCCTTTGCTCATCTACTGCCACAGTCTGTCGTTGAGATATATGAGCGAGTGAGGACAGAATGCTATTCCCACCCATCACTGTGGATCCCCATTGATTGACAGTCTGACAGGAGAAAGTGATGGAGCAGCTAATAGCATGTCAGTAAACGTAAATCAAGACTAATGCCCGACTCAATGGATAAGCGGATTGGTGGTGCGATCGGACGCTGGGGTCACTGACCCCTCGGCAGGGCGGGGATTGGTAAAACACAGTGTATGCAGTCATCTGAGGCTTCCCCCCCTGGTGACAGTCAAGGTCAAGGCGCTGATTCTGTTGTAATTTAGCTGTCCTTACCTGTTTATTGTAGTGTAGTGAAGACACACAAGAGGCTGTGTTGAGATGATATTTGATGTTTTATAATGAAAGTAAATAGGAAGAATGAGTGTGCTAGTGAGCTAGTGGCTAATGCTAACATGATGGCCCAAGAAAAGGTTGGGTCAGTGCAAGGGTGTAGATTTGCTTTTGACATTGGTGGGGACCTAACAGAATTTAATGGAAGATGGATGGATGGATATTAATCGAGTAATTAACAGCTATACTAATTCTGTCGACTAATAATCACAACACATCCCCTGAAGCTGTAGCATAACACAGAATGCAAAGTACTACCTCAAATTTGTTGTACTGTACAAGTCCTGCTACACTTCTGGTTTCTGGGTTAAAAACTTAAAAAAAGAAGAAGAAAAAGAGATTATCAAGGTTTAGAACACAAATACATCCATTTTTAATTTGAGAAAATACAAAAAGAAACCATGTACAATCTATGTACAAACGTTTTGTACAAGACAGTATATTTATCAGCAGATTATATTTGACAGAGTCAGGTAGATCAACTCAGCACCATCAAATAATCATTTCACCCATCATGTCTAGAACACATCCAAACTTAATTAGACTGCTATGTCAAACTCCTGTTTGCTGCAATGACGATGTGCCAACAAATCCTTTCTGTGATATCCTGAATTCTTCCTGAACTGATAGGCAGCCAAAAAGAAGAAAAAAAAATGCAACTTTTCTTAAAAAAATTGCTGAATGCAATTTTAATGTATTATATTAAGACTTGAGACCCACCTCCCATCCCCATAAGTATTATATATTCTATTATATCTAGTACATTTCCCAGCAAATAAATTATTATAACCATCCTTTACAGCAAAAAATAGATTAACAAAAATAATGCAACATACTTTTAACAGTAACATATGACGCACTGTAGTCTTTGATTTGTCCAGTGGAAAACAACACATCTGATGTTACAGGCATGGGCCTCTATGTGCATCTTTCAGTCATCCATATCTCACTACCACATTGACATGGCCTGATAACCTGTAACCAAGCACACAGCAGCGATATGTGTGGTTTGAAGGCTGGGGCTTGTAGCTGTCTGCCCCAGCAGGCCTTTTCTAAATGCCACTTGTCGCTTTAGTGGGACTTTAATATGGGCCCTCCCCTTGACCTCTGGCACTGCCTGGCACTGTACCGGCATGGAGGCATTGATGGCTTGGATGTTCTCCATGCCAGTACAAGACAATGTTCTCACAGTGGAAAACACTCAGACTCAGCTCCCTCAAAAGCGAGCCTGTGTCCCTGAATGACTGAAGGATGCCTGCTCAACTAAATCTTCATGGCACTTCAAAAAACACTCTAAAAAACTTTTAGAGGTATACAATGCAAAGACCTAAAACATCTAATAGAGACATTTGATAAAGGTGTAGGAAGGAGAGACATCAGTGTCGTGTGTAATGCCAGCCTGAACGAGTTGCAGGTAGAAAAAGCACAGTAATCAAGTATAATGAACATAAATGGTGCATTACTTTGCGAGTTTATGTTAATGCCAGTTTGCAGCGTGTACCGTTTCATTTATGAGCACTGCTATGTTTAAGTACCTCCGAAATACTCTGTAAACAAATAAGAAGCAGTTGTGACAGTTTGTGACAAGAAAACGACAAGCTGACAAAATGGAATGTAAACCCTGTAAAAACACAAAGTAATTAAAAACAGGAAAACTAAAGGATGTTCTCTCTTTTGATAACATTTGCTGAATTGGTGCTACCTTCCATCTTAGCGATGGCTGTTAAACCAAATTGAATTCCGCCTGACTTTTTTTTCCCTCTGTGTGTCACTTACAGTACTTGAACAGTCTTCCTACATGAATCCAAGTTCTGTTTTCTTTTCTTTTTTTCAACATAACAATCAGTTTGTCGATTCTATGTATAATGAGTCATTACCATTATCAAATATTAATAGTTCCTTATTGTTCAGGCGAGCAAGTATGCCATTAACAACCCAATTATACATACATTTTAATCACATATTTTTCTGAAAAGAAATCTATTTGCTACAATGTGTGACAATGATGTGATCACAGTTCAAAAGTTCACTTCAGGACAATGTGTATGAAGCTTCAGTATAAGTTGCACCACACCCAATAGACGGACATTGAAGCTCAGATCATTTTCGAGAAAGTAATGTGGTCTATATAATGGTTTGAGTTTACACAAACATATTAAGCACAATTATATCATTTTTTCCATATTCCAAAATGGTCTTTCTGTTTCAGCATGACTTTTCCTTTACAACCTATAAAGCAGGATCACTGCAATAAACACACAGTGTCTCCCCGCCATACTACAACTCATGTGTAGTGGAAAACCAGCACACTGTGCTGTGGTGTACACACTCCTCCCTCCGCACTAGGGACCTAATTTAGGTCAAACACATCTAATGAAGGTCATTCAGTTCTGGCCTACACACAGCGGGAACTATATTCTTCTCTATGATATGCTCTTCAATTAACTACAACATTTACCCCCCCAATACATAATTCTTTACACCTATATTTCATAGCTAGGGACCATTAGTAGTAGACACATTATTTAGTAGCATCTGTGCGACTAAAGGAGGCATCAGATGAGCCTAAATGTATTTCTACAAGCACTCAACAGAGCAAGCTGCCAGGCTGAAGATGCAAGCTAGCTTTATTAGCTCCAGAGTGATGCAGTTTGTTAACAACAGGCTTGGTGGGGGGATTAAAAAATAATCATTTCACTTAGTACAATGTGAAATAAATATTGATAAAGTTAAACACAAAATCCTTTGATATGTCGTAGTCTTTTATCTTTCTAAGTTTTTCACTTGGCTCTTGACTAGAAAAATAAGTACAAATCGATCACGTATATGGATATAAAATAATTATGTTTAAATGTACAAACCCAACCAACTTATTGTGTAAGCTTTACTATGAGTAGTAGTACAGGTATCAGGTCAATCATCCCAGCACTGGATTTGGATCTTTGAGTCCCTTCATGTTTGCACACAGGCTAGCATTAAGAACTCTTCCTCAGCGTCCTTATAAGCAGTCTGTGGCTCAGTTGCATCTCCGCACACTATGCTTGAGCATTTCCTCAAGCTGGAGGACAGAACACAGCAGCGTAACTCCTGAGAGTTTTATTTTATTTCGTTTTCTCTCTTTTTTCTTGAGGCGTGTGACATCTAGATTGGCAACAGAGAACATCCAAGCTCTTTACTGCCTCTGTGCCAACCCTGTGCCAGGCAGTTGCTCTGATCAAAGGAGGACCCATTGATGCCCACTTTTACGCAATATGTGGCATTTCTTTCCTCAGACATGAACTTTACAGACAAAACATTCAGAAAATACACCGCGATCCCAATTCAGCTGCAGGATATTGCAGTGAAACCGTTCAGGGTGGGCACGCTGCTGCTGTTCGTGTTCTGCTCAATCATAGTTGGGGATTTCAGATGCAACGTAGTATCTAGTGATCCAAATCCTTCAAACTTCTACCATGACTTTTGGTTTTGGAGCTAAGAACCAAACCAATGGGTGAAGAGCGGGGGGGGGGGCAGTTGATGCCACTGATAAGCATAACACCAGTAGGACAAGTGGCTGCGATGCACGCACACACACACACACGCACACACACAACGTGTATATAAACACTCCTTAATGGGTCAGGGCAAGTTGATGTTATTCCATCCTTTTCATGTTTTCAGACTATTCGACCACACTGTATCTGTTATAAAGGGGGCTCAGGCACATATCATGCGAGTTTGTATTGGACGTACCGGCAGAAGACATGTAAATACAAGGTCCTCTTTCAGGTAGCATACACCATCACTGCAGCATTTTTGGATTACTGTTTCACAAGATGATTTTGATCTGCAGTTCTGGAATGCTCTCAGTCAACCTGACAAGTCAAGGTGAAGTAGCAAACCTTAAGCAATGACATGATATACAACAACCCAACAATATAAGCATGCCTCCAAAGCCAAGCAGCCCTTCCTTCTGTGTTTTCTTCCTTCCATCATCTCCTCACAGACTTATATATATATATATATATGTTGGTGGGGATGGGCTCTGATGTTTCCAGTTGTTCTGTCAAAAGAAACTTATTCAGTTTTAGTGCAAATAGAACAGAAGCAGACAGGAGATGTGACGCTGATGAACCCAGCTGGTTGGATGTCACGCATCTGGGTGAATCTTTGGGAGATGATATGATCAGTTTATCGCAACCCTCATCCTCCAATAACCAGTCACCGTAGCCATGGAGTCTGGTCACATGAAGAGGTGAACTATTGCAAAGAATTACAGGAAGTACTCTTTTTTTTGTCAACTCTCTTAAAATAATTCCAAAAAGTGCTAGGGGGAGGGGCTGTACAATCCTTATTTGATTGTCATTATGTACATCTCTATGGATACATTAATAATAAAACAATGTCCAAGAGCATGGAAGTAACATTAAAGGTATACACATAGGAGGTCCCTTCCAGTTTGGGTTCCTGTCCAACCCTTGTTTAGAAGAATGAGTGAAGAGAAATGTGTCAGTCTTCAACACCACCTGTCATCATCATCATCATCATTACTCCTCTGCACTGGTGATCTCTTCCTGTCTCTTTTAGAAGAGCGAACAGATGTCTGGTGAGTGGGCAAGAAAACCTGGTGTTCAGCATTCATCTTCAACTTCTCTGATTGGTGGAATCAGACTACTAGTGGATTTGTATTGGTTGACTTGGTTGGCCATGTGAGTGCTCATGGGCTTGATCTGAATGTTCCGTGGGTAGGCATTTTCTGGTTCATCTGTAAACCATTTCTTTTCTGAGGGGGACAAGGCAAAAGAGGAGGGAAACACAGTTAGTTAGACAAAATAAGCAACAATGTGATACTTACAACCATACTGCCTCAGTTTAAGTGAGATTAAGATTTGCATGGCATCAAACTGTCAGGTCCAGTTTTTAATTTTAGGTTCTGGTGTATTGAGCCAATCTGAAGTTGACTAAAGAGGTATTGTCAATAACCTCATGGATACAGTACAGCAGAATATCAATGAATCTCAAGATCAAAATTGAATTTGGCGTTCAAAATATTCATTAAAGGGTTGATACAAGGTTTATTCACCCAAATTACAAAAACTGAATATTATATCTTTTCTTTGCTAGATGCTCTTGCATCCTAGCTGCACAGATAGTTCTGATCCCAGAGATCTTTGCTGTTACTACAACACAGTCAAACAAGAAGCATTCAGAAATTACAGAAAAGTAAAAACTAAAGAAATGCTTAAGTCTTTAGGGTTACATCATTCATCTATAAAATGCTGTGCTGTTGTGTGTTCTGTCAACCATCCAGACTGCAGATGTCACTGGGATGTGTGCCAAGTCAGTGCAAAAAAGCATGTGTACAGCTCGCACCATGTCATGATACAAATAAGCACCATCATAGGTCAATATGTTGTGGAATGGTGTAGAAAAAAAACACCATTCAATCAATCAATTAAACATTATGCTGTTCATATTATTATAACTAATCAAACATGATAATGCATAACTATCTGTGTGGCTATTTACTACTTGTTTCATATTATACAAAAATGTCTTTTGCAATTTGGGTGATCTGGTTTTTAAGGTAATTTTCATCATACCGTATCCTGAACAGACACATTACATAGTTGGCTCACATAATCACTGTCAGCACAGGGAGGAGATTTGAAAGAGCTGGATGTGTCATTTCAGAGAGAATCTCTTCATGTTTAAGCAGGCTATGAGAGCACTGTTTCTGAGGAAAGGGAAGGGTGTATACCAGCTGTCAGAAGTTTGTAAACTCTCTCCCAGCACTTCACAGGCATCTGCAATGCCATTCAACATGTCACTTCCTTTTGGGTGAAGTTGTAATATCAAATTTTAACTTTGCTATGTGGAGCACACCGTGTGTGTGTGTATTAGGGCTTGCACGGAGATTCATTTGTGTGTGCATGTGTGTGTGAGCAAGCTTAAGGCTGCGGGGCGGTGTGTTACAGCACAGACATTTGATGTGTAGAATTGTGCCTGAGGTGAAGCAAGATGTCTGCCATCTCTCTCCAGAGTCTGCTGCTGATACGGTGAACTTAGCGATGTCGCCTCAAACCACCATATCAGGTGCACAGGGTTACAAGGTGGAAACTTACAGACTCATATCCCCCTTCAATTTAAACTTTAAATCGGTCACACCTCCTACTTTCTTGGTGTGACCGATGGCACAGGGCTGGACACACATTTTGTTAAAGTTCTGTGAAGAAGTAAGCAATTTGGCAGCATCAGGGGGATTTGAATCAGCCTGACCTACATGTGAGCTAAGATGTGGGTTCATACATTCAGAAAACATGTTGTTACTCTGTGCTTATTGCTGATGCTGGTAGCTGGTATATATAATAACCTATTGTGTACAGTGGGAGGAAAAAAAAGTACGATCTCTGTCTGCTACAGTCATCTGAGAGCATTCAATAGGAGGGAAGATGCGCAAACACACAGACCTCTCACACAATGCAAACCATCTCAAGTTCAAATAAAATCATAAGAAGGCGTGATAAATAATGGAAAGAAATCATGTGAAAGGGGGGATTTGTCTGGAGAAAAAGAAAATGTATATCATCAAGTAAATAACCGAGGTTTAGGCACAAAGAAAGGGGTGGGGTGGGTGGGTGGAGGAGGGGAGGGAGGGGGTTTTTGTCTCAACCTCATGCAATGTGGAGATGGTCCTGATCATGGCAGGGAGGAGGCAGGAGCAACAGCAGACATTTTGCTTTCCAGATGAAAGCAAAACTTAAACTGAGGCATGGTTTACTTAAGAAAAGAAGAAGGTAACAAATCAAAACAAACTCCCCTCGTCATAACTAAATCCACAGAGGACATAGTTATGATCGGAACCCCGGGTAAAGGTTGCTAAGTCATGCAGAATCGTTAACTTGCATACCTTGGCCCATTCTATTCATCCTTGTTGCACTTCAGAAAGAGAGGTAAGTAATCTACTGTAAGTGAGTAGTATTTACAGTCAATGCACAACTTACAAATCACTACCACTCCAACTAACACTACATATACTGTACAGTATTTGGGCTTTTTAATACATCTTCATTTTAAGATGTACTGAGGTCTTATCATCCACCATTTAATATTCCTTGAGTACAATAACAAATCTGCATGCTTTTGGAATTTATCATGATATTAAAATTACTTAATTTGCCCAAATAATGAAAAATAATTTAAAATTTGGGGGGAAAGGAATAAGAAATATATAACATGAAGGTCAAAATATTTTTACTAAATTTTAAATAATCTTATAATTGTATAAGAAACAGAACAGGAAATAAGAGCCTGCTCAAAAGGGCTGCCAACATGAACATGCAGTAAAGCAGTCCAGATGCACCATGAATAACAAAATATCAACACTGTTAATGAGGGATGATCTCATGAGTATCAGCATATCAGTAATGTTAGCCAATGTGCTCTATATATCAGCTACAGTAAGTCAATCACAATACTACGTCCATGATCCAGGCATAATGATCATGTGCACAAATATCCAACAAACAACAGTTTCTTACTGCACATATACTACAGGTTAGACACAAAACACCTAAATATGAAGACAACAGGTAGACCAAACAACATACTGAGTGTGTGTTGTGCTTTGAGGCCTTTGCTGTATGCTTGTTTCTAACCTCAGTGGCCATGTCCTTCAAACTCATGTTTTTTTTTACTGTTTACTAAGAGCTTCATGTGTTATAAGAGTCTAATGTTATGAGCACAAATTATTCATTTGCCAATGTCATGTTATGATTGCTGTGATGTGAGAGTGAAGACCGCATGCAGCTGATTATGAAATAAACACACAATCACGGGGCATGGACACAAACGCACAATACATCAGTGCATGTGTCATCACAGTCTGCACACATACACCCAGACACACACACACATACACACAAATACACATCTATAAAATACAGGTCAGGTTTAAAACACTAAGCATGCAGACTAAAAAAAGAAAGTGAGTGCACATACTTCTGTTTGTCGCGAGACTCCCGGGTCTTACTGCTGCGGTTCTGCCGGTTGGAAGGAGGAACGGAGTGCACAGAGGAGCTCTTTTTGCTGGAGGAATGGGAGGAGTGGGACGAGTGGGATAAACTTGTCCGAGACTGCCCAGCGTTGTGGTCGAACTGCATGAGGCAGAAGATCAGGTCTGTGGGCACCAGCTCGAACTCGTACGGTGGGTTTGTGATCACGTATCTGTCCAGGAAACAGAGAGAGGATTAAACCTTCACACATGACAGTAAAAATACAGTAATCCTGTAATTATTCCTATTACTGTACTCATCACTGTAAAATGAATAGTAACAGCACAGTAATACATTAAAAATACTTAAAATCCTGTACTGTATCACTGTTAAAGCACTGAGCTACTGTGTTTGTAATTGTAAAAACACTCACACTGTAAAAATCACTGTAAAAATTCAGTATTACAGTATTGTTCTACAGTACGCTAAATGTTTTACAGTGTAAATCTGATGACAGGAAGTGCTGCGGGGTTGTTTGTGCAGCTTTATACGACACTGTACATTTTCTCTTTATATAAAAGCTAAATCACTTATTTTGTTACTCATTTTGAGTGAGCATTAGCATGTGCTGTACCTTTTCGTGCACGGGCTTGGTGCATTGAGATGAGCATCTCTTAATCTGTAGATTCCGAAGCACAGCATGTTGTATGTCTTCAGTGCTTTACAGAACAAATCTCCGTAGCAGCCGCCATCCTGGTGAACACAACAAAGATGTTAGGTCACTCTGATGATCTCAGTTAGTGGGAGCAGACATGATTCTGTGTAAAGGTCTTCTGTATCACTGTTTACAATGGGGATGAATACCAAGCAGGCTGTAAAAACCTTTCACCATTTGTTATCCTAGAAAAACTAAATCACTTCAATATTGGAAGTTCTGTATAACAATAGCATAAAAGAGGTTGGAACAAATTAAACTTTGTACTTCGGTGGTGTTTTCATTGTTCTTTGTAAAACGTTTCTCTCTCGCGCGCCTCCCACTAAGGCCTGCTTTGCGTGATCACTGTTCTTCACATCGGATTAAGGACTGCGAGGAGCGGAGGCAGCCAGATGTGTGCTGCCGGGTAGTGCCAAAATGTGTCATCTCCACTTAAACATCCACTTACCCCCAAGTCAGCAAACGGCCCATCGTAGAGGGCTAGTTGGGCAACGCGACACCTGTCTCGGTTGGCCAGTGTCTGCGGTGTGCTGTATCCTCCTCGGAGAGCATTCTCCTCAGCCAACAGGGCCTCCAGTTCTGGCGTCGCTCCCCCTGTGACCAGCGTCCGGATCAGCGTCAGGATATTGTCATTGAAGTATGTCTGGGGAGAAGAGAGAAGGGGAACTCTGTAAGAAGACACCATTAACAGCACAAGTGGCGAGAGGTGGCAGATGTATGAAGAAAGCACAGTCTCTGTTATGTAGACCCTCAGACTCAGAAACAGAGAAATCTGTCAGTCTTTCTACCAATGATAGGATTATTTTCAGGAGCTTTAAATGTTTATTTATTCATAAGATTACTAAAACACATCTGCTATATTGCCATGGAGATATTTTTTAATTTAGTTACACAGATTGAAAACTATTGTGAAGTGTTATTCTACCCCTTTTCAAATGTTAAAGCAACATAAAGAAATTCATCACTGTCCACTATTTATGAATGGAACCAACTATGATGATGATTCAGTTATCACATTTCTGACAGATTAGGTCAATGTCCTTAACAAAGCCCTTTTTCCAGGCTTTGAGTACTCGTCACTTGCGCACTGTTCAGTGTTCACTTCCCCTTCTGAAACCATGATTTGCCTGCGCTCTGTGGGTGTCAGGTTCTCTTGTCCTTCAAGCCGATCAGGACCTGCTTTTTGCTGCACACGAGGACAGCCGCTGTCACTCGCACCATAGTGGCAGCGCCTCTCCCCCGGGCCCCCTGACAGGCTCGCGGAGCCTCATGATGGATGAGCAGTGTCCATTAGCCGGCTTCACCTCTGACCAGTGCCAGACTACAGCTGACGCTTGCTCTGCTCCACGCTCGGCTCAGCTCTGTCTGCCCCCCTCTAACCCCTCATTCACTGAGAGGACTGCTGGAATTAAGCCATCACAGCACCAAAGACATAAAAACTACTGTTGGTCATGAGAGAAACGGAAGAGGGGGAAAAAAAAATGGTGGTGATAATTTTTCCTCCCATCTCCACCTTTATCTTATCTCCAGCGCGGTGGTGTGACATTGTCAGAAGATGAAAGAGTGTGCTGTTATAGCCTAGCTTGTGTCATTGCCATTACGTTAGCCTTCAACACTTTGTTTAAAGATCTAATAAGGCTTGTGAAAGTTAAATTCGTCGATGAGGAGTAATGCCAACGATTTCCCTTTTGATGTCAGTGGAGATGGCAGGCATGTGTGATCAATGTACTGTACCATTTCATTTACCAACTGCTGCCTACTTGAAATGCCAAAAATGTGCAGAAACTTATCACAACACGGAGATATGTTTTTAATTTCACAGCAAAGACTCACCAGAAGTGAAGAAAAATAATATTTCAAGTGGTATGATTGTGACCACAAACATGGCAGAGTGCATTCTGGAGTTACTAAAGTTTTGTTAGGTCCATCTTCACCTCAAAGTTACTCTCATCTTGTAGTTGCTACCAGTGCAACAACATGTAAGTGTTACACAACTGCAACACAGTGGATGCAGCATCTCCATGTGCTTTGTGTGATACTGCTTTCTACTTGTTCAGGTTCTGAAATTCCAAATAATTCTCTTGTTTTATTAATATATATATATATATATATATATATATATATATATATTCATACACAACTAATCGGAAAATAAAAATTAGAAAATTTACAAAAATGTAAAATTTAGGGAAAAAATATGGCAAAGAAATGGTTGGTGCAGCATGTTAGCAGTCTGTTTGAGAACTCACCGCACTCATCAGGGAGTCAAGTACACTGACAGCGAAGGCGGTGCCGCAGGCGAAGGGCTGAGTGAGGTACAGCTCTGTGTCTGGGTCGTCATCATCATCTTGGTCCAGGAACTGAACGTTTGAGTCGTTCACTGGGAGAAGGGTGGGGGGTGGAGTAAAGCAGCTGAGTTAGACAGGATATTGTGAAGTGTACACACGCACACACACAAACACACACATCTGAGAGTTTAGACATATAATCCTGAGGTCTCAGGTATATATACGTATCGATGGAGGGTCCAATATAATGTAACATCAGATGCACATTATATTTTTGCATCTACAGCTGCACTTAAACACAACATTAACCAACAACTTGATTTCGTCTCCAAACAATCGACATGTTTTGACAGACCCTGTTACAAATGGCCAATGAACAACATATGTGTTAATTTATACACCTTCCTCGTCAATGAGTTGTATCATTGTTTGGAATGTTTGTTTGAAAATGTGTCAACTGGGTAAAAAACAGTTCATCTTTAATTATAAATTTTAAGTACCTTTTATAACATGCAGGGTGCATTACATACATTTGGAGAAAATATGACTTGATAGTATAATATAAGATATATTGATAACCATTGTAGAAGTCCCTAAGTTTCTGTCTATGTTTGTTTAAAATCAAAATGTGCATCTTGAACCAATATAAGCTTCATAGTCAAAGCTAAAATGTGCATGTTTTAAACTAGCACTGTATTTCTTGATTTACCTGTAATGAAAGTGAGACTTCAACAAAGGCTACATGAGAAAATCATGCATTATTAAAAATCATGCTTTTTAAAAAAAATCTAATTTTTTTTATTCTTGATAGATGTGTTTGTCACATCATCACCTTTAGAGAGATACATATTTACCTGTGCCCTGGAAGTCAAATCAAAGCCAGGTAACAACACACTCTATATATTATGATTAATATTAAACAGGTCTGCTAAATATATTAAAATGGCTCAGAATTGATGGCAGAAGAATAGAAAATACCCCCTCTCAGTGCATTTTCTCTCAATGAATCAACGTTGCTTGAGAGATTAGCATTAACACAAGTTTTTATTTAACTCGTGTGATATCTGTGCTTCAGAGATATGGTCCTGATCAGCAAAAAAGGCATCAAATTTAAAAAGAACAGCTTGCAAGATGGATTGAGCTTGAATTTTTTTTTTTTTTTTTTTTTTTGAATTGTGATTTCTTCCCTGGCTTCCTGTGAGCTGTGGAACAGAAATGTCAGTCAAAGAGACAAGGGGGCTGATGCAAAAACAGGCCTGGGCCAAAAGAGTGAGCCAGGGTGGGGTGGAGTGGTTTGGGGTGTGAGAGTGTTTGGAGGAGGGGTGATGAGGGGCCAAGGGGGGTATTGCTATGAAAACAGCCACAAGGACAGACCGAGCATGATCAAAGGCCTAGTGATGCTCTGCAACTGGAGGGGAAGAAAACTAAAAAAGAGGGGGAGGGAAAAAAATCATTAAAAAAAAGGGCCAAAACAAGACAGTCAATTTCAACCAGAACGAAGAATAAAAATGTGTTCAAAGTGAAGCCATGGGAGCAGCAAGGGCCTTGACTACAGCCAGATAAATCAAGACAAGCTGATGAGGAGCAGGGCGGCGGAGCGAGGGAACGAACGGCAGCAGAGGACAAAGGCTCAGCTTACCCAGCTCTGTTATCATTTGTATGTTGGTTCCACTTTTTTTTTCCTGACTGACTGAAACCAATGGCAGTAGTTTGCCAGGTTTAGCTAATGGTGATGAGACATTGCAGAGAGGGGGAGAAATGGTGTATGGTTATTGAAACAGTTTCAAAGATAAAGGCATTTTTCTTTGTCTCAGACTACTCGTGTCACCGCAGAATTACTCCGAAACATTCATGGCTGTCCAGCGTCTAAAAAAGTAAAAGCACCCCGGATTAGAGTGCACACTGGAAACAAAGCCAAAGCTGTCATGGCGCTATACCATTACAACAACAATAAATGTCTTCATGGTGAAGCAGTGAGAGGGATAAACAAGGTCTTATCCATAAACACACCTACCTCACACGCAATGCAAACAAAATTGATCATGCAACTCTGATGAGGCGTGTTTTTTATGTTTTAACTTGACTTTAATCTGCTGCTGGCACTGCAACCTGAACATATGACAGTGTAATTACAGTGTACGGTTCGGGCCAGACATGCAGCCACTCTCTCCTCTGTAAGCTCATACTCCTTCCTTATAAGAGACAATGTTATCACATCTACTGTTGCTGCAGCTGTGAAATTAGAAAAAAACAGTGTTGGGGTGGCACAGCGAACGGAGTTTCTGGTAATGTATTTTGCTACAGTTACAATTTAGTCAAATTACAGTTACAAAAAAAAAAAAAATACCACTGGGGAAAAATTTGAAATTTAACCATTTCAACCCCACCACCCCCTTTTTTGTGGGCTTTTGCAGCTAGCCAACAATAAAATCAATCAAACACTGCACTAACCATGTAAAAAACTACATCAGCAATGTAATCATAGCAGGCTAACTAGCTTGGTCTAACAAACCGGCCAGATGATTTTTTTTACTTTTTTCCTTAAACAATATAAACAATGAACAATACATCCTGGGTTCTGTAAGTGACTTCTGCTAACAATACTATGTAAAATACATTCTACGTAAGCCTCCAAACATTGTCAAACAGCATCAAAAGTTTAGCCCCTTGTACTGGAGGCCAGGACAGAAACCAACATGGACAATCTAGTTTTGAAGATTACACGCGTGGTCAGCAGTGTAATGGGAGAGCCTCTATTCAGGTAATGGCTGGCCGAGTTACAAGTAACATTAGGTAGCTCCTTTCTCTTTCTGGCCTTTTCTTAGCTGGCCTCATGCTCCATTGCTCCCTAATTGGGTCAGGGGAGACAGAGTAGCTGGTCTCTGGTGCTTTAGAAGGCCCCTCAGAGATCTGAAAGTTTCATGAGTCCCCATCACCAGTGGGAATACAACCACTGGCATTGTTATTAATAAATGGACCCATTTTGCAACCAAGGCACTTTTTTTTCTCTCCACCTTTCCTCTTTCTTTCCTTTTCTCCCACTCTCTCCAGCAGGCTGAGTTTTTCTTGTCCATTAGTGGACAAATTGCTGGAGACAGCTTTTGTCCTAAAAGTGCTTGTCTGCCATCTTCAAGTGGAGTCGCCATTTGACAACACCTAGTTCCAATAAGTCACATACGAATATGAATGCGAGTTGGGCAAAGCTACCGACACCATGAAAGGGAACAAAAATTCCACAACACGCATTCCCAAGTCCATTTGACCATGAATGAGTTGGAACTTTTGGTAGCAGAATGAAGTCTCGGGTAATTGGTGCTAGTGACTATGTCTGGAAATGAAGAATGAGCCGAACCAAGGCATCAGGGTGTGCCATGCATAGTTTGGCCTTTGAGGCTGGTGGAAACAGGTTTACCTAGTTCTGTGATGATGGGGATGTTGGATCCGGTGGTGACAGAAGCCTGACGCACGAAGCCATGTACTGGACTGCTGTCTGGAGATGACCTGTCCATTCCTGGAGGCGTGAAACCTAAACACAACAGTAAACACTGTTACAGTTCATGCAACACAGCAACAAATAAAAACAACAACAACAGCTTTGTTTTAAGGCTGGCCAGGAAACTGTAATAGATGTATTCACCGTATTACTCAATCAATACATGTAAAAATACAAAAATTACACTGTAAAAATATCATTTTTGAACATTAAAATCTGTGCTTGGCACAATAATGTTCTTTTTTAAAAATACAGTAAAGATGCACACAACGTTTCAGGACACCCTGTAAACTTCATTTCACAACTTATTATTTACAAAAAAAAACAGTTCAACTTGTGAATCCGACAGTAATTTTTTGCAGCTAAGCTTGATAACTGATGCTCTTAAACCAATTCTGTCAGTATGATTTACAACAAGTTAGTTTTGCATATTGATTCTAATTCAATTTCACAGAAAAATGACACTGTTTAACTATAAAAGTGCCATTGTGACATTTTAACCTGACATATTTTTCTGTTAATTTTAGTTGTTTAATATTTAAACACTTCAGGTGTAATGAATACATAATTATATAACTACTAGTAACCAGGTATTTCGACCAAGTTTGTATTGCGTTTTTTTGTGAAATCTTAAATTTCTCTAGCATTAAAATCAAAATCAAAAACTCAGATTTTATTCTCATTGTGTGTTGTGAACATGGGCTTGTATGGATTAGCATTATTCCCTGTGTAAGCAGAAGCGTAATTTTTTCTACTGCAGAGGTATCATCAGTATGGGGATGTGACCTGGAACTCTGTATCAATACTCTTATACATAGTGCATGTCCGCTCACTCGGCATGAAGTTGTTGAAGTGTGCTTTTTGTGTCATTGAAATGTGTGGACTATCAGAAAAAAGAAACACACACTGACAGAAGCATGAAAAGGCACCTCAGTCACTAAGTGAATGAGGTGCCTGTCTAAAAACTGCAATTCAGATATTGTGCTTTTAGGGGTCAGCTAAGACATATTTAGCATTCACATCCCTCCATCAACGGGCCGACATAAATTTTATATGTTGTTCATTTTGTTACGATAAAATTGGTGAAGTGGATCTTGAAAACCTTTTATCGGAAATGGTGTGGCGCACAACCATGAAATACAAGTGCAAGTGACAGGAGTATGAATTCACATGACTTCACATTTTTGCATTTCCTCAAAGTGACAAGTAAACACCTTAAATCTGTAATGCTATATGCATAATGCATCAACTGTGTTTTGACATCCATCATTTAGTGCTGACTACAGCAAAATGCCAGCTTATAGTGCCACCACCAAGGAAACATAATGCAGGGAATATATTCAGGTCACAAAGTTTTAAAAGGATTGCAAATTCTGTGCGCATGTGTATGTGTGTGTGTGTGTGTTTTCACTGTCAAGAAACTCAATGAGCTGCTTACATTACAAAAGGGATCTTTCAGCCCTTTGCAACAGAAAAGACACCAAATAGTTTAGTACACAGCAGGAAGCACACACTGAACTGAAGCACGGATAATCAGAACTTTTGTTACACCAATTATTGAACTAGGAAGCAGCAGAGGTTTGACACTCGGAGTCAACCGGGGAGCAAAAGCTCAGAGCATCATTTTGTCGATGTCCATAAAGGATGATGTTTACTCCACTGGAGAGTGACAGCCAGGTTTTTTGGATTCTGCCTCTAAAACGCTGCTCTTATTGTATCATAGCGAACATGAAGACGACGCCGAGATGTAGAAGAACAGCTTCCGTTCTGCGCAGTGCGTAAACCAGAAAGCGATGCCGGTGAGAACAGGCGTACACGAGGCCTGCTGCTGAGCTGCTTTCAAAAGCTGTGTGGTTACAAGAAGTTGAAAAGTTGCAGTGCAGTGTGAGCAGGTGGTCTCCATGAACAGGGCTGTACGCCAAAACTAACTTATGAATAAAATGTTGCATCTTCTTGCACAATTAACGTGAATAATAATAAAATATGTAAAAATTATGTTTCAGCATATATTCTTAAGATTATACTAAATAGAGATCCAAACAGGCCACACAACATCTCTGTTCATACTGTAAAGCTCTAACCCAAGTCTGTTTAGCAACAATACCTATAGATGTTTGAGATCTGGGTTGCACCCCCTCTTATCCCTGTAGCCCCGCGGGCACAGCTATGCTCTGTGGTTGACTACATGCTACAGCAGCCGTGAGAAGCTCTCCCCCAGGAAAGCACATGTTTACTTATTCATTTGCACCTTCTAAATTCCACAGACAGCGTCTGGATAGGAGCATCGCTATGAGGAAGGAATTCCCACAGCAGTATCTGTGATACAATAGCAGGGTCTGCGTGAGTGTGTGCAGTTTATTGAGTATGCATGATTGCATGTCTTTATGCATGTGGTAAATAAAAGAGCCAGTTATTGATAACACTAGAGTTCATCTATCGATTCCCGGCAGAAGGTCTGGACTAGCGTGAGGTGGTGTCCTGTTTAGAGACGCTCCCCAGGGCTCAGATGTACCCCTGCTTGGTGGCACTGCTATCGACAACATATCACTCACTCAAAACTGGAGAAATACCAGCATTGGCATTCTCCTAAAACATGTGGAAGTGCTCTGCACTCAAAAAAATGTTGGCCCCTTGAACCTTCAACTATGATTTGTATTCACAACAGTCACAGCGGTGGTACTACATAGTGCTGTGCTCAAGGCACGCCATGCCTTTCAAGCTAATCATAAACTGAGGATTACCTGATGTTTAGGGACAGACTGCGTTGGCATGAACGCCTGTGTGTGTGTGTGTGTGTGTTATGAAAACGTGCACACACAGTCAAACATGAATGTGTGTGCGTGTACATGTCGCTGTTTTGTTGTGACTAATGAGGAGCAGCTGAATTGGCCTGCCTGGTGATTTGTACTCGCTGCTTAATGATGATGAGGCCTGATGGGATGCCAGGTTGGTATGTTTGTCTGCAAACATCAACAATCTGTTCCAGACGATCTGCCAGACTCCAGATCAGGGGGAACAACATCAAATGACACAGTCATGTTGATTACATCATTAAAAAGTATTATCAAAGAGGTTTAGCAGCAACTAATTACCAGGGGCAGGACTGAAATCATCAGAAAATTATGTGGAGTAAACACTCTTCACAGGCTTGATGAAGCAATCAACACAATGATTTGTGTGCATACATCTACAGGAGTTACAGTAAAGCTACTTCACAGATTCAATTCAACGCACACTTGCAGAGAATTTCAATTAAGAGCACTTAGCAGACACTGTGGCTGACAAACTACATCCCCCTCTCCTGTGTGGCCTTCTGATCCCCCTCAAGTCTTTTTCTGTCTTCTTTTTTTGACTACTGTCTTTCTGCCATAACCTGTCCCCTTTGGGCAGCAGTGTACATGGAGTCTAATAGGACGCTTCTTACCTTGGGAATTAGCCTGTAAGACCCCAATGCTGTCATCAAACTGCATAGATTTGATGTTGAGTGATGCCAAGATGCATTCCTTATCCTGCAGTGAGGCATCTTCGATATTGTTCTGATTGGCTGACAGTATTACGCACATGTCACAGAGGTTGATGTTGACAGCCCTTAAATCTGCCCGACTTAATGGTGTACCCTTCAGGGGTGAGGAGAACACAGAGAAAGAGCAAGACAGCCAGAGAGGGAGAGAGAAAGAAAAACACAGAGAACACACAGACATGGGGGAGAGAAAAACAAATTTAAGAAGTGAGCAGAGTGGAGTACTGGGAAATTAGTTAACAAGTATTCTTGTTTTGAGGCAATGACATTCCACTGATCTAACTGGGCATTTGAGATTCAGAGACACGGACTAATCTAAAGGCTGGCCTGCGCTGAAGGCTGTATTTGGGATTCTCCTCTGATCATCAGTCAAGCCGGCCCTAACAAGCTCTAAGGCAGCAAGCCACCCATCTGTGATGGGCACTGCAGCTGCAACACTCATAAACTCCACTTTGGATATGCAGGATGTGTCACTGCTCTGTTGGAGTGGCGGGGAAGGTTCACTGAGCTCTCATGGAGTGATCATTCAATTGAGTAGTGTGTGATCAAATCAAAATGACAACCACTATGAGATTTCAATGTAAATCTGAAGTAAATCAACACTTTGTTAGTAGATTCTGTAGAAAGAGCACACTCACGGGTAAGATGGAGACCTTGGGGAAGTTGTGTAAAGTTTCCCACTCTCTTCGAAGGTAATCCAGCGAGCCCACAAACACTATGTGCTTTAGCTCATGGTAATGGAAGTTGCTTGCTCTTAAAGGCATCACCAAGTTTCGCAGCCCCACTAAAGCAGACGTGACATCCCCAAATATACAGACCACTACATGGCCGCTCAGCACTGTCATGGAGGCTTCACTCCGGGTCTGCAGGGAATACAGGGACGAGGGGGAAAGACAAGAAGAGCAGAGAGAGGAATGAGGAAAAAGTGTAGAACAGAGGACACACTGAGACAAACAGAGCAGAGCTGTTAACAGAGGAAGGAAAATATCATAAGGAGACACATTCTGACAATTCTGATAAATAAAAGTACATTATAAACATTTAATAGTTTGTTAACCAAGCATTTAGCTTTATATTTCTTAAAGTTACATAAACAAGGTTGGTTAACCACTATTCTGTTTATAAGTAGTCATTGTAGTATCACATATGTAATCTTACCGAACATAAAAAAATGCTTTATCAAAATCACAATTGAAAAATGCAGTTTGTAAGTTTCATGACAATGAGATATGAGAATATACTCTATTATATTCATCTTAGCAGCAGCATATTAAAGGAGCAATTTGTAAATGTGGAAACAGCCCTGGACCATAACCTCAAGCCACAAATGTCAATGTAGCATCTAGTATCATCACACAAACTGCTGTTTGTATCCAACAACCAACTTGTATACAGTTGGTTCCTTGATCTCAGTCTCTGTTTGCTGCACCGAACAAGCCTCCAGTCTTTGGTGTTGTCTAATGCTAAAGCTGCACAGCCATGCACGGCCATGCACGGCCATGCACCACCAGCTACAGCAGACTACACAGTAAGAGCTTACGTACGCCATCTCTAGGGTATTTGACAACAGCAACCACTGAAAAGTGGTGCAGCCTTTTTTACCTTTTTTTTTATTTTTACAAAATGCCCCTTTAAGTAATATAAATACCACTCCAAATAATAGTTTTCTCAGTTATCAATAGTATATGTATGTGTTTGGTTGATCCTGAAACATTTTTCTCTTTTATTCAGTAAAGTGCCTTCTGTGTTTTTTTAACCCGAACAAACAGTCCTGTACTCTAAATGCTTACAAACTGCCTTGTTGAAACATCTGAGCAAACTCATGCGTAGAGATCCTTGGTGGATGTATATATAGATATATATATACATATATTTAAAAAACTCACCTTGAAACAACAGAGAGGCAGTGAGAGAAATTTCAATACACATTAGTATGGAATTGCGTTACTACAGTATTGTGGGCAGACTTTTCCTCCCGAGCATACTTACTCACTTATTTGTTTTTTTTTGTTTTTACATTTGTACATTCTCTTATTTTGTACTAGGTGTCCACTCTCATGCCCCACTTACCAGGATGACTTTTTCGATGTCTTTTGATGGGCACCAGTGAAACATCCCTGTCGAGTCATACCTCTTCACGTTCATGTCCATGTTCTCAATTTGTTCGTTTCCGGGAATTAGAAGGGGGTCGTGTCGACTGAAAAACACAACATAGGACAATTGTTGTGACTACAGCCTTGAGTGAAATGAAAGTGTAGAGAGACCACCAGAATTTACTGAGATCTGTAGTGTCTAAATATATTAAAACTTTTCTGCTGCACTAAAAACTCCCACACTATTCCTCCTTCTTGTCCTTGATGTCAGAGCATCAGAAAACTCAGAGACCCAGTGCTCACTGTGGTACAGAGGAGAACAAGCAGAACTTGAGTGCTACTGACTGAATGGCATGACAACACAAGGCCAATTACCAGCTTTTACCCTCTCTTCCAGTTCCTGACGCCATGTGGCACAAATAGCAAAAGCTCCAACAGGCTTACACCTTAAATATTTCAGGAATTTGCCCAATCACATTTTGCTTTCCCAGCTGATGGCCATTAATGTTTCAACAGCATGTCACAACCAAACAGGCTAATCCACAGCAGTGGGCTGCTGAGTTATATCCAGTGTAACACTGACCATGAAAGGGCTCCTGTCAGTCCTGTTATACCGCCTTTCCTGTTTTTGCACTTAATTCTACAAGACGTGTTCTCACAGTTCCTCTACACACAAGCCAGAAAATTTTGATCAAAACAGCCAGGATGAACTGGAAATTTTTTAGTGCAGCTCCTCAACAACAACAACAAAAACAGAATTGCTTGCTAAACAGCGATGTGAATGCAATTTATTTACAAATAATGAAAACCCGGGTTGCAGCAGGGAAATGCAGGGAGACAGACATGTGAGTAATATGGGAGAAAACATCTCAAGAATTTGACATACATCTCTCTCAGTATCACTCTCTCTATCCTCTATCAACACTGTCATTCACTGACAAGGCTTTGATGTCATCTCTCCCTTCAACCTGCATTTGGATTGCATGCCAACGCAGGAAAAAGTAAAAGTTGAAAAAAAAAGCTGTCAATTAGCCACCCTCTCTCTCTTCACTTCTCCTTCTCTCTTCCTCTATCAGTGAGAGCAGGTGATAATAACACTGACAGCATTTAGTGTTTTTACACTCAGCCTGAATCTTTCATCCAGAGCCGCGTGTTGCGCCAATCAACTCCACGGAGCCCCCGTCACTTCAATCTGCTCAGCTCCGCTCGCCTCCACACAGGGGCTGACTGGCGCATGCAGGCGGGCTGCCGCTCCACCTCTCTCTGCCAAGACAGCTATCTTTCACAGAGCTGTCAGCGGCGTGACTGGCAGCCTGTCACAGGCCTCCACACACCTCCCCCTCCTCCCTCCCTCCCTCCTTCACCGCGCCTCGGGTTGAACCTACCACAAGGCTCAAGGAAAGCAGACATGACGTCTGTGCTACAGGGCCACGCCCAAGGGATATCAGCTGTGGATGATACTGTGACATCCTTTGCGACAGGATGTGTGTTGTCAGTCATGACCCGTCAGAAATGTTTGTGGGAATTGGTGTTAATGCCAATGGTGGCAACGCGGCTCATTAGCACAGTGACACGTTGGATTTGCTAAATTAATGATATGGTCATGCTAAATGTCAAAAATACACAAGAAATTAAATAGATGACAGATATATTTACACATAATCAAACCAAATATTTTTCCTGGATATAATATTTTATCAGATGCACTTTAATATAACAGCCTTTCCCTAACAGAAAGTCTCACTCCAGTGCCTTAGCCCCCCTCTTTTCTTTCTAACTCCCTCCCTCAGTCTATATTTCAAACAGAGTTGAGTTATTCCAGTGTATCACTCTGCAGTCATAAGCTGGGGATGGGCGTGCTCCCCCAGTCCCTATCTGCCAGACTACGAAGGCAGCCTCTTGCTTTGAAAATTTTCCCCATCATGCAAACTGACAAAGGCATGCTTTTCAAAAGCCCACAGCCAATCTGTTGATCATTATTTATTTACAAAGGCCTTCAGGCTGCAAGTCCTGTAAAAACCATACTTGATACGTATGTTCTCTCTCTTGCTAGCTCTCTTCTGTGTTTTCCCCCTTCTTGCTTGTAGAATAAAATATCCCTAAGGCTACCTCAAACAATCACTTTTCATTGTGCATAAAATCCACCTTGTAAAGCACAACTGTTTAATATATATGGTGGTGTATGTTGACAGGGGCAGGGGCCGTGAAAGGGGGGGCTGTGGACTATGATGGGTAATTTGATGTTCTGCTAAAGGCTAAGACTTGGAAAAAAATATACACCTATAACAGAGGACCTGTCATCCCAGTACCCAAGAGCCAGCAGAATACAGAAGCACCCCTAAAGCAGAGAAAACTTTGACACCGCTTTGAAGCATTTTCAAAACTGAGTAAATAACTCGCAAGGATTATTATCACTGTGAGATCAAAGCATAGATGCATATATTACATGGCAAACGGGGACCATCTCCTAAGCAGAAAAAGGAAGAGAAGAAAAGGTTTTGTGCTTTAAGTTAGGCAAACTAAACAGCCTTTTAAACAAACAGTTAGCTGGAAATGTGCCAACGTCTGGTTGTTTTTGTAGCAGTTTTCTCCCTCTAAGCAAGGGCATCTAAAATGATGCCCTGTTGCAAACTAGACTGAAGGGTATGACTCTGTGTTGCGGCTAATGGTTTGGCAAGTGTGAAGGCTTATTAAGTCCTTGTTTTTTTTTTTTGTTTCAGAACTGAGGGGGAGGCCGACGAGTACGCTGGACAAAATCACACACAGTAAGGCATGCCAGTGTAGTAGGAGGATGGCTGCCTTGGGGAAACCAGAGCATACAAAGAAGCCCACCACAGTGTAAGGAAAGCACACAGATAGTTTATAAAAAAAATAATAAAAAAATAATTCATGTGGGACAACAATGACCAGAGACCAGAATGAAACTACTTTATAAAATAGATTTGTGTTGCTTTTGTTAACAGAGGAACAATATTTCACTTTTAGTCGATTCTTGCTGCCAATATCAATATATACACATATTTTTTAAAGTCATTGCATCTGCTCTTATTGTGGCAGATAATAATAAAATACAATATTATTCAAATGTAATAAAACATTATACACATTTGTTTTGTGACTTGGTGGCTTCTGTTATCTGCCTTCATCTTATCTGCCTATCAGTGCTAACTTTAAAACTAATGCTACCCTAAATGGCTAATTCTGTGGGGAGAAACTGAAATTAAAATTCTAATCTTTATCTCCACACATTTTAGATATTAAAGTTTCTTCTACAGTCCAGCTTTACTGTGGGAATACTGTACAGTGACAAAACACTGGCCTCTTTACATTTTCCTAATGCCAAATCACACAACAGCCACTCACTCTCATTAAGAGACATGCAATGTAGCTATGAGTGTTTCTGTCCTGTTAGATCTTCACCACCATGCCTTCATCCTGCCATCCCCAATACGTGCAGCTCGGCCTAGCTGTATTTTCCACGCTGTTGTGTGTCTAAAACCGCCTCGCAGCCAGAGGAGCACACAAAACCTACCCTTTTATCTTTCAAAATCAATTAACAGCATTTTAATTCCACGGGACAAGATAAAAGGAAGGTAATATTTGAATTCATATTTGATTGTGATGATACATCTCGCATATGGCCTTAAGTACCAGAAACAGTACTCACAGGGGTTCCCACAATAGAGCAGTAGCCCGAGGGCAAAGTAACCATGCAGGTCCCTCTGATTGGTTGCCGGTGTCATTAGTGCCAGCATTGTTTAAGGAGTACATGTGGACCAGACCGGAGGAGGTGACAGCTGGGTCTTTAAAGCCAGAGGAGTTTTCAAACGGCTCCTCACAGCCGCTTTTCATGACAGAAATATTATTTCAGCTCCGTCATTAACAGCTGACAGCATGCCATCCTAAACAGCCAGAGCCTAACAGGGCATTTCTCCTCTCCTTTTCTCTTACAGATTTTCTTACCTCCCCACTTCTGCCACCCCTAATTTGCCCCCCCTACCTATCCATCCAAACTCCCACCATCTCACCATCAGCGAGCAACCGCCTCTGAAGTATCTACCCTTCCTCTCTCCCACCCCTCTCTCCGATCTGACTTCCTCTCACTCCCCGTTTGAAGGCTGGAAGGGGAATAAAATCAGCGCCTCTTACCTCATCATTTTTGGAGAGCAGTTGGGTGAGTTTCGCATCCCTCCATTGCGCTGCTTTTTTTTGGGCGAGAGGGTTGATGGATGCTCGTCTTCAACTGCAAACACATGCACACAGTGTCAGAATAGAGACAGATGGTTGAGAAAGTGTGCCTGGACCTGACATGAAAAAAAATAGCCAACAATCAATCAATCATTGCAAACAAACAAAAAAAATAAATAAATAAACTGAACACAAGAAAAAAAAGGAAATTAATAATTCAGTGTCAAATTGAAAAAGAAAAATATAAATATATAGAGAAAGCATTAGTAAACGGACAATGGTAAATCTGAGAAAGGCAGGAGAAAACCACGGAGAAAAACCAATGAATGACTTAAATATGTCATCGTAGGCTCACATCCTAAAACCCCTCATATTCTGCACTTTTACACGGCCTGCAATTATACACTACTCTGCTCGCTCACTAAATAGTGTAGGTGGTTGGACCTGTAGCAGTCTGCATCAGAGTGACCATGCTTACCTACACCATTTATTGCCATGTGATGGTACACACTATTGTTGTCAGTGGGGGGAGCGGGCAAAAGCAATGACAATGAGGTAAATAAAGGTTATGAAGATGACTCAAGTAGGACATTTTTTTTCCTCTATAAACACTTAACTAAATTTTAACCCCACTCCATCATTCCCATTCTGGCTAAACCGCACAATGGCTCTTCTACAGGTCTACCTCCATGCCAAAAGAACAGTTAGCATTCAGCACACATCGTGAAGGTCGGGGCATGTTAACAGGGTGCGAATTAGCGGACTGTGAATATTGATTGCAGATGGTAAATATGAATGATCTTGCAGTAGAAGAAGGTCAGGACTAGTCTTCTAAGTTTTAAAGGGAAAAAAATGATTTATTGTTTTGTAAAGCAGGATGCTGAACCACAGTTACAAGATTATTTGATGAGATCTAAGTTCAGTTTCCTGCTTTGAGTGTTGGGAAATAAAAGCAAACTCTATTTTTCAAACTTTGACTGAATCCCAGTAAGACAGAGAGTATGAGTAAGAGCAGTCAGAGTCAGGCCAGGCCTGGCCGTCTGAAGATTTTTTACTAAAGCTAACAGTGGTCTGATCTTCACTACTGTCTGTGAGTTTCAGACAGGCACCCCAGATACTCTTATCCAATCTACGCATCCCCAGCGCAAATGCCAAGTGCACCGTCACTTCAAACCCATATTAGTCCTTTGGTTAGAAATCAATAACACAGCATGATATTAGTGCAAATCAATGTGCACACAGGAAGCTGTGACTATTCCAAGCATGTGGAATTTCATTATTGTCTGAGCACCCATTCTAGGCTGTCACCTAATTCTGCTAATAAAAGATAAGAAATATGATGTAGCCTCCTAATAAAATGTCATTCTCTGACATTTCCTTTATGCAATTGGGCATTCAGCATAGCTAATATCACAAGCACTTTCCACTTTACAAATAACTCTCCCTCTAATGTGCTTTGAAAATACCACATCAGAAAATATGCATTATCTGACAGACTACTGCTGGTTTAAAATTAATTTGTTAACAGTAACAATATAATATTTCTCACTTACACCCATGACAATAAAACAAAGTGCTTTACAGCCACTGTTTCAATCTAAAAGGTCAGTAACTCCAGAGCTCACAGCTCCTGTTTCTGAAAATAAATACTGTTGATACTGTCCAGTCTAAAATTCACATCTTAGTTACTCCTCAGTTTGGAAGTCACCCTTTGTAGACAGTAGCAGGCAGACCCGCGCAAAGCAGCAGGAGCAACAACAGCAGCAGCTCCAACACAAGTAACCCGTCATGCAGCAAACAAGACAGAAATGAAGGCACGGGACAGGCGGTGTTACTGACTGATGCATCCCGCTAAGGGGGCAACCTACAGTGCCTACTGTGACTGAGCAGCATGGCATTACTGGGGTGGTAGCGGTATTTCACCGGCAGACTGCGGGCCCGATTCAGTCGACTCTCAGCCAGGGATCTGGCCGCCACGTCTCCTGGACCTGAGATACTGAGGCGCAATAGTGAGGGGTCGGCCGCAGGCCCCATGGGGAGCAGGCTTCCTTTACGGTTATTAACAAGAGGTATGTTGATTGTACCCGGGTGGACCAGGGCGTCCTGGTTGGGGTGCAGGGCGTTGGGTAGGAATGCATTTGAGGTGATGGAGGTGGAGATGCAGCCGGTGGTTTTAACTGATTGGTTTTGAAATGATGGTTTAACTTCATCCATTACTGTCAAATAGTGGAGAATAAAAAGGGAGAGAAAGCGTGTATAAATGCTTGTAAATTAATAATGAAATCAGAAAATAACAGGTGTTATTTATGCTGTGTTTGTTTCAATTAAATATTTTAGGGTTAAATCAAAATAATAATATAAGTCATCACCCCAAACGGGCAATAAAGAAATGAGAAAGATTATTTCATTAACAATAATAAAAAAATGTAGGTAACAGATGGATTCTTTTTTGTCATTTTGATTTAGAAAAAAAAATCATGCTATAAAAAATTTGGTGCTGAAATGCTCACAGTGACATTTGCTTTGCTTTTGTGACAAATATGAATTAATCAGAAGCCTCTCATTTGTGCTACAGTACACTTTCTGGTAGAACAAAGCAGAAACACGGCTTGGCTAAAGCCTGTCAAATCCAATCAGATATTGTCATTTCAGGCGTAGCATGGCATGTTAAAAAATATAACACTAGAACTAATAATTTATAATATTACTTATTCAAAACCTTTGATGATTAAACATTTATTAGCTTCATTTTGGATTATGTATAAAAGTTTAACTAAAGACAGAAAATACATTCGCTCTGTTCTCATTTACTGTAGCTCTACTGTACAGTATCTATTATGAGAAGAAAAACTTTGTGTATGTAGACTTGATGTTCAGCCAGCCTTCCCACCTAACACACACACACACACACACAAGCTGCAGAGTCCACCCGGTATGTTTGCATGTTCTGAAGGGGTCATGGCACACTGCAGGAAGACAACAGAGGAAGATGAGTAAAATATCTGTTTGTAAAGTTGACCGGGAGAGGCGGAGCCCTTTTCTTTCCTTTGGTAGAAGGGTGGTCGCTTGGTTGTTTGGAGGAGAGAGCATGCTTGGGTGGCCCTGGGCGATAAACAGACGTTTATCCCAGCCGTCAGCTGCCTCCTTGATTTACAGGGCGCCACCGATAGCTCCTGGATTCATCTGGCCCTTGTCAAACACGTGTAGCGTTACAGAGTGTTCACCCGCCCTGGCAGGTCCACTGTGCATCCTGAACAACCCAGACGGCAACTGTCCCTTCTTGAAATGCTAATCACATGATGGTACTGTCCTGCATGCAAGCCTTATTGGATCGCCGTGACCCAATGTAAACTGAATGATGAGGCGGAGGAACAACAAAAAAATGTTTACTTTTGTATGTGAGCTAAGCTGGCTTTGCCTTTACAGTGGTTGCTGCATGAGCAAGGTTTGTTCTTCTCAACTGCAAAGCAGCGGCATGAAAGGTTTTTTTAGGCCATGCACTGTTGTTGTGTTGTTGCAGTTCAAAACAAAACTGATATTATGGTTACTCCGATTCCTTTTAGTTTTGCTAAAGAGACAGCCAGTATTTCAAAGAGGAAACAAAAAAAGCCTTATTCTTAGTAAATAAATAAAACAAAAATATACACTTAAAACATTAGAGGTGAAAAAAGGCAATTCAAAACTAAAATTTATTCTTAACCATTAGAGTGAAAAGTAAAGCATTTAACAATTATTTACCAAAGATTTACCTATATTGCAATCAGCTTTGAATCGAACGCCAGCCTCTTTCTGGCTTCCACTGTTCCCTGGTGTTGTAGCGCCATCTGCTGCTACATGCAGCACAATACAAAAAGAATATTTCATGGAACTACATGGAATTATCAAACACAAAATAAGAAATGTAAGAAAGTAAATTTCTACATCTGTCAACACACGTAACAATGTTTTAAGAGTTAATTCTATATATGTTTGAATTTTAACTACGGGTTCACATTTTATCTCCCAGTAAGATACAAGACAACATCATTAAACAAAGCAAATACTAAGGCAAAAGAATTAGTACTATTTATGCTACATAGTGAGGGGGAGGCTACAGTGTAAACACACAGAGATGGAGCAGAATGGAGAAGGACAGAGAAACACACTTACGTGATCTGATATATCCATTATATTTATATTTGGCTGAGGAGAATGCAAAGACAAGTGGCAGGTCACACAGAGGGAGAAAGGATGTAATGAAAAAGACACATTAGGAAATACAGACATCAACATAAGAGCGGTGAATGAATGGAAAATAAATCCAATGTAACTACAATGTTCTGTCACTAAATGGCATGAGGGCACAGAACTAAAATAAAGGGTGTAAATAATTACAATAATAGTGGGAAAGAAAACATAATGGTGATGCTGATTAAAGTACAGATTGATGGCAGATGAATAAATGGACATCCATTCTCATAGAGAGTCATGCTTTTAGTAAAGTGTGCTAAATCTGTAATGGGATGTGATGATAGTTTTCTGGATGGTTTTGAATATATTTCTCAAAAGAGCTAAATAGATTCAGCATTGTAATGTTTCTCATTCAGAGGTTTTTTTTTATTCATTTGTATTCATATGTGATGGGCATTGTGAGGACTGTAGACAGAACAAATAAAGCCACCATGGGAAACAAAGACAACAACTACATACTTGAGTGCATGTAGATATCCAAAACACAGACAGACACTCACTACTCAAAACAGCTGCTGCAACACAGCACTAATGCAAAGAGACTTGATCATCACATGCAGTCCAGATGTCTGAGATTTTTTTTTTTAAAAAGGGATTTTTCCAAACGTGGGACATCATGCTGCATTTTCAAAACTCTTATTCATATCTGTTAATATTCTATTCAATGGGAATTATCGCGACCTTCATTGAGGATGTATTAAAAGACTGCTAGAACTACTGATGCACTGGCCACTTGAGCTCTGAGCTGCTGACACTCCCCTCTCTTTCCCAGAGTCTTATCCAGCAGTAAAGGTCACAACGAGGGCCCAGGGCTGGCCTATGACACAGATCCTCAAAAAGGGATCCACAGTGGCCCTGGCATCTGTCTCTAGCAATCTGCCCGCACCACAGAGGCGGCAGACTAACTGGCTAGCATCTGGGGCGTTGCATGGCGGCGTAGGACAGAGGGTAGGGGAGGGGGAACCAGGCCTGCCTGGTGGACAGGAGCTGTCAGGGCAAGTTTGGTGACGGACCAGCAGGGCTGGGAAAATGAAAATGCAGACATAATTTCCGTGTCAGGATAGATAAGGTTCCCTGCAATGAGATGCAGATTCAAACACATGCGTAGACAAAACAGATAGAAGTGTGTATTGTGCGCATGTGTAATGTACACATGTACGCACACACAAAGCCCAGAAGGTTGTGGACTAGCCAAAAGCGTCTTCCCTTGCCCTAGGTCCCCAGCTCTTGTCCATGGCCTCAGCCTCTCCATTATATAAACCCCATTACAACCTCTTCAATGACTGAAGCTTTTCCAAAGTGATGATGGTCCAGTCACAAGGAAAGACCATATGTTAATAATTTACAGACAAAAACCAACTTGCTCTTTTTTCCAGTTTTTGCACCTCTTTAAGTTTTAAACACCTCTAACTCAAGATTGCTTCACAAATTAAAAATCTGAACAAATCTGTCAAGGGTCTGCAGAAATGTAGTAAATTCAACCAGAGCCGCACAATTTACTCTTTTCAAAAATCATCACATTACCAACAGAACACGGATGTATATTTGTGTTAAAACGGCTAATAATATGTCATTGAGAGGTTTATGCATTTGCACTAAGTGTGTTCTCAACTCAAATCGCATCAGAACACAGCATCCATTTAATGAAGGAGTGCTATCCAAGAAATCAATTACAGGAGTACTAGAAAAATCAGGTTCAGATGTACAAGAGGATGAAGTCATCCTGGATAAAGATGTCTTATCCTCTCAGCCTGGTGGAAAAAAAGGAGGAAATTGGGAAAGGAAATCCAACAATCCCTGGCTGACAAAGCCCAATGCACTCCTTCACTAAATTCACTTTGTTCAGACAAAGTCAGAGTTAAAAAGGGAAAGAAATCCAAGACAGAGGAGGCTTTCCTGAAATCCTACAGGGGGCTGAGGGAGAAGTGAGATCAGTAACCATGTAATGGCCAGTAATTGGTACCGAGGGATATCAGCGCAGGCCCAACTACAAGAGGCCAAGCCAAATTCATCATGGCGTGTTTGACACTAATCTAGGCTGAGTCGGCAGACGGTGGGAGAATGTTGAGAAGGAAATCAGATCTGTATGTCTGAACTCAAGGCTTTGATAGCTAGGCCTACTGCTGCCATGTCTAATTGACAGACAATTTAGTATTTTACCATCCACTGGAAAAGAAAGAAGAACGGAGGAGGGTCTTCCAGGAGACGGTCCTTTTACCTTCCTTTTATCAAGCCAACATCACTTCTTTCATGTTCTCATTTTGCTTCTCTCCTTCACTTTTTCCTTATCTACATTTGTGTCCTCTTCCCCATTGTATAATGGCTGACTTTCACCACCCATCCCCAACTGTCATAACCTATTGAGGGCTACCATCAGGTAGGATGGTGTGTGTGGAGGCTGTGACCAAATAATAATAATTGCACATGTGCTTATTTGATAAATTCCTTAAAAAAACAACTAAAATCTTTGCATAATTGCTTAGATAAGTCAAAGATAAAAGAATATGTGAAACAAAAAAAAACAAAAACAAAAGTATAGAAACTGAAAAATGTAAACTGAGAGGTTTGTAAGTAACATCAAAGTAAAGATATAAGAAACAACTTAACAATCATTCTGTTGCAGCTTAAAACCTTCAGAATAAAAGTTCCATTATTGAATGCGCAGACATCTTACCTTAAAACAGTTAAAAACATATCAAAGACAACACGCTTCAATAGTGACATTTTCACACAACTGCATGAGTGATGCAGCATGCGGTAGCCACATGTCTATACAGCTACAGTACCACAGACCCACACCACCACCTACTAAGACAATAATGTCAAATCAAGAGTCAGATAGATAGATAGATAGATAGATAGATAGATAGATAGATAGATAGATAGATAGATAGATAGATAGATAGATTCACGTTTACCACAGATACACAAACTATGGAGCCACAATACACAAATCACACCACATACACAACATTACAGACACACGTACAGTACCTCTGCATGGTACAAGACACGGAGCACACACCACAGACATGTAACAGCATGTGTTGGGCGGTGTAACTTACAGGCACGTAAAGTGGTTGCGCAATCATGAACAGAGACAGAGGAAAGTGGGTAGGCCCTCTGAAGGGTGTCCATGTTACTATGTACACTGCCTGACATGCAAGAGCAGTCTTGCTCTGAACGGCCGCAATCAAAACAACATGCCAGTTTCATTCGTTTGTAGACGGACATCTTGGCTACAGTCATGTTTTGGGATGAGAGGAGAGGAAAAGCAGCAGGTTAATGGCAAGAGGAGAAATATTCATCTAGGGGAAGTCGGAAGGTAACTTCATCAGAAAGTGCAAGCCTTAGCCACCTGCTCCCACAGACTTGAGCTCCACAATACATTCAAAAATTCAAAGTCCAATTACAATGCATATATTTTCATAATAAAGTGTCACTAAACTGGACACACTGTCAGTCTTATAACATTAATACAGTCAGCCAATGCATTATTCCCCATTCATATTGACACAAAGAGGTCAAGCTGTGTGCTAAGGCTGTAACAGGTCAAAAGGCAAAATTATAACAGTGGGAAAGAGGGGTGAGGACAAAGGGAAGAGGTAGGGAGGCATTCAGGGGAAAAAAAGGCATGAGCTATGTCTTCAGCAGCAAACCTCAAACAATGTTTCATACATTTGTACATCCTCTATCCATTTGGCTAAAGGAGTGGATCACGTACCTGTATCCCATCATGCAGCTGTAGCGTCTCTGTCCAAGGCATCGCACTATTCTACAGGCTATATATAGACTGGCCAATTCATGCTTCATCCAAACCTTAAGTTTCACTGCTTCCTTCCCAAAGGGGGGCTTCACCATAATGTGATCAAATGACGTAATGACATACAATATATATAATATATATATATATAATAGGTGTAGGCTAACATGAGATTTTTATCAACTAATACTGCTGCATGCTGCCCGAAGTTACATGAAATAGAACTGAGTCCTGAGTATAACTCAACATACTTTGTGTTACTCCATTAATTGTTTTATTATAGCCTCTAGCTTGTGTTGGCTAATGCTAACTGTTATTGTCTGCTCAGTATACAATAATATGAGAGGTTACTATCCAGAAATCATTATTCGATTATACACGGGCACATTACAGGCCCTTACAATTTGAACCAGCCAGAGAAAATATATTCAAACAACAAACACTATAAAATGTATTTTTCTTATCTCGCTGCAACACCATGTCCGTGTTATGTGCTGCAATTCACGTTATCATACACAACATAAAACTTCTCACCAGGTTGCAACAAGCAGCTACTGTTTTGATATGTGTGTATGTGTGTGTGTGGGGGGGGTGTATGTGTGTGTGAAGCCCTGAGCCCTGAGGGAAGCAGGAGTGAAAGTCCCCAGAGTAGCATCTCTAGATTGCTGTGACTCTGGGCAGAAACAGTCCCTGGTCCCCATTCTCTCATTGCCAAGGTGCAAACAGACAGCAGACTAATACTGTCTGGCACCTTTACAGAGACACTTTCGGCATCTTTGACTCTGACTCACGTCCAGAAAAAAAAGATCTTGAATGAAGTAATATGTTACAGATTGTAGCCAAGGACAGAATGGGAAACGCAGATCATAACCCATAGGATGAAGGCATCAGGGACTGCTGTATCCTGTGACATGCACACGTGCTTTGAGAGCATGTGAAAAGCATGCAGAATATGTAGTTTTGGTCTCAGCAAGGTACAGATATAACTGTTCACAAAATGAAACAGTTCTGAAGGAGAGGGGCATGGCAGACAAGTGCAGTGAGGCTCATAAGATCATGCTGACATATCTTGACTTCAGAGTTTTTGCTTGGACGCTTGGACCACAGTGTATACTTGTGACAATGTAGATTTTGGACACATGAAAGGGGGAGCAATGTAGACACAAGACACACACACACACCCACACACATACACACACACTGACAATGCCTTTTACTTCTGACTTCACAAATACCCAGATTCTGGCCTATGGGATTACAAGGTGTCCATTTCAGGGCATTCCTAATGGAGGATTCAACATGACAACGACCCTGATAAACTGTCTGCATGGATTCGATCATTCACCTCCGTCTATTAGTACACCAAGGCACTCAAACAGAAGCTATCAGGGGGTTATGTTGAATATAAAGGATGTCCCAAAAAGCACCATTCTGATGTATATCACCCTCAGGATTCCTTATTCAGCAAATCTGCAAGGGAAATTATACTGTGTGTTCACTAATTTTAAGTCCTGTAACAGAGTGGAGGGAGACTTAAATACGCAAACACATACTTTTCATCAAGTACTTGAAATATGAGGAAAAAAATTCAGGATGATAACTTTATAAAACTGTAATATTGTTAACTCCAATTGGCAGAAGCACACCCACTTGGTCCTTGCATTTTTGCTGAACAGGTTTCAGGGGATTTGAGTTTCCTCTACAGTCATCACCTTTTCATTACATACTATATATACTGCTCTATCGCAAAGGATTCTGGCACAGCACCACCATCTAGTGGCAATCAACTACCATGACAATTAATACTGTGTACAGTATTCTTAGTGGACTTTTCACCCAGTGCAGTAAACTAAACAAAAAGGGCCCAGTGACTGTCAAGATTTGAAATGCGCAAGACTGCTGCAGTGACATTTAAATTCGGATGATCTCTGAAACCTCAGCCCGAACTGGGCGAGGACCCAGAGTTTAGAAAAGGGGGCTGAGATCACAGCAAAAAAAAGGGGGGGGACAAAGGAGGGGCTGGGGAGACCAGATTGTTTTGATTGTGTTTTGGCAACCTAGTTCATTTGGATTTGAAGCACTTCCCACAAGGACGTTTTCTGCTCTCTGGAAAAAAACAGCCACACAAAACTTCCTTTGACAGAAAGCAGATCAATTTAAAAGTCAGTAGTTCTAGTCCACTTTCCTCCCCTTGTGTTAGCTCTTCTAAATTCTCTGATTAGACATCTCAGACTTTTATTACATTGCTTCTTGGAGCATTACACTATGAAGAGGTTAATCACGGGTAATGACACAAGACTTGCAGCAGATTGAATTCTAAATGCCAAGTATGAGTTTGGTTTGATGATCAAACGGAAAGCGAAAACTGCACAGATCATCGGCCACATCCAATTAAGTCGCACTTTATTTAATTGTCATTTTCAACTAGTCAGAGCATCTGGGCCATTGAGGAGGAGGAGGAGGAGGAGGAGGAGGAGGAGGAGGAGGAGGAGGAGGAGGAGGAGGAGGAGGAGGAGGAGGAGGAGGCCTGATGCTGGTGTGAGTTCTGCTGTTTTGGATTTGGTCTGGTCTGAGCACAGTGTAGAAATGAGAGGCGAGGAGAGGGATGCAGAAGCTACACTGGTACATGCAACATAGATACAATATACTATTTGCTGAAGAGGAAAAAAAACACTTGCACTGCACTCTGGGTAATAGGACACCCATTATCTTTGTTTTACTCACAATAAATCACTACCAGTGAGTAGTTAAAATAAAGTGGTGTTTTCCAATGGCAGCAGGGAAGGAAATACATCAAAAGTGTGTCACTGGTCATAAAGAAACATTGGGAAAAAACAACAGAAGAAAACAAAACATGATAGAACAGAACATACTCTAAGACAGACTTCCATTGCAGTAATGGAACTGTCATTTTTTTTTCTAAATGCAGCTCTCTTGTTGGCAACAGCTGTAATAAGATAACACATTATGCCATGTCCATCACCTGAAATATGAGGATATGACGAGAGCAGTTGGTCTAGATAAAACTGCAGGCTTGTTGATTCTATTAAGCTGGCAGGATTTAAAAAAGTCACAATAATTGAAATGACACAGACAAAAGAAGAAAGTGGAAGGTATCCATTTTAAAACCCGGCTACTCTCTGTAACTGCCTGTGACCTTTGGTGGAAATATGGAAAAATCACTGGAATTATTTATCCAGGGACTAACACATCCTGACAAGTGACTTCTGCACATAGGTCAGGTTATATCCATGTGCTGTTCCTGCCCTAATGGTAATGTTGAGTCTACATTACAAAAATTATTCAAATGACAGGGACATGTGTGTATTGTGAAAACTCTTAAAATGTATAGTTAGCAGCACACTGCAGAAAAACCTTCATAAAAATATATGTTAGCAACTCTGCCAGCTTAGCTTAGGAATTGTGTTGTTACATAGCCATATGTAGGTAAAATAAACACAAATAAAGAACAGTTGTCTGATCAGGCGACAGAATAGAAATTTTTGTATTAAAACCTGAGGTACTCTTTACATAGAGTTTAGTCCAATGGCTGTTAGGTAACCAAGAAATCTGGTTGATTTTTCTAAAAAGCAACTTATACACATTTGAATTCTTGCATGTAGAACCTTTAAATCCATTTATCAGGAACAGTTATATGTAAAAGAATATAATACAGAAGGTAATATACACTAATATTTTCAAAATATTTCAGGTTAGAGAAAATTGTTTTATTTATTATATTGTTTTCTTTTTTGTCTGTGTGGCATGTAATGCCTTTTAATGTATTCACTATACTGTGTCATACTGCTTTACACATTATGTTATACTCCGGTAATTTGAATACACTACTACACATTCTTAGTGTTTGTAGATAAAGTTGTGTTCCAGTGATTAAACCAAAACAAAAACACAAGATGGTAACACCTAAATTACTTAATAGAAAGTTTTGAAAAAAAAAGGTTTTAACTGGATGGTCATAATATAATGGATGTTATGGAAGTTCAAATGGGACCCATAACAAACACTTTCCTGAGGTTATAATGGTGTGACAAAGTTCCACAGCACAGAAGAACAATGGCACAATAAAAAGGCATATTAGTGTACAAAATCCTGAAATATAAAGACACAGACAGACCCAAACGTTTTGAAGTAAGAGGAGAGGAGGAAAAGATGCCAGCTGTGGCAAAGTGAAGGCACAGTTACTCACGTCGTTTACAGCCGCACTTCTTAATCCGTTTGGGGTCTGTGATGTCATCATGACAAGCTTTGCAGTAGAAAAATGCTCTAAAGGTGACACAGTGGACATGTTAAGCAATGTTTGATATGAAGGGTATTACTGTAGTTTATCAAGATGATCAAATTACCTCTTTACTTCTTTGGCATCACTAGCGATAAAGAATCCCAGTGTTCCTTCCTGCATCTTGACGTGGTTGCCCGGGTTGATAAGGATGCTGGATAATCAACAGACATATAGACACATAATGCTCATTATTTGTCTGGACAACACTCAATTCATGCACACAACATTCTAATCAAGAGGAATGGTACACACACGTGTTAAAGCCTTCAATCAAATCTGGACTCTTTTGTGTTTTTGTGTGTCTTAGTTAAGTTATCACAAACACACCTCCTGGGTTTTTGAGCAATTTGCTGATGTGATACTCACATGAATGGACAAAATGTGGGTACAACAGTATGGTTGCACATTGAATTTTAATTCTTTGCTTTACAGTATGGTGCTGGTTTGCACTGGGGTGAGAACAGGTACAGAGAGGTACGAGTAAAGGGACGAGGGCTGAAAGAATTAAAATTATGGCCATGGAGTGGTTTTAGTCTCAGGACTCAAATACAGTCATCCTAGTCAAAACAAATGTTATGATGGCCACTGAGACATTGCTGTAGTACAGAGAACGTACAGTAAGTGTTATCTTGGTTAGTACTTGACAGTGGGATGCAAGGGAATGAACAGCTCTTGTTTACATGTCAATACTAGGCCAGTATATCTACTGTAATGTACAGGACTGAGGCAGTACTCACTACACAGTACGCAGGGCTTTGCTTCATTAATAAGTATTAAAATAAACATATATCAGGGTAAATATTGATTGAGTTTTATATTGTTTTTCTTTTCTATTAAAGACACGTCTGTAGTAAAAATATAGCACTATATTACATGATATTTATTTTCTAATTTATTTCTAATTTAATATCCAAAACACTAAATGCAAATGGCTGTATCATTCCCATTAATTAGACTAAGAGAAAGAGTAGACACCAGACACACACATATATATATATAAATATATATAGTAAATATGCACACTCACACACGCACACACACACACACACACACCCTGGTCATTAATGGTTACCTGTGGGCAACAATCATCAATGATGTGAGTGTGAACTAAGATAAAAACACACTAAACCCACAACCCTTTATGGGTTGCACTCCTTCAAAATAAAAGCCCAGATGAAAGATGATTCTTATTTGGTTTACTATTTCATAGCAATTTTTGTAACAATTTGTCACAATAACTATGAACAAAATGTATGACTATCAATGTCTTCCACTTTCAGTTATTTATTTTTAAGAACTATATCTTAAGGTGTGAAATAGTAGTTTCTCAAACATCTTTCCTCTGAGCTCTAGTAAAGGTTACAGTTGAGAAAATAAATCAAATATGTAGGGAGCAATTGAATCCATATACATATTAGCATGTGATCAAATTGCATCAGTCATGCAAATCGGATTTTTTCTTTCTGCACTGCGAGAAGTAAAATAGCATCGGACATTCACTCAGATTGAATGGCCCCCAGTTAAGAAAACAGGCATTTCACCTGGCATGCATGCTCTTTAGTGAAAAAAAGAACTAAATCAAAACTATTCCACACACATTGCTGCCCAAATCTGAGATTTTACAGATGTGTATATCCAAAAAAAAATTTCCATCATGTCAAGGTGCAAACTGGTGAATAGGAGTTTTAGAAAGCATGAAAACCTCATATTGTGAGCAACAAGGCAAGCATCAAACATCTTATGTGATAGGTGTCATAGCATGCAGTTACCAAACAGCATGAAGAGGACGATAATCAAACAAAAAGGCATAGCCACTGCAGTACAGTTATAGGGACAGGTACGTAGATGCAGACGGTTGCAGTAACTTCTGTGCAGTTGGATTGTTTCTCAAACACCAAACTGACAGGAAGTGACCTCACTTAAGAACATCTACTCGAGAGACGCACGAGCATGACTGTACATGGTGGCTGAGTCGCTCAGAAATGCACACACGAGCACTCATACATTCACACACAATCACTCCCTTCTGAGGTGGTATGCAGACACACACACACACACACACATACATACACACACATATACATACACACATACATGCACAGATGGATATACATTTAGCACTGACAACATGAGAGGGTGATGGAATGCAAAAGTGAAATGTGGAGCACGTAAACTAAACTTCACTTTGGATACACTTAATGCTATCCAAATTCAAAAGCTCCATGCCTTTTCCTAGTGTGTGAAGTGATAAGAAAATAAAACTGGTGAAGTGCTGCTGGTGTAATAAAACCATGAGAAAAAAAACATGCTGTTATATCAGCCATTGCCTACAGCAAGGACAGTTAATCAGTCGATGTATTCCTAATTGTAAAACAACAGATTATCAGTGCTTGTCAACACCACATCTGATGTCTAAGATATGTGTACTCCTCATTGATTCTGCGGCAAAGAACCACAAAGTACTTGTTCTGGCAATGATTAAAAAAAACACCAATGAGTGGTAATACTCGTCAAAGCTAACAAACAGTAGGGTAGAACTGAGCAACACTGAAAAAGAACTGAGGAAATGTGAGGAAAAAACTAAGCAAAAGATTTGGTTAAGGACAAAACTGAAAAGATCAAATAAGAGGTAGATATGGAGAGGGTGGGTGTTGGCCTTGGTACACCGACAACAGCAAAGACAAGGAAACAGCACTTCTACAAACACGTCCAATTTATCTATCCTCTCTGCCTGCAAAGAAGTTAGTGCATTAAGCACAAGGGACACCATAAAAAAAGAGTTAGAAAAAGAGGCCTGTGAGATAGTGTTTGGAAAAATATCCTTGGGGAAACTCCCAAAGTCAGAAGCTTTAAAGTGGTGGAGATTGGGTGGAACTTTGGAAGTAAGATAAGGTAGAGGGCATACCGCTTTCGGCTTCTGCAAACAACAAGAAAAAATCTCAAATCAAACAGTTATCATGAACATAAAAGAGGAGGAGAGTATAAGTGCTTCTCAGTCTGTTTACTAGCTATGTTGTGCATGTGATGCAACTATGTGCAGTACAAATCACTCATTTCCTGCTTGTCCGATGATGCGGTCCTTGCACCTAAAAACGACCGTTATATGACTAGTATAAGAATTAAACTACAGAAAAAGTTGTGGTTATCCATTATTAAGTGCATAAATGGCACAGAATGAACAATCAGCACTCACTGTAAAATGTGTTCTTCCAAAAATAATAATAAAAAATAACTCAAAAAACTTAGCCTGCTGGTATAAATAAATAAAATCATATCATGTCAAAATCTTAATACTGAATTTGGTTTCTGCTACTAGTGACCATCTAAAAAAAAACACCAATAACCACACAACCTCGTCAGTACACAGAAACATTTGACACAGGTGAATGGGGAAGGGAGGGTGGGATTTGGCAACTGAGATTACTGAAAAAATAGTACTTTGTGTTGTTATTGGCAATAGAACCAACACTGGTGCAGAGTTAGTGGCAATCATACAGACTGAACAGTGACAGTAGAATCAAGTCGAGGAAACATGTGACACAATATTTAAAAGCTGTTATTATTTTTTTTTAAATCAAGGTGGGTTATTAAGGTTCCTGTGCAGCTCTGTGAAACTACACATAATTTTAGCCACACAAAAATGAAACATTCTATGACTGTGTGTAGCCACACATTCAGCTTTTATAAAATCTCAACTATTGACTTCAAATTTGATCAAACTAATGTAAAGTGACATGAAGATCAACTTCGATCAAAGCTGCAAAGAGGATTTGAGGAAAAAGAATACAAAACATTTTATTAGAACATTGACCTCACACAGTGTTTCTACAGTCGTACCTGATGTTAGGGGGGAAAAAAGATCCACTTTACAAACCTGCTTTCTCTCTGCTCGGACTTGTATTCAATGGCAATGAGCAACAGCTTCAACTTCACATAACACAGCCTGTAAAAGAAGGGCACTCATTAGAAACGAAAAAGCATACAATCTGATGACTGATGTGTTGAAAACACCTTTGACTTCCACACTATTAAATTTGTCCTTCTTCACTTCAAACATCTTAGCTTCCCTCCACTGACAGTGGGCTTGTTGAGTTGGGAAAGAGTGATACTTACTCGCAGACAGTGGGGAAGGAGAGGCCTACAAAGGCACTGGACAAATACTCTGTGTACATCTCATTAGCCACTCCTTCAAGGTAATACTTCTGCCATGTGTCCTCCTCAATCTGACGAAAAACAAGCATGGAAATGTCACATAAGGATAAAAAAACGAACTTTTTTTCCTTCCACTTGCAGCCCAATGTGGTCTGCAGATGTTCCACTGCACAACATCAGGCTGGTCATTATAAGCTGATCCATCATTTTTATGACATGAGAACAGTTCTTTGATAGAGGCAAGCACCTCTTCAATTTCTGCACCACAGAAACACTGAACAGATTCCACATGACATGTCACAATAAAATATGATGTGCCAGAATGACTGAAAACGCACTAATAGAACTCTTTCTCTGGACAAAGACGTCAAAGTTTCCCAAGGAATGTACCATTTGATAGATCTAGTCCATCTGTCAGCAGAGAACCTACTGTATCCACTCATGTTAACCTCATCTCCAATCCCTTAATAAATCATCTCATGTACAAAAAAGCAATGCAAGAATTCATTCATCCGTCATACTTCAGTCTGTTCATCAGATGGACAGATTCAGACGAGGCAAGTTAATCTTGTCCTCTATGTTACCTCAATGAAGGACCTCATAGAGAAGAGGTTGGCTAGCATGGTCGACAGGCCCTGGGCCAGACAGCTCTGGGCAATGAAGCCTGCCTTCAACTCCGCCAGACAGATAGCATCGTCACCTTCCTTCCAGTTCCAGCTTGGAATGTTCAGCAGATGGGCCTTCATCACATGACAGACGGGGAGAGGTCACCGAACACAGGAAAACATGCAAATGAGTTTTTTTTTTCTTAAATCAGTCAGACATTTTGGGAAATTACAGAGTTGATGTTCTCATATCAGTGTAATAAATATAGAGCTAAAATAAGTTGTAAAACCACCTATTTACACTTTGCACACACATTCCCATTGCAAATTAATCCTAAAGACATCAAAACAGTGAAGGAACACATTATGTACTAAAATAATTCTGAATGAGAATATGTTTAATATTGTAGATGCTTCTGTAGAAGCTGCTGTAGAAGCCACATTTTGATCTGATGACATTCTCCCTCTTTGCAGCAGTGTGAAAATCAAGGCCTGGCTCATGCAGTCTTCTCTGAACAGTTGATGAGATGTATCTGCTACTAAAGTATTTAAGTGAGCTCTGATCTAAGTGCTATTAATGTGTTGTTTCTGAGGCTGGCGACTCTAATGAACTTATCCTCTGCAGCAGAGGCAACGCTTGGTCTTCCTTTCCTGGCATTGTCCACAAAAGAGCTAGTTTCATCAGAGCAGTTGGTAGCTGCCTATATGTCTTAACATCATTTTTCTTTACTTAGTTAAGTGGTAGCAAAATGGGGCTATTCACCATAGAGAACTGTGTATGTACCACCCCTACCTCCGCACAACACATCTGATGGTGTCAGACAGATTAAGAAGACAAGAAATTCCACAGGTTTGCAGGTGAACAACCCTCTGAGTCATTCTGCCTTGTAATGGGGGTTATAGAGGAGTCAAGATGAGAACAAAGCAATCACTTCTTACCTTATTGTGATACTGTAGCATCTGTGTGATTATTCTGATCTTGGGATGGTAGTTCTTGATGGAAATGACCCTTAAGAACAAGGACGCAAGTAACAATTAAATCTACACAACACATCTGGTCAAATTCACCTCATGTGTAAAGTCCAGATGGACCCATTACCTCATGATGTTGGAGGCATCTTCAGCATCAGGATCTGCACAATATTTGTTGGCTAGGATTAGGCAGGCATCTGCTGACTCGATCTGACCAGAGAAAGAAACAGTAACATTTTAGTTCTTTCTCACATAAAGTTTAATCTCATCACATAAATACTTTCATTCCTCTATTCTATCTCTGCCTGTTTTTCCTCCAAAATTACTTTTGTACAACTGAATATCATTTTTAACCACTCAAATTTGAGTTCAACAATTGCTGTCTACACTTTTTGTTGGACTTTATCTCTCTCTGAGTTTTGTCCCCAGTGGTACCTTCACTCGGGCCAGATCGTGAGGGTTGAGAACAGATCCCTGGTAGAACTCTACTTGAGTAAAATGACGTTTGAACAAGGCTTCCAGCTCAAGATTAGGGGAAATACTAGCACACAGAGAAAAGAGGAGAAAGATTAGCACATGTATGGATATCTCACAAAACTGTTGCTAATCTACATGTGGTAAGAAAGGGGGAAAAAATAACTTACTTATGGAGAAAAACAATTTCTACATTGACATCATCCCTGTCCTTGTGTAGGAAGTCTTTGAGGAAGTTGGAGACACTTTCGAGGGTAATATGACCACAGACCACAATATGCCTGGAAGGGGGCAAGAAATCATCTTGAGTGGGCAACATAAATCACTGCAGACACTGGCATGTCTCCCAAAGATAATCAGTTAAACCAAAGCACTCTAAAACCTAACTCAAATAGAGATGAAAAAAAACTATATACATGTCAAGAAATGTCTTTTCAAAGCAAACAAGTAACTGACTTATATCTTTTTTGCCATAAAAGTGTATATTTTCCCCCATGTAATGAAAGTGGTTAAATTCTGCACGACAAGTGCAATCAAACACTCAACTCTGAACCACTTTAGAAAATCTAAGATATAATCATAGAGCCCACAGTGGTTGGATTGTCATCCGTTCTCAATATAAAAACTGTCCCTTCGGCCAAACCACCCCTTTGTGAACTGAATGGATGTTGACAAAGACATGTACATCAATATGCTCATGCTTTTATACAGAGCATTACTAAAACTCTCAAAATGATTTGGAGGCCTGTGGTTGACAAAAACTCTAAACAGGGCCTCAGAGTATTTGACAGATCCCTGGCGAGATCCAGCAGTGCGTTACAGCAGAGGGTTCTGTCAGGCACTGCACGGGACTGATTACAGCCACCAGGAAGTCAGAGGTTGGCTTGGTGCAGCTTTGAGGTTGAGGCTGAAGCATTTTGTGTCCTCTGACTGCACTGTGATCAAGTTCAAAGGTCAGTTTTATATTTACACGTCAACCTTGATAATAAGTCACTTGTGTGGTCAGCATTGCAATGATGAAACTTGTGGTGCTTCTGTAATTGTTGTATTTTAGTGTCCTGGGAGCAATAGTTATTTCTAATGTTTAAAGTTATTTTTTATTAGTTTAAACAGTCACAAAATAACTAATATGATCACAGGAATGTAAGAAAATAACAGACATGAGCTAAACAATCTTTCACTTGGTATTCATTGATATTATAAAAACGTTTAAAACTTTTAAATTATTGCCCTTTGATATAATCGTGTGTTTAAGACACTTAATAGGATTGACTTGCAGGCTGAGCTACCCTGCTGGACTTTAGAGTTAAATGCCACGTGTGAAGTCCTATTGCCAAAAGTTGCTCAGTAGAATCCAGCCCTTATATTGACATGGATTAGTGCGGACACTCGACAGACTCCCTAATTACCCTACCAAGACCTGTAAGGCAATCTGTGTAATGACAATGGCCTTATCCACTACTTGATGTGCCAGGAGACAATTGAACCACTTTAGATTTGAGTGCCTGGGTACCAGACAGCTTTGCACTTAACACTGTGTGTATTAAATTACTTTTTCCTAAAATAAAATAAAGCACTGTGGTCACATTAGTTCACTGTGGAAGTTCTTATCATTCCACTAGATTTGTTATGACAGGTTTCCTTCAATCCATTATCATGGTCTTACACACAAGAAGGAAGCTCTGGCAAACACATTAACCTTTAAACCTTGATGTCTAAAATTGTATAGAACATTACTGAAATCTGACTCAGTCTGGCAGCTTTGAAGGAAACAACGATATTTATTGATGTTAGATGAGAACCATAGTCCAGATGACTGAGTGTGTTCTCCCACCCTGTACCAGATGGGCCTGGTAAGGGACTGAACTCAAGTGGACTTGGCAAAGTGATGTTTCAGAGGCATTGAGAAATGACAGTTTGTGGAAGTTGCAGGACATAATGGCCTTCGCAGATGTCGTCTATGTCCTTTAAGAGAATCTAATGAGCAGTCGTGATTGCATGGTTGGCCACTGTGGAGCAAGAGGCCCTGTGGTCTTACAAGTTGATGAGCTGGGATGTCTGTGGGCATCCAGCAGTATTTGGCACAAGATGTTTCTCATTTCATAAAAAGTAATAAAAAAAATCCTTTTGGAGTATCCAGATGCCCCTCTCTGAGGGTCCAGGATACAGATTTATAAGGCGTATTATTTGGTATGTGTGGGTTTAACATTAAATTGTGAATGTTAAACACACATAAAGCACGAGCCTTCAGTTAAAAACGTATGTGCACAGCATGTACGACGGACATGTGTGCAAGCGCTCAGAGCAATCGCACGAGAGAGCATGTGGCACTGTCTTTGTCTGCATCAGCAAGGCTAATATTTCTTCCCCTTTTTCAAGCCACTAATTCAAAGCTCTGTATTTAAAATGGAAATATTCACTTTAGTCCATGGGCCAAACAAGATGCCGGTACCACCCAAGGTGACAAAGGTTTCTTATACTTAAAAAAACAAAAAAAAACAAAAAAAAAACAGGTCTGTGGTCAACATTTTGGTGTGATAACTCCATTGAAGTCACAGCTAAATTATTGTTATCAGCTGTTAAAGTTACCCTCCCCCGACACTGGTTCATATCTTGGCATTGGCCCTTGTTAAAGACAAATTTCAATGATTTATATTATGTTTGATGTTGATGTTTCTTTCGTATATACTTTTGACAAGTACAGAGGACACTGGAGCCTCAAGTGAGACATTTCCGTAATGGTCTCAGTGAGCCGAATGCATCAAACATTGAACCACAACTCTGTGACTTTCCTAACTGTAACCCTAACCCTAATTTTAACCCTAAACTAATAGTCCACAATATAGAAGTAGACTATATGGAAATAGATTAAAAATGCTCAAAGCAGGACATTTGTATTGTTTAGTTGTTAATGAGTCTGTTGTAACAGGGAAAGTCCACCCTGCTTTAGTGCAAACGGGTGGTATTGCAGGAATATTGCCAGTGCAATTAATGTACTTAATACAGAGTAAATAGACAAGTCAATGTAGTAATATATACAAACAATTACTTATTCAAGTTGTAACATCACTGTGAGATAAATAATTATCCTATATTGCTATTGATTAGAACAAATGAGTGAGAATGAGATAAAATGAGTGTAATGGGCCAATACCAAGCTATATACCAGTGTCATAAATGCATTTTTTTTCCATCGGGGGAACCAAAATGTTGACTACTACTTGTTTCTTTTTAAAAAGGACAAGCAACCTTTGCCACCCCGAGTGGTACCGACATCTCGTCTGGTCCATGGACTACTTGACAGACATCCAGAGCTCATTAGCTAGCTATACGGGTAACAGGAAAAGGATATAATAGATAATTCTGACCATTAATAATTTCTTCAAGAACAAACAACCCTCCCACATGTGTAAACCCAGTTGCACACTACAATTTAAAAAAATGATAAAGAAGAAACAAACAAATATTGCACTTCAAGGTCACAGATATTTTTGCAAGAAAACCATACACAACACCCCAAACAAAAAAAAAAAAAACTGTGGCACACAGTCACATTAAATGCAAAGGGGTATATCAGAGCGTGCATACAAAACATGCAGTCTAGAAACATCCCAGAAAAAGAACACAGAAACACAGAAAAAGAAATTAACAAACAGAGAGCTCAAACATCAGCAACAGGGGTCACTCACTTGGTACTGCTCTAATCCTTAGGTCAGTGATGAAACTTACGGCAAGAGCCACCATGAAAATCAAGCAATTTAAGTTCTCATTTTACCTTTTAGGGGACATTTACAGCATTAAGCAACATCTACTATATTCATGTCAAGAATCAACAAGGCAATGATAAGCTCAGAGGGGTGTATGTTTTACCACTATGTGTCTGTGTGTCCATGCCTGACCATATGGGAGCCTCTGGGTCTGCACGCCTAACCCTCACAGAGGTGCGTGTCAGAGTTCAGCCAGGGTTGAAGTCAGTTTCCGTGCCAACCCCTCTGTTGAAGTCGTGGCTAATGGAAACCATGGAGTCATAATGGAAACCACAGCAGCGGGCGCCAACAGAACGCAACACTCGTCATTATTATGTCAGCGAATACAGGCTGAGAGCTGTCACTGCACTCATGGGTGTATGCTACACTGCACCGATTACTATAAGCAACACTACCATGAAACAGAACTCCAGCACGGATCCAATGTGAGTCCACCTCACTTCCAAATAACCTTGAAGAAGGCCTGTTTCAAATGACAGCCAGGCGCAGAGATGAAACAGGGGCTACATTTTAAATAGTCTACAATATATCATGACCTCATTGTTTGTGAGCTCTGTAATCAGTCAGATACGTGTAATCTCCTAATCTCATTTCCATGATAGAATTTTTTTTGTATGTGTGCTGACAGCTGCTAAACGATATTGCACTGAACCCCAATGACTAAACCCACATGACACATTTTTAATATGTGTCAGGTCCTGCACATACATATCTAAATGATCATGCCAAAGTCTGGTGCCACTCTAAGCCTGTGTGTTGAGTGGGTATCTTCTGATTGTTTCCATATGTTTGCAGTGTAAGCAGAAAGAGAGATGGAAGGTGGCTTGGAAGGAGAAAATAAAGTGTGTGGAAGAAACTATCCTCCGTTTTGACAAGGGCTTCTCTCAGCACCCATCTGTGAGTCTGGGCTGAGGTCACTGGCCAAACATAACATTTCATCAATCTTATCTCTATGACAGGCAAACATTATTGAACAAAGGCTTTTTTTTCTTTCAATGCCTCATTCTACTGCTGACTCCACCGCAATCTGTCCCGCTGAACACAGTGACTGAAACCAATAAAAGTAAGATTGGAAAAGAGAGTGAGAAAGAGAAGACAGCAGATAGCAGCAGATGCCGAGTGCTAGAAAAAATGAGAAGAAAAGAGAAGAGGAGAAAAGGAGACTACACTCCCTGTTCTGAACACACCACATATGGATTAAAATAAATCTGTGTGCTGACTATCAGTTAGGTTTGAGCCGTAAGGGGAAGAGGACAGTACTGCACAATAAGCACTGTGGTATTCTTGTACAAACAGTAAAATGACCACAGTGTCACACTGGAGCCTCTGCTCTGAGAGGCCAAACACACATGTACATAAATACAGGAGCCTCTAGAGACAAACTCCAACCAACCACACAGACACAAGAACCGGGGCAAGCACCGGGAAACCAAGCAGGCAAAGCAAGCCAAAAGCAATTGAGAGCCTCCAATGGGAGCGAGGCATCCAGCATTCAGGGTGTGGGAGCTGACTGAAGATCAGGGCCAAAGTAATGTCAAGCATTGATGATGCGATGTGCTAGCGGTGACGGACAAGAGGAGGATGACTTCTTCATCGAGTTTGCCATCAATGAAGAAACCACAAGACTGCAGGTCATAGAGAACATGCTAGATATGATGCAGTAAAGAAAAGTAACCACATAAAGCATGCAAAACAAACAACAAGAAAAAAAAACAAGAAAAGAAATAGTATCCTGCAATGGTCATTGAGATTGATGATGCTTAACAAGACCACCAATAATAATGCACTTGCAGATGTTTAGATTTTTCTGCTTTCTTGTAGGAAAATTCTTTAAAATCGGATAGTAGGGATTTCATGACTATTTTGGTTTTACTTTGGATCCTCATTTAACCCTACAGGCAAGGCTGTATTGACACACTGGGCACAGATATGTTGCATAGAAGCACCACAGGTAGCAGAAAGAGCGGTAAGTCTAGTAGTCATGAAAGCTCTATTTTCCAAATTAAATTAAAGCGCAACACAGGATGTTTCAAGGAGGACAAAGAAAGAAAATGAACAGCACACAAATGACTGCAGGAAAGCTCTGAATGAAGGACAGACAGAGGCAGATCCAGAAAAGTTAGAGAAGACAGAGCAGGACAGAGAGAGAGAGAGAGAGAGAGAGAGAGAGAGCGTAAAGGGGCATGGGAGATGTGTGTCCTAATGGCCAAGGTCTCCAGTCACGCAGTGTGACTTGATGTAATGCAACTTTTAACTGTACTTAAGTTTGACTGTTCTAAAAAGATAACTTAACCCCCAGTGACTATAAACTTCAGGGGGTGCACTTGAGTCACACAACCACACCTTGTCTGGATTTCAACTTACTTTCTGCCTCGTGTTGAGTTATAACTCCCTCCGTATTTCTTCCGATTAAGGATGAGAGCAGCAATTTCTGGCACGTAGCGAGCAAACATGGCCTACATGCATGGAACAGAAAAAAGAAAGAGGCATGCAGAGAGGGTTCTACCGCACACAGAAAAACAGCAGAACCATCTGGAATACTTACTTTCTCCCATTAACCGCACTATAGGAACCACCATATTTCTTGCGGTTTCCTATTAACTCTATGATTTCAGGGACGTAGCTGGCAAACATGGCCTAAGGAGAAGATAGGAGACAGAAGAAGAGACTAAAAAAGAGACTACTACGCCGCAAGAGTGGGTTTGTGGGGAAACTGGTGCATGAATCCAGATTTTTGAGAGTAGAAAAATATTACTTTGCTGCAAAGCATCTCTCTCATCAGCTTGCTAAACGTCCCCAAAAAATGAGAGAGATCATTATATATCCAAAAAGAGAGAAAAAAAGTAGCCCTGGTAATTTCAGGTTAATGTATGCATTTGGCCAGCGAGCAACAATTTTGTCACAGCTGCTGAACCGTCAGTCTGTGATAGCACCCAAAACCTTTCTGATTAGCAGATTTAGATTTTTTTAAGAGGAGAATAAAAACCTATGTGCCATGTTTTGTCCAACAAACACAGATGATCTGGCAGGTTGATTTGAATAGGCCTACCTGATGGTCCACAGCTGCAAAACACATTAAGACTCATTTGTTGGGCTAGAAAATGAGCTGGATGCATTTTGCAAAGTCTCACACAGCCTGCTATTCTAGCAGAGGGTTTACATGTACCAGCTAACAGCGGAATAAACTGACAATAGTCATTTAAGATCTAAACTAAGAAATAAATAGGTGCCCCTGTCCTTATAAATACATGCTTAAATCATGCTTGGAAAATGTCCCCATACTATACAGGGAATAATGTGACATTATGTGATTTTGATATGATCGCTGGCTTTAAAATACCTCCAGACTGGAGTCATTACTTAGCCGCTGCTGCTGATAGGAAGCAGGCTAAGGCACAAGGATAAAGACTTCCAGAGCTCTCAGCACTGAGAATAACAGGAACTCTATCACCATGGCCACACTACTGTACACATCCACACAGCTGTAGGTCATCAGTACATAGCTGCCCAAGTCCTCCATTCTTTTTAAAAGAATATGGAGAAGTACGTGCGTCTCGAGTGCTTACAGGTGTGTACAGCCCCATGCAAGCTTGCGTGTACTGCACTAGAGGCAGCCCAACAGGATGCTAGCTCAGAGGAAGGTAAGAGGGAGGCTGCTGTTGCTATGGTAACAGTCAGGCCGGCCTAAGCCTCATCTCCCTGCCCCTGTGTTTGTTGGAATTGTGGGAAGGGACACGGAAGGAGGGGTGTCCTGAAACCGCAACTGCTTTTAAGAGAACAATAACAACATTATCAGACAAAAGCTTATACTCTAATTAAAACAAATACAGGAGAGACACATAAGGGATAGGGGACAAAGACCTGCAACTACAGAAGACAAGATACAGTAGGCTAAACAGAAGGATACAACTACACTGTGACGAAGAAGGTACAGGTACGGGCAACATAGTTCTAACCATTAAAATAACACTAAAATATCATAAAATATACATATTTATAAACAACTATTATTAAAATTAACATTATTATTGGGGATACAACAGTAACATACAGCCTACTGAGGGGAATAGGAAGGATATAACAGGGAAACGGGGAGTAAAGAAAAGTCTGATTTTACCAAACCACCAAGGATGAAGAAGACCATAAACAGGCGCCCCAAGGTGGTTTTTGCATAGACATCCCCATAGCCGACCGTAGACATGGTCACCATCAGTAAGTAGACACATTCCCAATAGGATAATGACTGGGAATTTTGGAAGTTTTCCCAAGGATCCCCTGAGTTTTCCACCTGAAACAGAGATGGGAGCGGGAGACGATGACTTGACCATTTTGTAAATAGGGATCTGCCAAATAATTAATCCAGCCACAAATGCTCCTGTAGTCATTTCTCAGTGAGTCTCCTGTTCTTTATATACTGGGCTTTGACTACCATCTAGTGGTAGGAGAGGGATTTGTACTTTATGAGATGTGGAGCACAGACACAAACACAAACATATATACACGTATACAGAGTGTATAGGCAACTGGGAGGTGCTATGTAGTGATTTCTTTATTTATTATCAGTTTATTTAACATCCTTGTTTTTAAGAATGCATAACTTGGGACACAGATCAGTATCACCACCAATACAAACTTTACAGTGAATGCTTGCCTCATATTTCACAATATAAAAAGGACTTCAACGCACATGTACTGTACAAATGCGTACTGAGGTATAGAGACTACAACCTTACTAAAAGTGAAGCTCTGTTACCGGGTAAATATGCTTAATGTCCTATCTGAATGAGTCATAATATGTTAAGCCAGCTTTACATTTTAACACTTCTGGTCTTTTCCTGTTAAATGTGTTTGTAGTAGAATAACTGATGTAAAGTCTGCAGCCGACACAGACAAAATGCCTGTAAATACACCACATTTTCACAACACAACACTTCCCTGCTGGCCTGATTCATCTTTTCTATAAATCAACAGGGTAAATGCCAATAAAGAAAAAATAATAACAGGAGACTTTCTGACTCACTGGACCTGAGAGGCCCTCATCACTTACCAAATGTATGAATCCAGCAGCTGTGAGCCATGTGCTTATAAAGATGGAACACAGGTTCACCAGCTTGATGGAATTGCTGAGTGGAAGAAGAGTCATTAACACTTCTGAAGACCACATTGACTCATAAATAAAGGTTCAATTCAAGTAACACAGACTATAACACAGATGGAGGGATTTGAAAATGAGGAATAAAAATATAGGTAGGTTGGTAAAATATTATTAGAGAGAATGTAAGTAAAATAATAGACTGGAAGGAGATTTTCAAAACAATCATTGTGGAGAAACTACAAGTGTAGAGTTTCTGTACATACTATAATTACCAGGTTTTATGCCAGAAACCTGATTTATAACAATTGACTGTGTTTATTTTTCGTAGAGAAATTAGAAAAAACATATTCTTACCTTGTTTTCAAGATATTCAAGAATTGTAAAATTTCTGAGAACTGTATCAATCTCAGCGCTCTCAGGAATCTTAAACCTGTGTGAAAACAGAAAGACAAAGAGGGGGAACAGAGGAAGAACAGGATCAACATGTGGTAGAAATGTAAGGGTCACACCTGTGGAGGTCCACAGCAGAATGCAGCATTTAGAGCACAGAAGCATGTGATGTAAAGAACAGAAGAAAATGGGGAAAAAACTGACTCTGTTGTAAATGAGTAATGATTTATGCATTTTGAACATGTCAGTACAGCACTGTGTGGCATGAGTGTCGCTCTGAATCACAAAGCAGCTCTCACAGGGGATTACAGAACAATGTGACACCTGCCTCATTGTCTTTTTACGTAACATGTCTCATCCCATGGAACATGTGTGTGCTCATGGTGCATACTCAGACTGTGTGTGATTCAAACTGAGAGGATCTATACAATCAGATGTAAGACAGTCACAAGAGGCATCTCTGTTTGGACACAACTCGTCCACATTGACTGAAACTAACGCTCTTACCCCAGTTGGAGAGGACGTGCAGACAGGACCAAACTGAATGGTAGAACCCAGTCTGCCCTCCCTTCTCCTCCTGCCCATGATGGCCCTGCCTCACCCTGTAGCCATTCTGAAAAAGATCGCCACAGGACTTCTTCCGCCTCCAAGTCTCTCGGAGGGTGTCCAAATTAACATCACTGAGTGTACGACGGTACACAAGCAGCTTAGGAGGAATCATCGTTTTCAAAATAAATCCCGTCCAAAGAATTCCAAAAAAAATACAGCAAGATTCTCCTTTTCTTTAAAAAAAGCTAATCCTCACTGATGCTGCACCACCAAGGTTCCTTGTAAAGAGAAACACCTAAATGAAATCAGTGGTCACTGCTGAGCTCTGATAGACAGCTTGGATTCATCGTGTCTCTCTTGTCAGGGAGTGTCTCTGTGAACAACATGTCAGCTCTAATATAGGTGTTTTTTCTCATTTCTGATACAGTGCCTTTAATCCCTGCAACCCAAACAGATTTACCTTTTCCCCTGCCCCTTTTAGTGCTTTATTATTAACCCTTGTGAAACCCTTTCCACATCAACACACAGCTGGGTTGATCTTAATTAAAAAATGAAAAAAAATTGAAAAAATAAACCCTACCGAGGGATTAACATAGATAAAAAATATTGCAGAACAAAAACAATAATCCTTACTTAAAAATGAGTGTCCTGTTTTCACAGGGAAATTTCAAACAACTCTGCCTGACATGGAAAAAAAGCTGTCCGCTGATGGATCCTCTCTCTATGCTGTTCAGTCGCAGGCCTATGAAAAGGCTTTTTTTTAAATAAAAACTACTTTACAACTGCTTAAATCATCTTTTATGTGCCCAGCTGAATGCCATGCTTAAGGGCATACCGTAGAATCCAAATCATCAAACCATGCCCCGGTTACTAGTTACTAAATAATATGAGATCTTTATTAATTAACTTGACTTTTAGCCTCAACAGCTACACTGAAAAAGTGGGCATTCTGAGTACAAAAATCCCATAAACAGCCAGTGACGCAGTAATTCAGGCTTCTGCAACTCCCTCATTTAGTGTGAAGCATCTGTGTTTGTGTTATACTGTACATCTGTTTGTGTCTTGCATTCAGCACTTAGTGGAACCAATATGTGTTCACACCATCACATCTAAGGCCTCACTTCCAAACTGGGGACCAAACACTGCAAAAAAAAAACAACACTATCCTTCCTATGCACAAGTATCGCAATCTGAATGCATGTGTTTGTGTTCAAAAAAACAACAACAAAAAAACTGAATGAAATCCTGGTCCTTTGAGCACATGTTCATGTATGAGAAAATCTCTTTCGCACACACACATCACACACACGTGTCAGCTCGCCAGATGCTCATTCAAAAAGGGGTTTCCGGTCACTCTTACTCCATTGAGCCTTTGCAAGCCAGCACATGCCCTCTATGTCACGTGTTCTGGCAGGGCAGGCTACTCGGACCTTTTATCAATCAGCAGTCTGGGATGGTTCATCTGGGATAATACTGACGGTCACCCCAGCCAGGATTAGATTATACGATGCTACACTGCTCTGAACACGCACACACACACACAGCTGCAGATCACTGGCTCATTCATGCAGAGTGGACATCACACACAAACTCACACACACAGTTTACACCAAACGTATAATGTAACTTCCTGCTTGTACAAAATTTCAACACGTGAGACGCCTGGCCAGAGCAAAGAGGCTTAAACCTCCTACAAATTTATTTTCCTCCCCTGTGTACATGGAGGCGTCCTGCCAGTGGCTGAAGGGCCATATAAGGCACATGCACTCATGCCCATGTCAGGTACTGTAAGCCTCTTTCAGCAGGAAAACACAGGGGATCAACACACACTGTGCTAAAACGCCACTAGGAGGCAGTAGCAGGTTTGATAAAAAGCTATGCCTGAAGGCTGTTACTGTACATGCTCAGTCCCACTACAGGCTCATATAGGATGCTGCACTATACACTGACTACACACACAATATTCAAATATTTGATAATACATTCATACGATGCAATTTCCTAAGTCCTTCTATCTACACCAATAATGTGCCATAACATTAAGTCAGAGGGTTTGGAGAGGTTAGGCTCAGTAGTTTCAGGATGTACACACATCTTTCCAACAGCCACATGCTAATCTCACACTGCTTGTACTCTCTTGGGAGCAGGTTCAAGTGCTTAAAGGAGATTAATTCCTTTTTTTCCATGGAAGGAACTTTACATGCACCCATACACCGGCTGCACATCATTCCCCTCCTCTTAATCAATGTCCAATTTGCAGAAGCGGGGAGAACATGACTTGCAATGCACACAGCATATACTTTCTCGGGTGCAGAGTGGGCGAAGACTCAACCAATGCACCACAGAACCTTAATTAGCAGTCATTTTATTAACCAAGCACACCTCTACTACAACTCACACGACTTCAGGTGCAGGACCGACAGGAGTAAAATGCCTGTAATTATGATGTATTAGACTGGTGTGTATTCCCTAGTAGTAAAGAAAGAAAGAAAGGACTAATCCATTGGGAATGAGGAGCACAATACACATTCTTAACAACCACCCTGGCTTCTTCTAACAAAGCCTGTTAAGGAACAGTATATACACTTAACTAAATGAAAGTAGCACCGACTATGGATTAGCCCATTATAGTCCTGTCAAGCTTCTTAGTGGAAGTGCAGAAAGACATATATAAAGGATAGGAAGCAGTCATGGCATTTATTTATCAGTGAGCCTTAAATGTTGCAGCAGATCAGGAATAAGGGACTGTTTCCTGACTTTTAAGTTTCCTGTCACAACAGGGTACCATGTGGTTTTATTTAACATATAAGCAGCTAATTGTGATTCCTGCCCTTGTCAGATCCTGAGCATTAGCAGACACTTCCAGCTCTGCATTAGTATTCTGAGAGCTATCAGCAGCCTGTTAGGGTACACCATATCCTACTGCACATCTACACACTGTTAATTTTATAACTGAGGCTTTGCAGCACATTATGAAGCCTTTAACACATGGACAAGAACATGACCAGTAAACATGAACTTAACTCACACCAGTGGGAGTTCTGTTACTACTACAACATGTACGCTAAAATAAACATGCTCTAATGTTTAAGGGAGATGCCACCTGATCTGTTTTCATGGCAAAAATACTTCTTGAAAGTTCCTCCCATTTCAAAATAAGAGTAATAAATATGCAAATGGAAGTCTGGAATCTAGGGCATCTTTCAAAAACAATGCCTATTATAGTCAGATATTGTTTATACGCAACAACTCACACTGCAGCTAAAGGTGTCTGCTTTCTATGTCACCTCCATACGCAGGATATTTAATAATCACAGAAAAGCAGCAGCCAGACCACCATTTCAGAGTCTTTCATCATCCTCATCAAGGCCTTATCACCAACAGTTTTCTCAGGATGAGACGAGTACACCTTACATCATGAATGCCAGAAACCAGATTACTTGACTTGGCCATATCTAATTCATTACACAACGCGTTTCCTGTGATATCCGTGGGCTACTGTGAGCTTCTTAAGAAGCCTCAATCAAGCCAGAGATCACAGTTTTACACTACTTCACAGATTAAATCTTTCTAGCCAACATGTGAAACAAGGAGAGACCAACTATGACCAACTAATTCCACATGTTTCTTTCCTCAACAGATATGTTCACAGCAGAATTTATAACTTGTTACAAAACAGATATCTATCACAGGAACATCAAATGTTCAGCTTTTTTTGTGAGCTTGTAAAAGTACACTAGCATAATTCAACTGAAACTGAAACAGCTAAATGAAATTAAGCTATCATTAATGGAGGCCTACTATGTTCATATTTTGCTGCATATTTTGATTCTGGTACTTCACTGGAGTAGCCCTGCATGACTCACAGTTCAAACTAAGTCCTTATTTCTTTCATACTGCCTGCTACACCGTGCTCAAACAGGCAAAATCAGCTCCGGGCTGTTTAGGGCTTACCTTGCAAGGCAGCTGGATTGTCGTGAAATTTTTTTAAGACTACAGGAGAATCTTTATGGTTCAGACCAATCAGCTTCCTCAGAACAAGTAATGGCTGCAGAGGGTGTGTTCTAAAACTATTATAACATGGCAGTCTCTTTTATTTTTAGGCTAAGGCTCTGCGTCTGATTATGTGTAATTAATAGCCTGTACATCTGTCAAAAAAGCGGGAGGACCAACGTTTTTGCACCCTGGTGCATTCCTGCTGTGAAGATGGACATTTTGACGTGGAGTTTTTGGAGCCAGTCTCAAGTAACTTTCATTTTCTGCACCGGTTTCACATCTCAGGCTAGAGTTGTCTACTTGTAGAAAGACGTAGCATTATCACAGGTATGTTATGTGGTTCTTAAAAGTAGAATGGCAGCGCATCCAACACAGACCTACACACACACACACCTACGAAAACATCTTTTTACTGCAGTGTAATTTAGGTCACAATGGTCTGAACACAGTGAGAGAAGTAGGATGTTATGTAATGCAGGTTAGGGTGTTTTCCAGTCATGCAAGCATGTGTATGTGTATATGTGAGTGCGCGCTTTTGCATGTGCATTTTTTTTGCGTGTGAATGAGCCCATTAGATTAGCAGTTATGGACAGCTGTGAGGTATTCCAGATGCAACTCCTCAACCCAGGAATTACTAATAAATCTAAAGCACACATATACACAGAACCGCAGCACTACCCTGAGTCACATTCACTCCCATTAGCCCATCCACTCCGCTGTGTCTGTGTTCTCTGAAACATCAGAGGAGGCCAGCCCTGTCAGTTTCAATGATGAGGGAAAGTTGACTGGAGCCCCAAGCGAGAGGGCCTCAGAGAAGCTCCAAGTAATGGGGAGACAGAGGGGGCACCGAGAGGCAGAGGGAGAGATGCTGAGTGATAAAAGCCGAGGTGGCATGCAAAGACAGAGGGCAAACAAAGAAAAGGAGTTTGAGTATAGTAAGAAAATATGAAAAATGGCCAAAGAAACCAAGAAGGATTTTTTAAAACAGAGGGTGTAAAAGCCACATATAAGATGATGGAGGTGGGCAGACTTACCAAGCCAGCTTCTGTTTAAGTAGACAGAGACAAACACAGGAGGAACAGTGAAGAAGTCCACCACCGAATTGACCTCCAACCAGAACCACAGCTTGTCGTTGGCTGCTATAAACTGTCAAAAAAAAAAAAATTCAAAATGACAACTGATTTTTTTTTTTTTTAGGTTGTCCACAACACTGCTGTCTGTCTTTAATAACGCTGACATATTATATAGGATGACAAAAGCTTCACCACACTTGCTGACTCATGCAAACGGTTGGTGTTGTAAGCAGCTTATGAGTTTATATATTCATTCATTCAGGATGTCAAGCTTGCGTTTGCACCATTGGAATGCTGCTGTGGAATGACAGCCATGCTAAGGATTGTTAGTTGTAAAAATGAAAAATAATGAACATGTTCATAGGAACAAAAAGCAAAAAAGTTATTTTTTAAGCTGAAGATTTAAGTATATGTACAGTGCATGCCTGTGTCCAATTGTGTCAATGCATTTAACAGTATATGTATGTATAGTAGAGGCATGTACGTGTGAGTGTTTCTTACCCGCAGACCGAAGTAAAGAAGGAAGAAGACGTTGAAGGCCATATCGATCTGTAATGTGAAATCCTTGTAGAAGTTCTGGCAGGACTCTATAGGACTGGAGAGAAGAGACACACAGAGAAAAAAAAACATGACTTCAAGGATAAATAGGAGAAAAGTTTTTTCCCCATTTATTTACTTTTCAATTGAACTTCAGCTCATTTTACCACAATTTAACAGCATAAAATATTATTTTACTAAAGATGATGGCTTATTGCTCTTCTCTGAACACCATAATATCATTTTATGCTGTAACTTATTTTTCTCTTCAGTCATGCATACATTGCCGTTAAGTTCACAGCACCCATTATATTCCTGGTAACAAGACAAATAGTAAATAATGTAGAAATTAAAGCCACTATATTCAGGAATGATACCAATTTAGTGATTTGCTGAGTTTCAATGGCACCCTGCAGTTCCTCTCCTGAGCCATCAGGGGTCACAGAGTAAGATGAAAGACTTAGCTGTAGTCAGTCACATATAGATGAAACATAAAATAACTGAAAATAAACTGTAACTAGTAGCTGCTTTGATGTCACAGTACTTTCAGCGTGCATAAAATATTCAGAGCCTGTCAAACACAAATACTCCAACAGATATTCCCTAATATTAAAAGACAGCACAGAGACTGCAAAAGCTACCCTGGTGAAGCTTAAAAAAAGAAAAAAAGACAGATGATAAACAAGTTGTGATCTGACTGCTCTGTCATGTAATCCATCTTCATATTTACCAAGTGATGATTAACCATTAACCAAGTGGGTGCTCTCAACAAAAACAATAAGAGGCTGCATGCTCACCACATTCTTCACTCGGTCATGTAGACCTATAGCTTTTTGCTCCAGAGGAAACTCCCAGCGGTGGGAAAACATGAATATGCATTATGGTTTTGCTGGCTTTAGGTGACCTGTGGGAATGTTCAGACTGGCAAGGGAACACACGTTCAGCTATTACAAGGGTAGACACTTAAATCCCATACGAAATTAAACGTTCAAGTATACATTTGTATGCATGGAGCCCATAGGGACGCAGTGTTGGGCTGCATAATGAGAACCTCAAGAGAGAAAAAGGAGGGAGGCTTAATGATCTTCAAGTTAACATCAGGCATTTTAATCACGTGATGGTCCTGTATAATGTCCTGTATAAGTGCAGACATGCCACAAAAGATTGCTTACAGAGGATGATCCAGCATCTAATACATAGTTCTGCAGCACATCTTAAGCGTGTCTTGGCCTGGACCCATGTGATCTTTAAAAAGATGCAATGTGCCATCACAGTTTGGACATAGGTTATCTCGCCTCTCACCCTTCAGGGGAGCTAACATGATTCCCAGGAAACTACAGAAGCATCAAATGAATCATGCTTAGAAGGAAATGTGTCATACATCATGCATGCATCATAAGCCTGCACTGCTTTCTGTTCTCTAAATATAGCCACCAGCTCCCCAAATGGTTTCAGAAGCTACAATTGTAGCTACTGCTAACATCCTTTTGTGCAAGTTAATGGATCCATGTAGATGTATATATCTCATATACACACAGATGGTGCATAGCCTACTGAAGACGCATTTGCGGTGGTCACTGTGGCATTTCCCCTTGGGCCCAGCTATGGCCTAATTCTGAACACTGGAAGAGCATGGCGGCACACAGCAGGGCCTGTGTGGTGGTTCATTGAATTTGTCTTGATTTTGCTATAGAAAGCAGCACAATGGCTACATCCTGAGACCCTGAATTAGGCCATTATATCATATTATATAATCAGAATTTATAACTGATCTGATGTCAGCTCCTACATCTAACTTCTGAGGAAAATGGAGTGCAGCATCTGTACGTTTAAATGCCACTGTGGTTCTGTGGAAAAAGAATCTGCTTCCATTACCTGACTTTAACCAATACAGATGACCCAAATGTGTAGTTAATCGCAATCGCAAGCGGAAGGTTACCCATGAGTTCACTTTATCACCGTAGCTGCGCCCATGCAAGTGTACAAAAAGCACAATAAGCTTCTCATGTGTTATGTTCCGTGCAGCTATTGTGCTGGATTTCATTGTGCTGTAACGGCGTTCCTGTTGATGTGTCCCACTATCTGTGTCACTCTTCTACACAGAGCTTGTAAGACAAGACAAAATCCTGATTCCTGCTTTCAATGTCACTTCAGACGCCGCAATCACAAGGGATTCCTGGCCACGTACTGCCAGTGTCCTGCAGAAAATAGATCTGCCCAACACAGTTCTTATTACTCCTTAAGCCCTGGCACCAGCCTGGGGTTACAGCAGCCTGCCTGACAAGAAGAGGAGACAAAAAGAAAGAGAGGAAGACGTACAGGGATAAGGCACAGAAAAATGAGAGGTAGTGACATAACAGGGAGAGGAGTTTTATATATATATATATACCTAATGGTGAACATTATTTGTACGTCACACCAGGAGTTACATGAAGACTGCTTTGAGATTCCTGAGCTGCTGTAATATTGATGAATGCCTGCGTCACAGTAATTCTTTTCAAACCCCAGCTTGCTTACACATTTGAATGAGTACACACACTTAAGCAGAGAACAACGATCGCCAGCGGCAAGACTGTAGAGCATGTAAGTCTATTTCAGGACATGAAATGTTTCCCCACCTTAACCTCCTCTGACCGGGGTGTCTGCCTCTGGAAAATGCAACCAGAGAGGTAAAACTCATTTGTTTTCAAGGGCAACTGAGTATGTTGATGATGATGTTCTAAAAATAGCCCTGAACACCTTCAGTCAGTCAGCAGGAGCCAGTCCTTCGTTAGCCTGCACATGACCTTGGCTAACTGCAGGAGCAACAGCAAGGTCCCCGCCCTGAGAAAACAATAACAGCACACTGCTGCCGAGTTGACTAACACTCAGAATTGCAGTGCAACACACACCAAATGTGAGTCATTCTTCATGTCTCAGAAATGTCTTAGTGCTCCAGTAAGCTCAGAGGCAGCTTGGATTGTTAGAGATTTTTAGTCTCATTTTTCTGTATTCAAGTCATGCAATCAGTGTGCTCAAACAGACAAATGCGAACAAGTTGAGGGCAAAATTTGGATGTCTGTCTTACATGCAGTATTTCTCCAGAGGGTAGAGCGTGTACATGTGAGGGACACAGCAGGGAGGGGTCTGCGAAGCTGAAAGAAGGCCAGATTTGTACTTAAATGATTGATTCAGGACGAGACACAGTTACTAAAATTAGAAATACTTTGGTACCTAAAATGATAATGGACAAATAAAAACTCTCCAGGGATGCTAAAAATAAATAACTCACTTTTTTTCATCTGAATGCAAATGAATTGCATCCAGCTTCAGGCATTTCCTCTACAAAGACTTTATTTTAGTCCAAAGCAGAATGTGACTGAAAATAGCATTAAAGAAACCACAACTTCATACAATGTGAGTAAATGGGAAAAATGAGAATAAAATAAGGACAAAAAGATAAAAAAAATGGAATTACAAGACTCAAAAGAGAAATGACAAACAAAGAAATGGTTAATTTATTCCAAAATTAGCTAAACTACCCGCACCACATCACTCCTCATTTAAACACAAACTAATTAAGGGATAAAAAGCTGCACTTATGCAAAAAGTCCATATCAGCACATTGATTAACGTCGACAAGTGAGTGAATTTGGTGCTAGCTTCCGTTTCACACTCATGTATAATAACCTTCAGTCAGTACAAACACACTTTTTTAATTAAGTAATTATATCAATCCCCCTAATCCCCTCATAAAGAAGAGAAATGTTACCCTCAGGACTCAGAAATCAGATACAGTACATTTCACATAATTTATTCTACAGAAGAATTCTTGCTTTAATTTTACTTTAAATGTAATAATTTGCTTTTTCACGCTGACTTTTGACTTTATCACAGCACAGCAGCAAGACTGTAAAAAGAGTATGTGAAACCAAATTGAATGAATATATGTCACTTAGTCTAAAGGACTGTGTTCTAGGGGGGCCACACAGTTTTACTACACAATAAACTCTTGCTTCTTCAACACAGCCTAACAAATAATCATTAGTAGTATTAGTGATAGTAATGCCAACACTATGAAAACTTACATATGACATTTATTTATTTAGATTAATGGTAGGCTATGAGTTAACTTTTCCTGTACACTGGGGTGTACGACAAACTTTTTTTTTTTGCCATCCTGACATCCACACTGTTTCGGGTGCATCTTTGTTACTATGTTTATTCTCTGCAGTATTAGTCACAGGTCTGTGCTAGTAGCTGGCTACGGGGTTGCTAAGCTCTCTTTTTTTGGTTTTATGGCAGGTGTCACCCAGCATTAAGCTGCACTCCGCCACCCACTGTGACAAGGTGAGACGAAAGGAACCATGCCCATATAAGATAATACATAACCACTGATTATGTCTTCCCTATTTGCATTTTTTTGTAAATAATAAATAAATAGGATAAATAAAACATAGAATACAGTAACTGAGAATGTCTGAGGCACATTTCAGCTTTATCCGGGCTTTATTAAGTTAACTGCATGTTTGGGTCCCTGCTGTGTTCATGCTGTCGTCTAAAAATAGCCCCTCCGCTTATTTGTGGGGGTTTTTTTTGGGGGGGGGGAGAAAAAAAAAAAACAAACACTTTGTTTATCAGAAGCTCCATGGAGATATAAAGGCCATTTGCAGCCCAAAGTTGCTATGGTAAATTTGGGAAACAAAGGTAAACAAATTGCAGAATGACTTAGGCAATAATGTCTTCAGTAATTTCTTTCATTAGACCTTAATCACAGCTCTGTGCACTGCATCTGCACTTACCATTAAAATGCTACTTTAGGGCTAACATGTTATAGCATCACATTAACGTATGTGTGGTGAAGAAATGCTCAGATGTCATAAGCAATTACCACTGCTTCTTGCAGGAAGTGCATGCATAATATGAAAACATGGCATGGCATTCACAACAACAAATGTGATGCTGACTTTTATACATTTTGTTTTTTCAGAGGACGTGTTGATGACATCTTGATCATTGTGAATCATTTAAAATGGGAAAATCTCCAAAATGTGTGTCATAAAATGGCATATAGTCTTAAGTGGGGACAATTTTAGAGAACTGGCGAAGATTTGATTGTCCACTGAGCTGCAGCTTGTGGATAAATTCTACAGGTTCCATGGTTCTACAGTCTCCTCTGATTCACACACAGATAGAGAGGCATTCCATCCAGACACAAAGCCCGGTACTCTTAACACACCTTGTACAGAGATGTCTACCCTCCATCGCAACCAAGTCTGCCAAGCTTGTCTCACAGCTCAGCCATATTTCTCACCTTACTCCATTAATTAGTCATCAGGCGCTGTTTCTTTTTTCAGTGCTGACATTGATCGCTCACTAATGATAGAGTTACAGGCACAAGATGCAGCTTATGAGGCCTGTGTCTGCAAAGACCACCGCAAAGTTAACGTGACTGTGCAAGTGTGTGCATGCAAAAGTCTGCATGTGTGACACGTAGGGATCTGGGAGAGGAGTGAAATAGAAGCAGAAGTGGAGCAGGAACAAGGGCATTCCTTTAAGAGCAGCCTGCAGAGACTTTGTCCTACATTCCTCTTTGTTTCATGGGAGCACAGAGGAGGAAAAAGAAGGGATGAAGGATGAGGCATGAGCCAAGGTATTAAAGCAGATTCAGATGTGGGCGGGAGAGGACGCAGCATCCTCCCATTGAAAAACATCACTAAAATAGCATCAGTTTGGCAAAGTGAAGTCTGCTGCAGAGGAATAGAGAAGGCAGTTTTCTTATCATACATTATTATGTGGACTGTGCTAAACAACCTTGTTGCAAAAACAAACAGATGGACGGCTTCAGTGAGGCTACGTGTTCATTCAAGAACTGTCCTTTTCACAACAACAATATGATTGCCAAGTCAGTGACTAGTATTCTCAGCTGGGAGGGCTTCCAATTAACTATTCCCTCCTCACAAACTCCTTCCACCACTTGCTGTGTTTTTTTATCTTTGCAGTGGAATAATGGCCAACAGAACTCCTGCCAGGAAAGCCTCACCTGCTGAACGGTAGAGACAACACAGCTCCTGGGAGATGGCTGCCTGGCCTCCTGGAAAGTGTTCTTCAGCATTTCACCTATTGTGTGTGTGTGTGTGTGTGTGTGTGTGTGTGTGTGTGTGTGTGCGTGCGTGCGTGTGTGTGTGTGTGTGTGTGTCTTTGCCCTAAGGGGCTACACACCCTGCATCACTACATAGACATAAACACCCATCTTGCAGCTCCCAGTCTCCTGAGGTCCAACCCAGATGCACTTCTTTCACCGGATGTCTTCATTTTTACTACAGGGACCAAACCATAATCCCACCCATTACTTCGGAATGACGTTCATGGATACAATAGCAGAAAAAAACTACACAGTCTGAACAGCTCGTGAATCTGTACCATAAGACCCTCAATGTTTGGTAGAGTAATTGCTACCATTAAAGTGGTGACCTATAAATCTGCACCCATTGATTCCTAAGCCATTAACATTTAGTGGTGAGGAAGCAGGATGGAGAGAAGGTCATCTGGAGAGCATCTCTTTCATGCAAGAGCTGAGTAAAGAACGTGACTCAGATCATTTTAGTGTGTGCCCCTCCTACATCACAAATGCATGCATATGCAACACCAGACACAAGGTGGTAATCAGAGGAAGAGTGTATGTCAATATTTGTGTCCTTGTGCAGTGTGTTCTTGGATTAAATTGGCTTCAGAAATGCAAAAACAGAGTAAAACTCCTAAGCCTAACTAGTGACAGGCAGGTGGACACAACATGTCATTTGGTAACCATTTGACCCTGAAAGCCAAACTGAAATACTAGGATGTCTTTTGCTATTAGATATTACAAGTTTTACCAGCTGTCTGACATGTAACCAGAGGTTAAGAGCACACAAAAAGCTGCAGCTGCTGTAGTGAAAGTGTGACACAGGTCTGACCTGTGTTACCCTGTTCAGGATGTGAAAAACCCCCAGAGTTGGTTGAACCTGCTCTGGGTTGATCAGTAGCCCCCCTGAGAGGATGTGCACACTCAAGTGACAAGCTTGAGCTAATCACGTTGATGAGGGTAGAGAGGGCCTTGGCTTAATGGGAGCGCAGACAGATCAGGGCAATGCCTCAGGGAAGCCAGCTCGCAGAGAAATACACTCAAAATGAGCACTGTAACATATGAGATGTAAATGGAAAGAGGAAATACCACAGTGCACTAAAATCAAAGTGAGTTCTGACTATATTCATGTTTTTCTTTCCCAAAGGTAGAGTATAGTTGAAACCTTCATGCTTTGTTCATATGTGATGAGCACAGCACAGTAGCTACAGCATGTAAAATCTAGCAATTCTACATATTGAACATTTCCCGTCGGGTAACTTTTAAAATCTGGCTGCTAATATGATATAATATATACTCCCTAATAATAAAAAGATGATTATAACCTTTGACAGATGAATATTTGTGATTTGTTTCTTTACATTTTGAAATGTAAAGAAGGAAGTAGATGTTGTTGTCTTGTGGTGCAAATGTGAAACTATAGAAATCTACTTTACTTAATCCATTACTTAATAATTCATTCAACAGAGGTCATCCACATTTCATAACCTCTGGCACTGCAGTTAATACTTCAGTTTATTTTTTTATTTTGGAAAATCAATGAAGCGTCAAATAAACTGCAGTCATGTAGAGTAAGTGTTCAGGTCACTGTCACAAAAATAAAATAACAAAAAATAACCCACAGACAGGACTGTTTTCAGTATTTGTCCGCCATGTCTACCCACTACAAGCAAAAAAAAAGGTTGTGTGTATAAACGGAACTTCTTCTCACAAAGAAATCTTGAAATCCTGAAAAAAAATTACAAACTCTCCCTTTAAAGGTAGAGTTTGGATTGCGTGAAAGTAGCTGCAATGGATATCGGAGGGATGCCAGGCCTGCAATCTGTCTCTGGGTGACTGCCAGCCAGGGATACGCATAAACTGACAATGCCCACACTGCCGTACTCACACACAGAACAAGCTCCCCAACATGTACTGTATCTGCCTATCTCTGTTACCATGGAAACTGACAGGCCTCCCATTGACAAATCCTCACATGCAGATGTTTGTGTGTGTGTGTGTGTTTGTCCATACAGTATGTGTGTGTGTGTGTTTGTGTGCATTCCTGCTCTAGGGAGTTTGTGGGGAAGTGAATATGAGCATTTGCATTTCAGAGATTGCAGTGAGTGAAGATGAGTAAGCACGCATGTGCACCTATCATTCAGATACAGTATGTGGGCCAATATAAATACTGTATGTGCAAAGATGTTATCTACATTGCAGCTGCAGGAGCACGAGAAAAATTTCCAATAATTTCGTGTCATTGATACTTACTCTGAGGAATCTATAAAGTATATTCCAAGGGCCCCGATGCTGAGTGCAAAGACTAACACCACCTGAGGAGAGAAAGACAGACAAGGAAGACATTACTTTACAACCAAGCTGATTAATGTCCTCTATAGTAAACAAAGCATATGTATTCAGCTGGGCTGGACACAATAGGAAAAACTAGCATCTGTAATTAAAGCAAATTGCCTCCTGCAGGTCGCAGAACAGTAGACATTTTCAAAAAGCATGCACTGAATAATGGATGCTCACCCTCATGTCAGTAAATACGGCCTATTGAATTTGGCCAGTGTAAAGTGAAAGCAGCACAATCAAAGGGAGCAGAGAAAGGAACACACCTTGGTATGTGCGACTGTTGAGAAAAGCAGCAACAGTGTGTGCCTGAGGGTGTTGAGAGGGAGTGCTTAGAGAAGACCACAGTTATCAAGTGTTGACGTGCACTCCTCTGCTACGATACAACATGGAGTCGTTGCCTGCATTGTGTGAAATAATGACCCAGCTGGACTGTGGTCTGTATAAGGTTTCAGTGACTATCTCTGACTGTTAAGGTAAAGTAAGGTAATGGAACCTGCAGTAAAAGCAGCAAGATTTTACACCTGTCCTGCAACAAGTGATGCCAGTGCAAAATGATAATGTGCTACTTACAGAATACCTTATTATAAGTAACTATACATGCACATTATACATCTGAAAAAAATCAATAATATGGATCTCGGTAAAAACATTGACAAAGAGCAAACACACGCTCCGTCTTGTTCCATGCTGTGAGGGGATGTGCCACAGTAATCCCCTCCAGCAAAACGCGAAACATTAGAGGTCATGTCACCATCATCGCCACGGTCTTCAAAATCATCATCTTCACAACAGCTGACCGATGTAGCGATGCATAATAGTTCCTCCCCAGGGATCCTTTCTCCCATTCAGCCACCTCACAATAGAAGCCCACTGTCCCTGCTGATTGTACCATTCATTATTGATGATGGGAGCTTGATTACTTCATGTGAAGGTCCTTTGTATTGATCCCATGCATTGTGACTGAGGTATTAAGTAAACACCCCCATCGCATTGCATTTTTAATAGTTTGCCGCTTGAACAGAGTAGCGATGGCAATCCTGGCCTCAGACCTGACCAGGAAAGGAATAACCTTACAAGCCGAAGACATCAATGATGCTACACACAATGGAGACGAGAGGAAACCTCAAGATGAATGTCTACGATAACATCAGGCTATTCAAACGATTGCTGATCCAGATACTGGCCTTTTATGTGAGACGGCTATAGTACTCTGATAGTATCCTGAATGTTAAAGGAGGTTTTAGCTTATTTTTACAGGTCTGAAGCAGCACTACTATGAAAAGAACATTTGTTGAAGCTGTGTGTTGCTTTGCAGAAGGTCCTTCAATAAGAAGAAAGTTACTTATAATATTGGTAATGTGAATATAACCATTAAGAAATTTAACATTTAGCAACATGAGCACTGATTCAAGCCACCACCCTGCAGAGATGTATGTGAAAATCCACTTTTCCTATTCACTCAAAATGGAAACTAACCAGGCTTTATCCCACCACCACCCATAGCTCACAAATATCATGGCTACATTATCTACAAAAATAGGTGAGCCTATCCAGACCTACATACTCTTTAGTCCCCTCATCCTTACTTGCTTAATGCCTCCAAGCTACATTAGAAGCTACACCAACCACAATGTTCGTTGTGGTTAACACACAGCAAATAATGTATATTAGAAGAAAAAAAAAAACAGCATCTCTGTTCTGCTCCAACTATTTTGATGCTTGGCTGCATGCACATAGACACTTCCTTTGAGCTGTTTAGTGCTACAGCTGTAGGGGTTAAAAACATGGATCAGAGAAAGGGGCAGAGTAGTATGACTGAGCAGCGGCTACTTGCTGAAAAGCTGAACAATGAACATCCAGAAATGAGCTGAAGAGATAAGAGGCGTCATCATCTTAAACTGACCCAGTTATTCAACTGTAACACTCAGTCCAACCCTTACACCCCCATCTACTCACCCTTTTCTTCCCTTTCTCTCTTTCTCCACACAATATCTGGGCTAGCTGTCGACCTCATGCCCACAACTTTACCAAGGTCAATTACCCGAGCAACCGCCACTGCAAATCACGACCGACATGATAAACACTTGGGAGAAACTGACAGGAATGGTAATGGCAGAGGGGCATTCCCTGTGCCACCAAAAAAGAGAGATTACATTAAAAAAAGGTGTAAAGTTGTAATATATACATAAAGCTGTGGCTGTCACATCTGCAGTAAATCATTTTATAAGGTTGCTTATGTGCACATTTCGTGATTCACACATAATGAGATGAGTCAGATTTGCTGCCAACTGGAAAATGTCGGCATCGTGTCAGGGGACGACCACATTCGGACATGATGTCTAAGTTTTCTCTTTAATAGCCGTGTAGGTTTTCATTGGTGTATCCCTTTCTATATTTAAAGTGCTAAGCTAATTCTGTCAGATGTTTTCCATGCTGCACTTTAGCTGGCATACTGGAAGACTAGAAGTGTAAACAGGCCAGCGACAAATTGTGTGTATATGTCTTGTGTGAGGATGTGTGTGTGTGTGTGAGTGTGTGTGTGTGTATGTATGTGAGGGTTTCAAGTTGCAGCACTGTGAGCTGGCTAAAGGTGGCACCTCTCACATGACAGCATAAACACATAATAACACTAACTTACGCATATAAACACACGTGTGATTCCGACGCTCTCAGTTCATCTGGCAGTCAGAAGAATTTCAAGAGCTCATCACGGCTTGTCTGTGGAAGTGTTCTAAAACTGAGCCAAAATTTCACACACGACTTCTTTCTCCAACAGGGATCCTGTCTAATGACTTCCTCTGTCCTTTAAATGCACCGTGTGACAAGGAGTCAGCAAGAGTCTCACAGACAGGTGATCGCTTCACATTGAGGCCAACCACCCAGGTCAACAGAGCGATGACACAATGTCCCCCGTCTTGTATTTCTAAAAATGGAGGACAGTTCCACATTTCACTGTGTCGAGTCTAGAGGGAGCTTGGTACAGGTCTACACAGACTCTTCCATTTTAATGAAAGTAACACAACAAAGAGACAGAGATAGACAGGTGACAGCCTCAAAGACCCACTAATGCTGTGTAAACAGGGTTACATCCACGGCTAGCACATTATTGTCTTTTCACACTGTGAATGTGAATAGCATTTGCAAAAGTGCATATCTTTTACAGTACAATTTAATATTATGCATACATTTATTAAATTTAAGGTGTTTTCCAATATGGCATTAAAAGAAATAAATCAAAGGAACAATAACAGCAGTATAAATGAGCTAATGACTACATTACTGTCGCAATAAAAACACTTGCCTCAGAGAGGACCTACGGCTTTTAATGAGGAGTTAAAATGTCAGGAATGTAAAGAAGGGCAACACCATTTGGTATCCAAGTAAAAGAATCTTAAAAAGTCTGTTAGATGTTTGGTACAAGCCAGTAAAGAAAGCATCCCAGCAATCCAACCTTTCATTAATGAATGCATGAGTCAATCTCTCACTAGCTTGTTAAGAGCAGACTAACAATCTCTGTTCAAATAAGAAATCTCCCTTTTTCCACTTTATTATTCATCTAAACAAGCCTCAGGTTTAAAATCAATTCATCTGTGCCTCCAGATCGTCGGATAAAATTGGCAGTTTTAATTTGATTCTATTTTAGTTCATTTTTAAAATAAAAGGGAAAAAATGTACTTCTGCAAAAAATTAATAACAGCCTGAAGGCTAATGAGGCAGACTTGATGTGCTGATTTGTACACTGTTGTTACAGAAGCTTAGAGGTCAACATGAAAGAGAGGAAAACAAATATAATTGCCAGTGCAGCACAGAAATAAGAACCTGAATATTTGCGTCTCCTTTCCTGCCAGACTGTGGCACAAATACTTTCTAAGAATCCCGATGGGTTCCCCAAGATTACACGAGTGGGAATCCTCGGTGGGAAGTCAAGAATGCCCGTCAGTACTGTGTGGCATCAGGATCAGCGTGTTCATTAATCCTTCCTGGCTCGCTGGGTTAGCCAGAAAGAGGAGATCCAAAATGTCTGATTGATGCCTCAGCCAGAAAGGATTTCAGAGGTCCACAGCCAAGGAAAGCTCGGGCCAAAGCAGTGCACTGTCTCTGCTTTAATCTCCAAATATATACATCTGTTTATAAAGCAGCAGGCTCCAACCAAACCAGAGCTGCACTCATTCATGTTCTACACAGATTTTCTTAGAACAATTGGCATGTCAGCGAAACAGGAAACAGATGCAAACTCACTATCTCTCCCTCCATAATCAACCTGTCACAGTGTTTGCACTGTGGAGCAAATATTTGCATCCATTTCCAGTGTTTGCTCTCATAACATATACTCCTACTTTATCAATCATGAGACTGCATGGGTTAAACCACACAATGAAACAGAATCACATGATGGTGCATAAAGGGAGGGTGTGAGCCTCTCGCTGGGGAATGTCAACAAATGAAGCCTCCATTAAACTTTGATGCTGCACATTCATACATCAGCACACATCGCCATCACCCCTTTTGCCTTGGCCTTGAATGGCAAGGAGGTGGGGGCGGAGGGCTCCAGACAGCTCCGCAGGTGTAGGCATGATCTGACATTCTGTCAGAAAAACACACTATATATTCCAGTCACACACTGCGTAACTCAACCTGGAATACTGATTCCTACCACACGAACACCAATTTATTCCTGTGGTCCTCAAGAGCAACAAAACATCCACAGCTGTGTGAAGACAAAGCTAATTGTTATTAACAGACCTGTCAGGCCCTGATAATGAGATGTATTTTAGAGCTGTGATTTTGAGGCAACCTTGACCGAAGACAATCCAATCCTGAGCTATCAAAGTACTGGAAAGTTCACTTCAGACTGTCTGATGCTGAGTGTGCTGACAGCTCACCTCTGAACAGACTTTCCAATGACACAAATGACACCTTCATTACAACAACAGTCTCTTAATGGGAAGTGCAATCGAAACTGTTTTAAGGAGTTACATTTTTACGTTTTGGTAAGTAATCTAATACCCAATAAAAGGCCAAAAGCCTAGAGACCAATAAGTTACACACACATTTAGGTGAAAAGGAATAAGAATATTATTCTTTGATGAAATGTCTGCAGACTCAGTCAGACAGACAGCAATCAATGCTTGATACATCTTACTTGCCTATTTTTTTTTTTTTTAGAAAATATTGTAACAATGATTTTATATCAGATCTGAAGGGTTAGAGCGGAGACGTCTCCTATCTATGTGTTCCTATCTTCTCCTGCCTGACAGTCACACAGCCAGCTCCTTTTGTGTTACTGCCCAAGGTCAAATTCCTCTGGGGTCTGAACCACAAGAACAGGGGGACCCAAACCTGTCCTTCAAGATTCATCTTTATTATTTATCCACAAAGGAGCCATGCCTTTCAGACATACGAAGCTACAAACTCAAAGGATGTGATGAGTTCCTATTTTTCAGATCCTCATTAACAACCACGGGCTGAGAACAAGAAACTACCTTATGTGTGGTGCAAGACTAGAAAACCTGACAGACAACACACTAATTAGTGAAAATTACAGGTTTTTTTCTGCCAATTCTGTTGTTGACACCGTGACTAAAAATCGCTCTGCACATTGGAGTAGCCATGTCACACTCCCCTCATGTCCCTGCACTGTAACAGCCTCTCTTCCCCTCTCTTTCTCTTGCCAGGCGTGACGTAGCAGCAGCTGGCACCAAAATGAAGTTCCGTCAAGACAAGACTCAGAACCGATTGTGATGATGTGTTGATGGAAACTGTTCTGGAACACAGCACACTACAAATGGCCACAATCCTATTAGCAGATCTAAACACGTGGAAAGGCAATGAGTCTGTGTACAACAACCATTTTCAGTTATTTCAATCAGATGCTGCAAAACTGGAAAGGTGACACTACTGGGACTGTGCCTGATTCTGATGCATGAAAATACAAACGTGGTGTGAAATGTAACACTTCCAGAGCGCTGACTCCGTATAAAATGAACTTTGGCAACATTAACTGGACAGGTGCAAACCGACAAGTCACAACAAGCAGAGCTGGATTATTGTGGCTAATGTGTTCTTGGCATGTTTCGTTCTTATATTCATCAAAAGCAATTATAAAAGCCCAAATGTTAGTTTACAAAAATAACCAAGAAAATGTGAAAACAACATTTAGAAAAATACATACCATAAATACACAAATTAAATTAAATTAAATTAATTAATTAATCAATGTCCTATTTAATGATCAATTATCATTTTTTGATTAATTATCTGGTTTTATTATTTCTATATTTAGCTTCACTCTTACTGTAGTTGGGTAAACATTTAAAGAGGGACAAACAGAGATTTCAGGGTACAGTCTAAAGGTCATAGCTATAAGTGTGGGTATTATTATGAAAACAAAAACTGACAGTCTCACTCAGCCTTCTGAGATCCTGCTGGGTTTTATTTCTTATATAACTTCAGGAAATGACTGTAAATAAAATGGCAGGCCCTGACAATATTTTTTTTATTTCTATCTCTGAAGAGATATGTATTCTCATAAATCAAAATACAATGACTGCTGCTACACCCTGGGAATTGGCTCTGTTTAACCTCGATGGCCTTTACGAGATAGATGCCTATGTACTGCCGTGCCTAGGCAACAGAAACGTTGACTGACGGGGGGGGGGGGGGGGGGGTCGTTATGAGGGAAAGCCTCTCAGGTCTGACAGGATGACAGCTCCTAAAATGAGCATCTGTCAGTGGGAGATGAAGAGGGGGCCTGTGGGGATCTGTTGCACAGAACAACCTGTCGAAAAAATCTTCTCTAAAAGCTTCTATGAGGCATCATTAATTCATAAAAAGATGTTTTTAGGTTCTTCTGCACTGAGAGAGATCTGTAACTGCCAAATTAAACCAGCATAACAGAGATTAACCTATGTAAGATGTGCAGCATACTTTAGGAAAACACTCTCTGCACTGTCTCTGCAGCATCCTGTGTCTGGCAGCTGCTTTTCAAAGAGTGTGACCATGACCTTGAATGTACACAGAGACTAGCAGAAGGACAAAAAAAGAAAAGAGGAAGAGGAGGGGCAGAGGGAGGAGATAAAACCATGGAGGTGATGATGCCAGGAGATGGGATGATGAGAGAATATTAGAGAGAGCCTCATACCTCCCTGTGAGACAGGAGAAGCATTAAGGTGGCAGAAAATGGCTTGTGGAGGAGACAGAATGAGAGCGAGAGCGCGCCAGAGAGACAGAGAGAGAGACAGAGAGCAGCTGAAGAGAAAGAAGGGTGGAGAATATTAGAGCATGTCCTCTAAGGCACAGCAAGAGCTTAAATGCCACAGCGTGTATGCGTCTGCGCACGTGTCTCCTCCTCTTTCTGTGTTAGTGCATGTATATCATGTGTGCACGTCTTCAGACCCTGCCGTGTGTGTTCAACCTTTGTGTGTGTGTGTGTGTGCGCGTTTTTATCCGTGAGACAGAAGGGTAGACCCCTGCTGGGAATATGCCAGCATGGAGAAGATGAAAGAACGCATGTGACCAGCCTGCAAAGAGCCACTGACAGCGTTAGAGGGGAAAATTCTTTAACGCAACCATCACATCCAATCTCCATCCCACTTCCAGCACATAAGTTTTTAAATGGTTCTTTTGGAAAGCTGCAGCATAACTGCAGATATAAAAATGGGACTTTATAGAATACTGCTGTCACTGCACTAAGTTACCATAATGTCCATTATGCATATGTATGGTAGCCAGAGGGAAACATCGTTTTGTGAGAAATGTGACTGTTCAGCTAGTTAGTTACATATTAAAGAACCAACGAGGGAGTTCAGTGGTCACATAACACAGCAGACGCATTCTCTGTGTGTTTTTGTGATGCTGGATATCCCAGATCTCCAAACCTGTCCTCATGTTTTGGGGAATCACAGAGACTTAGCTCAACAAGTGAGCTAATTGTAGAAAGATCTACAACCAATCAGAGCCCTTTACTGTTAAAAAAATGAATAAACACAACTCCAACCAATCAATCTGATAAATAACTGTTAGGTTCCACATTTCCCATCAACCCGTGCAGCTGTTTTCATATAAGGTATAATAAGCCTTTAAAAACAAGCCAGCTTAAACGGCCTGCTGAAGTCATTAAAATTAATACAAATGCATTTGCTTTATGTGTGAATGAGTATTTCATTGAGGATTTTTTTTAGCACCATAGCAACATGTAGAGCATGTATTTTTGAAGCACTTCCCATTGTAGTAACACCTTCAAAAACAATTACTTTGGAGGTGTTACTTTATTTTGTCAAATCAGCGACACTGTCACATATTACTGAATCACTACAATAATAACATTCCCCATGGCTTGAAGATTTTGTAATTGGTCACTCCACAGACAGGGGGTCTGAAAAAAACACCACCACACAGCTGAGTGGGCTCAAGCAGAAGTGACAGCAGTAATAGATTTATGTCTAGAATGAGAAACACTAAAATAGATTTCACCAACAGGGCCAACAACAGACCACAGAGCTCTGACTGACAGGTCAACTGACCTGGGGTGGACGTTCGAGTCCTGGAGTATTGATGATGAGTCTTATTGAATGAAATGTGATAAGATTATTTTGGAAGAATGTTTTTTTCAGTACAAGTTTATTGCCTTTCAAAACATATACCAACTATTCAGAAAAACATATTCTTGTTTGTAATCTGATAAAAATCGCCTTTCTTTCCCTGCCTCTCATTAAGCTTCAGAAAAATAGAAAATACTTGATCTCCCTGCAAGACCTCTCCACAGACCTCTGCCATGCAGGGAAATCCATTCAAGCTGACAACATGACTCTTAAGTGGAGCTGTTCCTTTCCCGTGTTTGTTCACAAACTCTAACCCCAGAGTGAAACACAAATCTGAGGGGAATTTTCCTGGATTTGTGCAAAGCAGCAGAAAAAAGCACTGTGACATGTCACCACTATTGATTCCTGCCTCCACAGCTGTGGCTGCACATATACGTTTCTACACTCAACACATCTATGTTTGTCTTAACGGTTTCATAAGCAGAACACGTTAAATGATTATGATGGATGTGGTTGCGTTGATTTTTAACCTCAGTGTTGTTAGGATTGTAATTGTGCCATGCATCAAACTATAACTGTGATGATTCCCACAGTAAAATGAGAAGATTGCTGTGTGAATACTAAAACTCTCCTATGTGGTCTGCAGGTCATAATGCATTCAGGTCACTACCACACAGTCCTATTATGTACCTTAGATCACAGCATACATCACCCCTGTCAGAATTAATAATATCAAAACTTTATCACAGAAATGGCTTTTATTACAATGCATACAGAGCAATTACTCTGTCTGATGCATACTGCAGGATTCAGCAGAACCTTTCATCCTTTTCCAAAAAATGTCATACTGCATTTGGCTGCCAGGGAGAACAGCCCTAGCCCTGCCAAATATGGAATTTAAATTTCTGATTTTCCTTTCCAATAAATAGATCAGCTACAATTTGCATGGCAAAACAATATAGCTGTGCCTCGTGCTGTTTGCTCTTTAAAACTACCCTTCTCTGACACCAACACTTCCCCCTCTGGCTGGCACACAGGGTTCCATCTCGGAGGATACGCAGCGGTGACATGATCTTTATCTAATTAAATCAAGGTTTCCTTTAATTTCCTGAAGGTTAATGAGAAGTTTATCATCCGCGTCAAAGCCCACTGTCTCTCACTAACAACGAAGTGGGTTCTGATAAGGTAGAACGCTCGCTCGCAGCAAGGAGAGACAGATCAACGAGGAGAAGGAGAAGCTGCTTTCACTGCTTGTTGGCAGCCTGTGTATACAGCGTATCCTGCCTCTGTTTGCTTTCTGCCACATCAGATTGAGCACCACGTACAACTGTCCAACTCCGTCAGCGAGGTGGGCGGATGCCTGAAACCTGTCACGGATGACCTTAACACATCTTTGCTACCTTCACCCATCAGCAGGAGGGATAAACGTGTCACCGTAAGCGCTTTGGAAGCTGCTAAACAAACCCTTAGTCTACTGGAAGGAGCTTAACACTCTCATATAATATTAAAAACAAAGCCAACATATTTTATATTCAATTTCAGTAGTGGGCCCTCAGTGTGCTTTTGTGGTTATGAGATATGGCAGGAGGAGGAGAACAGAAGGGTAATTTGCTGATGGTTTCTGTTCTTCTTCCTTTTGGGGAATTTAATATTAATTCCACTTTAGTCGTACAGCTTTTCATTCAGCACATAGATAAGTATAGGTTTCCTAAGCAAAAAGCTAATCCTCTAAAAAAATCCAGTTCAGCCTCAGTTTCAGTATCACAGTTTATTTAAAACACATTTTTACATCTACTTTCCAACGAGCTTTGCAAGAAACAGATAAATCATTATTTCATCTGTACACCTTTTGTGTGGAACTCATTAAGAAGACATTAAACCAAACTCCTCAGTGTCCACCTTTCCTCTCTTTGTCTGCTGGCTTGATAAATTGTTGACCATCACTGACATCCATATCAATATTCAATAACTAACACTCTTTTAAGTGAGAAGTTCAAACTGCCTGCTGCCTGAAGAGCTGACGGTTTCACACTCCTGAGATTGAAGATTTTACAGGTTTAATATCAGACAGAGGCTTTTTAAAATCCACCTCCTTTAACAAAGCCGAGACTTTAGCATGAGCTGCTATATACACTTAAATCTCTAGCACCGGCATATATACATTCCTAACTATGAATGGGGTTTGGGGGTAGAGATTTAGACCCGATTTATGTGAGCAGCACCCTGTTTTATTTATTCTTTATGCTTTAAACATGAAGTGGGGCACAGAGACCGAGAAAAGGCTGCATTATGTTATTAAGGCAGCTGGTTGAACTCATTCAGACTTTGTATAGTTAAAGTAGTCTCCAGCCTTCTGGCAGTCAGGGTAACTACATGAAAATGGTTAGTACTTATGTAGCTATAACATTTATCTAAATAATGGATTATTTTCTTTGCATTTTTGTCCCCTGGATGCTGAATTTCTTCCTAACCAGATTCCATTCTTTAGCTTTGAGAGTGTCACCACAGATGCCAGATTTAAAACTCCACTGCTCAAGTCACACATGTGTTGCTAGGCTTAACTGGAACTAGGTGAATTTCTGTGAAAAAGTCCTGAATGCATCATGTTCTTGTTGATTCTTTTAATGATAAATGAGTTGAATTTTGGGTGCACTACCCCTTTAAGGTCTTTGAAAAAGTGGATGCGAAGAACTGAAGCAACCAGGGGTGGTGGAGAAAGACTGTGAGAAAGAGAAACAAAGACAGAGAGACAGACAGAGGGCATAAAGCTCATTCCTGTGAGTAAGAGATGTGAGATGTTGCCACGGCGATATGCCACTTGTGGGAATAACTGTGAATGCAATGCACCAAAGGATCGCATACAGCAGCAGAAAAGTAATAATATGGGATCAAAAAACCAACACATCACTCAGTCTTCAGGGGCTGGCATGGTCTGGCCTTTTAGCTGCTTTGAGTTTACTTCATCTAAGCAGCAACATGTTGGAGCTGTCCCAGGCTTTATGAATTTATGAATAATATTCTTAGAGCAGGTTCAAACGTTAAGGAGAGGAGAGGAGAGGAGAGGAGAGGAGAGGAGAGGAGAGGAGAGGAGAGGAGAGGAGAGGAGAGGAGAGTTGTACTGCCTCAAGCCCTTCTTTGATGCACTGAGGCTTTGAAGTCAATACTGATGCAATTTAGGCCTTGAGGCAGAGACAGACCTACAAAACCATTTAATTAGCACCTTGCCATTCCTCCTAATAGGAGAGAGAGCCTCGGTAACAATGCCAAAAAAATTCAACATTTCTCTGATTGCTTTGCATGTTAGAACATTAGCCTGGCAAAGCCTAAAAGAAATGTCTGGAAACACTTGGCTATAAAAAAAAACAGAATTAAAAGCGTAAAATGCTCTACACCAGTATTAACTATGTAAATATTGAAATCTTCTGTCCCCTTTCCTTCATATCTCACTTTCACCTGCCCTGTCATACAAGAATCTCTCTCCTGCCCTCCATTCTTTCCTCTTACATCACCTGTGATCGCCCCCTATAATGATCTAATGGAAACTGTGAGCAGTAACTGCTGGAGGTGAAGTGTTTTAGGGACACTGCATGGCCGTCCTATCCCAGGAAACAGAATCCCAGTGGGGGTAAACGGATCTGAAACCTGGCTTAGCAGATGGTCCCCACTGAGCTGACTCCTCTGATAAGCAATTAGAAGCGCAAACATGACACGAATGACAACAGCATATTCAGAACGAACCTGAGACCATGTCTATGACCCGGGTGTCATGGGACGGTCAAAAAAATGAAACATGTAATACAGCGATGGGGAGCTGGCAGTGAGCCACTCACCTTGAGAGGCTCTGCACTGCACAGTAAGGAGGTGTGTTCCCATCCAAAGAAAACATTATGTGACAGTTGCTTTTTATTGCCTCTGAGGTCAGTTTTAGGAGGTGTACAACCATAGCATCTATCTTCCACCACCGATGCTGCTGCAATAATAACCTGTCCACCCTATAAAGCAGAGGTTGGGATGCAGTCAGCCCCATCTCCAGCTATCCTTTCACTCCTACACTATCTCTGTGTGTGTGTGACTCACACCTGCTGATGTATAGATGATGAGACAGGCTGAGAAGAGGAGGCAGTTGCTGCTTCACAGAGCAATTGGCATGCAGCATATAAAGCCTGCTCTAAGAAATATGTTGAATGTTAATAACGTGATACTTTATCAGTCCCCACAGGGAAATTCTCTCTAAGCCTAAGCCCACCCTAGAGATTCAGGAGCACAAAGTGACTTAGACCAGACACTGATTCATCTCTGGATTGAGCCAGAAGTTCATCACAATTTAGCATCTACTGTGCACTGAGGTATGCAGTGTGCTGCAGGTAACTAGCTAACAGGTTGTCTAGCACATCACATTAGCAATATGACATTAGCAGTGGATGTTGGTCGTAATGTTTGGAGATTAAGAGGAGATTGGCACAATTTTGGTGTGGCCTAAAGTCAGTGTCTATGTATGTGCAGTTGACTACCTGTCAGAGCATTTTCAAACACATAAACAGGTAAATCAGCAAAGCTGTTTACAGTATACGGATCTACTCAAAGTCTGTACATGTGTTCATAACCTTATCTTAAGGTTTGGATCTCTTATTCCAATTTATAAAATACATTCTTGGGATCCTCTTTTGTCTCTTTAACCCATGACTAGATTCAGAAAAACGATATGGTGTATGATACATACCCCATCTGTAATGATCTTATCTCTCTTAAGTCCTGTCCTCTACTGAAGATTTTACATGCCCTTATTCACACTGCCATGGGAGGGTGCACACATAAACATTGGCCATATTGATCCCATCAAAAATGTAACCACTGCTGCCAGTTATCTCATAGGAGTTGAGATGCACCTTTAAGACGTGACGTTTAAAGTGGTTGAATCAATGTGATGCAAAAAGTTCTGGTCATTAGATCTGCGTCATCCTGGAGGAACTGAGTCACTCCGCACCCTTACACAAGACTATACCAGGCAGCCATGACAAAAATAAAGACAGAGAAAGCGCTGTCCCGGAGGTGACTGGGTTGCTCCGAATGACAAACATGTAAATGTCTGCATCCTCTCTGACTGCCCGTTTAGGTCTTTATCTGTCTGCACACAACTTCATGCCTGTCCGTTTGCCTTCCCTACTGTCTGTCTGTCCTGCACTCAAATGTGCTCATGGCTTTGTCATCTCTGACTAATCAGTCACTACTCAGCCTGTACGTTTCAGCAGAGCATTAATAATCATATTGTAAAAAGTAAACACACTGGGATGTGTTTAAGCAGGCTGCAACCCACAACAACTGCACTGACCTCCAGGAGTACTCAGAGACTGTCACTGCTTACATCACCAAATGCATTGATGATGTAACTGAAACCAGGACTGTCAGCATTCGAGCCAGTCAGAAACCATGGCTGACAGGGGAGGTCTACAGGCTGCTGAGGGCCAGGAACGCTGCCTTCAGAAGAGGCGACGACACCAGCCTAAAGTTAGCCAGAGCCGACCTGTCCCGTGGCATCAGGAAGGCGAAGAGACAGTACTCCAGGAGGGTTGCCCACCACTTCAGCGACAGCAGGGACACCCGGAGCCTGTGGCGGGGGATACAGACCATCACAGACTACAAGCCCCCACCACAGACCTGTGACAGCGACACCTCTCTGCTGAACCAGCTGAATGACTTCTTCGGACGCTTTGAAGCACTCAACAGCACTCCTGCACAAAAGATCACATCCTCTCCCACTGACCAGGTATTTTCCCTGTCCCGAGCCAGCGTGAAGACATCTCTCAGCCAGATCAACGCACGCAAAGCTCCCGGTCCTGACAACATACCTGGCCGTGTGCTCAGAGACTGTGCTGAGGAGCTCGCTGAGGTGTTTACAGACATCTTCAACATCTCACTGAGCCAGGCTGTTGTCCCCACCTGCTTCAAAGCCACCACGATCATCCCTGTGCCGAAGAAGTCCACCCCCGCCTGCTTCAATGACTACCGTCCAGTAGCACTCACACCCATCATCATGAAGTGCTTTGAACGGTTAGTCATGAAACACATCAAGACGGCCCTTCCTCCCTCTCTGGACCCCTTCCAGTTTGCATATCGGCCCAACCGGTCAACCAGTGATGCTGTTTCCACAGCACTCCACACAGCTCTCACCCACCTGGAAAATAAAGACTCATACGTTCGAATGCTGTTCATAGACTTCAGCTCAGCATTCAACACCATCATCCCACAGCAGCTCATCAACAAACTGGACCAGCTGGGGCTGAACTCCTTGCTGTGCAACTGGCTGCTGGACTTCCTCACCGGGAGACCTCAGACAGTGCGGGTCGGCAGAAACACATCCAGCACCATCATAATGAACACCGGGGCTCCCCAAGGATGTGTGCTGAGCCCCCTCCTCTTCACTCTGCTGACCCATGACTGCACGCCAACACACAACACCAACATCTTTGTGAAGTTTGCGGACGACACAACTGTGGTGGGTCTCATCTCCGGTGGAGATGAAACATACTACAGGAATGAGGTGCACCTTCTGGCCGGGTGGTGCAGAGACCACAGCCTCTCCCTGAATGTGGAGAAGACAAAGGAGATGGTTGTGGACTACAGGAGAGCACAGAGTCAGCACACCCCTCTGACCATCGACGGTGCTGCTGTGGAGCAGGTGAGCAGCACCAAGTTCCTGGGTGTGCACATCACTGAGGACCTCTCCTGGACTAACAACACTGCATCCCTGACCAAGAAGGCACAGCAGCGCCTCTACTTCCTCCGCAAGCTCAAAAGAGCCAGAGCCCCTCCCTCCATCCTGTGCACCTTCTACAGAGGGGCTGTTGAGAGCATCCTGTCCAGCTGCATCACTGTGTGGTACGGAGCCTGCACCGCCACCTGCAGGAAGACGCTTCATCGCATAGTGAGAGCAGCTGAGAGGATCACCGGCGTCCCTCTCCCCTCCCTCCAAGACCTCTACGACAGCCGTCTCACCCGAAAGGCCCTCCGCATCACAGGAGACCCCACCCACCCTTCACACCGCTTCTTCAGTCTGCTGCCATCAGGAAAGAGACTGCGCAGCCTCCGGGCCAGGACCAGCAGACTGAGGGACAGCTTCATCCACCAGGCTGTCAGGAAGCTGAACTCTCTCCCTGCTGCGCCCCACTTTCTCCCCCTTCCCTGACACCACCCCCCACCCCCTACCCCTACCACCATCCCCTCACCCCTACCACCACCCAAGATAGGAACTCTTTGTACCAGCCACTTTACCAAAGGAACTCTGTGCACCAGTCACTTTTTACCCTGTCATGTCACACCAGTCTCATATAAGCTGCTATAACTTAATCTATTCCTGGACTGTTACATTATGCCAACTGCACTGACTTGCACCATTGCATCTTTTGCACTCTCATACCAGTCTCAATAAGCTGTTATAAGTTAAACCATTCCTGTTTATATTATGCCAACTGCACTGACTTGCACTATACATCTTTTGCACTCTGACTGCATTGTGCCTTCATTATGTGCCTTGTATTTTGTGTGTGCCTCATTGTAGGTACATTTTTTACACTTTATATTTATCTTTAGTTTTTAGTTACATGTTATATGTTGCGGAGTGAAGAGTAACGCAATTTCGATTCTCTGTATGTTCAGCACATATAGCAGAGTTGACAATAAAGCTGACTTGACTTGACTTGACTTAAACAGAATATCATTAATGGTAGGAACACAATATTTCAATTACCTAATAGCATGGACTACTTGTTTAAGTGCTACAGCGGGTTTGTTGCAATTAGCTAAGTGATTTTGGAGCTCCTAACAACACACTTGAAGGGCAATGCCACCACAGCTGCTGCAACCGAAACACTAAGAAGTAAATTAATAAACTTTTTACTTTATGCATTTTGTTAGAGTTGTGCATGTTTCTTGAGTCCTTTCCCAGACTAAAGGAAACAAATGAATGTGGACTGTCGCCACAGTGTCTCAGACACATTGCCCTGTAAGTCACAGGCGAAGCTGATCTAATAAGAAAAAGGCAGGGAAGCCGGCTAAGTGAAACATCACTTTTACGTCTGCTCTCTTGACCTTTTCCTCAACAAAACAGATTGAGGGAGGGTGGGACAGACAAAGGGGCTGCAGTGAGAAAAGATGGGTGTGGGTCATTGGCTCTTTAGCAATAGAACGCAGGTGGCAAGTGGATGGGTTAAAAGATGGGGGAGTGGAAGAAAAAAAACCACAGCGATGATGAGTCATCCCACAGAGCATCTCAGAGTTATGACAGGCCTAAAGGGGGGCCGCAGGGGAAATCATTCAAGAGGACAAATTGACACCAAATCTTGCAGAGATGTAAAATTCTCCCTAGTGTTCTGCACATTTAAAAGCAACAGAATGTCGATTGATGAAGAGCAAAGGAGGGAGAAAATGTGGTAATAAAACTATGCCTGATGACAAATGTATCCTTTACACAAATTAGAGTAACAATTCATACTATAATTGCAAAATAATCAAAGGCTCTTTATTCATTTAATCAAATTTGCCTTTTAATGAATCAACCCTCTCTGATTTATCCTGCAGTACAAAATCTCAAGCCGAATTCTGGATATCACATGATGGTACCCTGTGCCTGTGCACGCTCAGATGTGCAGCACTATGTCTGCTTCATAAGTGATAACATATCGTGTGAATTTCTACCAACTGAAAGTATGCAGACGGATACCAGGCCTCCCTGCTGCGTTTCTTTCCTTCTATGACACCATGCTTTCCCCCTCTAATCCCCCCACACACTCCTCCACCTCTCTATGGTACGATTTATGTTCCTTATGTGGCGGCAGCCCAGAAAAACCAAGCCAGAGAAACTGACTAAACCAATCAGACCTGTAATACTAAATCAAAAACACTGGCACCAAAAATACCTCACACTTGCAGAGATAATTTCCCAGCTTGGGATAAGTTTCTATTCTATTCTATGGACATCCTGCTCTACCACCAGAGAGACAGCCACCCTGTAAAGATGGACGTCACCACACTTTTCGTGAAGAGCAAAAAATAAGCTCAAATTTGTGGCTTGTGCAGCTGCCATCTTAGCAGCACCTGAGTGGTGATGCCATTGATTATAGGGGACGTAATGCAAGTTAAAGTGAGTTGCATAAAGAGTCGCAACCATTGCAGTTGTCGCCAATTGCCAAGTGTGTTTGTTTATGTCTGTTCATGGAGGTATGGCCTGACTTAGTAGCCATTTGTGTAGTTTGTGGTACTTCTGCTTAAGTCTCATTTGTCAGCCCTGGAGGTTTCAAATCATAATAATTCCTTCTGTAAGTAATTTATTCATACAAAAACATTTTCATTACTGCTTTGGCTCCACAATGGAGCCACACCCATCACGCTCCTTCTGCTTCCTCCACCTCACTCTCTCTCTGCTGCAGTGCTTGTCCCCTGTGGTCCCTCCAGCATAAACAGCCATTCATCACCGTTTAGAGGATTTAAGTCAATGCCAATTGGATTGCCATCGACTGAACTGATAAATTATGGCAAATGACAAATGAATAAGCTGTGCCGCTGCAGCTGGAAGAAATGGAAAGGAGGCAAGGAGATAGCTTGGAGGTTTCAAAGGCCGCAGGGTTTGAGTTAAGGGAATAGGAGAGAACTGGTTCAGAAATTTCATTACAGAGGAACACACTGTTGAGAGTCATGTCACCCAATGCGGAAAAGAGGGGTGAAGAATTTGTCAGTGTCCACTTCTATCAATGTACGGACAAATTGGTTTGTGAAATGTGTGATTTCTGGAGAGATGGTTACTGTGGCCATTGATTTTTTGTTTGACACAAAACACTTTTTCAGACAGGCACTGAAGAAACAGATAGTTTGTGCATGTCTGTATATGAGGATGACTAAATAGACTGTCAGCAGAATCATACAGATCGTGTGATTTAAAGCTACAGTGCATGATTTTACAAGTCAAATATGCATTTATATGGATATGTAATGCTTAAAAATGAAAGCCTACAAAATCCAAATCTACACAATGCTGATGAAGCATGACAGTGTAGGTAAATCTCACACATTTCACACTGCTAAGCTTTTTCAAGTCAACCAGCAGGAACTGGTTTGCCAGTGAAGAGGGGCGCAACAAAGACCAAGAATGACAAAGACTGTAAGGCAGAAAAACACCAATGAACTATCACAGAAAAGCACTGACTAGAAGATCGATCCAACAATCATGGATTACCATTGGCATTTCCTTGTTTAAGTAACTAGGCACTGAAATGGATTGGCATTTTCCTGCTCCTGCACAGGTTGGCATTTGCAAAATGTTCAGAGCATGCTATGTATCTAATACATTTACTCAAGCTGAATCATATTGTCTTGGAATCTGCATTTTGTAGTGTTCTATTGTCTAACATTAGGGAGCCAGCTGTCATTTGTTTTTTTTTGGAAAATATGTATCTTACGTTACAAAAAAAACTGATGGCATCAATGGGATGTGGGATGTGGGCTGATGCTTGATTAAACTGGACCAATGTCACATTTTCTAGGTCACTCTCTTAGGTCCAAGCTAGATTAGCTTCTTACACAAGGTGTGGGCCACATACGCAGTGATGCATTGCTTGCGTAATGACTATAACTGCCAGAGATGAAGACAAAAATTAAAGCAACACTCTGGAAAGTTAAAGCAACACATACTTTTTACCAGTGTTGCAAACTTCTCATTAATCCAATGCTGCTAGAGAGGATAGCTTATCCTGCTGCCTGTTATTTTATGCAAGTATATTGTCACGAAGAAGCACAATGCATGAGATGGTGATGTGTTGACAGCTGTATCCATGCTGAGGAGTTTACTGACTGCAATAAATTAGCTCCACACACTCAACGGGAAAACGTAATTAGCCAGCAGACACACACACACACACACACACACACCGACTTCCACCTTAGAGCACGCACACAAGAACCACACTCACAAAGCATGGCGAAATATACTGTATTTAATCAGGCAAAGATCAGACGCACACACACACACACACGCATACATTCATGGGTAAATTCAGGGATGCAAACAGACTGTGGCAGTACCCAGTGGCTGTTGTTTAAAAAAAAAAGAGAACACAAATATGCTTATGCAAGCCTGAAGGGCTGTCAGTACAAAAATGTGCGCACACACATTAAGGTAAACACGCACCACACTAACATAAACAATCCCTGTCTGAAAAGTAGATCACTGTGAATGACAGCTGTTCTCTGTGCAGGAAGGAAGGCAATCCCGTGGAGTGTGAGAGAACACTTATTTTCTCCACAACAGGATGTTTGAGGACACATGGAAACACAATGGAACACACTCACAGTATCCTTACACTCTGCACAGTCTCACCTTAGGTACTGCCAAAACACACACACATACACAGTGTAAGCAACTGTTCACACATAAGGAGATAACCGAGGGGTAATCACAGGCAAAAGTATAAAGAGGGAGAAAGTCTCAGGAAACAACACTGTGCTTCCTGTCAGAGGCACGGCAGTTTTAATTTATTTATTTATTTTGCTGGATTTGATACAACAGCAGTTAGAATTCATGTGCTGTCACTTGACCGAGAAGCGGGACAGATGTGTTGTGATTGCAGATGATGGCGGTCAATATGCGGAGCGCCTTGCAGTGTGTGGGTGGATGGGTAAGGCAGAGGGATGACCATTGGGTTTAGGGAGCGAGCCATCTGAACAGATGGTCCCTGGTTGCCACCCAAGATCCCATTAAGAAAGATGGCAGGACTGACCTATTTCTGGACCCACCATGCCGTGCAAATCCACTGCGGCGAGAGATAGGGCGAATATCTACATTCAGAGGTTATAATCCTCGCTGTTATGGGATTACATACGTTGATACTATAGCATTAACGCAGGAATCAATTAGATAAGATGCTGTGATAATAATGCAGCACAAGAATTCAGCCAACTCATATTTCCAGCTAATCTAAATAGACGCTTCCTCGGACGTTGTGCCCTTGAGTGCTTAATGAGGTCTTTCGACAAAACAACTGGGGTGATACGGTTGTCAAGAAACTGATGAGCTATCCACTGCACGACCAGAGGTGCTCTCCTTTTCACCTTTGTTCCATGCAGCCGCTTTGTGCGGACTGCTGTCTCGCCTAGGATGCAGCTGGTACGTCATTTAGCTCCCGCTCTGCATCACTGATTTTTCCACCTATCAAACAATTAAGTTTTAAGCACATTGGGGAAATATTGTTTTCTGTTCCGTCTTCTTTTCTAAATATTGATGGTTAGACAGTTTAACCCAAGCTTGGGCTCACCTACAGTGGTAGGTAGGTCATGCGTGAACGAGGCAGTAAATATTTGATGAGATTATATTGTTAAGGTGGGTAAAACAAAAAGCCAGAGACCCACACACAGGAGCAACACAGGCTCATGCTCACAGTCTCCCCTACCTGTATTTTTACACAGCTCCTAAGGTGACAAATGGCTGTGTGTTCAGGTTAGGGGTCGCTAGTGCAGGTTATGATTACAGAATACGGGGCTCTTTGACATACGACCAGCCTGAAGAGGCAATGCATTATCAGCACCTTATCTTGTGATATCACATAAAGCATAAAGATAAACATAAATTTTCTCACAGGTGGCTCTCTACCTCCTGTTGCATGTCGTCTGTATCGTTAATGCCGTGAGCCTTTGTAGATTTGTGCTTGCGCGTACTGGCTTAGTGATGGGAATTCTTAAAACAAGGTCACTAATGACCTGAATGATCTGCTTCACAGGGAGCATGTCTGGTCCTAATGGTTATGCAGCATGGGAGGGTAGTATGTGTTCATTAAATTACTTTCTGAGCAGAGCTTTGGCAAAGTCATTAGGCACCCCTAACAACACAGGTCTTGTTCTTCTCATGTTAATTACTTCAGCCATGGATTTCTTCCAGAAATTACATTACAATACAAGTAGTAAATGGCTTTTCCAATGAAAGGATGGAGTCTAAGAAAACACTAGCAGTATAATATATTCCGAGACACTTGTTGTTGAGTCAGCAAGAGTTAGTTTTGGCAGATGGCAGGACTCTTCCCCAGCTGACAGGCATATTAATGACTGTGGTGGCTTTTAGGATATGAAACAATTTCAGTTTAAAGTGAAGAGTGGACTGTTATTTTCCATACTGACCAATGCTACCAATTTTTCTGTCCTTAAAGAGACAGTGCACCCCAAAAAACACTTGTTTCCTGTGTTTCGCAGTGCTAATTATCTAGATTGTTTTGGAGTAAAAGATTTCTGCCTTTCCTCCGATGGGGTGGAACCTGATGGCACCAAAGAAATAGAAGCCATGTCTCTTTGCAGAAATCATTCATATTCAGGTCATATCAAAACAATCTATGGATAAAACATGCGCTGCATCCCACAGGCATGCTATAAATATTTGAGTTCAAGGGAAACTGAATGCCATGACACACAGTCTTTCCTTATTAAATGATGGGATGCATCCCTCTGTCATGTTTACCTCCAATCCTATCTGCAAGCACAAACTTACAGAAACCTAAGACAGGGTTGCGTGGGAAAACAATATGGGGAATTCCATATTACTACGAGTGGTTACACATTGTCTTGTAATTCAATAAGCCTCAGGGTATACTTGATCTTTCACTAACACAGCCATGAAGGTAAACAATGAATGGGGATGGAGGTCTCTGCCTTCATCTCTTTACAGTAAAGATATAATGCCACTTATGTATGCAGGAGAGAGAGAGAGAGAGAGAGAGAGAGAGAGAGAGAGGGTGTTATTTCTGCTCTGCTTTGCCTAGGCAGACAGCCCCCTAATGTCAGATGACTGAGCGCCACTACACAGCAGTTGCTATGGTTACCAGCCAGGTTCTGTGTACACGGATACTCATCGCAATTTTGATCTCCAGTGAAGCACTGATGGAAGAGCGAGAGCCCTGTGAAATCACCTACCCACCTACAAGTGCACACACACACGCCTGCTTCTGTACCATGTATCATGTAGGTACTGTGTGTGTAGAGGAATTGTTGCATATGTGCATCTGCAAGTACTCCACCCACGTGAAGAGATTCACCTTCATGGAGCACTCACGTAAGCAAACACAACCTGCTGGGCAGAATTATCAGCCCCACCAGAAGTAGCACAAATCACAGTAGGTGATACACTGGGATATCTCTACGCCTAGAAACCCCCTTTAAAGCAAACGCTGCATTATTCCTCCCTGACTGTCACAAACACTCTGTTTTACTTTTCATCTGCCAGTCTGGCTCACGGTTGGCATGTGTCTCCAAATTTTTTTTTGTTCTCTTTCAGATACAAATATACATAGAGGGCAGATTGGGAGCACTCAGTCAGAACATAAGATGAAAGGAAGAGGGAGCTGTGTCCATGCCAGCAGAGCTGTGTGAGTGGGGAAGTGATGAAAGAGAGGCTCATTTAGTAAATTGACAGCTCCCTTCAGGATTCTTCATCTTCTGCACCATGAAAAGCCCCGAATCCTTCTCAACTCATAGTTATTCTCAACAGGCATGAGGAAACTGTCACATTCCAGCAAACATTAACAATGATAGAGTTAGTATTTCACCATCTCTCTGCCTCTCCTTACTCCCACTGCTGCTTTATTCAGTCCAGAGATGTGCAGCATACTCTTAATTCTCTGATACATGTTAGGCTATAAAGGGAAAGCTTGACAACACAGAATCATACATTTCTCAGCAGTTTGTTTTTAAAATAAAAGACTAAATATGTTTTCTCTGAACAAAAGTCCTATATCTAAATGGCCACAAACCCAATCAAACCACATAAAGTCTTCCACTGATTCAGGCAGCCAGAATGAGGCTAGCCGTTAAAGGCAGCATGCTGCTCATGGCCAACTGTCTTCTGCTCAATGGAGCAAAGTGGCAGACATCTTGCTAAGCTGAGGGGAGGAGCTCATCAGAAACCGAGCTGATGGAAAGTCAGTTTTTCATTTCAGTAATGCATTTTACTTCAACTGTGCAGTCACAGACGGCAGCACACACACACTTGTGAGGCTGAATACAATCTTCCTAATGACATTTGTACATGTTGTGTCCATTTCCTCTGGAACACACATGCACAGCAACAGGATTTAAGTGCAGGAAACCAAATTAGTCGTACATGATATTGTGTAATATCCATGTTGTGCAGGTGACAAAATGTTTCAAAAACTGTTCTACAAATGTGAGAGGGTGTGATGTTTTCTTGTAAGCTAGCTGCTAATACATCAGAGAAAAGTCAATACTTGGAGGTTGGATGGGGTTGTGCAAGATCTAGTTAGAGACATAATTTTTACCCACTCTTTACTGTCATTTAGTGCTCCCACTTCATCACGTTCACACAAGCAAATGTAGAGATGACAGAGTTTCTGAACATTTATTGTGAAACTAATACATCTTGTTCTGTAGACCGAGCTTGCTATTACACATTTCGATGTGTGACCAGGCTGATGAAACAGAAATGAGGATCAGCAAAGGGAGAGCCACTGTAATTTATACCAAGATAAGCCACAGTCACAGCCTCTTATCTAATGCACACCACATATGCTAACCCTTGTACTTGACAAATAAAGCCCCCTTACATACACACAAGCATGTATACACACACACACAAATGAACACACACTCATGGGGTTGAGCTGGCAGAGACAGCTAGAGTGTGCCGCACGAAGGCCATTACAGCGCAGAGAAGGCTGGACAGCCAAATAGCCAACTGAGATTCAATGGGGACAGCATCCGCTAGCATCTGTGGGGATCAAATTAATTGCCCTACAGTATGTCTCCTCTGGGACTTGTACAAAACAGGTGAGTAAATGTGTACATGGCAGTGGATTATAGTGTGGATTCATCTGAGGCTTGGGTGTGAAAAGCAGTTGCAGTCTGTTAAATACAAACTGCTGATGGGATGGCCACTTGTGTCCAAAAAGTGCAAATGAGTCTGTATTTGAAGTGCGACTACAAGAAGGATAACTTACTAGAACTCTGCCTGTGAGCGTCTGAGCAGAGATCATGACACCAGCCCAGTCTTTGACCGAAGTCATCCATCCCACTTCGCTGGCTGGGGCCTCCTCCTTCTCATCAGGACCTTTTGGTGCCTTGTCTGCTGCCGGATTGTTGGCAGGGTTGTTCACCTTCTGAGCCTCCTAGAAGAATAAGTAAGTAAATAAGTAAATGAAGGATGCTCAAATATCAGCCCATACTGTAAAACAACAGCCTGTGTGTGAGGCAACATCCACATTCACGACAAGCCCCAAACCTCTGAGGGGAAAAAAAGAACTGTCATTATGCTGCCATGATGGCCTCCATCTGCTATATATGCTGAATATGTGCTTTCAAATGAGTCTGCAAGTTAGATAACGACAGAATGTATATGTAGTCGCTCTAGTTGCGTTGCACATATGGCTCTGTACATTAATTGTTCCTCGGAGTGGAGAGTGTAAGGCTCTTGTTCTCGTGCGGGCCTTCTAATGTTCCTTCTTGTGTCCGACTGAGTGAGCAGTTCATTGACATGCTTTGCTTGGCACAGTCACTGCATGCAGCTGTTCCTCTCCAGCCATTCTCTCACTCCTGCTTTGACACAAGCAGGCACTCTGCTTCCCTGGCCTTCTGGCAGAAGAAGGAAATGAGTAGATTTCTTTTTGCAGCCTTTGAGGAAACAATATTCTATAATTACATGTGTGCACACATACACACACAAATGCAGAGTAAAGGTTTGTTTGTATGTGTCACCTCAAGTCTCATAAAACCTTGTGGTTAGGCCCAGCAAATGGCGTCTACAGAGAATCCCTGGAATTGCAATAACTTTTAAGCACCTTGATGTCAGCCTGTTGGTCCATTCCGAGGAGACAGGCTCATATTACCACAGGGCACACATGTAGCACTTGGAAACACATTTTACAATGTCCCTCTTTACAGTGACATCTGACAAGCAGCCATCAGAGCAGATTATGTGCTATGTCAACACAGTGAAATTTGCTTCTCAGTACTGTACATGTCAAACAGCTACAGTTGGTCTGGGTGACCCCATAACACAGAGAAAAAAAACTATGACGCACATCAACATGATTTATGCTTACAGTAAGTTTGTTTTTTGTTTTTATTCCAAAAACTGTGTTGGACAAAGTCACCAGAAGTCAGACGACCCCTGAGGTGACCAATAGGTGACCATGCGAAAAAACCAAACTGCAAATTCAAAGTAGTTTCTGCAGGGCTAAAAAGCAGTGCTATTACAGATGAGCCCAAGAGAGTGCTCTGTCCATTTCAAGAGGATTGTCTAGCCAAATTGGATTACATTTGATAATGATATGGCATGGACACAGCTGCCATTTTCCTAATTTCATTCCAACCCCATAACAATGCCAATAAACTGGCCCTAAAAAAGCCTGACTTAGTCATCAGGTCATTATCTGCTCCTGCCGTTGGGCCTCTCAGTCCTCCAGTGGGTGATTCAGTTACTTATGCTTTATATACTCATTAAATGACTTAGTGTCAGGAGACTCACTAACTTTTAAAGCACACATCAGAGTGTGAATTTGGAGCACTTGGTCTTGTCTTTGAAAAGACATAAGAAGAAGTCATTAAGAAAGGCAACTACCACATAGGTTGACTAAGCTAAGTTACCCTAAAATCACTCTTTTTGTGGCCTGTAGTGCCATTTATCCTTCCATTATGTCATTTAATAGAACAAGATAGCACTTGGCTTGTAGCACTCAAGGCAGTCATGACCTGTCTACCTTTTACCAAACTACTCTTTACAACCAGAGGAAGATGCCATTACAGCCAGACACACTGTAGAAAACTATACAGCCTATATCTCTAAAACCTGCCAACTCACACAAAACAAGAGTTATCAAACTGATTTATAGCCCTGAAGCCCATAGCAGAACATGAGTATTTTATTTTTGAGTGAACTGTTCCTTTAAGCCAATTAATTGCCTATTTAACAAGGTTAATTTCAATCTTAAACAAATGTTTTGCATTTTAAAATGCTATGAATCTTATTTTTGGTAATGTCCTCATATTTGCCACCACATAATCAATAACGCTCCCATATCAACACTTGTGTAAACAACACCTGCACTTCAAGTTCCATATCAGGTTTAAGCTCCAGCAACAAAACCTCACAGTGTTCAGTATCCTGCTGGATGGAAGCCAGAGGATATAGTAAACTGTAAATAGTTAAATATGTGTATCTAACTGAATGCCCAAGCTGCATGACTAAGATTCTGTTTTCTCCTAAACCCCAACCCCCTTCCATCATCCTCTGGTAATACGTAGCCAGCATGCGTCTCGCCTGTCACATGCTGCAAATACTTAGCAAAGTGTGTATGCATGCGGGTCACCGTGCACACTGAGGTCTAAGATTTCACTCTGACTGGCTGTGTGCCTGCTCGATAGCACTCCAGACATAGCTAGTCTGCACCCATCAGTTTCTTTTTATCCAGAAGGGCCCCACCAACCCCACGCTCCGCGTGCATCGTTTGAACCACAGAATGCACCACACCGCCCAGTACTACTGTATGTCATGCAAATCACGCCACACTGTAACTCACAGAACTTGTTTCTACCTCTCCTTGCTAGTGTTTCTTCCTAAGCATGCCTTCAGACATCTGTCAGATGTTGTGGTAAATACTGACAACCACATTGTCAATATTACAACAACTACCTTTATCAAGCAGATAAACAACAACATAACACAAATTGTTTTAATTGTACTCTGTGTGGAAACCTTCAAGGGTGATGGTCATTTAATCTGGGAATAACACAGGAATATGAAGGCTACGGTGTGTGTGTGTGTGTGTGTGTGTGTGTGTGTGTGTGCATGCGTGTGTGTGTGTGTGTGTGTGTGTGTGTATACGCATGAATAATGGATGTAGTGACAAACTGATGGCTGGGCAGATCAGAGGAGATAATGCAAACAATTTCTTCCAGTTCGTTTGAGTAGCCAATGGTAGACTGAGCTGAGAGAGAGAGAAGCACTGATGCAGACTGCTATGGGAGAATCCATCTGCCGGCTAAATATACACACCTGTGATGTCAAACTGAGAGGGAGACAGGAAGAGAGACAGACAGGCAGAGAGGGCAGCAGGCTGAAAATGTCTTTAGAACCAAGCGAAAGGAGCAAAATGCTTAAACATAAATCCCACATACAGTAACCAAAACCCTAACACATGGTGTAGAGAAATGAATGAAGGCAGGTAAGGATTTTCATTAACAGGCATATAATGTTGTAATCTACTCACACAAAAGGATGGGAAACAATGCGTACATTATTCAGATGACGGACTTCCATTAAGCCATTTTGTGCACAAAGGTGCACTAGAGTCAACCAGAGGAATGAAGGTGAGCATCAATATGTTGCGTCCAAGCTAGTGTCCACTGTAATATGCATGAATGAAGAAAATACAATCCTTCATATCCCCTGTATTTAGAGCAATTGCACATTACTACTCACTGCTAGTTCTGCAAATGGAAAAACACACCACACAGAATATATGATTGCATGACACACTGCAGCATTTGTCAGCAAATTCTCAGTTGGAAGCAGAAGAACAGGCCTTAGTGAGTGGTCACATGAGCTGCAGACAACCGGTTGCACACCTCCAACTTCTCAACAGACAACTTTACTGTACCCTGCTGTTGTGTGAGAATCTACTCACAACATGCTCAGCAGGGCATCAGATCGTGCTAGAAAAAGTGTAACTGGCAGACTTTAGTATTTCTCTTAGCCATAAATGCACTCTTAAAAAAAAACTTAAAAAAGAGAACCATAGACAACACAGGATTTAAACAAAAATTATATAATGTATTGATCACTGGTGATGCAATCTCATCATTTCAATGCACTTCTACACAAACAAACATGAAACGCGTGGTGAACACTGAGCAGATGTCGTTCTACAACTTTTTTTAAAATGAAACCGGTTGATGTAACACCTGTTTAATTTTCTGTTTAAAATTATGTAGTTCATCCTCCTACTTCAAGAAAGCTTTTTATAGCAAGGCAGATGAACACTGTTAATATTAGGATTGTACCAATTAACAGAGTACACAGGGGAGGCCTGGTAATAATGAGCAAGAGAGCAGAAGATAAAACATGACACAGGAAGGAAGACAAAGAGAGGAATCAACAGCGAGAAATCACCAGGAGTGGGACAAAGAGGCAGAAGCTATAGGGGGGGAGAAGGAGGACACCCTGTCAAACAAAGAGTCAGAGGAAGCCAGGGAGATAGAATGACAGGATAATACAGCAAGAGGGGGGAGGAGGGAGGGGAGATAATGACAAAGACACAAATTAAAGACATCATTCAGACAGGAAAACTGAGCAAACACAGGACAGACAGAGAGGGGTAACAGGGAAACAAAGATACTACAAGACAAGGAGGTAAACAGACAGCAGGAGAAACAGGGAGTGAGACAAGAGGCGGAAAGAAAAGACAGGAGAGTGAGACAGAAACATGCCCGTCTGACTCCGCTGATCTAACAGGACTTGGCTTTAACGCAGCTGTTCCTCTGGCTTTCGCCCGCATCACTGGGGAAAACTCTATTCCAGAGTGAGAGGCTATTTTTAGCTCCACCCTGGGACATGAAACTAGTGAATCTCATAACATGCTCTGTTCCCCCTGTTTGCTATTTTAATGCCAGTACAGTTACCCAGTGTCCCTGGGTTACAGATCTACACTGGGTCACAGCAAAAAGAAAGGGAAGAAGGAGGAGGAGTAACACAGGTGTTTCACATATTAATTCACAGGCACACATACACAGGTGCCAGGCTAAATCTGACAGCACCATGTGGAGAAAAGCAGCTTTTTTGTGGGTCATGTCTGTTGAACCATATAGAACTGTGGAGGCCAAATGTTGCAGGTTAATTACAAAGAAGCCATGAGAAGAGTGAATCAATTACTGGTATATTTCTTCTCTGCAATGGGGCCATCCACAGATTTAGTGTCACGTATGTTATTATAATTGATTTATTTTAAACACTAAAACAGTGACAAGTTAAGTAGCTTTCTATAAACAGTGTCAGGCTATATAGGGCAGAGGATTAAAGCCAATATGAAAAAAATGGTTACTTGAGGTGCCAAAAATGAGTCAGTACCCATAAATCTACAGCGAAAATGCCCCAATGAACAGCAGAAATAAACAGATTAGGTTTGTATTAATGAGTTGCACATTTATGTTACAGGTACAGTGATACAGAATTAAGGAGTATCTTTGTGTAGGTGGTGCCTGCAGATTTCACCGTGCATCTTTATTTTGCCTTACTGTGCCTTACTGTGTGAAACCCACTGAGGTACCTCTGAGCTGGCATCAGAGGTAGTAACATAGGCTGATTCATGGCTGTGTGAATGGGCGAGCTGGCACGGCAGCCACCACATAAAAAAAAAAACAAAAGACACAAGGCACAGCTTGGATTGCGTGACACTGGCATGTCCCTTAAAGCATGCACTGAGGCAGCGTTACACCAAATTTAAATCTGTAAGTTTTCATGGTGTGTGTGTGTGTGAGAGAGAGAGAGAGAGAGAGAGGGGGAGAGGAATTCAGATGAGCTCTCACTAAAACACATTATTATATTAATCCATCGAGATATCACAACAACATGGTTATCCTTATATCTGATGTGACAGCAGTGGTCCTGGAGGCCAGTGGCTTACCTAGGTTGCCATGTGTTGGAGTCAGGGATTACACAGGTACAGCTAGGAATGCAATCTGGTCCCCACCGTCAACAAAATGCTCCTATCATCACACAAATGTAATTTGCAGAGGCTGCTGCAGCTGGATAAATCTGCAGTACAGTGCAGCTGTTACCGTCACTTGCTATATGAGGAATAAATCCTTTGTTTTTGTTTGTTTTATTTTTTGAGAAATGGGGATTCAACTTTATATACTGTAAATAATGTTTTTATTATACATTAATGTAGGTTTAAACTATCCAAAATAATGTGTTAATAAATCTACCAGAGTCACTAAAAGTTTGAATCACATGGCCCCTTCGTGCCAGGCCTATTTTCAGCCCCGCAGCACAGAGCAGGATTAGACTATTTGTGGCCTCTGAACTAAATAGATGACATCCACAATATCGGCAAACACGAAGACAAGCCAAACATCTCCCCGTGTCTCTGCTGGACAGCGCACCCATCTGCAAAACAGGACAAGAATTCATTCCCCCAAATGGCTGCACTCCAAGTACACTATTTTGTCCCAGTTGTGACGTCTCCTGGGCTGGCAGAGGGAATCAATAGGACAGCGATGTGAAAAAGCATAACATAAGCCTGACATGGAGCATCCGTTCTTTCATGGCCCTCCCAACAAAAAGAGGGAAGAATAAAGATTATTAGTGTTGCTTCTTTATGACTGGAGGCAGATTGAAAAAAAAATCTTGAATGCACAGCCCTGTTGATTCATGATGCTGCACCGCACCTCTTCCATTGATACAACATTTCAAGCCCCAGTGGTCTGGGATAAAAATAGACAACGCAGTGAATTGTGGGAGATTGAAAGGTCAGCACTTGTCATCCGTAACGCCTTTGAGTTTTATCTTCTTAATGTCAGCAGATAATAGATGGCCACTGGCTGAAATGAGGGCACACTAAAGATGGGTCTTTATTATAAAAGAAACTCAATAAAAAGTTTTTCATCGGATGTAAAAAGCCTGGATAAAGAGCAGAGAAAATGAGCAAAATGTCCCTGTAGATGTTTGGCAGCTGCCAGGAGAACAAATAACACTGAGGTCTAATGTAGTTTTCTGTGTCGAAGAAATAAATGGCCTCACTAAAAAATCTATATCATCATTTTCTTTACACTGTAAGCAAGAGGGACAGCTGATGCCACATCAGTGAAATCCGCACCCAACAATCACCTCTGCTCCCGCCGGCGAACCCCTATAATTAACCATAAATGAGGTAAGCAGCTGTCAATCAGGCTCTCGGCTCTTCGCCTCATCGGTACATCTTTGCTTCCTCTGTATTAGACAGCAAGTACAAATAATGGCCCCTCTAATCCCCACAGAAATCGGACGTTAGAGAGATTTACAGCCTCAGACACGCACACCACGAAAACAAATAAGAGACAACATAATTACTTTAATGCAGATGGAGGAGTGCAAATTTAACAAATTACTGTGCAGAAGGGGGGAAAAAGTAGCACTAATGACCACATTCTCTTCCACGATAATTGGTCATTCAATTCACAACAGGTTTAATTTATATTTTTTTTTTCTTACCAAGAAGGCTTGTTACTATGGTGATGACACACACACAGGCTGACATTCTTGTTTTCTATGCAAATTAGGTCTCAATGGAAAAATGCATTTAATAAATAAGACGAACGCCTTTCTACGTGACTACTGACATGAGATGCATTTACACACATGATGTGCAGAGAGCCTGCGAGTCTTTGTATGATAAGAACATTCTACACACAGCGCGGTAAAATATCCAAGGCGTAGTCTGACCCAGACCTACATACCATTTTTTGAAAGTAGGTGGGATTACACCACAAACAACAAAACAACAACAAAACATCATGCTTGAATGGCGTCAGCCTTTATCGTACTACAGCTGCTCAGCCACCCGAGGCTAATTTCCACCATTTTGTACAACAGCTTAATGTACATGTGAATGAGGGCTCCACATTTCTTAAGACCTTAAAAATACCACAACATGCATTTAAAAATATTTTTTATTACAAAACCTAAAGCCTGATGTATCCTTGTCTGTCATCCTCACACTAAACGCTACCATGAAGTTTCTCAGACTGACACTGCTGTCCTTGCGACACTCTTGCTGCTTAGAATCACCAACCTCTATCTGTTCAGCTGCACCCTGAAGGTTGACTCTATTTTCTATTATTGCTCTAACCAACAGGACTTTCATTCATCCAAGGGCGCTGGGCAATTCTGTGTGTCCGTGTGTGTGCGTACGTGTGTGTTAAGTGCAATGATTGATTTCTATTTCATCTAGGGTTCGGTTTGTGTCGGCATCGCTTACCATACCTATGAATCAGGAGGTAATAGTGTGTCTGCCTGGGAGCTACACGCCCGTCTGGACATCCCCCCCACCACCACGGGGCCCGAAGGAGAACTCATATCTCTGCTAACAGAGATCCTGTCAACAGCAGGAACGCGGCTACAGAGGGTTCGGGTTAGGCTTTAATACAGCATGTGTTTTGAGCACATTCATTGCAGTGTAGCTGGCAGCTTTATATATCAGGTTTTTATAGAAAAAGAAGCAGAAGCACGACATTCTGCCAAAACATTAATTTGACCATAAGACTGTGAAATTTGTTGTTGCTGTTTCTGGTCTCTTTAATCATGTGTGTGCACTTAATAATATATACACAGCAATATATTAGAGTTTACTATTTATTAGGGTATTTTAAAATTAGGGTTATCAAATAAGTGAGACAGATGGGTCGGTCTTGCTTATTACAGAGTCTATTACTGTGCAGTCTGCATCTTCCCTGTAATTTGTGGGCATGTTTCTTGGCAACTTGCATCCACTGACTGTTGAACTTCGACCAGACTACTGCTACAATGTGAGATGATGCCTGTGAAGCATTTTCAAAATATCTTTCTACACCCTGCTACCACCCAAATTCTGCTTATCTAAGCAAATATAATCCCCCGTCTGGAAGTTAAACATGGTTAGGTAAGAAAAAACTGAATTGATTAATGGCAAATGCCAAAATATATCGATGATGTGTGACATTCTCAGTTCTGCTGAATCCTTTCATTATATCTTTATTTAACAGGCTATTTTGCAATTCTTAAAAAAATGATTTTCTGAAACAAGATCACTGTATGATCATTTTTTTCTCCACATACTTGCTGCTTTCACAGCAGTGAATGAATGTAAAGGAGGAGCAGCACAGACAACTACAACAACAACAGCCCCATCAAGCAGTCACCTGTCTTAACCCTGATCCCTCCACTGCCCTTAGAACGCTTTAATGAGCTTTCCTCCTAAATGCAGACAGACGGCTCGCTCTCTGTCAATAAGTGACTCAGTGAACAACAGACAGAGGAAATCGCAGCCCTATTACCTTCAGCAGAGGCAGAGCAGGCCGTTTAGGTGTTTTCTAGGAGAGGAAAACCACTAGGATGGAAGCTATTGCCCTAATTGGCTCCCTACTGTCTAACCTGCACTGATCAATGACCCCGCTCTATAAAGAGCAACATCCAGATATGACTGGCAGATTAATTTTTTAGCAGCAAAGAGGTAGGCAGTGCAAACAAGCAACTCAGGCCAGGATCTCAGCAGGTCAAACGTGTTTGGTATTAGATTTCCTAACTTGTGCGGTTTGAAGCAACAACCAATAAAAAAACATCAAGCTTATCCGTGCATACGGAGAGATGTGAGATGTGCATCCACAGATAACAGTGAACAGCAGTTAGTCACTCCAGAAAATGTGTAACTGCAGAACAACGTGAGTGGGAGAGGTACTGCAGTCTCTGCATATGATATGAATGACTAAGTAAGAGCAGTGCCTAGTGCACCAAACTAGCAGATGTGCATACCGGCATGTCAATGTTTTTAATAAGCATTTATCCATAAAAGAAACAAGAGCAGAGGTCCAATGTTCAAGGCAAAATCACCACAGTTTACATGTTGACTGCTGCCTGTGTTAATACAGTTCATGGAAAGGTGTTGGTCAGGTGCAGCATGGTAGCCAAGAATGTGTTGGAGAAGCTTGTTGATGATCCGTTTCTTTCAAAAATGACCTAACCAGGTTTAAAGGCCTAGGAATTTGTTGTTCCAGCAATCCATCCATCAACATACTTTGATGGTCCCATGAGGAATACACTTATCCAGATCACTGTGGAACATTAGTGTTTTTTCCAATAAGAAGTGACTTTTTGAAATCTACTTTTACACATTAACAGGTCAGGAGCCTCCATTTTCTATTGCCACCATCTTTTGATCAATGCTCCTCTTTCTATCATCCAAACACACCACTATTATACAAATGCACATGTATAACCACAGGTCCCCTAATCTTTCCATTCTCCACATTTTCTTTTCTCCTGCCAGTATCATCTCCTCTCTCTACCTATTCACCTTCTCTGTCTCTTTTTTTCGCTCTCCCCTCTCTTTTCCACTCCACTCCACTCCACCGGCTTAAGAGAAGCCTGAAGAGACCAAGGAGATTAGGCTCTCTTTGCTTGAGAGACAGGTCTCATTACCTTTATCTTGATGCAGTAATACGCTCCAATCTTTCACTGATGCCAGTCGATGCACAGGACTGTATGAATATTTATTTAAATTAAAGCTTAAGCTATACATTTGATGTGAAACGAGAGAGAAAGGTTTGAAGTTTAATCACTTTTCCTGGTTAATTGTTTGGTAAAGTGAAAAGGACAAATTTGGCTAATGGCAAGCATTAACCAAAGCGGGATTTAAAGTCTGAAAATGTGTGGATTAGAGCCACAAACTGTATTACACAATACAGGGGTCACCACTGTAATTTGGCAAATGTTTTTGTTAAAGGCAGTAAAAACCTATCATCTATTCCTAGATCTGACTTTTATAGATATTTACAGCTTTGCAGTTTGTGGCTTCTCATTGCAAATGCTCTCCCTCCCACCCGGAGTTCTTGCTAGACTGTATACTTAAACTTAAGTCCAACACAAAGCAGGTTATAGGTAGACTTTACAAACTCCTCGGCTCACATGATCAGCACCTTTAGAGCAGCTAAAAACTAAGTGGGTAGAAGATTTAAAGGAACAAATCTCACACACAACTTGGCAGAAAATCATTCACAGGATTTACACACCTTCAATATGTCAGCGGCACACTGTAATTCAATTTAAGATTGTTCATAGATTGCTCCGGTCAAAGGTCAAATTGTCCAAGATCAGATCAAATGTGGACCCTGTGGGCGACACATGTGAGATCCTGCAGACCTACTCCACGTGTTTGGGACTTGACCTAAACTGTTGCATTTCTGGCACGTTGAAGCTTAAGATGTTGAAAGTTTAATTCAATCCATCTTTAATGACTGCTCTACCACAGAATATATATAATAAACAGCAAGGAAATATGTTGGCAGGACCCTCACCCTCTATCACCTAATCACATTGGGTTAAGGAGGTTATGACAAACTATCAAACCTAAATAAGATCCTCTATCCAAGGCTCAATCAAAACGTTCTATGCGTCGTGGCAGCCTTTCTTGACATTTTTAGGAAATATTAAAAGGCAGAGAACCTGAGATAATGAGGGAAAACCCGGACTTCTTACTCAGCTAGGGGAATGACATAAGTCTGATTTTGTTTTAAGTGGTACAGGCAGGTGCGGGGTGTTCAGATCGACTCAGGCAGGTTTGTTGATGCAGACCTGAGTGTGTCGTTTTTTGCCCTTTTTTTTCATTTTTCTTTTTTTTATAAACCTGCTTGTCATATGGCTGTTTTTTTGTAGTTGTTTCTGTAATCTAAAAAACTGCAAATAAACAGACCTTGAACAAAAAATAAAAAGGCAGTCATCTGAGCCTAGTGATTCAGAGACTTGCCCTTGATTTGAGAACAGCTCAGAGGCTAACAAATGGAAGTGCAAATGATTTTCTAACTCTAGGCTCATTTAATCATTTTAAATTTAGATCTCACGCCTCCCACTGGGGAAAATAAATCAGCTTCCTTCATACAGAATTTGCATGTTTTAACCCTGGAGTTCGGAAGAGGAAATGGGGAGAGGGCACGCTTCAGATTGTTGTGGCTCGTGTTTTCCTATCAGCCCACATCAGAAACCCCCCGATGTGTTCCGCAGGGAAGGCTGCGTTTCTTTACTGTGACCCCAGACATATAGGACTTTGACCTCGGCTAACAAGATCCATTAAGTAGAGGAGCTGGAGTCTGGATGAAACACCGCAGCAAGTTTGTGTACATCTTCTAAAGCCTACGGAGAATCTGTGCAATTATGCAAGATGGCAGCGCAGCAAACCAATCTGTGCCTTTATTAGAAAGGTCATTGCCTTTGGAGGAACACTGGACCGTATTGCACAGCATTAAGCTTCTATGTGATGTCAAGTGTAAAGCGGGCTGGCGGGGAGGACTGAGGCATCCTCTCTGTGTCTGTCTCTGAGTGTGTGGAGTGTAATTTTACTAAATCAAAGGATTTTCACTATGGAATCAAATATCCAGAGACAAGGCACACAGAGCTCAGAGGAAGCACTCCAAGTCAAACCATGTTTGTTTGTGTTCAGCGCAAGGCAAACACTGGTTCTGGTTTCTGCTGTAATTTCCCTGTTATTGTTCTGCTGTTGTTGGAGCAGGTTTCAGATTTGAGGAGCTGACACAAAGTATTGCGGGGTTGCCTTTTGCCCAAGGTGGAGAGAAGCATCCCTGCGATGGCACTGCGATGTGCTGTGCAGTGTATCAGGCTATAGGAGAAGTCACCTCCCTTGAGTCAGCAATTTGACCCTTGCAGGCTTTGGTACAGGCTTCGCTGTTAAGCCCAAATACACAACATGGAAAAATTCAGCACAAAAAACTGTGTTGTCAGGGTGTGTTAGAGAGAAAGCTGGCAACAGCTTTCACATGGGATGATGTGAAGACTGAATCAGCTCTCCTCTGCTGTCCACACAGTGTTCACTTGATCACTGCAGCACTGTTCGAACCCAAGGACAAGTCACTGGGGGCGACACACGGAATTTGTTATGGCTGCATATGCATGACAGGAGGGTTTACTTTCTGAAATTACAATGAGTTTGTGTACGTGTGTGTGCGATCGAGAGATTAAAAGGCGTGACTGTAGTCTTTCCTCTTTGTGGAGGTAAACAAGAACAAAAGTTTTATGTGAATGACACAATGCACATTATGTCATTATGAAGACAGTTTACATTCCGTCCTCATCTAGCCCCACAGCTAGCCTCAGTAATCCACTCATCTAGATGCATTCTGCCTGTTCATGAGCTTCCCTTCAAATGCAGCAGAGAGGAAATCCACATCACTAATCCCCAGCCTTATTACATTTACTCAACCAGCCCTGTGACAGCGTGTGAAGGTTTACTTTAAGAACATCTTCCTTTCCCCCTCACTAGCTAATTGCCACTGGTAATCAATATTGTTCTAAGTGCTTTTTAGTGCTCAGCACCAGGCTCATTTGTCAAAATAAAACCTGCAAGAGCCCAAGGGACTAATCAAAAGAAATGAAGCAGCAGAGACATTCTCAGCTTGGAAACATGTGAAGGAAGGAGCTACAGGATGTCAAAATAGAAAAAACAACAACAACAACAACAGATATTGCCTCTTAATTCTACTGCTCTTGCACCAATTAGAGGGGAGTATTGATTTACTACTTTCACGACTTTCATGACTACTGGTTTACTATCCCAGAGAGTTGCAGCCACACATTCTAATAATAAACTATTTAAAAAACATAAGACTTTAAAATTCAAAGTCAAAATAATCACACTCATTTTTCTCCACAAATGTCCGCTACATCTTCATAGAGAAAAGTCCAGTATACTGGAAAAGCAACAGAGGGAAGGAAGAGATCATGATGGACAAATGTCGCTCTCATAAGAGCAGTCCAGCGCTCATTGCTTGTCGCCTAGCAACAGAGACCTGGCGGGCAGACAGTAGGTGTGTGAGACAGTGTGTGTGGGAGGGGAGATTTGGAGGAGGGAGGGGGGGGCGAGAAAGAGAGAGAGAATAAGTGAAGCAGAGAACAAGGAGAAACAAACAAAGAGGATGTGTGAGGCAGGACGTCTGTGGGAGGGATGTGGACAGTGTCAATAATGTGGAGTAATCGGAAAAGTGATAATTCAACAGCTGGGAGGTGGATGTAAACACAGGTGTGTCTTCAGTTAGCATGGCTTTCAGTGGCAGCAAGGTGAAAAGCAAACTTTTTTTAGGTCCATAAAATAATTGTTGTTACTGCATTTGCAGACCACCTAAACACAAGTTATTTCTTCCTTTGTTAGCTGAAACAAAAAAGCAGTTTTCTTATTGCCTCCAAAATGTTTTTCTCCACCGCTGGCCATGTCTCTATTTCTAGTTCAGATTTTTTTTTGTGTGACTAACAGCAACAGAGAGGAGTGAAAGTAAAATACAACACCACTGAAGCACAAATGAAAAGACGCACTTTAGTCCTTTTGATCAGATTATTTTTGCTACAGTTTTAAACCTTAAAATAATCTGGTTATGGAGTCGGCACGACAGCTGCAATAGTCTGCAAATAAGTATAATCTTCTTATTATGAAATGATAGTAAAAACACAGAAATGCACAGTGTGTGTGCGATATTGTAAAGCCTGCCCACAATGCTTCAACCATCATCTAGAATATAATTAAATCTGCTGCCACGTGATCTTGAATTCCAAGAAATTAGCAGGTATAAAAACTGAATTATGTGTGCAAAAGGCCACTTGACAGTGTGAAATGGTGTGACATTTAAAGTCCTTCTGTGCGAGCAGATGCAAAGCTAATACTAGATCCCTTTTTCTGGCCATTCTGACCCTCTAAGTAACTGTAATTTTCAAACCCGAACCTCCTCTAATGAGGATACTCAAGATTTTTTAGTAGATGAGGTCAGATTTATACCACAGACAGCTATTTTTGAACTAGTACAGATATTCTAGTGAACCAAACACTCTCAAAAAATGAGGCACAACTTCTCCATTCAGAAAATATATGAATATAGAAAAAAAATGTCAAAACTGACTTCTGCACACAGTGAAGTGTGTGTAGGCTACACATTAAACACAAACAAAAATGTTTGAACACACAAAAAATGTCAAGGTTACACATTTCTACTCTTCATTCCCACATTAAAAGTACAGTATATGCAAAGGAGAGCATTCTAATAACGCAGGTGGCAAAATACCAAAATACCATCACGTTATTTTTAGCATGGTGGAGGGTGAAAAACAGTCCATGTGCAACCTTGGTACACACTCAATCCCTGCAGCCTAGGCTTTACAAGACATATATTCTCCTGCATTCATCTAATGTCACCAACAGCAGCCAAGTCTCAAGGAAATGTCAATGACAAGGAGAGAGCTGCGCAAGGGTAACTTAAGAATGCTACATATTCACTCTGAGCTTTAATGCGATCATATTTGGTCGCAACTCAGCACACAGCCAGTACACCTCTTGAGCTAATATAAACCCATTGAGTGGTTCACATGCTCTGTCATTCATTCTTAGGGTTTTTCAGTTGTTGATCTCATCCCGTCAGTCAAAATTCCGCTTTTCAAACAGCATGACCTGCTTGGAAATACTCCTGATATTATACATTATTATGCATCATTATTGGCCTCCAGAGACATTTTATGAAACGCATTACTAAACATATTCCTAGTGTTTTATGTTTTGGGGTACTGCAGCATCTGCCATAGGTTAAATACTCCAGGAAAAATAGTCTAACAACAGACACAGGCTCAACCAACTTGCTGATGGAAAATATCTAACGTACCACAATAATGGAGCCAATCGGCAGCACTCTAATTCAATCACGTGTGTTGCAGTCGCAAACTAAGCTGACTCCAAAAACCCCCTATACAATGACGGACCAAGAAGACTCCAATATGCCTGAAAAAACATTACGCAAAAGGAAAGAAACCAAACACCCGCTGGCGGCTCTCCCTGTCTGGCATGTGTGAATGTGTATTTCAGTATGCATGTATGTGCAGGGTGCATACCTCTGCGTGGCCTCCTCGGGATATTTTCTGTGCTCATATAGCTGTGTTCATTCTATCAGGAAGTGTAATGAGTGCACTAAGAATGTGATGCTACACTGAGATTGCTGAAATAACGTAGCTACAGTAGGTGTTATGGAGCATGCAGGACGTACTGTAGATGGGAAAAAAAAGTTGCAACCTAATCACATTTTTCCCAATCCAATCGTGCTGACAGAATTATCTCACTGTGTACTTGTACTGTGTGTAAACACAGAGGGAGGAAGATGGAGGCATATTTTTATTGGTTTACAGAGGTTATTTCTTTTTCCTTCTTAATCAGAGCGTGCTTGTGCCCTACAGCTGTTGTTTACTATTAAAGCAGGATTAAGGCCAAGTTTTGCTGGGTAGTTACAGGAGACAGCGCTGATCGCATGGTTGTTCCGAGAATGCCCGGGTCTTTGAGATCATTTCCTGCTGAACGAAAGGAGAAAGCCCTCCTCTGGAGACCCCCTCCTCTGTCTGCTCTCCAAGACAATCAGTCATGTGAGAAAAGACATCTACTGCATTACAGTTTGGAGTAATTCTTCCTCCTATGTGCAACAAATGTATTTTTAGTGACACACAAACCAACAGTAAATATTGTAGCCCTACAGCGCTGTATGTGGCACACTGTCAGGGATTTCTATTTTTGCTATTGACTTATGAATTTAAGGGAAAAGAATGCTAAGGCGCGCTCTCATCAATAATGCAGCTACAGTATCTGTGTCCACACAACAAATAAACAACACATCGGCACCTCCATTATTCATGAGAGATTCCACCTGTAGTATCCCATAGGAAGATTTGCAGCAGCTCTGTGGAAAGAGCTGATATTGAAGCTTGGGCGTAAAAAAAAAATTTGCACTGAGAATATGATTGCAGTCCATAACTAGTGGGAGAAGGCTGTATCATAAATTACACAAATGTGTAATTGTGATATTTCCACAAAGGGAAGTTCTCTGGTTTAAAGATATCTGGTCTAAACAAAAACAGTCACCTTTAAAACCACAGGGAGCGCCCAGCTGTGCTGTGCTGTTTTGTTGTCCCGAGGACAGAAATCATCTCTTCACAGCAGTAATTGGAACGGCAAAACAAAAACGTAACATGCTTCTGAACAATGTGGACGCACATAGGAAACTTCTGAGGACTAAACCTTTCAAGCTGGAAAAATGTAAACGCCTCATTTTCTGTGAACACACATAAAGGATTGTGTTACTTGTTAAAGTATAAAAACATCATTATCAAACCCTTAAATCAGTCTTCTCTTAGATAAGGCTCCCTCTCATATTGCGGGAGTATAACTTTCACAGTGTTACAATAGATAACCCCTGCTCCAGTAGGAACTGGCAAACAGGAGGTCACGGCCTTCCAGGAGGGGAAAACTAGGTCAGACTTTACGACAGAAAGCCGCCCACAAGCTAAAGGAACCTACCATAATTCAGACTGACACAATTTATATATAGTATAAGTAACACATTGTATGTATGCACGTAGCAAACATGACCCACCATGGTTGAAGCTGAGGATATTCAGGTTTCTCACAATTATATCACAAATATTAAAAAAATTGTTAGATACATATATAGAAATAGATCATTTTCTTTTTCCTGATTTAATTATGTTATATTTAATTTTTCAGCTTAGTATCTCTTAGTATAACACATAATAAAAACAATATACAACATAGGACTATACAGCCAGTCCTGCCACACACTGACAAATATGGCAACATGCAAGTGTAAAAGGTGGCTGGTATTTAGCTCCCACCACCAGCTGAAATTAATGCATTTTGCAAGTTGTTAGTGTATTAAAATGAATGCATACTGCTGGACATATCCAAAATGAGACACAGCACCAGCACTAGCTCTTTCCTGCCTTGCCTCCATATATGAATACTGTGACACAGAAAAGCCAACCACCACCACCCGTGTGGCATACACTGCCTAAATGTCAGACTCCTAATACTGCTAATGGTGTGTGTGTGTGTGTGCTGCATGTGTGAATAAAAACAGCAGGGCCAAGGCAGGCCTTGAGAAAGCAGTAAATCACATTATGCATTGCTATCTCTATATATCACAGCCACTGCCATTCTGCCCACCGGCTTCCCACTGGCTGTTCCAAGTCCTCTCTGTGTATCAGCCCTTTAGCAAGTCAGACAAAAAAAAAACTGAAGACGTCACATGAAAATATAGCTGAATTTGTCATGTTTTTGTAAGCAAAAGGTCCTTAAAGAAGCCGTTGTATAACAAAGCAGCTCTGTTTCTTTCTGTTATTGGATCGGAGTGTGGAAATGGACGTAATGACTAGACTCTGGGAGGCTGAACAAGGCTAAGACAGATCCTCTTTATCTATTTATAACAAGGAGATGTATTTCCCGACTCATGTGTCTTTGTTCTTATCGCCCAGCATGTATTTTTAAAATCACATAAACCCTGCATTTCTCACACCCACACGTACACCTTGGCAAGAACGGGTGGCTTTGATCGACAGCGAGCATGGCAGTGATGGTCAGAGGCTGCGTGTCAGAGTAATTACAGAGCAGCCATGTTAGCAGACCAGGGCGGGTCCCAAAGGAAGAGGAAACGGCAGCGGTGCAGCTCACATAGGTAGGGTTTCACCTCAAAAGTCGCCCCAGCTCTGTTCTGTTCACTGTCATGTGAGAACATGCAGATGGCTAATTTCTCCTGCGACCCTTGTCAACTTTCAACCTGACCCCTTCTGAGACAGGTGAAAGGCTCCTTCATACCCTACTCACAGTTTTCCAGTTCTAAACCCAAAGTGACCCAAAGGTTAAATCCCTGAGGGGGAAATATCAAAATCACCATGAATTATATGAGAGTAAGGCCTGTTCATGTTCTCATAAGTAGTTAAAGCATCATGTAGGGGTTTGTGTCTGCTTACTCCCTTCCTGCTGTCCATCTTTCTCAACCTTTGTCAGGCCCTCTAATGCTGAGTGACTGCTTGGTTGGTGGTGGGGGACCTAGCATTTTAACAATGCTGTGTCATCTGTGATATCACTTATAATCTGTCCTCCTGTGTTTATATTCCCAAGGGTAGATGACCAAAGGAACAACAGAGTCTTCCCTGGCTACTGGATTCACAGACCGTGGCTCCCTTTGGGGGAATACAGGGCAGACCTGAAGGACAATGACAGATGAAGGTGCTTTGGGACAGGAGAGAGAGGGAAGGAGAAAATGGGCAGGCAGTGACAGGGGAGATACATGCATACCGTATGTAAACAACAACAGATCAACAAAAACAAAGGCAAATAATTACAGGGGGGGAGATAAAGTATGAGTAAAGAGGACAGATAAATGGAGGGAAAGGAGGTGAAAGCCCGTGGCGTTCTGAACACTTGCTAGAGTACTTCTGTTGCTCATGTTCACTTGAGACAATGTGCAGTAGAGCAGCTGCTAAGCTCAGCTGTCTCCAATTCCAGCCGTCGTTCAGAGCAGAGCACAGGGCAGCAAAACTATTTACAGCAGTACCTGACCATCATAATTACTCAGCAGGATGTCAATCATCACACTAATCACAGAATACAGTTCTTATGACTAACAGTAAAATATAAAAACATGAATCATGATTTAAAGTCATTACATCCTTTGCCAAAAATCTATATATGTCACCAACCCTGCTGTCTACAGGCATCATTTCTAACCAGCAACAGAGGGATGTATTAACATGTTGTGTGTCATGACAACAACAAATAACAGCACACAGGAGTGTGTTCTTAAGTCTTCTTAATGCCCCTGATGTCTTAATTACGCATTGGACAGTTTTCACCAATCCCACACTCGCCCACTCCCAAGAATTACTGCATGTTCCTGCAGAACTCACTGCTGCTGCCTGCTCCTGTCAAGAAAAAGTTGTTTTTTAACATCTCTTCTTTACCACATAAGCCCTTAAGATGCCTTTTAATTAAATGCTTTTTAAAGTGTTTTTAAACAACATTGTAATGTGTACATTATACATTTATGTAAATATTAAACCAAAACTATATTATAATATATATAGGTTAGATGGTAAAAATACACACATTGTTCTGCACTCTAAATTATATGAACTTAATACTCCAGTATTAATTAGGCCCTATAAGCATTTCTTCAGTAAGGGAAGTTGCTAAAGTCATCAGTTTGTCTTACAGCTTAAGGCCTTTAGTCTTACATAATTAAGTAAAGCTTAGTAAATATATAATATACTACTAAATATTAAATCATTATTATATTTTTTTCTTAGGTATCAAAGGAGGCTTTATTCTGACCTTTAGGCTTAAAATATAAAACAATACTCTATTCCACCATCTTTTGTCTTCTAGTGTCTGCAGGCCAAACAGTTACACAAGAAAATATTATATCCACTGAATGCATTTATGTTCCCCAAAGAATGAACCCTGTCAATTCTGAACATTTGTGAGCTTCCACCCAGTGGCACCCCTTAGGCCCAAATGTCAGCTTTGCTTATGATGTAATCTAATATGCATAATCTAATAAGAAGATTCCCATGAAATATGCTGAGCAACTGCTCCCAAGGGAATAACCTTTTTTTTCCCCTTTAGCCCCACTTGTATGAGAAACTTTACATTTTCTGCTGGTGAGCGTCTAAGAATAGTATGATTTTGACATCATCTAGACTTTGTGGAAGAGGATTATTAACCCTATATGCATAAGATTGCGGTGTTGGTATAGCACAGTGTGCAAGGCATAGAGAGGACAGAGGACGCTCCACCCTATTCGCAACATTCACTAATTAAAGGGATATTCAAAAATCGCTCCCACTCACCTCCCCCACTCCATCCCTGCAAACTGTTGACGTGTGTGTTTAGTTTAAGTGGAACCAATTAAGCCTGCTTTTTGTAACAGAAATCTGAGTTTTCAAATTCTCATCAATATTTATGACTGCTGACCAAAAGTTTGAGTGGGAAAAAAATTCTAATTTGTCAAACAACTGCTCAAATAAATCTAACAGTACTGGTGAAATTTTCCAGCTTGGGATGAATAAAGTATTTCTATTCTATTCTATATTATCACATTATGTGTCATAACCACTTTTTGAGCACTCAAACAGCACTGAACAGCTGTATAGGAAGCCTTCCTCCCTCTGCTTCCCTTCCTGAGCTCTCCATGGTGCTGAAAACCTTCACTTGTGCAGAATAGCTAAGGCCTGCTGCCATCATGACCACTACATCCTGCCAAAACACTGAGATGGAGCACAGCTGCTGTACGTGTGTGTGTGTGTGTGTGTGTGCGTGTGTGTGTGTCACCGTGGCCAATGGATTCCACGTCTTAGATGAGCCACGTTGATAGAATTACGCTCTCTGAATATTAGAACTAATCCTTACTGCTCCCCTGGTAAGCGTCATAATTGAACCACGCATTTCAACACAGGCCACAAACTGACCAGAAACATGCAGAGTGTGAATCCGGATTGACACTGGTCAAAGAAACAGCACAGTGATAGCACGAACAAATTCACAAATTGCTTTCTTATCACACAGCCCGCCACACAGAATCAATTGAAAATGGTATACAGCATACACATCTACACACTATGGTGGCGATGCCATGTAAGCTTCTGGCCTGCCTTTCAGAACAACTTGGGATTTCTTGCCTAGGGCCATTTTAATACATGAAAACAAGGATCAAATCACCAACCTTACCATTAGTCAACAAGCAGAATGTCAATAATTACAAAGGAGCCACCCCATTTCTACTGTAAAACAACAGAACAGGTTCTATAAGTGTCAGAAACACTTCTACTAAACACATATCTATTCATACCTTTGTTGCATAATGGCTAGGTTCAGCAATTTTAATCTCAAAAAACTGCCACATTCTCTAGCTTCTGAGAACAGTGAAGACAGGCTGGCCTGAATAATTACTTCATACAAATGCAAACATTATATCTCTAAGAGACTATGTGTACCATGTGCAGTGATGTGCAACACAGTTATATAAGCCGATCCATGACGTTCACAATAGCTTTCATTGATCTAAAAGACACTTTTCAAAGCAGATTAAGGTATCTACTGTCCAAATGTCTCCCACGAGAGCGGATAACTTAACAACAATTACAATGTTGCTTAATCTCGATGGCATAGGCTGTCAGAGAGCAGCATGGCAGCTCTACATTATCATCCATCTTTAATAAGGCACCCAGCAATGAACCTCTGTGCATCATCTGTACATGATGTCTACACATGCTGTCATTTAGAAGCTCAACGCGAGCGGCATCAGTTTACAAAGCTCATGTCACTCTGAAATTGGTCTGCCTCACTTGGCTCATGTCTAGATATGTTTCATTGCATTCAGAGCGATGCTGGGCAACAGACAGAACCTGACTGAAACAAGACCTTCTGGGATTTCACTTTCTCAAGCATCAAACAAGGCTGTAATTGACAGCTGGGTTATTTATTCTGCGCAGACACTGGAAAATCTCAGAAAAAGAAAAGAGGCAAAATCATTAGATAGCAGGCTCACGCAGTTTGGCTGAAAAAGGTTCAGCTTATAGGTTTACAAGATGTCTTTCGGACTATTTACACTTAAATAACATTTCATTTTATTAGCGCTCACTTCACTAATAGACACTGACATGGATGGAGCCAAATGAGGTACTGCCGTTTAGTACTGCATTGCAACATGTCTATGAGGGCAGAGCAACCTGAGCCTGCTGTTAGCCTGCTAGGAGAATAACAAATAGCATATTAGCCTGGACCCCTTTGAGGTTAATTGAGAGCGGTTGCTGAGAATCATGGCTGCTGTGGTGGTGGCGACATGTAGTCCCAACACTTTTTCTCAGAAAGGAAGCTTTGCCTGTGTGTTCACCCACAGGATTGGCCTTACAGAGCCATGCACTGCACTAAGTGAGAGATTTGATCTCTAAATAGGAAGCAGAAACACCGCCTGCTGAGATTTTTGAAGGTCACAGCCGTGTCCTCCACACACTCTCTGTGTGTGTGTGTGCGCGCATCACTGCACACAGCTCAAAGCACTGATTATTACGTTGCCCACGGTTTGATGTCCATTTATCAGTGCACCACGAGCACTGCTGATTTCTGAGGGTGGGTGGCAGGCTAAGGGGAGTGGAACGAAGATGAGGAGGAGAGCAGGAGATGGCTGGCTTAGCCTGATAATCAACACCATAAAATACAAGTCAACAGGGCTGTGGAGATAGTGTGAGCCATGATAAATTGCAGGGAAGGTCAGAACACTTTTTGTGTTTTACAGATTTTAAGGTAAACCCAAAAGAAAAACTGCACATGCATGTAGAATCAGCAATACTGATCAAACTGAAATTCTCCTTAAAAACTCTCAGGTTCAAAACCACACAAGACATGATAAAGAAACATAAAAAGCTGCACTGTGCACCAGAATCAGCAGCACTTAGAACACAGAAACAAATCAAACTAAAACATTCTTTCCAGTCACTGAACCTGCTGTGGTTTATAAAATAGCAGCAATTTTGACTTGGGTGGCTTAACTATAAGGTGAGTGCACTCGACCTTCACACACACAGACACATACACACATATACACACTTCCTCTTATGTTAAGGAATTTAAGGACAACAACAGCTGAGGAGGAAAGCCAGTAGACTAGAAACCAGAAGCTATGATCCCACTGGCTAGCCAGGTACAAGCTAGCTATCTCCCCGCAGCAGGCCTCCCATGCCAGCTTAGCCGAGCCTGTCTCAGCCAGCAGATATACTGTATATGCAAATGGTTTTCCCACTGCCAGTTTGACTCGGCAAGGATCAGGTAGCTTAAGACCCTATCGCACACTTCCAATGATGGGAATGCCATTCTAACACTCTTCCCTCTGGTGGAGCCAGGTATACCCATCCCCTCTAACCTTTGACCTCTGAATGCTTCCTGGGGTGTGGGTGTCCTTTTAATAGTCCAGTGACAGGCCAAAGAAGACATAACAGCATGACAGCAGGGGAGCACAGTTTGGGTAGTGCGGGGGTGGAGAGTGGACCTCTGTGTCTCATGATATACATAGTCTGGCTGGATATATGGCCTCTCCTTGTCTGTGGATTAACATACATCAGCACGGCACACTAAAGTTGTCCCTAGATGGCCATCAAATCAGGCACAGAGAATTAGGGATTAGGGCCCAGAAAAGACTGAATAATAACTCATGAGTCACACGTTCCACATCAGAGGAGTAGGAGAGCTAATCAGTGTTGCTGAACAGAGCAACTTTCTGAAAGCAGATGTATGGCATCAATGTATCTATTTGTTACATGACAGAGAAAGAGATTATTGAACAAGAAAACACACATTTCATCAAATTTTACTACACATGCTGTTCTGCTGAATCTTAACGCTACAGTGCAAAAGTGTTATCACACCCTTCTAGCAGTGAGAGTAATTACAGCCAATACATGTGTCTGAAATCGTTCTGTAATTTGAATTCAATGTTTTTTTTTTTTGGTGACGGGCAGCACAAATTTCAAACTAAACTGTTCAAACTGTTTCATGCATTTTTTTCTGTTAAACAGGGGATGCAATCTAATGTTTCATTTTTTTTCCAAAACAAAGAACAACACTTTGAATCACTGTTGCTGTGCCCTCTTGCCTCCTTCTATGCGTAGCATCAGAAACTTCTCTTGGCCACGTCCTGGGTTCATTCCATACTGCTGGTTCTCTCACCCCAGGCCAGTCTAACGATTATGGAAATAATCATTATCTAAGGCAGATCAGAGCAGCTGGGAATGACCATGGCTGCTGTGATGGAAACTGATCATGCCTTGCCCTGGGACAGCTGTGAGGCACGCCCACTCCACTAAGTGTCAACAACACATGACAAGACACATGTAACTCAACCACTGGCCAGCAGATCATAGTAGTCCACCTACACACACACATTCCTCCGCTCACATCAAATAGCGTACATTCATGCAGGTAAAAATAACCTTTATACTTTTACTTGATGTGCTCATTTTATCAGGCCACTGCATTTTATATCTCTTCAATTAGCTGTGGATTTTAGTAAGCTAGTGTGGGATGGGGTGGGCCGAGTTGGGCCAAGTTAGGCCGAGGTTAGTGAAAGCGACAGCTGATGGCAGGGTGTGTGCTCAATGCTGCTCTGGCAAAATGCAGCTGGTGCGTTGCCAAGCACAAGGGAATACACAAGCTCACAACAGTTCTTCTCTGCAGGCACCTACGCAATCCATTCCACTTAAAGGTGGGCACACTGAAGAGTGTCCCGGCATACCTCGCTTACTCCACTGTAGATTCCGTGTTTTCCTTGTCACGCAGGCAAACAGTAGCCAAACACTTAGACACAAACACACACACAATCCCTGATGTGGGTTTCAGACTTGATTAATTCCTCTGCAATGGAAGCTAAGCATCAGAGCATAAAAATCAATAATCTTCAATTATGGGAAATGCATTGTGATGATTTACAGCTGCTACATTTCATTAGAGATGATCAGTGGAGGGCAGGTTGATGAAAATTAGTGCGTAGTTAAAGTTACTTCATTCAAACTGCACATAAAGGAAAGTTACTTTTGAGTCACTACAAAGATGTTTTACAAGTAAATTCTTAAGGAGAAAAACGTGCATTATGTGTTACCTTTGCCTTTGTGTGAACTAATGCTGATTGACTGACAGAAGACAAGTGTTAGGAGTAGCAAGCTTTTAGTTTCAGTGGTGGTAATAATGTTAATTGTAGTGTACAGAGAAAACATGGCTTCCTTTTCCAAGTGATGAAAACAGAAAATAAATGAACACATTTAACCTTTCAGCCTGTAATGCATTTGAAAGCTTTTTCAGTCATAGTACTCTTTCACAGAACCTCTAACTGCACACTGGCAGGGGTCAAAGAAAATGCAGTTTTAGCACCATATGTGTCCTCACCCCTCCACTTTATTAGTCACATCACTTTTGCAGAATCTGGCCTTGAGTGAGTGAGGAACCAACAGACAGCACATCAAACTCTCATTAAGCCAAATTAAACTGTAATGATCCAATGATTGCCATCAGGATGCGCAGGAAACAAAGAATAAATAAAAAGGATCGCAGATAAATAGGGCAAAAATGGACAATATATATAAGAATGGCAATATTTCTCATGCATTGTATCAATCAAAATGTTTGGAAATATGGAAACACAGAGCTGTTTGGACAGAAACATTTGTGCAGATCTGATGCCCGGCTCTAAAGTGCACATAAAACACTGCATGTTGCACCTTAAGGGGATGAGGGGGAGGCTGAAGGTGCTCGGCGCTGTAGCTGCATCAGCTGTTGTACACCAGGCTGAGGTGGGAGGTGTGTTTTTTTAGCCCTCATTGGGTATACAAGTCCACAAAACACAGTGAATCAATGGACAGTTTGGACTAAAGCACACAATAGTCCACTCTGACTTGTGACTGCCTGTCAGTGTAAGAACCCTCTCCCTCCTAACAAGCTGTAGCCTGTAATTTTAAATCACGGCAGCCATCACGGCTACTGAACGCAGCGGCTTTCAATGGGAAATGCAATTTAAGGCAAGACATCACACACACAGCTTCCCCAGGACAGAGCTACAGCAGTAACACTGGAGCCTAGATAAGCATGTTGTTTTACATTTGCTACAGCAGATTAGCACTACTATTCTTTCACATGGACATCAACACAGACCACAACCCAAAACTACATTTCTGTCCTTGACCTTGAGGCAAGAAAAAAAAAAACAATGCGCACAGTTCCAGAAGAAAAAGCTAGAGATCATAAAGACTGTCGGCCAACTGTGGTGTGGCTTAATTCTGACAGATTAAGCCACACATTTCCCTCATCTGCTCTCTTTGTCACTGGGAATACATTAAATTATCAATATACAATAGCTAACAGTGTTAACATAACCCTGCTGCCTATAGCACACAAGAACAACACAACAACTTTCATATTTTAAAAGTTATATAAGAACATAACACAAACGGGAACATTAAGAACGACCTAAACTGATCCAAAGTTAAATAGGAGATTTTGCTTGTTATTTTCATATATAACATTACAGCTGAGTGTTTACTTTACAAATCTCTAGTGTGGACTGCAGCATGAGCCGTTGTGTAATCTGAATAATCATTTAATTTTTTTTTTTAATTTCCCAAACCATATCAGGTATTTCTCAAAGCGCCATGTTCCTACAGAGAGCGACACAGCACCATTCATGTTTAACCAGAGCTCACTGCCCCCACCCCCCATAACAGAGACGTCATATAAGAACTCCTGGAGGTGGCATGATGCAGAGTAGATAACCAGACCATTAGATAACCATGCTGAAGGGGGAGGCAGCACAGCACAGAAGACAGCCCAACACTCCGTTACACAGAGGAAAACTGAGCGCACTTATAGTATGCTAACAAGGCTCGCAGCATGGCAGCAGTTTCCTCCACTTCAGTATCACTTGAGTGGTTGTGCTTACATTTCTCTCAGTCATGCATATGTATTATGATGGTCTTGAGTGAGTCTTTTCCTCAGTAGGAAAGCCCTTTTATTTAGGGTGTGTGTGTGTGTGTGTGTGTGTGTGTGTGTGTGTGTGAAGCTGTAAGAGGAATGAAATAATAGCAGCTCTCACAGACAGCCTGGTGGAGGAGAGCAAATCGAATTACAAATGTGGTTGATATGTGGTTTAAAAATGGCATGTGAGCAGATAAATGATGCCATAAAATCAACCATTACTAGCACGGCAGTGTAAAAATCAATATGGGTTTGTTATTTTTATTTTCATGTTGACTTTTTATCGTCCACCCAAGAGACAGCAGCAGACCTATAAATTACAGTTCAGTAGCCCTCAATACAAAAGTCTCATTATACAGACTGAAGCCAGAATGTTCCTACAACTCCTACAGGTGTTTGTAGTGATGACTCACCGCTCACCAAAAATCCAAAAATGTCACTTTGCCACATCCTCTTATCTATTCCCTTCTTCCTGTGACTCTTTGACCTCTTCGCTCAATAATCCTAGCAGAGAAGAGGGCCATTTAAAAGAATTAGGATGCAGCTGTGTCAGAGCACAGGAGGACACTACATATGCAATGCAACACCACCCCTCTAAAACCCTTCGTCACCCTCACACCCCCTGTTTCCACTTCCTCCTGTGTCTCTCTCAGAGTTTCCACCTCTATTAGTTGCCTCTGATTCCAGGTTCCCAGTACTGTCACAGAAAGCCGACCACCATCGACCCCTACGCCCCACTCCCCCCCACCCAAAACACCTCACCACACGCCAACTATGCATCCTGTTTCTGACACATGCCAACATCGCTGGCCGCACCAGTCAGCTGAACTCAGATTTAGTTTCCCCTTCTTAATACTCCTAACAAGCCTTTTCCCTCTGCAGCCAAGTGTCAAGCCTATCAAAGTCACCCAACGGGATGACTCTGCCTTCCACACACAGCAACACAAAGAAGGGGCGCACCAACAAGTACGTGCTTTCGTTTTCACCATTTCTCCTCTTTTATAAGTGACGAGATGCAAGCAGATACCCACCAGCAGTCACATGATGGATGCCTCATTATAACTGCATGCATTTTCATCACTTTGTCTGGCAATAAGTACGAGGGATGACATATGGTTTATTGCCACTTCTGATGCTGCAATTCATGAGCGTAACAAAATGACAGGAGGCTGACAACCAAGAAATACTGAGCAGAATTATCTCTCAGTGCAAACATGAGCTGTTTGGATAGCAAGGTAGGTGTGTGTGTGTGTGTGTGTGTGTGTGTGTGTGCAATCTGGGATTAACAATATAGTGTTTAAACTTCACAATACTCATGAGTATCAATATTTTCTTGTGTCTTTCTTGAAGTATCATTCAACTTTTCACACAAAAAAAAGCAAAAAACATAGATGCACTAAACTAAGTCTGAAAAACCAGGCGCCTTTTAATGTTCAGAACAGCTAAAAAAAAAAGGAATACCTTCAGCATTTGCTGTCAGTTTAAGGCTGCCCTCTGCACCCTGTCTCACACCTGTCATTATACACCACAGAAATGCACAGAAGAGGGTCAAGGCCACCAAAAGGACACACAGATGAGCAGCAGGAGGGACACTGGTCATCCATTTGAATCGGATCCAACTAAAAACGTATCAAGGACAAAGAATATCACTCTCTCCTTCATCTGTCCATCACTGTCACTACATCCCATTCTCTACCACCACAAACCGGCACTGTCACTGTCCTTCAAGATATTTTATCATTCCAGGCACGTTATTATGAAATAAAACACACTTTGAGCCACTTGCACTATACACAAGTGTGTGACTCATGTATGAAGCAGGCTCTAATACTAATGTGAATCAGCCGTGATTCACCAAGACCCCAAGCAAACTAATGGGCAGTCGCTCTTATTGTCCTATTTCTAGATTAGTCCTGCAGACAGGTTACCTTCATCACTCCTCAAAGACATTTACTGTGAAGCACACACACACACACACATGTGAAAACTGAGGAGCAACGTTTCATATGAAAGTGTCCACATGAGAAGTCTCAGTGGGCTTCATTAAGTCTCACACGGTTACAAATTTTTTCATTTTTGTCCTAGAAACAAGGAGCTGATGTGGACACACTGCTGAAGTAAGTAGATTAAAAAAAAGAAGCTCTCCGCTCAGCCCACCCATATCTGTCATGCAACATCAACCCCTTCATTCAAGAGTGGGAGGTAGTAAACAGCCAAAGGACAATAACAACAATCATGAGGCATCATTTCTACAGGCACTGGAATGGGTGCTTAATATTTCTTTAGTGGAGCCTAAAGCTTAGTGGCACAGAGAAGGCCATTAAGAGTCAGGCCAGTGTGACAGGGGGAAAAAAATACATCTGCAGCGTGTACATCAGTGATTATATATGAAAATAAAGGACTGTTGGCAGCATCCATACCTTGTTTTTTATGTTGCAGTGGCAGCAAACAGTCCACAGATATTTGAGGGTCCTCCATAGCAGGATGATGAAGAGACCCCCAAAAAACGTCACCATGGAGGAGGCGAGGAATGCCCACCACATGCGCTGTCCATTATTGTCGCATGGCACCTCAGATGAGAACGGGATGACAACGTCTTCCATCTTGGATATTAAGATTGAAGAGTCCGGATTTATATTATTATTGATATTGCTTGTCCTCATAGAGCTGTCGCTTCCATGGGGAACCGTGCCATCTGCCTCGGCTAGCATTTAGGAGCCTTGGAGAGCCTGTGCCAGCGTCCCCAGCCCCACTCACCAGCCATATTGCTTGGAAAAAAAATCCCCCTCTTTGCTGTAGATTATGTTCACCCACCCGATGGAGTCTCTGTATTTTTTTTAAAAACCTATAAATTGTTTGACAGCGTGAGACACCACACGCGCGAACCGGACCGAAGCAGCGGGTCGGTGGCCCTTTGAGAGAGACATTTAAATCCGCAATAATGACGAATCTTAAGCGTGTCTCATTCTGAGGGGGTTTCTGGCTCTTTCACGCCATATGCCATGGCAGAGACGGCGTCGTTTACAGCCGTCGAGGCTGTCAGTGATACTTCTGATAATGTAAACACAACACAACACAACGACGACAGTGGAAAAATGTGTTGCTGCCTGTTTTTTTTGGCGAGGGCGACCTCTCTCTAGCCGTCTTCCATTCAGGGGATCCTGTCGATTAGCAGGCGGAGAATCGATTTCACTTAAGCGTCAATCGACTGTGAACCTGGTTTCCCACAAAGCGATACAAGAGAAACTATTTAATTCTACAGTTGTTTAGCTGTCACTGCGGAGCAAAAACAAAAACAGAAAAAAAGACTACACATTCTTGCGGGCGTCCGTTGTCAGTTCTGCGTAAAAAGGACTGGCGCTCGGGTGGATGTCGCTGTCTCCATTCGGTCCCCTGCAGCCCTGGCACGGAGCGGCCAGCTGAGAGCGCCTGTCAGATCCGCTCCAGAGGAGAGCGGGGAGATTTACAGGTAGGAGGGCGGAGCGAAGCGCTAATAATAAAGATGGACAGAGGGCAGCGATACAGCGGCGATGTTTATTCCGAGTATAGCGACCGGTCTCCGCTGCTTGCTTGCTTGTATAAAAAGAGAAAAGGCTAACAATTGCGCCTTTGCGTCTTTATTGCACGCCAGTGACGCACGTCGCGGGGAAAGGAACAGGATTTGAAAAAGAGGTCAGTATCGATCAGTCGTAAATATAAGGATCGTAGCTCACTATATAAACATCACGACAAAACACGACTCCCCGAGGAATCTTGTAGATGATATAAAACGACAAGTGTGTCCCTGCAGGGTTATTATTGAGCTGAATTTTCATTAAGGATAGTGCTCCCCGTGTCTGTGGCTTTTCATCTGTGGATGATGGGCGTCCCTGTTTTCATTTTGAAAAATTAACTTGATAGAAAAAGGGCCTCACACACAGAGAGAGAGAGAGAGAATGGATGTCCTCCCTATTACCATAATGTGCTTACACTTTTAGCTCACATATTGGCTCAAAAACAGGTGTGGATTGGTGATGACTGTGTGGCATGACTAGCTGTAGTTTATGGCATGGCCACTGCGCAGGATGAGCCAGCCAGAGCAAAACAGGATATATGGGTAAACAGCTGGCTTTTGGGCCCTGAATAACCACTGACCCCACTGAGCAACAGACTGGGCAGGTGCACCCAGCCACCTGTGTCACACACAAGTCCTGGAGGTTGCCATAAACTCCCATTAATCTGCACCCTCAAGTGTTTTATAACTTGCACATTAAATGACAGAGAGAGATTACCAGATTATGTTTCTCTCTCTTTTTTTTTAGATTAGTTACCTAACAAATGCCACACTTAAATGTGAAGCGTGTTTGAAAAGTAAACATGCTTTAAGCAGGAGAGACATGATACGTGCTCCGTGCTGGTAATTTATCATCTGGGATGTATTAATGCGTCTACACAAATAGCTGCTGTAACTCTCTCATATATTTGGAGCTGTAAAACACACTGAGGACGGGGCATTCTCTATATTATGACACTTCAGAGTTATGACCGTCTCTGCAAGCATTTTGTCTTCACATAAAATGCAAGCCAGCACTGCTATCCATGGTGTATCAGGATATGAGTTATACAACAAAAGTTGTTCCTCATATCATTTGCATCAAGCTTGTTTTGAACAGAGCCTGCAGCGAAGCACTAAACTCAAACTCAGACAGGGAGAACTGGTGTTTCAAAATAAGACACGTCCCTTCTGATGCATATATTTTACATGGCTTTATTTGTGCCTTCTGGTGCCACAGAGCAGCATCTGATCAGCAAGTGTTCAGGCAGCCGGATTAGGACAGCTGCTCTGAAGTCATCCTCCTGCTGGTAAAAATGGTGAACTGTCATATTACAGGCAAATAATGCCTAAGAGGAAGATCAGCCATTTTCTTAAGAAATATACCAATACTTTTCCTAAATATGGGGATTCTTTCTTGCTGAAATTGGAAAAAAACACCTCATAATGACAGCAGAATTATAGATATATACTGTGTATATAATATATATTAAGGGATTCCCTTTGACAGATGCCAATAAAAGAAAATAAAGGAAAACAACACGTTAATCTCTTTTACTGCCCCACTGTGCATGGGCCACATTCCAAAGCAACAATGACTCAGAGGTCACAGAAAGTGAGAGCAACAGCGCCACATGCTATATACATTATGTGCCATAGTAAATCTCGCTGGTGTTTATTGTTAGAGGGGATTTAAATTGACCATCCCGCATGAAAGGCCAGCTGTTGGGTGAGTGGTTCCTGTGGGCCAGGCAGGACTTCAGCTGAAGGGTCTCCCCCCCTCTGGTGCTGACAGATGAGGAGATTAACACAAGAGCAGTCAGGTGGTAATCCCGCAGGACGTTTAGAGATTCTACAGCTAACATGCTAGAGACAAAAAAAAAGAGGGCTCGATTCATCCCATATAGTTAAAATGTGGGAAAGAAGGGAGCCGGGAGAGGCCAAGGCTTCAGAGCGGACTACAAAGATCCTTTACCGTCAGACTTGAGACTTCTCAAGTTTAGTTGAGCTGTCAGCAGCTGTCTTGAAACAGACACCCCAGCATGAGAGTTGGAGACACTGCTCCTTTCTAAAACAGGCGAGAGGGGACTTAGAGGACATAAAGAATTAGGGCACAGCATAGTAGACATGCACGTGTCAGATTTAGAGTGTAATTAGTGACGAAACCTGTAGCAACATTCTCCGTAGAGCGTCACATTAACGTTTTTCAGACTGAATATTTTTACCACTGTAAAACTACAAGGCCTGAGTTGCGGGCAGTTTTAGACATGGAGGATGCTTTGGAGACACTGGGTGCTCATCTTTTGCCCCACTGAACCTGACAGGCTGCTGGAGGCCGGTCATTCACTGTGACATTATTAGCCAGGGGACCATGTGACCCCGGATGTGAAGCTCAGAGGGAACAACCGCGAGCTAGAGGCAGCCAATCAACCAGGAAGAGCTGGTGAAGCTACAGGCTGTCCAATTGGATGGAAAACAACTAGCTGCAGATTTTTTTTTTCTTGGAGAACATGTCCTCTATACTGTCTGTTCATCTTGTTCTATAAGCCAAGGCCTGCATTCATAAGACATCAAAGAATTACCCCTGGGACTGGCAGCTCGAGGGTATAATCTCTTTGCTGAATGTGGACAAGTAAATGTCAACTAGACACTATAGAGTCCACCAGTGCAGCCACCATTCACAGCAATGTAAAGAATGTACTATTTTTGTATTTTTTTTCCATCCTCCTAGAAATGGCTTAGAGCACGTCATGTCAAAAATCTGCCTATCCAAGTATAAATATGAACATCTATGAGTCCTGAAATCATAATTAAGACCCCAGGCATCCAGAAATTCAACAAATTCTCATTGCAAATTCAAATTTCCATGACTTCATCTTTATAGTCCGACAGTTTTGATCTCAGACTTCATTGGCATTTGTATTGTATCATAGAATTGATTAGTAACAGGAGTAGAAATAAGCTCATTAATGATAACAGTAAGCAGCCATTGCACATTAACCTGCCCCTGATGATTTACCGTATGTCTGATGTGCTACTCTAGCTGGAGATATACTTTGTCTGCACAGTGCAGCTGCTCCTTTTAATGCAGAGGAAAGGCCACGTCTTTATCTCGCTCTTTTTCTGAGATCCGGGCAGATACCATCACAAAACCTTATCTCATCTCTCAAACTGATTGCTATTCCACGTGTCACATTTTCACTTGCTGCTGCTGCTGCTGCTGCTTTCAGTAAAATGGGTTTGTCCTCTAACATCTCTGAAGGACACCATCACATTTTCAGCAAGATATCAAGTGAAAATTAGCCCTCAGCTCTGCTCCTTGAAACGTTACTAAAATATGAAAAGAAGGGAAAAAAAGCCACAGAGAGCAAGTCCAGGAGTCAATGCTGTGATACAGAAAATGAGTTTTATTCCCATGTTAATGTCTCAACATACAAATCACATTCTTTTTAATAAAAGAAAAGTTCAATCAGTACCTGGCATCTAGAGTCTTTCTCTAAAAATACAACCGTTCCATGTTGTATCCCGCTCTCTAACATACACTACCTATACTCAGAAAAATAGTAACATTACAGTTTGTTTCTGCTTACTCTTTTTAGCCCAATAGTCAGACTTGTGGACCAATTTGAAAAAAAAAAAATGTGCAAGAATAGATCCCTTTTTAAAATTTCAAATAAGAAGTGATCCTTTTTTTCTAATTAAGAATAAAAAGGCCATTAATGAAATGTAAGGAACTGATGCAACACATAAAACGTGAATTAGTTACAGTAGAAATTATAGTACCTATTCATAGTCTGCTGGAAACCTAGGAACAGTTACATGTTTAAGGTTCACATATAAACAAGTGCAAAAAATAAAAAGGGTAAAGTTGCCTTAGTGGATTTTGGCACAATAAGATACAGGATATGGTTTGGAGGAGGGGCAGAATATGTTTGTCAATGTTTTTGTTTTTTTTGTTTTTTTTTGCCTCATGAACAATAATAATAATAAAAAAATAACATTTAAATAACAATGAAAAGTCACTAACATTTAGGAAAATCCTTTAAGATATTACCCTGCAAATGTTGCTTCATAGTGTCTCTTTTAATGAGTACATTGATAAGTGACTGACAACCAACCACAAAAAAAATAAATTCTTTTAAAAAAACAAAAACATGCTAATACCTGCTAAGACGTGACTGCCAGACAATCCTAGGCGTATTACCTAGTGAAAATACATGTAATATATATTTATTTATATATATATATATATATATATATATATATATATTTATATTTTTCAGATGTATCTGCATACTGTATATGGTATACTCTATACTGTTGTTAAATACGTGTTAAAGAGATAAAATGATAGTTACACAGTGGTCTGTCTAGCCCTGGAGTGCATTCTGAGGAGTTAACCTGTTGGCCACCGCTTCGGCCTACCCTCCAAACCTCACCATTGTCGTGCGCTCTACACTGTGCTGGTCTAAAAATCGGCCCCTAAATCGTCTAGTCCGCCAACGGTGCAATGACGTGCTGAAAAAGCATTCTGGGCTAAGTGACCCAAGGGCTGGTTTTAGATCAGGATTCCTCTCCGAAGGCACTTCCGAAAGGCCCACAAACTCTCCACAAACACACGCACAGCTACTACAGAAACACAATGCATAGATCAAACATCGATGTGTTTTGATGGCCATCACTGCCAACAGTCAGCTTCAGTAAGACCACAGCTACATACTTCAAGAGGTTTGATACTTTTTGCACACTTTGGTGATGAAACACCATGAGGAATGTGATGTCGGATCCTGGCATTCCATTTCTATGTAGCATCAATGCCAACAACTGGGATTCAACTCAGCTGAAATTGTCATTACAATTGTGAACAACAGTCTGTTTCTCTCTCTCTCACACACACACACACACACACTCAAAAAACAAACAAAAAAACAATTTCGTTGTCAGTCATTATGAACATGGGTGCATATTTGTAGGAAAACCACAAATGTCATTTGGTACACAGGGTAGCTGGGTCGGGGGGGCTGAACTTCATTAGTGTTGAGGTTTGTGTACATGACAGGGGAGAAGGGGGACACGCATTCAAGCAAATATGTAACACCAATAGTCAAACTTGTCTTTTGACTGTAAACGGACGCTTACTATGCAGCATTACGAATACACCACCAGAAACCCTTAGGGAAGACTGAAGATTAATGTTGATATCCAGTGCTACTAACCTGCTCTGGAGTACATCAGAAATAAAGGAGGCTCTGATTATAAACGTCATAACATAGACAAAATAAAAAAATATCAATAATTTACACAACTAGCTCACTGTAGTGTACCTATTGGTAAAGAATAAAAGGGTTAATTAGTGTTTACAGGGGAATGGGGATGAGAGCCACGGCTTGCTGTAGCAGCAGCCAGTCTCCTCTAAGGGCAGCCAAGTGGAGTCCACAGGACTTTACTCTGTTCTTGATCAACTATAGTCATGATCTGAGTGCAAATGTAAGGGAGGGTGCCGCCCTGGACAATACCTGCAACAAAAAACAAACAAAAACAATAGGTGAGTCATTAAGAGCTTTTGTGAATATTTCTCCCAGTGCAAGATTAAAACAACTGATCTATTGTGTGCATACCTGTGAAGAATTTGCTGTACTCTTGCTCTATCTTCTGTGCACTTTCATATTGCTCCTTGGAATGTTTTTGAGAAACTTTATCCCGCAGATAAACTGGATCTTTCTGTTCCCTGTGGGGGAAAAAAGTCAAACACCATCCAGATTAAAGACTTCAAATCAGGCATCTAATGATTTTAATCCTTTACTGACATCTGCATACTGATAACCAAAATTCTGACTTTCCTTAATGTGTATTTTGATGTGATGGTCTTAAAACGTATTTAGAAAAATCGGTCTATGTCTAGTGTACATATACAAATACCCAGGGAAAGGGCTACCACAAAAACAAGGAGGGAAAAAAACGCAGGCATGTTTCACCAGCTGTTTGGGATTATGTAAGTGTGTGATGGAGTGGGGTGCTTTGACAGACGCGCCAAAGGGTTCATTGTGGGACGGAGAGTGTGAAAGCTTATCCTGCTCCATCCGTCAGCTACACAAATACAAGAGGATGGCACACTACTAAAACATACCCCTCATCTTCACTCTAACATAATGTGAAACAGGTTACTACTTACTTGATCTGCTTGGCATTTTTGTAGCGGACGAAGACGACAATTGGATAAATGTGAACGCTGTGGAGCCTTTCAAGAGCGTGTGGGGCGATGTCGAGCAAACAGTGACAGCCCTGCAGACAAAACATTATTAGAGCATCAAAACAAGCAGTAATCTCATATTATGTTTACAGATATCCAGGACTGAAGAGCTGCAAGAGCACATCTTCAGCAAACACAAATTAAATCTGATGAAAAAGAAAAGCACAGACAATACCTTATCAGTTATTTCCTTTATAGAAGCAACTGTGGTCACATCGAAATGTCCACTCCTGCGCTTGTAGTCGATGAAGAGGCAGTCTTTGACGCCCCGCTCGATGGCTTGCTGGGATGCCTTCATCACCTCTGCAGACACAACACAAACAATTCAAGAGTCAAATAAAAGTGCCTGTGAAACACAGTATGGAGGTTTCTTTAGGATGTCAATTTAAAACTTTAAATTAAAATCTTACTTTTTAGTAAGTCATTTTAGAAACACTCAACAGTTATTAATAAAAGTAGGTGTATTATTTCCTGTGAACAGGACCGATATATCTGAATGAGCTCACCCAGAATACATCTGCAGAACTTCCCAGGAGATTCTTTCACCAGCATTTCCTTAACAGGGTCAGTGAGAGGCCCGAGGATGAGTACCGGCCGGGGTGAGGTGCACTCCACCTTCTGGACGCGCTGATATGCTAGGCTCACACAGTCTGATTGGAAAAACACACACACACAGACACAGACTGGTCAGTCAAACATGTTCAAGGGAGAGATTTTGATGTTTTTAAACTTTCTCTCACCGTCAAAGAAGGGGATAGAGTCTGTGCTGATGGTGTCCAGTGCCACCATCTCTTTGCTGTCTTTGGAGCTGCTGCGTTTGTGTTTCTGTTTCCTCCTGAAAAAGGATCTCCGGGCTGCTGCAGAAAGAGTCTTACTGGAGTCTTCCTTCATTTCTGTTACACTGTGTCTGCGGTAAAACTCTTGGTCCATCCTGCATCACACATGCACATGAAAACACTGTTTCAGTGGATCCCAACCGACAAAAGGGTACTTATGTGTCAAAGGGTTGGGTTACAGATTATAAAATGTGTTGCTACACTTGAAGGCAAAGTGATAAACAAGCATTTATCATGATGGAAGATGGTGCAACAGTGTATCAGAAAATTTTAAACAATATTTTCACCTATAAGGATTATTGTGCAGTAAACAAATTGTTGCACACACTAGTGCCAAATACTCAGACCCTGTACTGTGCCAGTGATTAAATGTACAGATTGTCATCACAGCTGTTACAAACTATCCACAAGCCCACAAATGTATGCGTGTGTAAGCACGCATTGAATTCTCCACCCACATGTACTTGCTGGGGATCTGCCCCCTCTGGATCTGCTGTGCGTTCTCATCTAGCTGCCAAGCCATCCAAGTCCCAAAGCTGCCCTTTGGTAAAGACTCATCCACGTACAGGATGTCATCCTTCTTAAAACTGAGGTCCCCCTCCGCCTCCCCAACTCGGTCATAAAGTGCTCTGTTGGGAGTGAGAGACAAAGATAGATGGGGAGTTATGAAGAGCAGGGCAGAACGGAGGCGCATAAAGTTGATAAAGTGGTAGAGGAAGTGCGTTATCAGACCAGATGGGTGTGAACAGAACAAGATAAAAGAATCAGGCAGGCTGAGGTACGCAGAGAACGTACGTGTACAGACAGTGTATCTATCGACAGTATAGGTCTTGCTTGCCTCCTGTTGGAGCCTCATAAGTCATCCCAGAGCAGCCTATCTGTGACAGTCAGGCAAGCCGAGGGTATTTACTGCAGATGACATCACAAGCCCACTTGCCTATATGACAAGTGACTGCGGCAGCTGCGGTAACACACCCCGACAGACTTCCAACAATAAAACGTGACTATTTTAGTGCTTCATTTTCCATTCATATACAATGTATTTCTAATGACCTGGAAAATGGTGGAGATAAAAATGGATGTAGCGTTGCATCTGGTGTGTAGTAAGAGGAGAGATTAAATAACCTACATTTGTGTCGTGATTAGAATCACACTGCAATGACATAGATCTGGGACATAATTGGTTAGAGGAGAAAAAGTCCAGCTCATCCAAGTGGCTCCAGTGATGCTTCTATATATAGCAGGATGGAGAGACATAAGGCTGCTTGGGAAAAATTTGTGTGAGCTGTTTCACATACAATTCAAACAATACATACACGTACCGAATATAAAAGCCATCTCCAGGGACATCTTTGACCACGCTGAAGTCATCAGGCCGGTACTGCACCTTTAATGTGACACTCTCTGCAGGCTTCAGCATCTCAACATAGACCTCCTCTGCTGTCTTATTCTTCATATTCACCGAGTTATACTGGGATTAGAAAAGAGATGAGAAAGGAAAAAAAAATAGTGAACTTCACATAATAAAAAATAAGAAACTCAAGGTGAGGAAGACAGAAATTTGATGAGTGTTTACACTCGTCTGTGATATGATTTCCTCCGCCTGTGAAGGGTCCACTAGTAAACAGCTACATTTCCTCCAGGCTTTCAGCTGTATTAAAGTGTCGCAGTATTGATTTGTGCCATGTATGGGGGAAGAAAACAAACAGAGTGGGAGATTGAAGGACAGACTGATGCTGTGCCGCCTGATGACAAAGCTGCAGGGCAATTCAGAGAGCAGGCTCTTTGTGACAGAAAGCTAAAGTGGGAGCATGCCAGGAATCGTCTATTATAGGTTTGTGGTGCTCTAGATAAATCACCAACGTGTGAGTGAGAGAGAACACAGATGAGGAGATCAATGAAAAACAATGACAGGCAGGAAGAAAAAAAAAGGCAAGAAATGCCAGCAGCTTTTGGCAGTGTTCGAGTCTGAACTAACACCACAGAGCACACAAAGCTTTTTAAGAGTCAGGAGATGGCAAACTTCAAAAACTTGTTCACACCTACATATCTTCACTGTTTCAACATTCAACAATCCAGTCACCCATCACTAATAACATACTATGTGTACTTGGAAAATATGTAAATGGATAACAAAGACAGGTGGCATCTGAAGACTGACAGCAACTCTCAGTATACTTTTAAAGGATGCAGTCCTGTGCAGTCATACCCATACCTCCATGATGAGGTCCCCAGAAAGAAGGCCATCAGGACCTCTGGCGGGACTGTCCTCATCCAGACTCTCTATGTAGACGCCTCGTAGGTTGCCTCCACAGAGCGTGACCCCCACTTCCACACCAGGTCTGCGCACCACTACGAGCCGTGGCTCTGCCACCTTCCTGCTGCCGTCAGACGCCATTCTAGAGAACAGGCATTGGGAATAGAATAAGTGTTGCTTCTGAGTGGGATCTTTTATTTCTTTATGTATTGTAATTACCTGATGAAATTGTGGGGGCTAGTAGTGGGAGTGGTCTGCTTAGAGGAGGGAGTGAGTGTGCCCTCATCTTGTTCACTTAGCGTGTCGATGGCGGAGTGATTGTCAGGAGTAGCTGCCCCGCTTCCCTGCGGAGTTGCCTGAGTACTGACTGGCTCCAGGCGGGAGCTTCAGTGGGGGGGGGAGACACATTTTTAGCTACACAGGTAAAAGTATGCAAGTAGTTACATTAAGTTACATTTAGGGTACTTCATATATGACTTTCATTTCAGATATTATTTAAACTTTTATTAAAAAAGGTAACAATATATAAAGACTGATTTTATTGTTCTTTAGATTGTTTGTGAATAAGAACAAGAATAAAGAAGTCATCATCTTGGTGTGACTAGCATACATACTGAGAATACTTACAGCTACACGGTTAATTACATCTTTACACTGAACACCTGGGTCAACAATTTCCATTTGAGAGATTCCTCTATGTGCATTCAACTAGAAAAGTGCAAGTCAAGTAAATACTTCATCTGGACTCACTGGGAAAACGTGCCCATTTTTTCTAAAGAATGAAACATTTACTGAACTTGATTTAAGAGTCATCCAAGCAGAGATTAAAAAAAACTAGCTCCACAATTCTTCAAGAAATGCTGTGTTACCTAGAGCGTGAGTGGTTGCCCAGCTGGTACATGTGTGGGTTGTACTGCGCCATAATGGTGATGGTGTCACACTGCTGGCCGATGATGAGGCGAGCTTGCTGTTCTGTAGCGTTCCGCAAGTTGATACCATTATACTGATAAAAGGAAGAAAAGTGTGATTAGGGAGTGAATTTTAGGAGAGATGATGTTATTAAAAGAGCAGGGAGATATGAACACAGTATGTGTCCACTTTATTAAGAGCTTTAAGTCATTAGTAGTGCTTGGTGGGGAAGGCTCATGAGAGCTGACAGGGGATTAGCTTCACACCCATTTTCCTAGTCTTTAAAAAAGAAAAAAGAGGCCATAATTTATGTGGTGTAGAGACACCAGGCAGCTATGATTTGCCTACAACATCTGTGGTCCCATTTACTATTCAGAAAGTGTTGAAGTAACACATACTTAGTTGTGGTTATGTAAAGTCACTTATGTATATTTATGATGTTTTGTTTTATCTACATGATGCATGCACCACAGCCATTAAAAACACATGATTATAGTGAAGAGCTGCAGATCAAGGGGATGTCATCCTGACGCTGCCGAGATCTACCCTCATTTGATCTCACTGAGCTTTAACTATTAATAAGGTGAAAATACACCTATTGCTGCTATTTAAAGTATACTTGTAAATTTGTGTTTTATGTTCTTGAATGTTAAGAGTTACACGATATTAATATGTGAAATTATTACAGTTTCTGCAACCTTTGGTAGAATATATTTGCGATAAGACAAACCTTTTAACCTTTGTGACATACGGTAGGTCGTTCATACCTCCAATAATTGGTCTCCATACTCCAGTCCTGCCTGGTGAGCGATGCTACCTCCAGTAACTTTAGAAACAAAGATTCCTCCATTTTCCCCGCTGACAATGGAGATGCCCAGCGGCTCTGCACCTTTGTGCACGATGACATTGCGAGGTTCTTCCAAGTATGGTCTGGTGGGAAGAGGAGTTTTTATGAATGACTGGTATTACATAGAGACAGGACACCAGGAGAGGGTACAAGATGACACTTTCACAACTGGGTTGACCAATTTATTTACAGCTCTGGGGAGTCATTTCCTGCTCGGGCTTTTGCTGTAGCTAAACAGAATCGTATCTGGTTCAAATTATACCCACTGCCAAGAGAGTTGTATTTGAAGCATGCTTGAACCTGGGTTTAAATATCACCCCCCAGGCCTGTAATGGATAGTCTCTCCAGAGCATCCCTTTCTGTCTGGCTTACAGGAGAAACTGGGAAGGTTTACAGGACATTGTGCAAGAGTGAAAGCACAGGCAAGTGAAATCCCTTCACATGAAAGAGATTTGCATGAACTTGGAGTGTCTTCATAACAAGGTGGATTTGGATGTGGCTTACAATTTTATGAAGGCAGATAAGAGGAAATGGATTAGCAGCCAGAGAAGAGGGTAAACAGAGTGGTGGCGTACAAACAAGACCATGACCCATAAGCTCCAGGCTGAATAATAATACCACTGCAGAACATATATACACTGCAGAGAAAAGGGTGACTTGGCTCATGGCCATAATCCACACATGCATATTGACCATCTTAGAGTATGGACGCTACATGCACTATCAGACTCAGGTAGTGCTTTCCGGCATGGAGAGAGACATGTGCAGGCACATAAACAACACTCAACCTTTGAAGTTCACCAAGTGTAACTAATCAACTGTTCTTTCCTGAGGCACAATACTGTTGCATGCAAAGAACTAGCAGTCTCAAAATGAGCTCTCTCTCTCTCTCTCTCTCTCTCTCTTTGCATTCCATGTAGTGCATATAAACCGCACAGAACTATTCTGCTCCTCCATATTATCTGCACAACTGCACTAAAACATTTGAACATTGTGAACTTGAGGGGAGAAGAAATTAGGGGGCATTTCCTTGTTTGTAGCACTGTAAGGAAGAACAAACCTGAGGCTCCTGAGTGAGGAGAACCTCGGCCTTGCAGCCAGAGGAATCCTTAGAAAAGAGCGATTACGGTAAAGAGATCTGTAAGCGGAAGGTTGCAGAGAGGTGGGAGGAATAAAGAGGAGAATGGAGGACAGATATCATACAGAGACAGAAACAGAGTAAAAGGCTGAGATGTCTGCAATACAATATACAGGCAGACATGTTGGAAGGAAGAATGAAATAAAATTCCAACAAACTGGTAGATCACTGCTTCTTTGGAAGCACCAATAAGAGTCCATAAATGTATTAAGAGTTTAATAGGATTTCAATCTGAATTTCAATGAGGGAATGCACAACTCTGGCCATGATAGACCTGTTGCCTGGCAACACCTTTTGAAATAGCCTTGCAGGATCCCTGAAGACAGACGTGGCCATATTGTAACAGTTTCTGAAATTATCTTTAATATCACACCCCACATCATTAAACCAATGGCTACATCATTTGTAGAGCCATTTACTCAGTAGAATAACAAAGGGAAAGGGTGAACAGATCAGCTGGAGGTCAATAGTCTTTTTTTTTTTTTTAAATATAAAATTTTGAAGAGCCAGATCAGGAAGTTAATCAAACAAGTGTTAGCACACCAATATATGACAATGATGAGCATAAGAACACACAGACATGTGATCGAGCTGGTCATGAACAGTTAATAAATACTACTGCCTTTTAAAATGTTCAATAGGTTAACACTTCCTTCTATCATACCTGTCTTTCCTGCGCTCTCCTATCGGCACAGGGCTGACTGAGATCCGAGGTAAAGTGGAAATAGAGCCTTGTGATTGGCTGCTGGCAAATGAGGATGTCTCCAGATTGAGGGGTGATTGTGGAGGTGTGATGAGACTGGGACTGCTACACTCAGAGTGTGAGAGGGAACCTGGAATTAGAGACAAAGTAGCAGAAACAAACAGAGTAAGGGTTTGTAGTCTGAGATTGTATTTAAATCTCACACAAAATCAGTCTTACAAGACAAAAGTTGTTTGAAAATGTTAAACGGTGAAAACATGCAGTGAGATCTGCTGCCTAGCATTTTGATTTAAGACAGTACCTCTGTCTGACCCCAGCATGGAGCGGGGGTAGCGTGGTGTAGAAGGGATTTTGATCCTCTCTGTGCGGTACTGAACATTATTGGAAGAACCTGGCAGAGGAACGCAATACAGAAATGAATACAATCGACATAATATCCATAAAAGATAAACGGACATAGAATCTGCGACCTTTGGGCATGAATGAGCGTGCAAGCGTGCGTGAGTGCGTGTCAGACTGACCGAGTCGTGCACCGGAGGGCAGTGAGTTTGTACCGTGTGATGCTCTACTGCTACGTGACGATGAGGATTCAGAGCAGTCGTTTGTGCGCTTCTGCTGGCTCAGGTCCAGGCTCAAGCGACCCTGGTGTTGTGGGCTGCATAGATGGAGAGAGGGAAAAAATAGTCTTATGAAACTGTCATAATTATGCACACAACGCTTATTAAAACATACTTTTGAGGTTCAGAGTTAATTAAATTGATGGGCTGAGCCAAATCATAACAGCGCAATATTAAAGCGATGCAACAGTCGGAAATTTAATCTAATTATGCGATTTTGCCTTTGGGAAAACAGGCTAATTTAAAATTATTAGTCATCTTAAAAAGTCCTATCAGAAACACAGAGTTGCTCGTCCTTGACATAAAACATCAGTTATCAAAACAGGGTTCAAGGAAATAGTTTACCTGGTGTGTGTGTGCTGGTGACATATCTGGGATGCAACAGATGGACAGTTGCTGGTGTGAACGCGGTGACTGCGCACAGTGTACACTGGGTTTCTCATCACAGCCGTCACAGCAGGGCAAGGAGACAGTCCCCGGTGGGCTGAATCTGCCCAGGCATACAAACAGCCATGTTGGAGAGGGGGAAATCTACAACGCATGTAACCATGTATAACAACTGAGAGACTCACTTGGAGGTAGGGTGCCATTGTAAACTGTGGGGACAAAGCCGACACTGTGTCTATGAGAGCGACTGGGGGAGGAACGGAGCAGGTCCCTGGGCTCTGGTGAATGCTCATCGTTAGAGTAGCTCTGTGATGAATGACAGATACAAACGGTTACGATTTTCCCTTCAGGGTAACATAATAACATTATGTCTAGGGAGAAATTATCTACCCTTTGCTGGAGACAAGTACCATATGAGAAAAATGTGAACATCTCACAAGAGTAAAATGAACATTTATGTCCCAGTGTGATCTCCTGTGTGTGGTAGCTAGGTATGGTTGTCTGAGCCCTCAGGCACTGACTCAGCTCCTGGGCTGGGTGGTTGTACCAGTGCTAAGGCATCAATCACTCCGACACGCTGGCTGAGAGGCAAGTCCCAGAGGCTTAACTCTGATGGGCTGTAAATTCTATTACAAAATGGATCCTTTGGCCCACTGGGATGATTTGAAATGTCCCATTTTGAATTTTCTTTCTCAAATGAATCATATTGTCTTTATTAGAAAAGCTTTTAATCAGAAATATTTTGGATGGTGCGAGGTAGGGGCAGCAAACGGTACATAATACCGTACATAATACCGTACATAATACATAAAGACTTAACTCACTTGGAAGGTGGGAAGAGTGATAGTCTGTGGGGTCATCCTACGTCGAAGCGCAGGAGCAGATTTAGGGCGTGGCCTCTTCACCTCTGGCTCCTCCCCTCTGGTCCGGCCAATGTCCTCATCACATGACTTCCTTGAGGTGAGGACCTTACCATCAACAAAATAGTGGTTTCCATTCCTGTCTCTTTCTCGCTCGCTCCTGTCCCTGCTCTCTCCTGCTGCCATGGCGATGGCAGCCTCTCCCTTGCCATCTGAGGTGATTGTACAGTCAGAGGCAGAGCTGCTTTGATGTTTGTGTTTGAACTTAAAGGAGTCACTGCGAGTAGGTGGGGTTGGAGGGGTCGGGGTAGGGGTGGAAGAGGAGGAGAGGGACTCTGTTTTTGAAGGCTGTGGGGAGTGAGAAGATGCAGCAGCAGCTACTGCTGCGTTCTGGTTGGTTGCCATGTACTCCATCTTAGTGGAAGGTGTTTCAGGCCGTTTGAAAGTGTCTGGGTCAAAGATGGACTTCCTTTGCTTGGGCGATTTATAGATGGAGAGCTGTGTGGCTGCTGGACCTGGACTGGAGTTATCTGGAGCAACTGACATACTTCCCACCATCATCTTGGGCCACGTGCCCCCACTGTGCTTCTTCTCCAAGGTTGTCTCCATTGTGATGCAGTCTGAGGGAGAAACAGGATCAAATGGCAAGGAGGAAGGCGCCTTTGTGTATGGGCAGCACTCCTGGAAAGCACTGGGCCCATAACGACCACTTCCCAAGTCCGAGGCAGGCCGAAGGCTAGTGGCATGAAGGGAACCAGTGGAGAACGGCTTGCTGATGTCACTGTAAACCTCATCAGATTCACATCTGACCTTCCTCCTTTCCCCTGAGATACTACTTGTGCTAGCGCTTCCAATATCAGGGCAGAAGATGTCAGTCTGTGTCGAACTGTTGTGTTTGAGGTTGCGGCTGTTCCGAGAGTGGATCTCTGATAGATGAATGCGCCCGTTGGACTTCTCTGATGACTCACGCAGACTCTCAAAGATGTTTTGGCCTGATGTGCTGTGAGGGAAAAACTGTTGGGAGGAAGGATGAAGAAATAAGTCACACAAGATGCTTTATATTAAAACAATACAGACCAATCATAAATCCTCAGTATTGAAGTACTACAACTGCTAAGTAGGGCATAAAGTAAAAAGAAACTGGAAGATGTTTGGTTAAAAAAGGAGCTCAAAAAAGTGAGATGGTATTGGCCCACCTTCATGAGAGAAAGGCTAATAGAGTCCCTGCAGCTCCTCAACAGTGCCTCACACTCTGTCACAGACTTGTTATCCAGAGCAATTCCATTTATCTGGGGAGAAGAGAAAGACATTGAAAATAAGGACAGGTATTTCAGCACCAATGCATGTTAAGTCCCTTTTTCTGTGTGTGTATATATATCTTGGGTGGCAGTTTTGTTAAAGTAAAGGCACACCTACAAACACATACAGGTGTCATATCTGAACATGAGTGCCTGGGGCCTGAGATGTGGCTCACGCTGCTGCAGTGGGGGAACCACAAGAAATCTAGGCCAGCACATTTCAGTCTGCGGAACCCTCTCACTGCAATCCGCACATTTCCATCACAAAAGGCCTGACTTGAGAGGAAACTCTTTTGGAGATGTTATAAGCAAAGTGGGTAATATATTATGGCTGAGATTTAAACATAAAATAAGTTCAGGAAAGAACTTTCTGCTTTTACTCAGAACATCCTGGATATACTGGAAAAAGTAAGGGGAAGCTGCAGAGTTCAGCAACTAACATTCATGCATGCGTCTCGTACTTAAATGCCAGGTCAGCACTTTGACCTCCTTGATCCATGCAAATAAGCATTTAATAAGTTATATATAACCTGATACACTACTGTGCTTAACATGCATAAGGGTAAGAGAAAAGGGATACACATCCTTGATTAAGATCTCCTGTATCATGTACTTACCATTACCAATTGTGGTAACAAAGCTATCAGTTAGCTGCAATGTGGATTAACCCTCTGAACCGTGAAGTGTTTATGGGTGTTGTCACAATTTTGTTTGCTGTTGGGATTGTTTTACATAGATATATAGCCCCATGAATCAGCATCTTCCTTGACTGTAAACTAGTGGAGGGATTAAAGATTTCTGTGTTGCTGGCTTAGATAAGCATTAAAGAGAAGGTCACTTTACCAATCCTATTCAGAGATAAAAACTTATTTCTATTCTATTCCTTCAAGTGTGAGTACACAGTACTGCAGCTGTGTGTCTGTTATGGAGGATTTAATGGAAAGGGCACATCCTCGACACATACTCAAACCAAATCCCATCTTATCTGGGTTTGGAGTGCCAATACTGGAATAGATCAAGGTCTGGTTTTGAAAGCTGAAGGAATCATGTGAGCTGCAGTGTTGTATGTGTGGAGAAAGGGAGTAATGAAAAAAATAACAGGATTTGAAAGAAGCTGACAATAACTCACTGCGATCAGTCTGTCTCCAACTGTGAGAGAACCCTCCCTGGCTGCTGGACTTCCCTGGACAATGGCAGTGACAAACACTCCACTTTCCAGACCAATACCACTGTCTGAGTTACAGAGGAGAAAATGGGGTGAGCATGAAGAAAGCAAAGAACTATTCAATAACAGTGAAGAATAAAAGGCAATTATTTAATCTATAGACACAGCAAATTATTTAGCACCTTTGTGTCCCATGAGATTGATGTGAACAGGAGTGACCAGCCTTCCTCCAAGAGATTTCCTTCTTCGTACCACCATATTGATTAATCCCCCACCATTAAGGACAGCCTTCACCACCTGCTTCCTGTCCTTATTGGTCAAGTCGATGTCATTAATCTTCAACAACCAATCATTCACTCTGAAAACAGAGGAGGAATTTAATAAACTTCCAGTCTGATCGACCCACTGATTGGATTGCTTCTTGAGACAGCTCATACCTTAACCTTCCATCTGCAATACTTCCTTTGTCCACCCTTGTAACAAATATTCCACAATCTCCTGGTAAATATGGATCATTTACCCCTTCAGCTATATCAAACCCAAGTGCCTTCAAATCCATGTCATCCTGTAAAGACCATAATAAAAATGTCTGTCTCTTCATTTTGATCTGCAATATCAGCATGTTTGTGGCAGTCCTCAGAGCTCTACTGGCTCTTAGGAGGCAAATGTGTCACCAAATCACTCTCAGTAATAAGAGCTGAACACTGCTCTTACCCTGTCCTTCTCAAACTCCACCACCTCTGTCTCCCACTCCAGGGAGTCTGTGTCGATGGCAGAGTCGTGAGAGCTGTGGGCCATTAGCTGACAGAACCGGGCCTCCTTCTCCAGCTGGCTCTCCATCTTCTCCCTTAACAAAGGAAGACATCACACACAGTGTCAAAGGTCAGTCATTCGGACGATGGATGGGCAGAGACAACACTGAGAAAGAATCATACAACAACTAGTCAGCAGACTAGGAGGAGTTTTTAAACAAAAACTGGTCTTCACTATATATAGCCAGTATTAAGGGGGATTTAACCTTCCTTTGCTCCAAGGGATTGGGCTCAAAGTTTCTCACATCCATACTTATATTCCCTATTGTGGTTTAGATATCAAACTTATATTTACGTAAAAGCAAACTAAAAATGGACTGCGCACAATGCCCCACTGTCACTAAGATATATGGTGTCCTACTGAGGCATGCCTTGAGGGTAGTAGTGACATTAAAACCCCAATTGTATATTGTTCCTTACAAAGGATAGAGGAAGAAACTCAAAGTCATAGGACAGAGTTTATACTCCAGAGTTTGGGTAGATAACTAGCTGGGTTAGCATCAACACAACAGGTTATGGTTTGATAATGTTCATGTCAAGGGAAAATTTCCCAATAATCTACCCTTCAGACCTGGAAAGTGACTCTGACCTTCTGGTTGTTATATGCAGTTACACCAGCAGAGGGAGCTTTTACATGCACATTCATTTGCAGTGAGCTGAAGACCATGAGAGACAAATTGTGTATGAGTGTTCAAAAACACTGACACTTCCTGGGATTACATTTTAATCTGGCTGTGTGGAAACGCTGCCAGAAAACAACTAAGCTGCATGAAGCCTCCAAAGGCAAAGTATCTGTACACCCGGCCACACACACACAAAGTTGGCTAAGAAGATGAACTGTTGTCAAATGCAGAGGAATTTTTAATGGATTACTTATGAGTCCCTTTGGCATTTTGCCTTTGTTAGATCCAGTAGAGATAAACAGTCAAGAGAAAGGGCATGGGGGGAGGCTGTGTTTTTTGTAAACCCTGGTTAAGGCTTACTTTAGCTCCTTGAGCTCTCGCAGTGCATCGTTCTTCTGTTTCCTCATATCATCCAAATTTCGCAGCGCATCGGCCAGATCGCTCACTGCCCGGTCCCTTTCTCGCCGTAGGTTATCGCACAGTGTCCTGCAGAAAGATTCATTCAAAAGATAATTTCAGAATAAAGTCTGGAGTGTATTAGAGGGACCAGATGTTATACCAACCTTATGCTCTCCCTCTCTGCCACTATTTTGTCCCTCTCTTGAAAAGCCCAGTCCCTTCGACATTTGGCCACCTCAGCCTCCTGCGTGGCCTCCTTTAGTTCCTGGGACATGGCTTCATACTGCTTTCTCAGCATTTCAATCTCCTTGTTGGCTCGTTCCATGTCCAAGGTGGCAGAGTCTTGTTTCTGAGGACATCAAGTATATATAAATATAAATTATCAAAGCATGTGCCATTCCAGCATGTGTGAAAACAGAACAAATAGCTTATTTTTCAGGTCTTCCTAGGTGCAAGTAGGGTTAAGATAGCTGGATTCATCCATCAGTTAAAGTGATATAAGTTTTACTATGCTTAACCTAAATAAAGAACACACGCCTTTCTGATCCTGGTCTTTTGTTTGTTTATCATGCAAGATTATATATTTGATATTTGGAAAAGTGTAGGTTTGGCAACAAGCCTGGTAGTTTCTGGTTAGAATATCGATTCACAGGTGATTGCACTGATAATACACAAGGCAGTGATGAACACATCAACAGATTCTTCTGGGAATTTTATGGAGTGGTCATTACTTGTCTGGCCTGATAGTACTCTCGCAGCAGCTGATCCCTTTGAATGATGGCCTCTGTCCTCTCCTTGCGGGCCACGTCCCTCTCCTCTCGGACTGTCTCGATGTCCTTGCAGGCCTGACTCAGCTCCTTCTGGGCCTCAGCTTTGTCCTTAACCTCATGGCAGTACTTCTCCAGTAGCTCATTCCTTTCACAGATGGCCCTGTCACGGTCCACCAGTGACGAGTTCAACTCCTGTCCCAGAACACAGGAAGGCAAAATGGAATGAGGGCGTCACAAGACCGAGTCATTTATGTTATGTTAAAAAAATCCTCTCTGGATATTAGAAATGTGTCAGTTACACCCTGTACTGTGAAGCTATGTATATTGAATATTCTTATACCTGTCTGAGAGCCTCCAGCTCCTCGCTGGCCACCACCCTCTCCGATGACGTGTTTTTCAGTCTGGCCTCAGCTGCCTCCAGCTCAGTCTGCAACTTGTCCACCTCTTTGATCACCTGGTCCCTCTCACTCATGATGAGGCGATACTCATTGAACACAGAATCCCGCTCCTCCTTGTACTTCTCGCAGTCCTTGGCTGCCTTCAGCTGCAGGTTTTTGTACCGCGTCACCTCTGACTGTAGCCTTTCCATTTCTCTCTGCAGCTCCTTGTTCTGAGCTGAGGACTTGTTCAGTTCCTGCTGCACTGAATCAAACCTGGGAGAAAAGAAGACCAAATAAAGTTGTGCTGGACACAGTCTGAGTGCAGCTTGTGGCAGCAGTAGCCACTTACTGGATAATTTTTTTTTTATTAAGGTGTTGTGCTTTCTGCGTGCTGGTGATGACGCTCTCACCTCCTCATCGAGGTAGAGTAATGCTGCTGGTAGTGCATGGCTGAGTCTCGTTGTTTGAGCAGTGTATCCATTTGTTTCTGTAGCCTTCGGTTTTCCTCTTCAGCCTGTTCTAGGCGGCTCAAGTCTGTGTTATGGTTGGCCACCTTCTCGCTGTAGCATTTGCTCAGGGCATCATACTCTTTCTTTACACCTTCCAGCTTGTCCATAGCAGTGTCATACAGTTTGTTTAACACCTCCGATGAGCCTTTTTCTCTCATTACCTGGTAAGAATAGACCGTTAGGAAACTATTGTTCAAAAAAGATTAATGCCATCACAAAAGACAATCCAACATGACCTGTATTTGCTCCACCTAAGCAGTAGGTGGCATTAATGTGCAGACAGGATTATATTGTTTTTAGAATGCCAGTTCAAACAATGACTTTCATGTAAGTCGATATGTATTTGTAGCTGTTAAGTAAAAACAAATGACTGGTTGGCAAAATTATAGCTGTTTTATGCACAATGTGTCCTTCAGTCTGCATTATTCATTCTCTGAAAGCCTTGCTGATATAGTCATCCTGATTCCCGGGAGAGCTGCTGTAACCCTAGGGCTTGTATTGACCTCAGCTACATAGCATACTCGCATATAGACTGATCTTGTAGCTACACGGTCTGGGTCACTATGCCCTTTGCCCAAGCCAAGCCCTTTTCTTCTGTGCATGCCCTTTTCAGTATTGCTCTGTTTGCATTTCCCTCTGCTTGGCTGCCTTGTGCTTGTAAGCACTGCAGTGTCCCCTTGGGTGCTGTGTGAGACAGTACTCCACAAGAGTACAATACGGGTCACAGCACCCTTGTACTGCTGGATGCTGAACAGTAAAAATTATTTAATGTGGAAAAAAAAATCTTAAGGTGAAACTTAAGGTGAAAAAAAAGTTTTTTTTTTAAACATGCCTTAACATGACAACAAATACTTTTGTGAAAAAAGTTTAGTTTATTTTATATATAAAGTTTATTTTGCACATTCTGTTTGTACTAATCACTGAAATAACATCTGGGCGGCAGCAGACTTCATCACCACTGTGCCCCTGTGAGTGGGTTGTACCTGCTGTTGCTGCAGCCGAAGGTCTGCCAGCTCTTTCTGGTCTTGACTATGCAGTCGTTTGAGTTCTTCACAATTCTGTTTTAGGTGATTGTGCTCTCGGACAAGTTGGGCGTTATCCCTCCTGAGCGTTTCCATCTCCTCCTTTAGCTGCGTCTGGTCACCCAAGACACGGCTGTGCAGCATGCTGGGCAAAAAGGATACACACAGACACACAGGATGGGTAAATGCAGATGCATATAGAATGATTTGTAATGCACATCAACAAAAGCAAACTGTAATAACTGTACATTAAAAAACAACACATTAAAATAGGGGAAAAGTGAATTACCATGGTTTCATGTTGGGATTAGGAAGTAGGAAGGCTTGAATTGTAAAGAATACAAACTACTAGTTTACATGCACATCATGACAGTGTGTAAACTAGTTAGACTCTTGAACAGTTAATACACCATATGATCTGCCACTATGCTCTAAACATTTTGCCTCGGCTTACAAGCCGTTTGGCTAAATGATTTAATCACATAAATGCCTCCATTTGCAAGCTTTTAAAGCCATGCAGGATTTTTTTGTACTGCCAGTTCTCTTTAAATGTGAAAGCTAGCTGTAGCTCCAAGGGATGTTCTTTCAATTAGGTTAATTGCAACATCATGCCAGTATTCGCTACAACTGCAGTAAAAACAATGCAATGAAATTGAAATATTTCTGTGCTGAAAAGCAGCCGCAGGTGGCAAGGGGCTTGTCCTAAACCCTTAACAACCCTTTCAAAATAATAATAATAATATTAACCCTTTAACACCACCCTCAATAGTTGATGAAACGCCTGTCAAAGGCATACCCAAATTAAACTACAAGCTGTTTGTGACCCCTTAGGAGTATGTGCAAAAGCTTGGTCTCATTGTGAAGGTAACACTCTGAAATTTTTATTTTAGCTGTGTGATTTACTGCAATTGCAAATGGTTAACAGTGAGAGAAGTCTAAACACAGAGAAATAAAAAGATTTTGTAGCTCGCCTAAATTTTTTTTGTAAAAAAAGGCTGCTTGACAACTGGAGCATGGTGATGTTGATTAGATGACAATATAGTGACACAGGCTGAAGTCTTACCTATTCCCAGTTAAAAGTAGATAGTAATTGGACAAGAAATGACCATTTGGGACAGGTTTTTCTGTAGGTATTCCCAGGCGCTCTCCAAAAAGTGCCATTTGGAGTCTCCAAATGGACACTTTGGCACCAAAGTGCATAACTCTGGAATGCTTCAACATACAGACATCAATGAGAGCTCTAATGAAAGGTGCCACTTAGAGGAACCTCATTCCATATTCAGATTCACTATTAGTATGATTGAAATAATGTTAGTGAAGCAAAAACACATTGAATGCTCATTATTCTACTGAAACTGAAATTGTGCATCACAAGAAAAGACTCAGAACAAGAGATATGGTATAAAAAAAACACCTTTATCTAAACAAATACCCAAACTACTTACAGCAAACTGTTTACATGTTTACAATTCCACAGGTTTCACAGCCACATGTTGTTCTCAGTATGCCACTGTTACAGTCACGGGCTGCTACAAAGCACAGCTAGAAAGCTTGATGGGTGTCTTACTGTCACCAGAGATGTAGACTGGCTTGTGATGTTGTACACTGGGAGTAGGAGGCTGCTCTGGCTCTGGTGCTTGGCTCCCACTCTGTATCTGAATCAGTTTGCCTAAAATGCAAAAAATAAGGTTTTCATTCACAGAACAACTGTATCTGCATTCATTGTTCACCTCACAAATCAATAGTAAAAGTGCACACCACACAGGTAAACAAAATAGAACAGTGTTTGCCTAAAATGCAAAAAATATATATAAAACAAAATAACTATAGATGTATGTATGGTTGTATGTATATATCAGATATTCATTCACAGAACAACTGTAGCTGTATTCATTGTTCACCTCACAAATCAGTCCTCCACAACTACTTTTGGAGGAATAGTAAAAGCACACACCTCCCCCACACAGGTAAACAGAACAAAGGACCCACACAGGTAAATGAAATAGAACACAGTGTTTGCCTAAAAATGCACAAAATATATATAAAACAAAATAACTATAGATGTATGTATGGTTGTATGTATATATCAGATATTCATTCACAGAACAACTGTAGCTGTATTCATTGTTCACCTCACAAATCAGTCCTCCACAACTACTTTTGGAGGAATAGTAAAAGCGCACACCTCCCCCACACAGGTAAACAAAACAAAGGACACAACACTGTATTCACTAATTCTTTGAAACGTCTACATTCTATTTATAAAACTGCAACATGTATAAAAGTTACTTACTTGTCATGGACAATATCTTCTCCTTCAATGAACATGTCCTCCTCCACCGAGTCAACAGACGACACATAACTTTGCGCATCCGACACATCCTCGTCAGAAAAGTCGCTTTCCCGTCTCGTACACTCTTCAATAACTTCTTCAACAGTGTAATTCTTCTTTTCCATGCGTTTCGCCATCTCTCTGGTCACTGGAAATACCACTGGAATGGAGATATACGCTCACTCTCACTATTACGCATTTACGCATGGACAGCCGGCATCCATTGTTCATGTTTACGCTTAGGCCTGTAGCCCACCCTCCTTCCACAACCCCTTCATGTGGGACATCCCCGTGACGGAAATCTTATTGGCTATACGTCCATTGCATCAGATTCAGCGTCAAATATAATGGGCTGAAAATACAAGCGTAAGAGTGGGGGGAGGTGCTTCGCTCGATATAGTCGCTCATTGGATTCTTTTGGCTAGGGACAGGCCCTCGATCCTTTTGTATGGTCAAACGAGCTGTCAATCAATAGAGTAGGGAAGTGGCTTTCCAACGAGGTGTAGGTTGTCAACAAGGAGCACAAAATGGCTGCGCCCAGACGGAGATATTGCAGTGAAAACATGAACCGTCCCGTCCTCGGGCCGCGTGTACTTAAAAGGTTAATAATCCACACACATCCACCATTGTTTTCATGTAGTGTGTAGAATAACTTAGAGTCCTTTAAAAGCTGAAAAGTTGCATGACAGCAGAAGAAATACTTACTGGTAGAAGTCTGCCTCTTTTACAGCTTCCTCACACCTTTTTAGTGTTTTGGTATGCTGGTTCTGGAGAGACTGTAGATCTGCCATGGCTCTCATGCACTGACTTTTTAGACGCTCATAGTCATTACTGGCTTTGGAATTTGGCCTTAAGGAGACAGACAGAAAAGAAAAAAACAATTATTAAATGGCCTTGTATGGTAATGTGTCCAAATGCAGCTAAGATAGGATGACAAAGGAGCTAACCTTACCCTTGTCTGAAAATTCACAAGATAGGAATGAAATGTTTGACTAAATGTAAACAACATTTTAAAAACTATGCACGAAGGCTGCTCTGCTTACATCAGGTAAGCAGAGCAGCCCTTGTGTCATCTGTTGTAAAAGAAACATCTGGTAACTAGAGCACATTAAACTTAATTAAGCAGCCAGAGTCAGTGCCCCCTCTCTGTAAGGTAGTCAACATTATTCCAGAGAGCAGAGAATATGTGGATGAACCCACAGCAGCCATGGCTGAGGACACTGACCTACAGTGACTTTAACAACATACAGAGAGTAAACATCAGTCAAACTTTGCTGAATCTCACGCTTTTTGTATTTCACTTAGGCATCTATACTCACAGTAAACATTTCCATAGATATCAGCCAAATAGAAGTGCTACCAGAAGGGAAAAAACAGTAACAACAACAACAACTTGGCAGACAGGCCAGAATCTGCACCTGCAGTCGTCAAAGGTGGTCCCAGGCGATGCCAACGCCAGACGCTTGCGAAGCTCATCCCGCTCCCTGGTCACCTGGCGGAGCTGCAACAAGATGGTGTCCAGGTTGTCACCAGAGTGTCGGTTGTCATTGATGGCTGGGGGTGGAGAGGATGCTTCACCATTGACAGGTGAACCTGCAACAGAGAGCAGGTTATTCTGACTATTAGTCATGATACAACAAATAAACGTTCCCCATCCCAAGCCATTTCATCATCAACCAGCTTCCTATTATACAATAAATTCATCCTCTTGCCTATGCCTATGCTGAGGAAGAAAATCGAATTTAAGTTATAACTAACCCAAAGAGATGCAGACATCTTACAGAAGAGAGAGGCCAACTGTGTTGCTACACACACACACACACACACACAGTGAGGACAGTGCTTTAAAATGTGCATACAATATGTCAACAAGAGGTTTTTCCCATGACAACTTGTTGAAATTTACATTGGACTTACAAGACAACAACATCTGTAATCTCCGAGACGAACACAAAAGACACAAGATCAGATAACTTAGCTGTGATATACTGAATCTGTGTTCATTTCTGTGTGGTTTTGCCTACAGTTTCTTTTAATACATTTAAGTAAAATGTGAAATCATTAGTCATGGAAAGAATATTTATACCTACTTATCTTCACCAGATCCCTTTGTGAAAGAGTTTAAATTTCACTGGACTGATCTAAGAGAAGGATTTCTGGCTAAACTAACAAGGTCATCCTCTTTTATGGAATGTCCTTGACACCGTGTCAAATAGTCATATTTAAAATATATACATCATTACAAAATCCAGGGTTGTTTTCTTCAAAAGAACACCCGTGGCAGGAAATCTCAGGATTATGTTCATCTTTGACTCAACATTTGGACCTTTTAGAGGTTTATGTAACATAGCTGAGTCATTTGGATCCTTGTCAAAATTTAAGGAAAAGCCAACATAGCAGATTTCCTTAAAGAATAAGGGACCATGTTATTGCTCTGGTGTGGTGATAAGTAAATAACTATTTTTTGACCTCTAAAACTGAGCAGACGATCACAAATTACAGTTGGAAAAACAATAATCTGTGTAAAATAGCTTCCTACACGTCACAATGCTGATTTGTTGTTATGTGTTAATAGGACCACTGTGAGCAGTATGACATGAGCATTTTGTGTCATTATAGTGTACATACCAACACTGCTGAGCGAGCTGCTGCTTTCTGAGTCGGAGGGCATGGTAGAGAGGACACTGTATGTGGACCCTGCCGGGAGAAGAGATACATTCAGACATACAGCACTGACAAGACTGATGAACCAATCACAAACAAGCCTGAATTAATTGCCAGTACAATATGGAAAGAAATGAATATTACACAGTCAGCTCCATATTCCCTGCACAGCTGTTTGATAAATGTGGTGCAGGGTTTATACTTGGAATAATAACTTCGACACTTCTTCTTAGTGGCTCTATATTATCGCTCAGACCCCGGTCGTCATTAAAACCTCCCTTCCCTCAGTGTGCACTCTGGCTTGCTTTGATGTATAGTCCCTGTATGTTTCTGCTACACAGGCAGAATGTCACAGCTGAAATGGGATTTTCTCTTTTTATGTCAAGCACATAGAGAGGGAGAGGGGGAAAGGGAAAGAGAGAGAAAATGATTCTCTATCTGAATAGCTGTACACACAGTTAAGCTGGGGGATATTTCACACAGGCTACCACAATCCATAGGAGAGACTATGCAGATCCCCATTATACTGCAGAGTCGCTCTTGTACAGGGTAACCTAAACACAGCTGCAAGCGCAGTAGTATTTATAAAGACACATCCTTTATGGAAGAATGTAATACCTGGAGATTTTCATACTGTCACCCACCGAAATATACTTTATAATGCTGCAGCAGAAAAACAGCAAGTCTTTACAATGTGAATAGTAAATAATAAAATAAAAATTGTTGTGCTTTGTAAGACTGATGTCTAGAGTACTGTGAAAACTTAGTTTGTAGAGGTTGTTTTTTTAGGAATATGATGAATGAGCTGATAAATAATAAAACAAATCTGAATCTTGACAACACCAGCACAGTGAAGCACAGATAATAATCTAATCTAATAAATTACCACCAAAAACACAGGGTTTAAAAAGAGCAAAGGAAGGGTAGCTGGTGTTGTTAGCAGCAGGCAACAGATTGACACCAACAGTTCTAGACCTCCATCTCTGTCCTTGATTCCCCACTGGGTTTAGATACAGCTCTGGCTCAGGCCCTCAATGTGTGACAAGGCCAAGCCTAATTAACTATGAGCTCTGTGTGACTGAGCCACTCCATCTTAAAGCCCGCAGAAAGAGGAGAGAGGAGAGGGCGGCAAGAGAAGAAACACAGTGAAGGCATGGAGCAGAGGAGTACAGATGAAAGGAGATAGCCTAACCAAAAGAGATAAGGAGGGAGGCTGTTTGAGAGACAAAGAGGGAGAGAAGTAGGGGGAGAGACTGAACAAGAGAGAGAGGGAGAAGCAAGGCGGAAAGGCTTTTAATCTGTTCTGACATTCCCTGATGCTCAACACTTTTACTCCACGAAGGGCTCCGAGCACACAGCTTTGATTTCATATTGTTCCATCAGACATGACGAGAATCACTGTGGGGCTGCACAGCATTAATTCTCTACAATCAACACAGTTATGCAAAAGGCTCATGCTCATTTCCATGGCAGCATTCAAAAACTGACTTCTTGAACCCAGTATGTGACTGATGAGCTTTCGTAGTAAAAGATGCAAGTCCCTGAGAGGTATTATGGCAGCTGAGGTGTGGGATAAAAATACCATACAGAGTCAGAAAAGCTCTGTGTCAGAAAATGCCTAAAAACATAGCTGCTTGAGGCAGCCCAAAGGCATAATGGTTAGGGCATACACCACATGGGCTAAAATGCCCTAAGCATCCAATTCCCAGGTTCACCTTCTGGCCAGCAGGACTCTGCTGTATGTCATTCTGCTCTTCTTTTCCCCTTGGATGGTTTCCTATCATCTCACACTATATAAATAAAAATGAAAAAAAAAACATCATCTTTAAAAAAAAAAAACACTCTGATAAATTAAAAATCCCATTAATCTCCACCACTGATGGCACTCGCCAATCAACAGCCAGCTTTAACTCCCACAAACAAGGCACAATCCTCAGCATCTCTCAATCTGATTTGGCTACAAGGACAAAATTCCCATATTTAGATCAGTGTCATGGGCTGATTAGTTAACCCTGTAAGCACGACAACGAATGCAGCGCGGGCTGCATGTCAGATATAATCTGATGGTCGATGGGTCAGTGACATTAGCCTTTCTCCGACAGGCTTTTAATCATCGATACCAATTAGCAGCAGCCACAGTCAGAGAGGCTGATCGTTTGTAAACATGTTTGTTGCATCAATAAATCAAATATCCATTAGGGTAGCATAGATCTGATGCTCTGCAGTGGGAGAATACACATATCACTGCCAAAAACGAGCAGGCAAATAAGAGCTGAGAAAGCCAACACTCTAGCACATCATGACAGATTTCATTAGATATGGTAATATGGAGCGAGCATCTGCTACTGGCTGCAATCAACAGATACACTCTAAGGTGAGAAATACTCCTGAGGAGAACCTGAGGCGATGATAACAAAGGTCTGTCGCTGTGATCTAAATAGGTCAGAGGAGAACTCGCCGTACCGATGAGGTTCCACTTCCACCCCCAGCCCCCAAATTCTTCTTTTAACCACTCTCCCATCTGCTTTCGTTCACAATCAAGAAACATGCTCAGTTGCTTCAGACAACCAGATTATGCTCTCTCAGGCACATATAGCAAGATGACACGCGTTGCCATGGTGAAACTGGATGAGAGGAATAAGTAAAAATCTGCAGCGTGGTGAGTTGGGAGGATGGTGGAGCCTTATCAAAGAAAGATGCTAAGTCGGGTTTCCACTGTGGGGTGAGACTGAATTATTCATCAATTCCACAAAATTCTCCAACAATAAATTTCCCCAAAATATAAAACACAGAATCTCTGCAGCAGCCTCAGAAAATGTGACAAACCTTGAAACTGTGGATTTAAAGCAGACATGGTCTCTATTCAGTTCTAAAGACAGCCACAGACAACATTTTTAGGACCACTTGGTGAAAGGAGCAGCCAGGAGTGCTAGTTTTCATTAGCTGCTGTCGATGACCAAGTGCAAATAATAGCAACACTAATAATAAGGATAAAAACGACCCACTCATTTTTACAGTGTGCTGTATTGGGGCTGAATGATGTGTCTGCATTAAGCCAGAGAGTAGAAAAAAAACTGTGTGTAACTGCACAACACAACCAAAGCAGATGGTCTGTGTTCACACTGGGATTCTTAACATGGAAAGAAAAGGTCAGTAAGGTTACAACATATTTGAACAGCTTCTTGCGGCCAAACTTACTCCTAACTCCCACATCCTGCTTTTGGTTTGGTTAGATGCTATTAGTCTGTGCTGTGTTTAGTTGTGCCAACACAAGGGTTTTGTTTAGCATTGCAGTAAATAATGTGTGCACAAAAGGTCCACATAGCAAAAGAGCAATTCAACTCATTTTTACTGAAAAACAATATTTTAAACAATATTTTCAACCATCAACATTTAGCCAAAAAAAAAATAAAGAGTTCATCTGCCCTATGTTACTGGCTTTCAGTTGAAAATTAGGTGCATCTTGAGATACACAGTTTTTCCAACCAGGTGCCAGGAGGGGAGAGAGAGAAGAGGACACGCTAACTTTATCAAAACAAGTCCTACACTGGGTACAAAAATGTGGAAATAGTTATGTAAAATATGTCATTATTCTTAGCTTTTTATGCAGGTGAATGGAAGCAATTTCAACAATTATGCAAAATGACTGCAGTTCTCCATAAATAATCGCAACCAGGCGATTACGCAGTTGTGACAGGTCAAATCTGCAAAGAACCACAATGTAAATTCCCTTGTCCACATCTTTCCCTGCACTCTGGGACTGTCAGTAAACCATGTAGTGGGCCTAACTTCTGGGGTGGCACAGACACCACAGGCCAAGATTCTGGGCACTAAGCCAGTGAAGTCTTACTGGCATGGTAAAGGATTGATCATCTGATTTAAGGAGCCTACACTGAGCATAAACATGAAGACATCCAACATGATGACTCCATGAGCCAGTATTACTCCACTGCACGCACATCGCCTGACTCACAGCTCTGCGTTTATTTGGCCTTGGTCAAACCCACCCACCTTTTACACTCATAGGCCCAAGTCTGCCCGATGGCATGTCTCAAAATAACATTGTTATATTGTTGACTAAAACGCAAGACCATCTTCCTCAGATGTAGCCTTACAGTAATTTTGGATTTGTGCAAACAATCTGGGACATTAAGTGGAAAAAAACAACATAGAAAAAAGCCTTCAGCCCAGCAGACCTGTCAGAACTGCTGAGCAGCACAGCAAGTCCAAAAAAGCCCCTCAGTGCCATCCAGTCCAGCCTATTATCAGCACACCATAATGGGGTTTCTCTCTGCAAAAAGCCCTTGCTCAGCATAAATAGGACATAATTTCCTTTTGAACAGCTTGCCTGTGCCAGGGGTTGAAAGGTGAAAGATGTCTGCAACATGTCCTCCAAACGCTCTGTTCCATACTGCAACTGCAGCTTGTGCAACTATAAGCCAAAACACTGCGGGAAAAAAAGAACTACCGTACTGATTGTAATTCCAGCAATCTTTGTGACATTCCTTTCATGTTTAATCACAGAAAAGCCCATGTTGATTCGGAACCCATTTTCATCATGTGCTGAGACAATTCAGTGATTAAACAGCACTATAATTTTTTAAAGGTCACCAAGGAATCCAAGTGAAGAAGAAAGGCACATTAAATCATTAGTCAGACACTGAATATTTGACAGGTAGGCCTTTTCTAATATACTCAGCAATTATGCGAACTGCAGCCAACTGTGCGCAGCACAGCTGGTGACAGATTCAAATCATACTAGCACTTTAAAATGCGTGTAATAAATTATGGCTACCTCATAAAGGGTATCATGTCATGACATGAGTGCCACATAGAACTCAACGCTAGCAGCCAGTTGGGTATTCTAATCTGTAGATGGGAATTATATTACAGCAAATTTAATTAAATGTAGATTTAAGACAAAAAACAGCTTATGTCCATTTAGGAGGCACCACACGCAATAAATATCACCATTATTTGTTGGTAAATACAGGCCAGATTTGACCTTGGGTAAAACGTAAGAGACTGAGAGTGTTGGCAGGTAACTTTGAAAACAAATGATACTAAAAGATACTTCAGCCCGGTGAAGGAAGACAAGGAGAGAAACCTCTCATTTCCATGACTTCATGGTGCTGGTAAACATTTAGTTGCTGGCACTTCCTCTACCTTGTGGGGTAATTAGGAAGTGGGGGAACATGTGTAAAATGGTAATGAAGTCCTGTTGCACAGTACAGCCTTCTGGCTGTGCTTCTCACATTCAGATAAGCCTGCCATCACCTATTAATGCTGGTGAAAGCAAAAAAAAAAAAAAAAAAAAAAAAAAAAAAAAATAATATACGACTTTTACAATAACAAGAGCTCGCGTTAGAGAACAATAGAATGGAACAACCACACTAATGATTCAGTGAAAGTACTGATGTCAACCCCTCAACCCCATGATTAGATAGATTTACTGAGCAACAGTACTGACAAAAATCCTATATCATTAAAAAAGCAACAACTCAGCTAAGGCTCCAACTAATTATTTCATCCAGTCACCTTTATTGTTTGCTTCTTTTCATGATAAATCATGATTTTGCATAACAAAAGAAAAAGAGACAATACGATAAGATTTTTAAATGATCTTGGTTTGCTACATCATAACGGGAAAAACATTTAAAAAGCCAAATACTGAACTTTAAACATGCAGCATTTTTAATATAAATTCATGATCCTCATGATCTCACTGCCCTATGCAGTCGTGCAAAGCAAGTCAAGGTGTCAACCTAATGTAATAAAACTCACACTTCAAACCTGCATACAAATACATTAAGACACTTACACATTACATGTGAAATCTACTCTACATGTAATCAATGGCATCTAAGCAGAAGCAGCAGGTGAATTGATCACCTCTGCATATCAAAACGACAACAAGGAGGAGTACAGTCAGTCGAAGGTACAAAGGTAAGGTAAGTGACAGTGTGCGTCACAGAGTGACAGACCGAGTGTAACGAAGAAAGTAAAGCCGGTCCACCCATGGGAGAAATCCAAGAGCCATAGTCAAGATAAGAGCGTCAGGGTCATAACTCACTCCCTCTGTCCACTGTGGTTTATGGAGTGGGACAGAAACTCGTTGACAGAGAGAACACCCCCACCACCACCCCACCCCTCCAATAATACAAAAACACTGGCCTATGTCCTAGGCTGCTGTACACAGAGCAAGCTGCTGACTGAGCACTTTGGGCCTGCTCAACTTCTCAACAAAAGGCCTGTTGTCTCCCTCTCTCTTGCTCCCTCTTTCTATCACCCTCCTCTGTCTCTGGCATGTCCCTCTGTTTAAGTGTGTGGAGAAATGAAACCACTCAGTGGGTGAAACAAATATAATGAGTCATAGAAAAAGAAACTTCAAGGGAAAAGACAGTGAGTCGGAGAAAAAGGACAAAAAGCATGGGAACAAGAAACCAAGACAATGAGGAAAAAAGGGAGGCCAACAGACAGCAGGAGAAGGAGACTGTGGATGTTGCAACCTGTCAGGGAGAATTGTGCGGCCGTCCTCTCAGAGTGTGTTTAAATCACTGTCACGGACCCCTGAATCCGAAAAGAGCTGGGGGAGGGGGGTGTGCAGGTACATCTCTTCTGCTATTCTATTCTTCAGACACAATATTGTTCGTGTAGTTACAGGAGTAGGCACACAAGCTGAGGCAAGAAATCAGCTTGATTGCTTGGATTTTTTTTTAAGAGAAATGTGCTCTCTATCTGCAGCATAATGGGCCAAAACTTCAGTGATACAATATTCTGAGTGCATCTCTGCAGTTTAATCAGAAATTTTGCTTAAGACTAAAAACACTGTCTCACTGCATACAGATGCACAAAACAGGCTAAATAATGAATATGTTTGCATTTCCCTTTCTGCAAATGTGCTGCAGGTTGCCAGTGAAACACTAATAATTTACAGAGCCCAAGTTTTAAAACAATCGAGCATTTGTGTGCGCATCTGTATGGTTTCCCTTTGGGGTGAGGATGTTTCTTTGGACTTCGGATGATTTCACATGTGTGCGTGCATAGAGGCTCAGCTGGCATAGGAGGCACATCTGAGAACAAGAGCAGGCAGGCAGCACGAGAGGAGGACAAGTTGAGAGCAGGTTGCTATCAGCAAGACTCATCACACTCATATTCCCTCTCTTCACACACCCTGTGTTGTTCAGATACTCTGAGGATTTCATCCCTATGTGTTGTTTCTAAAAGCCTGAAGGTACTCCGTGAGCACGGGCTTGTCCTCAGTCTTTTGCAAATGTGGCTAAAAATGTGGTAATCGCATCACCCGAATCGTTACATTAAAGATAATTTGAAAAAGCACATTAAAGGAAAGCACAACACTTGAGTCAAAACAGAGGAAGCCAAAAGAGGCAGCTAATACAGGGGACTGTACAGGCATGATAAAGCGAGTCTCACAGAGAGTTTACACCGGAGAGGAGAGCAGGGCCTAATCCTCTGTTGAATAACCAGAGGCTGACAAGTCAGACTCACTACTTGTGCTCGCTCTCCTAATACAGGGCAGGTCAACTTGGAGGCCCTGTGCTACGGTCTATAAAGGTGTTTGAAGAAAAGCCCAAATTCACATTGCCCAGTTTGGCCAAAGCCAAGGCACCAACAGAGGGACCAATTTAAGCTGCTACTCACAGGTAAACAACAGTGGAAGTGTTTCAGAGTCAAGAGTGTTATTCTGTAGCAGCAAGACTCTATAATAATAATAGAAGTAATAAAGCTTAGGGAAGCCTAGTGATCCAGTCAGCAGAGCAGCAAGAGACCAACTCAGCATTACCTGCTATGGTCTACTTACTGGCAGTGGACAGAATGATGCTACAACTTGGCACCGACATGCCTGCCACTGTGGTTGCTTTACAGTATGGTAAAGTGAGGTGTTATTCTGCATCATATCAATACTAGTTCTGCATCCAGGCCGTGAGGGCATGACACTGGTTGCGAGTGTGCCACTGGCTTTAGTCATTCAGACAAAGCAAAACAGGCAAAACTAGACAATGCTTTTACACTTTGTCGCCCTTTGACTCTGTGCAACAACAACCAAAACTGCTGAAGTGGAGGCGGTTGCTCCCACTGCAAATCTAAACATGACAATGACTAACCTGCTGTTTAATTAAAAGAAAAAAAACATCACAGCATAAAACCCAGCATGCACTTCTCTACAAATAGAAATGTTTGGACACCAGACTTCAGGGCTTGTAAGCATGCATGGGTAGGTTGCACGCACACGCACCCATGTCCAGGTCGATATGGACCAACATGTCAATGGTACACCCATTGTCATGGAAACAACTCAGGCTACCTTTATATTACACAGCCATATGATCATCAGTGATAACAAATGAGAGTCGGTGGTAGGTGGATGTCTGTGAATATACACAAATTCCATCAGACTACATCTGAATAACTAGTTAAATCTAAACTACAGCATGAATATGTGCAGTGTTGTGACTGGATGGCAGTGAGAAATGGCAAAATAGCCCCATAGATTTGCAATCCATAGTAATATGGGAACATAATATTTCCATACGTCCAACTGTGTGGTAGGAAGCACAGCCACAACCTTCACATGCACCTATAGTATCATTTGTATAGGTTTGGGTGACAGTAACACAAGGCTCATCGTAGTGTAGCCACACAACACACACACGCGTTTCTTGCTGCAGACCACCCAGATAGCGCTCACTGCAAGGGGTTGGTATGCAGTATCTGGTATGCTCATGTCTTCTAGATGTTATTTTAACAGGTGAAAGTCCGTTTAGGAGTAGCTGGTGCCTACGATCTTACCGGTGGAGTGGTCCACAGGTCCTCCGCCGTTGTTGCCGAACAGGGCAGCATACAGGTCAGGGTATGCCTTCTCCAGGGCCACACACAGGTCGAGGAAATGGTCGCTCTCCTTGTTCATCAGCATCTTCAAAAGGTGGTCGACTTTCTCGGCGCTGGACGAACAGTTCTGGTCCAGTTCGAACCTATCGAGTTGACTCAAGGTACCAGAAACTATCAGCAGCTCGATGACTCGGTCCGCATCTGTTATGGACTCCAATAAGTTCTGGTGGCACTGGTCTAGCAACTCTTTGTGCTTTGGCTCCATTGCTATCCGCTGTAGTTCCGTAGCTTCCCAGCTAACCCAGACGGCCAAGTGGATGTAAAATCCTTACCGATCAAAAGTACCGAGCGATTATTGAACTTAACTTATCGCGGCTAGCTGAAGTTCGCCGGAGCCACCACGGCATTAGGTTGCACGGGAGATCAATTTTTAGAGCATATTGAAAAAGGCACAAGAAGCCATATTTGTTGCCCAAGGCTGTTGACTGCACTAAACAGCGATACATTTTCCCATCTTACTAACGTGTAGCAGTTCAGGTCGTTTTTTGCTTCCCTTCAGAGTACGCTTCAGCCGAACACATTTTGCTCTTCTTCTCTATCATTTCATGCGCCCTTTTCCGACTCAACTGCTGGGAAAACTCACGTAACTCCGCCGCTGATCCTCAGTTACACTGTATCCTCCGCCATGTCTGAGCAACTCAGCAGCTGCTGCCCGCTGTCAATCAACGCTTCGTTCAATGGCCATATATGGTAAAATAGGGCGGGGCGTTAGAAAAAATCACACCCATTTCTTCAATGGGCGTACACATCATCCCGTAGTACGTCCAAAATCCCAGGTGGAAAAAATGAGAATGGAGAAAATATCCATGAAATTGAAAAAGCAATACAAAAACATCTTATAGTAAAGCCACTAACAAAATCCATATTACAAATATTTAATATTTTACAAAAATAGACTGTATACATTATAATAAGTAAACTGCAGCAGTGCAATTATAAATACTACCCAAATAAACATTATAATATATAATAATAATATAATAAACATCATACTAAATTATTGTTGCTTTTAGGAATTAACAAATATATACAGAGTGCAAATAAAATTTATATTAAAGGGACATAATGTACGAGATACACTTAATGTAAATTCCATTAGTGTTGTGTAATTCACTGTCACTTGACATTATTTTATTCAAAAAAAACTTAGAATAGATAATAAACCACATTATATTAATTCCTTATATTTTGGACACTGACACATGAAAGCTAAAGAATCCTAATGGTTATCATCATTGGCTGTATTAAGTATTTTATTAGGGGGAGAAATGTTAATGCAGTGATAAAAATATAAGGCTTTTATTCAGTCCCTGCATAATAGTGCTGCTGTAGCCACAGGCAGATGCACCACAATTCTATATCCAAGCTACAGCGCAACCAATTTCAGTGCGGCTCTGTGTGGGATAAGATAGGAGACGGAAGTCTGCCATTTTTGTGAACATATAAGCAATGTATGAGGGTGAGAAATTATGTGTATGTATATTTGAAGAGGATTTGTGAAATACAATATGACGGTGATGGATGCACTCTGCTTTCAGTCTACAGCTGAATAAAGATTGTTGGCACAGAGGCAGGCGTCTGCAGGCATACCTCTCAAACCGTGACCTTATTCATGCATGCACTGAATCTCATTGTGACATCTACAACTCTGTCTCTTCTCTCCCCCTCCTTTCCGTCTCTCTGCCATGCTGGCTGCATAGCTTGTGCAACCATGTGCTATCCCTTTAGATGAAAAATTAATTGCAATTCATTCATATCAAAGGGAAGCAGGTCCCCACTGCAGACACAGATTGGACGATTGTTTCTGTACCCTACTTCTGAGGACACATATTTGAATAGAGATGATGCTTTTCATCTTGGGGGTATGAATGAGTTTATTATTTAGAGAATAGGGGTGGTTTTTCTGGCTGTCTGCTAATTTACTGAAATATAACTAAACAAATGAGTTTATCAGACAGCCTAGATCTGGGTGGATAAGCTTTATCTTTTATTGAAGAGACTGTCAACAAGCATATCCATCATTCATCCCTTATTTCAAAAAGAACATTTTATGGATTCAGTCAGAGTACAGATTTTACAAAGCGAGAGACAAGACCATTTTCAATTATTCACTCATTTTTTGTTTAAATTGTATTACTGTGACTGCCAAATACACTCTCAACAATGGTCTGTTTTATCTTTCAGCTAAGAGGATGATTGAGTGCTGGGAGGGGCTCTTTAAAACTGTATTTTACTACAGATTACAGTGCATTTAAATGTCATTTGTGGAATATTTTAAATTGTTCAACAGTAACAATATTGTTGTGCTTAACATCTAACAACACTCCTATCAAAAATAGGAGGAGTATATATATAGTATATATATTGGAAGTATACTCCTGTGGCCAGCTACACCAAATGCTCACAGGCAGATCTGCAGTCATGCAGTATTACAGCTAAGTAATTAGCAGTCTGGTTAACAATTTGACCATCTAAACAACAAATGTTTAAATTTCAAAGTGAAATAATCCAGTCGTATAATCCCCTTTATGTAACCTATTGGTTTAAAGGATACAGCTGTATTTTGATTACCACCAATTTCAATAGTATCTGCATCTAAACATATACTCACATTTTGTATTGTAATACATAACTACATTAAGTATGAAACTCCCTAACAACGATTTAACATGAATTTTACAGCCTTCAGCTGGATGTCTGCATCAGATGTATGCATCAGGTTTATGATTATAATGTTAAAAGTATACAGAGTTGGCAGTTAAATGCCAAAATACTTAAAAAAATACCTTATAAAACTCATCTAATGATATGTAAATTACCCTCTCAAAACTGATGTAATCACATCTAATCTTCATTAAAATTCCAGTTATTACAATCTAAACATCTATCTAAGACCCTCAAAGCAATTTTCTGCTATTCCTAGTCAAATTTAACATGACTTGATAAAAATGATTCTGTTACCCAAAGGCTGTCCCGTAGCTCTCACAGGATTACAGACATGGTAGTCTTGCTTAATGTGGTTGAGGCAGCTTTATGGATGCCATCAATTCCACAGGCTTCCCCCCTCCTCACTTCATGGAGTTATTGATCGTAGTGCAGTTAACTCTCACCCTACTGTAGCCAGCCAAGCACAGAGCCAGGTCTTTACAGTCAAGTGTGTTTAACAGCATTTTAAATGACGCCAGCAAGACATAATAAGGCGGGTACTGGTCCTTGTAGGGCCACACATGCTATAGCCTTACACCCCTCCAGGAAACAGAGATTGTTTATCTATATTGATTAGGATAAAATTCAATGTATTTAAGAGTTAGCCATAGGTTTATATTATTGATTGTTGGAGTTTGGTTTGTGGCATGTAGAAATTTGAACCATGACCATGGTTATTGATTAAATGCCACCATATGATGATCCAAAGGGGTGTGCTTGTCAAAATTTACAACTATATGCTGTGCCTATTGGAGTGGAAAAAATACATTACTGCCCTCTGCTGGTGAATTGGGTCTACTACCAAATATAAACAGTATCAGAGCAGCTATAAACTCTTGACAACCAGAGGGCAGTTACTTCTCTCGATAAATCATAATGTAACAAAAAAGGCCTACAGGTTAATAAACCTAAATTTTATGAGGGATACCCAAACTTTAATGAAAAAGCTCAAAAGACTAGTGAGAAGTATTTGGTGTTTAGAAGAAGGAGAAGCTGCAACAAAGCGTTTCTTATGAAAATCTATATCACTGACCTGGGTGTTAAATATATCCATGTTAAATAAAGCCTTTTTTTGTAGCTTTTAGCAGTTTTTTGTGTGTATCTTGCATGTAATGAGCCACAACGTGCCTTCATACCATTTAATTCCGTTTTTTACGCTGATGACAAAATCAAGATTTATGAAATCAAAGCTGACTTTCATGTGCTATATGATAAACGTCAGCTGTAAACAGCAATGAACAAAAAGAGTATAGAAAATACAGAAGAGATTATATAGTTGCAAACATTCCTTTGGTGTCATATTTTACTCAGCTAAATGCAGATATTTGATATCTTGTATTGGCACATTTGAAATAAAACAATATTTAAATATATATAGCTCTTAAAATTCTAATACAAGCTCTATTGAATGGCCATGTGTATTCAATACAAATATCCAAAATTATCACAAATGAAAAATATAACTGTATATAGAATATATACCGCATATAGAAAAGGAACAATATGTAAGAGGTGCAGCAAGGTATTGCATTGGAAGCACTGGCATGGCATGCAGATTTGCAGATTGTATATAGTGCATATTGTTGAGGCAGAAAGGTGATATTTATGAGATACTCGTAGATATTGTCTTTTCTAATCACTGCCCCCACAGAGCTTCAGTAGGAGTTTCTTGTAGTCTCCTGATGTGTCTCCCTGTATAATAAACAGAAACATTAGCACATGATTTGTACAACAAGTGTACTTTATATAAAACAAATGTATACATAAATAGCTCTATTAATTAACAGTAAATACTTACAGAGATGTGCGTGTACAGCGACTTGCCGTAGTTTCTAACATACTCCTGACGAATGTCCAGCATGTCAACCTCTGAACGGGAGACCATGATCCGGATCAAGGTTGTGTCTTTGGTTCCAGCACCCTGAACGCATCCAAACACAAACACCCTGAGAGTGGCATTTACAATAAATACTTGGCTTCATTCATTTAGTCATTTATAGAAAACTCACCCTCATGGCCTTATAAAGACTCTCAGCAAAGTAGGCAGTTGTGTTTTTAATGCACTTCACTGAAACAGGGAAAATATGTTAGCAACAGAACAATATCATTAATGTCATTAATAAACATGTGAGGTCCTTTTTAATGACTGTGAGTGCATCATAAAGAATACAACTGTAAAATTGACAAAGGAATGATGGAAAATAAAAGGAAATAGCATAGAATGGATGCAAGCCAATTCAGCTGCATCAATATTTGCATGGTTTATCAAATGACAAAGTGGATTCTAAACCTGTAGTGACTTCTTTCTGAAAGATTCAGTTTGCTGAATCTATCACTATTACTGCCTGGTTGAGTCTGTTCACTTTTCATCAATGTGACAGCTCCCTTGCTAGTGGTTGGTGGTCACAGTTTTATGGACACAATCACAATAAACACACAGTAAGCTTTGTGGGTAATTTAAAATGAAAGGCAGAAAATATTACTACTGATGAAAAAAAGATATAGTACCTAAAAGGCCAGATAAGCTCAGTCAAAAATTAGCTTAATGGAACTTACAGTGTATAACTCATACATGAGTCAGCTTGTTTTGGAGATTTTCTGCACTTAGTGGTCAAATATTGATTATTGCAGCTTATTGCAGAAGAAATTAGATTTTCATAAAAATTAATGTCGACAATGAGCTGAACAGGAACACAGAAACAAAGTATATATTCAACACTGCAGTGCACTCCACTCCACAATGACACACTGTGTTGTATGCAACACAAATTCAAATATAGATTACTGTACCATAACCCTTAGAATTGTTGGCAAAAAAGGAAAAAAAAAAACAAAGATTACATGTTTTACAGCCATCCTACGGGAATACCACAAGTTGAATAATTGTGGTTACTGTTGCTTTAAAAATGTACGTGTAGTCAAGACCATTATTTAGCAAATGGAGCCAGTTCTTGCTCTTAGGATCGATGGGTGTGGCTCTTAGAATAGGTGTGTGTGCATTCTTACCAACTGCCAACATGCCACTCTCAAGGTCTCCAGACATTTCCCTGCCGATGCTCTTCTCAATGTCCCTGCCACACATCTGCTGATACTCAAGAAACACTATAAAGACACACACATGCACACATTGGAAGACATTAAAAATTTGTCAGTTGTTCACATTTTTGTTGTGCTTATCAACATTTCTTTGGAAAGTGTACCTGCTCTGAGATGTGGTTTGCTCCTGGCACATAAAATTGCATTGAATTTGGACTCATCTGTTCCCAATTTGTTTTCTCCAGCGGCATACAGAGCCTATAAAAATACAAACACGCATATCTCTGCAATCAGCTGGTGAATATTTCAACAATGCGGGAACTACCAAGCTGCAAATCATATAACATGATTGACATGATAACATTAACAAAGGAGGAAACTTTACCTGAGCATCCTGCTTAGCCAAGGAGATGTCAACAGTTTCTCGTTCATCCCTGTTGCCCTACAAAATACAGAACCACATGTTCCTTAATAAATGAGAGAGAAGCTGAGGAGACATTAGGCAAGGAGTTCCTACAGTTTGTACCTGAGCAAGAGATATCAGAAGTCTGCGGAAGTGGCCTGAGGTATCCCCACTGATTGCATCCTCTAGTGACTTCTTGTATTCTGGAATGGCAAATAAATAAGAATATTAAGGATTCCTGCCCATATCTGCATTTAAAAATATAATGGTTGTCTCATTTCTAGAGTTTATCTAGTAATGTAATGAAGCTTTTCAATCTAAGTGCAGTCATGCTCTGAGATGAAAGGAAATTAGTGGGGAAAACAACCGTGCTTTAGTGCGTCCAGGGACTTCATACCTTGTTTGTAAATTCGGTTTATCTCCTTGATTTCAGCATTGGAACGAGAAGACAGGATCTCTATCAAGCAGGCCTCATCAGTTCCAGCTCCCTGTGCAGAACACAGAACAATAATAATCCGATCCCCTGGCTTTCATGTTGCCGAAATCTTACCTGTTAATATGTGTTCAGTGGATAATGATTTAAACATAATAATACCACAACACCCCAGCATGTTGGATTTTTACCTTTATGGCGCTGTTGAGTTCGTAGGCATCAAATTCAGCTGGGGTCTTCAACATGGCCATGACCAACTTCCTGAAGTTACCAGAGAGTTCTGAATGCAGGTCCTTAATCAGATCCTGAAAATGGAAATAAACTTGGAATAATTTCAAACCATAATTATCTCATTGCTGCTGTGAAAAGAAACACTGGAAGGAGCTCTGTGGCATAGCTATAATGAGCTTTGAGGACACCCAATCCCTTCTCAGTTTTCCTGCCAGCACTAGCACCTGTTGTCTGCTTGTCACTATAATGCACTGCAAGGTAATACATAATAAGTCAAGTATGTTTCTACAACGGTAAATAGTGTGTTACGTAAAACATTTTTTAAAAAGCAGATTTTTCCTAATGGAAAATGGTACCTTTTAGCATTAGAACAATTGTATTGGTTAGCGTTGTGATAATGTATTAAATACACAACTGTTACCTTCCCATAGGCTGTTTTGTAGGCTTTGAGTAAAGGAACACGCTGCTTGTTGGAGCGACTCCCCAGTAAGTCGATAATTGCTTGCTCATCAGTTCCTGCCCAGACAAGCCCGCAATGTCAAATCAGACACAGCTCACATAATAAAATGGGGTTACATCTTCAATCGTCTACACATATGAATATAGAAATTCCCTTATATTACACTCACCAAATCCCTTCATAGCCTTTCTCAGGACCTCCGCATCTTTGAGTTGGTCAGCTCCAGGAAAGTCGCTGATTGTTCCCCTGAATCCTCTCTGTGACAACAATAAACAACAACAACAACAACAACAATAATTTATATATTGCAATACTGTTATCATTCCACCTTCAATATTACATTGTAGATGTATGAATGTGTCTGTGCATTAAACACATCATAATAAAGAGGTGTAAAAATTCTAACATTGATGGGCGGAGCAATTGGCATGGCTCCTCCTCCATAGGCTGGCATGGATGGATTCGGTGATGGCACTTTTGGGTATGCTGGTGCAGGTGCTGGTGCTCCTCCATATCCAGGCATGGACGGGTTGGGTGATGGTGCATGGGGGTATCCAGGCATCTGCTGGCCAGGCTGACCTGGGTAGCCCATTGCTGGGCCTTGGTTTGGGGGCATGGGTCCTCCTGGCTGTGGGTACAGGCCATATGACTGTTGGTTAGGAAAGGGGGCACTATACCCGCCAGGTTGAGCGGCAGGTGGGTACCCCCCGGTGGATTGGGTGAACATGGATGGGTTTGGAGTAAAAACCCCCATGCCCGCATACATCTGGCTGGCCTGTGATTACAAAAAAGCATTAGCATCCCATAGTATGTGGACAGATTCTTAAAGATATTTAATGCAAATTGCAGGTCACACCTTGTTTGGATTAGACGTACCATGTGTAAGAAGCATTATTACCTACATTATGATTTAATGCATTTCTGCTTTAGACGGGAAACAAGCAACATAATGTACCGGTATCCAAATAAAGTGTGACACACTATAAAGATGGAATTATGATCTGATAGCAGACGAGAATAAGAGGCATGGCAATGAATCAGAAAAGGAATATACAATTAGACCGACAGATTTAAGAAACATGGATAAGAATTTGATATATAGCTGCTTTTCATGCAAAAGGAGAGAAGCTGATAAGGCAAATGGCGATACTGAAAAATTGTATGACGAACACTTTAAAAAAGTCTTACCGTAAAGTGAAAGGATGTGATATTCCTTTAATGGCTGTGTAATGAATTCTAACTGGAATATTTAACGCAATAATCCAATAACAGTGTACTATCACATATATTATAAAATCGTCTGGATGGAGGTTATATTTTTGGGTTTCACTTACCATGCCAGCATTGTACCCAGGGTTGGATAAGCTGTCAAGACCAATGGTAGGATATCCACCAGCAGGGCCGCCACCCCAGCTCCCTGCCCACAAACAACAAAGCCAGCATAGTTAACATAGTAACACAGTGTGTTAATAATGTCTGACAAAAATTGAGAAAACTTGACAGAAGTAGGAACTTCCTCTTAAAAACTTCCCTTTAACAAGTAGGTGACAGTGTGCTAGAGAGAGAATGGGGGCAGTATGTGAAGGATGGGCTCTGGGACTAGCATCTCTTAGCAACCGTAGAGGTTTGTTTGTTTTTGGGGGAAAAAAATTCCATGCTGTTAACGAGAAGTCTCATGATTCCTGTTGCCTAAAAACACAGCTTCACAGACTAATGCTGTCTGAGACAGGCTAACCCTAACCCTAACCAGAGTACGTTTACAGAAACACTTCACATCAATCCCACATTTAAGCGGTTTTTCATTCGATGAAAAGATCTCACTTGTGTGTTTGTATGATTGATATGAAGCTACAACCAGCAGGTAATTGTTTTGCCTAAAGACTGGAAGCAGCTGTGCAAATTTAATTAACATGTCCCGGTTTCTAAGTAAAACCACTCAACTGAATTTTACGCTACATTTATATGCTGTCTGTCTGTTGAACAATCCGTACCTTGAGGTGGTGCCTGTGGGTAGCCTCCAACCTGTGGTGGATAGCCGCCAGCCTGTGGAGGATATCCCCCAGCCTGTGGAGGATAGCCGCCGGCCTGTGGAGGATAGCCGCCAGGTTGTGCAGAAAAGCCACCAGGTTGAGGAGGGTAGCCGCTCTGTGGGTAGCCTCCAGCTTGGGGAGGGTAAGCTCCAGGCTGTGGTGGGTAAGCACCGGGTTGTGGAGGGTAGGCCCCTGGCTGAGGTGGGTATCCACCTGCCTGAGGGGGGTATCCAGGGTAGCTCATTGCTTTAAACGTAAAAAAGAAAAGTCAAAGTGGTGCCAAACATAACCTATTTGGAAAATGTCATTTTATGCAGCCATCTAAATGAAGAGAAAACCACAGGGAAATTTTTAGTCTATGGAACCTTGAATGCATTTACATAGCAACAAGAGTTGAAGAGACAGCCTGCTCAAAACCGGCTCCTCCCCCCTTTCCTCCTAAAGCAATCTGAATGTTCCAGAAGCATCATATTCATACAGCATGTAGGTCTGACAATAATGACAGAATTAGTTGTTAATGGGCGAACAATACTTGCGAACAGTATTGGGGATTAGATGACTGCAGGCAAACAACAAAAGGCCTTTTCAATTGAGTCATGGTTTAATTTCTTTCTGAATAATGAATTGAATTTGTAATCACTGCAGGCTGCCTTTGACTGTAGCAACTGTCACTCCTAACTAATGAAGGGCAGACTTCATTCCAGGGTCGTGGGATCAAAGACATTTTTAGATACGTGGTGGGAAGGGAGGAAACTTTCATTTTGGTTCAGCCTAAAGCCTGTGTTTGAATGAGCCTATTTGTTCCATGGTAACACTGACTCCAGTCTATCCTGCTTTGCATATCATAGACATAGAAAGAAAGAGGCACTGCTGTGTTTAGATAAGGACACGGGGCAAGCAAGATACTCTCAGATGAGATAAAAGAAACTTTGGCAGGGAAGTTATTCCTGTCACAGCCATCGAAATACCTTTAACCTCTCATTCAGAGCTCAAGGTTGCTGGGAAATCAAATGGGCGTAGGTTTGCATATGGACCACACAACCAATATTTTGGGAAGACAAAAAAGTCCCTACCAATATTTAGCATTTAATTTTATAAAACAAAAATATGAATGGTTATCCATACTGCAATTTCATTGGTTAAAACAGAGGGTCTGAGGCTCCTCTTCTCCTCACATGGACGTACACAAAGTGAATCTAGTGCTGGCAAGTAGAAGAAACAAGGAAGAGAGCACAGGTCTGTGTGTTGTACTGACAACATAAGTTATCTGTGGTAGCCTGCAACTCTCTGTCCTCAGAAAAGAGTAAAACATAACATTACTATTACTTAAACTCAAATAAAGAAAAAAGATGTATACGGAGCTATTTCAACACACAGGGAGTAAGTAGCGTCGTAGTAGTAGTAGTAGTAGTAGTAAGAACAGGCTGACATTATTTAGCTATACCACGCAACGTACTTTTAAAGCTAATTAATGAATCAATTATGTACAGGAAAGACAGCATAAGGCAGATGCAAGCCAGGTTAATGAGGAATAGGTGCTTGAGTTGAGGATATGTCAAGTTCAGAATTTATTTGGACCCAGTATCGACTTGGTCATGCTGTCATTTCTGTTGTTTTGTAAGTAGGCTAGGTCAGAAACATTTGCATAATATAAGGTATAGCCTTACTAATGTTAAAATTGGTTGATTATTTATTATTTGATTACATAAGACAATCAGGAATCCAGTACAATGATTGGGGTTGGTATTGTCCCTATCAAAGCTGAGACCAAACCTATGTGTACAGTGTGTGAAATCCTGTAACAAATGTGAGTTGACCTGTGGTCAGAGATTGATTGTTTAGGTTCTGTAAAGGAGAGGAATACATCACATCTAACAGCTTTCACACCTACTACATACAGCACGGTGTTTGCTTAGGGCGATGGGAGGCATGTGAGCGTCTTTATCACTGACACTAGCTCTTAATCAATTCTTTGTCAAATAAGGAGAAGACTGCTACGTCATCACCCCAGTCGTTACGCAACCGCGGTGGTCACGAATGATTCGAGGTGTGTCACCTGCTCTCAGCTTAAAATGTTAACTAGTTCACCTGAATACAAAACATACAAATTAACTTATGTTCGCTGCCAGTAAGCACTGTGCTAAAACAGTATGCTAGCTTAGCCAGACTAATGTTTAGGTTGTAATACAAGCAAAAGTTTACGCCTAAAGCCTCAGGCCTGTACAAACATCTTGAAAACTAGCTGTGTAAAACTAAACAATGTAATTCCTCGGCTGCTAAATTAGCCATGTGAAGCTAACTAAAGTTAGCTCACACCGTCAAGAAACCGAACAAAGTCAAGCGCCAGATAAGGGCTCAGTATACTTGTACTCAGCTAAATTAACCCTGCAGTAAAGCTGACAGGTCAGCTAACGACAGCGTCGACAAGACCAGCTACAAACATACTCCGATTACAACAGCTACGCAGCCCAACGAAGCCAAATTAAAAGTGTAGTAGTGGTATTATTAATCGTTGTTGTCATTTAGAGGCGTTGTTTAATGTTTGCACTTACTTTTAGTCCTGTTTGCAGTCTCTTCCTTTCGGACGTGTACCAGGGAGCAGTACTGAGTGTGTCGAAGCGCTGTGGGTGGGACTCAGAGTTTCCATTGAGGAACCCACCCATCTCTCTGCAGTGACGGACAGCCATCCACGGTGAAACCGGTCATAAACAAACACTGCTCACTCTATGCACGTATGTACGGGAGCACCGATGGCATGATGGAAAATGTGACAGAGCCCATGGTGTGTCACAACTTATTTTACAGGTAATACAGGTAATACTCGGTAGGCTATGAGGCCTAGAACATATCACGCTGATCGGCTCATTCTAATCAATGTATTTGTTGTTGTAATTGTGTATTAATTGACGCACTGATCAACAATTTTTTACAGTGGACATGCACAAAGTTCGAATTAAACATTTATAAAATAGCATATTACACATACAGTATATAATTTGTATATTATAAATACTTTTTTAAATACTGGAATATAAAATATATGTTTTCATGTTATGTTTAATATGCAATTGAAAGTAATACACAGATGTAAACTATAAAACTATATACTACTATTAATAATTCTAAATAGGCTCTCTAAATTAAATATTTTTATTTTTTATATATTTTAATACTATTATTGTGATGACAGTCACTTACTAGTAGAGTGTGTGTTATGTCAGAGGAACACAAGAGGGAGCTATTTTTTAAGGTTTTTCTCCCCACCTTCCTGCCTCGGCTGCCCCCTTCTGGTTGACTGCAGGCTGGAACCACAGATAAAGGCCTGCTGAGCTCCTGACTTTACTGACTGCTTTACCTGATGTACTCAGTGGTCTAAACTGGTCCAAATTTATAAATTATCTATAAATTATCAGATTGGCCTTCAGGTGCGCTTAAACCGCTCCTGGGGAAAATCCCCTCAGTAAAATAAATCACAATAAATATAAAATTATATGGCTCAATAGAAGCCTGATAAATCGATTTGATTTACTGATGTGGCAGGGTGATCATTTGTGTCATAGATAGGTTATTGGGTCGGAAGATATGAATGAATATTCACACAACCCGGACGCTGATTGGCCGATCGCCCTCTCTGACGTAGGTCCGCGTTCATTACATATCCAAAGAGCCTCGCTCTGCCCCGCTGCAATAAAGGCAGATAGCGGACCATGGGGAGCAGGGGAAAACTTTTTATACTGACATGTTAGCGCAATGACTTTTCAGTAACATCTATCTGGGACGAGGCTCCCGGCGTGAGGAGGACAGGGCCCTTTACGGCAAGGAAAAAGAGGAGCACTTGCCATCTGCTGGGGAACATACAGCAGAGACGGCAAAGAAGAGTTGAGACCAGTCCAACAATCAGCGGTGGAAAATCCAGTTTAGCCATTTGAATTGAAAGATGAGCTTGTTGTCTGCCATAGACACGAGTGCCTCCGTGTACCAGCCTGCGCAACTTCTCAACTGGGTCTATCTCTCCTTACAAGACCCCCACCAGACCAGCGCCTTTGACGCGTTCAGACCCGAACCCAACTCTTCCCACCCGGATCTCAGTTTCAGCAAGACTCCTGCAGCGGCGGACCTGAGCTCTTCCCTCAACTCCAACTATCTCAACAACTTCTTTCAACTGCAGCGAAATGAGGTGAAAGTCGGCACGCTACATACGAATGTGAAGCTGCACTGTGTCAGATTGTTCGCTGGAGTTTAGCACAGGGAGAAGTTAGAGTCTGTAGAGTGTTGCCTGTCTGTGTCAGCAAATGTTTTAGCATGCAGCATGGGCTATTCTGGTAGGATATACATAACCGCCATGATATTTCTAATATGGACTTCAAATACACAGCTGCACATTTATTGATATTTTGAATATTACTAGTGAAAATATATTATTATAATAAAATATATAGGCAACTGTATATCACTGCCACATTTTAATGTAGCTGCTCAACTAACTTGTATACTTATAATGTAACACCCCCTACTGTAACTGTAGCAAGGTTAAAAACCTTGAACTATTTGTTCATAGGGCTTTATTGATTAAGGATTTTAATAGATTAAAGATATAACATAGTCCCTGTAGTAGTAGTAGAGTTCAGTCCACCCTCACCATAATGGCTTCAAGTGGTCTGGAATGAATTTTATTTTCATCTACATTCATGTTTAAGTAACAACTCAAGGTGAGCAGAAATATGCTTTAATCAGACATGTTTCAAAAAGAGCAACAGTTGGAAATAGATTCCCCTGCACGCCTCTGTCTGGTGACAGCGGGCCACTGCAGCCCCTTGCTGAGCTCTGCTGTCTTCTTCAAATAGACCAGGTTGTGCAAACAAAATCAATCCTTGTTTACATATTGTCTATTTTTGTAAGCCTGTGTAATTTTTAGAGGCAAACATGCTGATAATGTGTGCAGGGGTGCAAATCTGATACTCCAGACCACACTGTGCAAAAAGGAACGTTCAGTACACACACACTCATGCAGAAGCACACACAAAAATAATCACATTCTGTGGCCGAAATGTCAAAAATATACAGTGAGCTTGGTTGATTACACTGCAGCGATGTCTCTTAGATCTGTGTGACTATGTGCTGGAAACTCCAGCAGAGGATGGATGTTGTATTCACCATCTAGAGCCTGTATTCTTTATTATGGTGGTAACCATAGAGGCCTTTTGAAGCCATTTAACATGAAAAGTCATCTGAAAATGGGGTGTGCACATTATACATTACACAAAATGTTGTAATGCCATTGGGTCCATATGAGTATAAAGTGTTTCCCTCTGCGGAAACACACATAGAGTCTGGAAATGCTTTAAGGGGTGGTTGCATTTTGCAACTTACTATACCGGCTAAGCCAAGTAAAATAAACCACTGCAGAGATTTGACGATGAGATGAGTAATGTGAAATGTGGTTGTTTTTTTGCAACGGAGGATCACACAACAGTCTGTGGGGATAAATGAAAAAAAAATTGGAATTTAAGTATGCTTATAACAGTGTCACACATTTGTCAGATTTTTCTTATTAACTTTTTTTTCACATTAGTTCTGGTTTAATCTAACCCTGTGGCACATTCCAGGCGAACTTCCTCTACCTTGTGTCAGTCACATTTAAAGTTAACTACCAGACATAACACACATATCAGTGTCTGATAGACCCCTGCAGGGTGACACCTCATCCCAGGACCTGCGTAAACACTCACAGATGGGCTACACTTGTCCATCATACACAACCACTGGTGGTAATGAATGACACTAGTGTAGTCATCTCATCTAATACCCCACCTGACAAGTTCATTTCTGTAAGGATCTCATGTTAGAATTGTGAGTTTTTACATATACATATTTGAATTTTCTCGCAGTAAGACTACAAAGATGAACTCACTCACTCACTCAGTCACTCTCTCACTCACTCACTAAATAAACAAACACCCCACCATTAGCAGATGTGTGTGAAATCTGTTTCCTTTGGGCTGACAGCAGGAGGTTTCAAGCCAAACAGAAAAAAAAGTGAGAAACACAAACGAAGCAAAGTTTCCTGTTTTATATTTGTTTAAATCGTTTCACAATCTGCACTAAAAAACGTTCAGTTCAGCAAACACAAATATGTACCTTTTCCACCAGGAGTGTGTATATAACACGTGGAGTAAAACACACAGCAGATGGAAAAAAACTCTGAGAAGTTACAGAGCCGTGATGTTTGATTTACAGCGACTACATGTAATAAATGAACATGAGTCTTAAAGCTGGAGCTGGTTAGCAAGACAATCTCACAACCTCCAGATAAAGATTTGGCTTTCAGCCTTGGCTGGGTTGCCAAGTCTAAGGTTTCTGTGCTGTGCAACATTAAACATCAACACTAACATAATTTCCCAGACGCAGACCTGTGTCCTAAAATGATGCATGGCTGTCAGTGATGATGAAGACTTTATCTGTGGATTTCATCATGCCTGCATGCTCACGGATGTTATTACTTGAGCGTGGTGTCTTAAACATTTGTTATTAGTTGAGTTAAACTATTAAATGTCAAGGCAGATGATGGATTGTTTGCTTAGCAATTTCCCTACAAGGTTAATTATTACAGGACTGTGTGTGATTAGAATAAGCATCATTTCACCCAGAGGTCAAATCCTGTAAGTCATTTCTGGATTGTATTTAGGAGAGGAAGAGAAACTGCTGGCAACGCCTTGTCTGGTATTAATATTCAGAGGGCATCCTCTATGAATTCACTGGGCCCTGTGGCATGCAACGCTGCGTACTGTGGCTCCGAGCAGACTGAAAGCTCCGACCATGGCTAGTTTACCACCAACAGTGCATGGTGACATTACTGATGTTCCACAGGCTGGCGGGGGGGGGGGGGACATGCCTCCTTTCTTGTTTACAATGAGTCATCCTTTGTAAAGTCCTGTCTTTCTCTGTGGACATGCTCAGTACTTTTCCAGTTCATGAGCACAGCTGGGCTACCCGCCAGATGTTCTGAATTTAATGAGAGAAATGATCTTGGAGGTATTTTTTTCTTCTTCTTTTTTTTTTATGCACAGCAGAAAATAGGACAGAGGGCACATGAGGGAAATTGGTAATTAATCTATGCATTGTTGTGTTTATGTTAAATCTGATCTATGCCTGGTATTATTTTTGTAGGCCTTAAACAACAACGTGTATAAGAATGTGTCACCCTATGGCTCCCTGAACAACATTGTGGATGGACTCAACTCCCTGACGGACCACTTCTCAGACCTTTCCCTTTCGTCAGAGCCACGGAAACCCAACAAAAGACCCCCACCTAACTACTTGTGCCACCTGTGCTTCAACAAGGGCCACTACATCAAAGACTGCCCCCAGGTGAGGCTCATAATATACATATGCATACAGTATATACACATATATTACATAATGCAGTCTTCAAATGGCCAAGTTAAATCTTCAATAAATGCATATGTTCAGTTGGTTAAATTATAATGTCATGTTGTGACTTATGAGTGAGTGACTTCTTCAGGGTCTTTTCAAATGGTTCATGCAGGACAGTGATGATATAAATACTGTGCTTGCTGCAGTCAGTCTCTCTCTCTCTCTCTCTCTCTCTGGATCTGGTCTGACCTACTTGTTGAACAGGCTGCCCTCTGTCTTTTGTAGTCATGTGTGTGTGAGTGTCTATATGGGTGCTTGTGAGCATCTTAACACCCAAACCATTATACTACAAAAAACTACATGTCTATATTATATCCATAATAATAAGGCTTTTCAAGTCAAATCTGAAACTGTGTTGCTATACCAAAACATAGCTTAAGATAGCCCACAAAGCAGCAGTTACATTTCTTTCCAGCTTTCCAGTTTCCCACTATGTTTTTTTTCACTCTGAAGCACCATAGCTAATTTAGGATTTGCAGAGATGTTAACGTGCACTGACGTGTGTCTCATCACTCCAAAATGTAAACTCATCTTGTAATGCTCCAAGAGAGTTCTAGGCTTTAAGTAATTGCTGCCAGTACGTTTTCAAAGATGTGTCATAGGGATATGAGAATTTAAGATTTTGTGAACAAATAATCACTGTCACCTGTCATCTGTCTCAACACTAGTGTCCGCTCACTGTGCTAGTACCTGGCTTTTATCCCCCCATGTAATGGTGGTGCATGGAACCAGCTCCTATACCAATGGAAGGAACAGAAAAAAGACAGAAATTATTCAGGAGACACTGAATTACATTACCATATGTGTATCACATGATCCGATCTTTCATTTTTAAATATCATAGCTATCATCAGCATGTATTCATGTACAGTAACTATAGCATGATAAATATAATGTGTAGTTTGCAGAAGTTATTGAAAAAGGACTAGACCATGAAACTGCTGCGGTGGATCTGTCATTGTGGTGTTATACGGCACCTTGTAAAAAAGAGAACTCTATGGCTGGGACTGCAGCCTGGACGTGATCTGATTACACAATGCTGCTTTTCCCTAGGAATTGTGGAATTTTGGTAGTTATTTTTTTTGTTGGATGCCTAACAATCTGCCCCCCTTTTCTATGTCTCTGTCTTGCTTCTCCCCATTGTCTCCTCTCCCTTTCTCTTGGTGAAGTCGGATAGCCTAACCCTGCCCTAAGTTTCTTTTGCATGGAATGGTAATGAGGAGCAGATGTGAGATTAAAATGCTTTGACTTGCTTTATGACATATGATGACTGATCTCAGGAGGCCTGTAAAAGACCTGTGTACTGATGAAATATGTCCTGGATGGCTCTGCACTGCAATGCGTGAGAATTAGATCATCTATTGACAACTCATGGGAATTTGGGGTCGCAATATATCATACAACAAGCAACTTTTGCCTTTGTTTTGTCCCCTTGAAGTCATACTGTACCTGTTGACGTGAGCATTGATCAAATGATACTGATACTATGCACTGGAGCAGGTGAACGTTACGTAATGCAGGGTGTGTTTATTGCTTTTTCCATATGACTGTTCTTTTAAAAACCCCATATGATTTTCTCATTTAACTTTACCATATTAAAAAAAAATCTTTATTAAACAAAACCCGTATGACAGCAGGAGCTGTGAAATGAATCTTTCTATAGATTTAAGCATTCCGCTGTGTATGTCAAAAATCACCCTGGGCCGTCTCCTGGTTTGTATTTCAGCTGTTCGTTAAACTGCCAGCACTAACTCAAAAAGCAGCACAGTCTCCAAACAGCCTCCACACCTACACAGTTCAACACCATCCCAGTTATTTAAGTCTCTCTTGGGCTTTTTTCTTCATAAATTTTTCTTTCCATTTGTGCTACACTGCTTACACTATTGTCCAGTCACCTGTCACTGCAGGCCTAAGACATATGATGGAGAAGACACACATACAACGGACACAGAGTTTTGGCAACTTATTCATTTTTAAATCAACATTGTTGTTTTTTTTTAACTCTAAATTAGCATTACTCTTTTTCACAATTATAGTGATCCTTTGTACAGATTGGTGTAACCCTACTGATAGATTGTCCTCCTGTCCAGAGGTTATTTGCCAGTGAAAACAGCTCCTGCTTTACAGAGTTCTGCTAAGTTTGTCATCCTGGTCCAACATGGAGAATCACATCCTGATGACATGTACAGTCTTCCTCTGTTACTTCACCTCAACATGTTTTATTTTTCCGCGTCTGGCCTGTAACTTCCATTACTACATTTAGCGGGGATTGAATAGATGGGTTGAATAGTCCCACATTGACTATACCAACATGTACACACTCAGTCCAGCAGTTGTGGGTCTTATAGATCTTTTCCAGCTAGATGTTGGAGCTTTGGGAAGTGTATCATGGCAGCTCTTGGGAGCTGTGCTTTCTGCTGTAAAGATATTACTTTGTTGTCTGGTTAGAAGTAGTGAAATCTTTCAGGAACTGCCTAAAAAAATACAGATTGTCCTTTGATATGTTGCGAATATGCTTCTCACTAGGCTTAAAGAGTCTAAGGACCAAGCAAGCTGGCGCCTTGGTCATTTGACTTTGTTGTGGATAAATGCATGGATACACTCCTGGAAGATACTCAGCACTGTTCATGCTGATCATCTTCCAGGCTCTCTCTGCATCATTTGAATGCAGCAGCCTGCTTCCTCTGCATGCTGTAAGAAGGAGCACTCCACTACATGTGCAGTGTAATGAGATCCAAATATCTAATCACCTTCTGTACTTTGATTTCTCCATTGTTGCTGCTCCTTACACAATAAGAATTAGGTCATTAAATAGTTGAGGTGGGCACAGTGCTAAACCGTAATTTTAAATGTTAGAGTTTTTTTGTTTTAACCTATTATAATTGGAACCTGGTAGAAAAGGCCTGCGGCTGTGCTGAAAGAATTATTTTTCAGGGATCTCTTGTAGCGGAGTAAAAGCCACAGGCCTGGCAGCTGCTGCCAGGAGCTCCCTGTCATGGGGACAGAGGTGTTATGTAAACTGGCTTTTATTCGGAAAATGAGGTCGCTCCCCTAGTTATGAGCAGAATGCTTCTCACTGCCACCCTTTGGCCCCCTTCCAAGATGTCTTCCACTTGCACTCATGATTTGGTTTTGTTCAGGGGACTAATCCTCTCTGCAGCTGGCCCCACTTCTGATGTGACTGATCAAAATGATGCACTGAATGACATCTTCTTTTTATGTCCCCCTGTAGAAAGATTAACTCATGGAAAATGTCTGGTGCAGGTTTGTCAGTATGTAGGGGCGCCTGCTGTTGCTGCTGTGTGTTTTAATGTGTGTCTTTGAGCTACAGTGGAACCCTGACTTATGATGTCCCCTTCCTGGTTCCAATGAAGCATTTGAGTCCTTATTTTGTAAAAGAAAAAATGCTAGATCCTGCTGTAATTACACACATATTTATATATTGGCAACATATGATGTTGCCAATTGGCAACATATGATGTTGGCAACATTGGCAACATATGATGTTGCCAATGTAATTTTGTAACTCAGTTGCAGTTCATTATATAAAATACTATGTACTTTTGTGGAAAATGAACCACTTCCTTTGTCTACCAACACCAAGATGGCTGCTCTCCTTGGCAAATTTCACCTCAGATTCCAGAACAATGGTGATTTGCGTGACTTCATGTAGTAGTCTGTCTAACTGCATATCTCTATCGAAACCTCAACCATCTTTCAAATTGACAAACATCATGGGGCAATTTAAAAATATTATTTGTTGACCATTGCTCACCATTACAAAATGATAAGAACTTTGTTTCTCCATGGACACATGAGAAAGTTCTCTTTTTTCAAATATAATCTGCAAGAAACCTAATAGGCATGTTTTTCAAAATATTGAGCTACTTGCTTTAGGGCGCACAAAAATGTTTTATATTAGGCTGCTGCTTCTCATTTAATGTTGCATAGCTCTCATTGCTTTACCACAAAGATACAGATAACAGAAAAGCTGAAGATGACTTCCAGATTTGTGTTTTTTTTTTTTTTTAAATCCAGCTGTGAGACAAATTAAATTTATTATATGTATAATAAACCAGTGACTGCACTTAAATATGGAATGTTCTACATGTATCCATCTGCGAAAAAATAACAGACAGGGCAGATAGGAAAGAAGAGCAGAGCCAAGAGCATCACAGTTGCTGTGCTGATCAGAAACACATGGAGCCCATTGATCCAGTCACAGAGCCTTCTTTATCGCATCAGGATAATGCACCTTTTGTTCAGATTGTTATGGCGTCAGCGGCATGAATGTGTGTGTATTTATAGTATTATTTTTTACTTTACTATATTAAAATGATTTTTGTAGTGATGTCGCAGCACGTTATTTACATGTGTTGGACCAAAATATATAATCAAATAACTCAGGATTCTCTAAGTTCTCTAAAATAAATAACTTTAAAAAGGATGTTCTGTTTCACTTTATCAAGTTATTACAAGATCAGATGTTTCCTCTAATCTCTTATCTTTCTACCTGTCAGTCAGTCAAGCCTCGTGTGATTTAGGGCATTAGGGGATGTCTGAGTATCCCCTAGCATCTATCTGAGACCATATGCCAATTATTGTGATGGTCCTTGCACCTCTGTGGTGTTAACTTCAGCAGCAGGCTGTTCTTTGTGACAAATGGTCTCCATAATCTTCCATAACATTGTCAACAGACAGTGACCTGAGGTGAGCTGTAAAGTGAGGGCCTCTTCACACCAGAAGCAAATCAAGCTCTGAGTAATGTGTGACTTGCCAAAATGTGAGCTTCTCCTTTGGTTGTGGTGATAAACTTAATGACTTCTCATTACTGCAGCCCACTTTGTTTAACATAACAAACATCAGCTGCGAATGTTGTTTTTAAATCTTCCCATGTTTCCTTTGACAGATCAGTCACATGGTTGAGAAACACACAGGGATACTTGAAAGTTTTGTGTGTTTTAATGTTTAATGTGTTTGCTAAAGATACACTACATCACGTGGGGAGACTCTTCACTCTAGGAAATCAAGTGTAGCTCTGTGTAGGCATGGTCAATTTCCTGTTGTTTGTGACTAAATTAAATTAGATTCAGAGTTTTTATACTTACACTTTCTCATCATTTTCCTTAATTAATGTATCAACATAAAGTGGGGAATTTTATGTACAGGAAAATGTATTAAAGTTAAATTGCTTGGATGATACTAGAGCTTGGCACAGTATCTGTTGATATCTGGCCCATTACAGATAAAGTAATGATAGATAATACATTCTCCTGTAGACGTGTGTATGTACTCTTACCAAGACAATAGAAGGGAAACTTGTGAGAGATGCCCAGTAACATTTTTATTATTGCAGGTATTGCTTTAATCCATTAAGTGAAGGGCAAGCTACCACATTTACACACACTGCCTTAGCTGTAACAGTTAATGAGGAAGTGTTGGCTTCATCTGTGGATTACTGTGTGGTAACAACACTACGGAGAGCTGTCCTTTTCACTCTTCTCACTTCTGCTGGTCCTGTGATTTAAACCAGAGAAATGGGTTAATCCAGACTATAGTTTCCTGTAAAATCCCAATATTTAATATTATTAACTATTTTTGTGTGCAGCAGCTTCTTAAAAATATTCAGTATAGCTTTGCATTAAGCCTCTGGCAAAACATTAGTAGTGAAAAGTTGATGCTAAATTAGTCCGACCAGCGCTTGATTATTCAATAGTTTAACAGATTATGTGGGTTTAATGTAGCTGAAGACGTTTGCTGTCCCCTGGAGGCTAGTGTTCCTGGGAGGAGAGGGAACATAGATTCATTCTACATCTGTCTTTTAGCTTTTCTAATCTCTTTTTAACCATCTCTTGCTTTTTCCTGAAAGATGTCTGTAGTAAAATACATTTTCCTCTGGCTCTAACAGCTGTTTTCTGTCTTCTTATCTTGGGTTTATGCTCTCTCCCTTCATACATGCTTTCGTTTGTTAATCCTGTCGATAAACGATCTTTCAACACCACAGTCACACGTCGACATTTGTCATGAGAGAATGCTTCTCACTTTACCTCCATGATCCCTGTGCCCCGGGGCAGGTTCAGACATGGCTATGGCTATGGCAGGCAGTTTGGATGTGTCAGGCAGATTGAAAGGGCACAAGAGCTGAGAGACAGCGGACCATCGAAAGGGGAGTGAGGGCACTTCCTCTGAAAGGAAATCAAAGTTAAAAGAATGATAAAAGTGTGGTTTCCTGCCAGCTGGTTTGTGTTCTGTACAGAAATCCCACTCTTCCTCTCCATTTTTGCTGAGACAACAATCACACCACTTCCTGTTTTGGTAACTGTGACACCTCGAACCCCATCTCTCTGGGAAGCAGTGGACAGTTACCACAGTTACAGGTAAACTCACAGCTGCTCACAGACTGAGAAATTTAGTGAAATGATGACAGAGGACAAGCGGAATGAAGATACTACTGGTGTTGGGTTAAGTCAAAATGAGTGACGCTAAGTTGTCCATCAGTTGTTGAATCTCAAATGAATTTGGCACATCCTATCATCTGATTAGTTCTCCTGTGACACTTGAACTGAGGCTCTATTGTCTAATACTAGATGAATTTATTAGCTTTGTTTCTTATGTAACACTTTGTTGTATGAATCTTTTTTCCAGTCAGGTCGCTGAGCCAGCACTGAGCTGTAAAACACAGGCTGGAGTTAATAAAAGAAAATAAACAATAATGTGTTTGGGGCACTTGCTCGTCACATAGCCTTTTATGTAATTTTGCTTTTGCAGCCAGAGGGAAACCAGGTCAGCACTCAGTTCACTCTCCTTATGTTACACATTTATTTTCTTTATGTCTGATTGTACAATACAGACTGCATACCATTCAAAACAGCTCCCATAAAAAATAATGGCAGCAACATTAACAAATACTAAGTTACAACACGTTAGTCTGTGTAAAGCAGCACAACTACAGCTGTGCGTGCAGGACAGCTGTGCGTGCAGGACAGCTGTGCGTGCAGGACAGCAGCCTTGCACCAAGAACTCAGGAACTGGAACAGGATGGTTTACCTTTCACTGAGGCAGAAGGGAGGAATCAGAGGGTCAGAGGTCAGATTTTCACTACAGCATGATGTCCTGTTAGCACACCACGGCCACAGGGCTCTGTTAACATGCACTGAACAGTACTGTCCGTCACATACCTACATAATAGTAGAGTGTGTAATATACTGTATGTTTCTATAGACGCTGCTCTGCTGTGCATGTATGAAAACGATCAGACAGGGTGCATTCATGGTAAACTGGACTGACATCCAAACCTCTTTTACAGCTGACAAATGCTTCTAATGGAATTTAAACTACCTGACTAACCTTCTTTACAAACACTTTACATGGAGTGTTTACACTGTATTTTACACCCTGACAGTTCCTGTAACCTCTCTCCACTTTCACTTATTAGCAGCTGAGAATGACTTCAGACACTAAGGCACCAGAATAACCTTTCCTATCAGACCAACAAACTCATTTTGGTGTTTATCTCCATTGGTTAAACGGTATTTGGTTGAACTAATTGCTCCTTGTAGCAGCACCGATTCTTGTCACATGAAAACAACTGAGATTCTTCCGTGATATGAGACTAGACTGAGAGAGGGGACGGACAAGCAGACGGACGGACAGACAGAGTCGCTGTGAAGCTGTGAGTGCTGGCACACTGGACAGGATTTGGTGTCAAGAGATCAGGGACTGACACTACTGGCTTTGTGTTATGCTTGAATGGGCACCTTAGGGAGAGACTGTGGTTCTGAATGGGCACCATTGGGGAAAGCCCTAGTGGTGGGAATGGAGGCTGGTAATTAAGGCAGTCATTGTACGTCTGTAGGATATGCTAGACAGAGAGGTCAGGAAGGCAGGCCTGTATTGTTCCCCCAGCAAGGCAATCACTGCATCACAGGGGTGCGTCAGACTCAAGTATGCTTGGAGACACTCTTGGATCTTATAGAGGGAGGGAAAAAAATTACAACAACAAACCACACATGCGGTCCTATATGGTCTGTTTGTCTATGTCAAGATGCAGACTATAGGGGCCTCTTCTGTGGTTTTGATGTTGTGTTGTTTTCCTCCACCCTACTTAAGAGTTAGGCTTGTGTTAACCATAAATTACAACACACATGTGGTCAGCATATAAAGATAACATCTCATATGTGTGCATCAAGTGAGTCCAAGTCAGCCAGTACTATCGTGAAAACCAGTGTAAAAAGGCTATTAAAAAGCATTTCTTTCATCTTTCTTTATGTCCTGTGGTACTGTTACTGTTTATTTTCAGTCACTGTTGAGTTCACTGTGGGCAACAAAAGTACCTGGTTAGGTTCAGGAAGAGATCAGACATGCAACAAGCTTCTCCAGTGTTCACATGAACCGTTCCACCACTGCTATTTAAGATAACTGATTAGGCAAAAACAATAGTGCACCCAATAAGCCTTCTCCAAATGGTGAAGACTGTTTATTGTCACATGTTCTTTTTAAAGTTTGCAGTTGAAGCCTTTTCTCGCCTCTCCTCTCTGCTCTGCCCTGCAGTTTTGAGAAGTTTCTGGCAGAGATGAAGGGTGGGGGGAGGTGCATCATGGGAATGTTTTTACAGGGTGACCCCTGATCTTCCTTCCAGTCGCAGCAAAGGCCTTGCGTCTGTCTCTGCTCTAACACTCACTCAGTCAGGTTAACAAAGAGAGAGATGCAGGGGGAGAAGCAGGGAGTGAGTAGAGACTGCCCTGTCAACAGATAAGCTTTATCAGGGATGCTAGGGACATGCTGTGTCAGACATATCTTCTCCCCCTTTCACAGTCAGACAGACAGGAAGAGCATCGTCACTGTGCTGTGACCGCTATCTGTCAAGATATTTTATTTTTATGGAGTTAAAGAGAGAAAGGGTCTTTCATAGCAAGAGCATTGAGAAACCATATAGGGCCATAGGTCCGATATAGCATTGACACCAAGTGACACTGAGATTAGCAACACACGTGTACAGTATATCCAGCTGAGTGACTTCCAGAAATATGCCTACACACAATCCAGCATCACACACACACACACAACTCCAGAGGATACATGGAAGAATCATGCAAACCCAGTCAGCAATAGCTTCCCACTGCAGATGACAGTGTATTGTGCACCTCTGTATGCTCTGGTCTGCCACCCAACCTGCTCTTGTCATTCATTGGACTGGTAACCCAACGCTGCTGTGCAGCTGTACAGCTTGTTGGGCTTAGTGGGACTGTAGCTAAGTCCAAGGCTAGGAGAGGGCAAGGGGGGAAATTCACACCCGTGGCCCCACTTAGCATTAGCCTTTAACTCCAGGTAAATATGGTGTATATGGTAAACATATCCTATGACTGTGAAAAGAGGCTGCTTCTATGTCAGGCTGGTGCCTTTATGGAACTGAGCTCCTGGGTTGAAGCAGGACAGATTCCAAGGCCCAGTTGGCTCATAGTGGTGTTTTCTATGAATGAAGGATGAAGAGAGTGAAAGGATTCTGTCAAAAACATCAACCTTAAAACAAGAGAATGTTATTGGTTTAAAAACAAAACACCCACATGCTTGACTCTCGTGGGTATCCATCCATCATCCAAGAGCATGACACTGAGATCCGTGGCCGATTAGGAAAGCTGGGTTTTTGGAAATCTAGGAATCTGGGAATAGGATTTTGGCAAAGTCAACGCTGGCATAGTGATATGCCTGTGCAGCTGTTTGGACATGAATGACATCAGTCTGTTACTGAGGGAAAAAAGTTGGACATGTGCACATAAATGCATATGTGTATGCATGGTGTGTGTGTGTAGAAATCATGACATTAGCATTTAGCACAGCATTATATGTATGAACAACTGTTTTTCTTTCTCTAAGATAAATATCCTCTCTTTATTTGGTTCAGCAAAATCAAACACAAGTATATTAATTGTCATAACATTGAAATCAGCTAGAGCACATAATACAAGACCTCCACCTACGGTTTATCAAAACAACCAGAGACTGCAGGTCACCAAATTTAATTGTGTAAGCAACAACATAATTAAAGATGACTTAGCTGAGATTTGCTTTAATCTACATCAACAGATCAGAATATTGTAATGTCAGCTTTGCCAGTTTTGTTTTACAGTGCATTCAGCAAAAGCTACATTATTGCCTGCAAGAGCTGATTGAGAAGTGCCTGGCCTATAGTAGAAGGTGATGAGTTATTCAGCTGTATTTTTATAAATGTGGAATACAACTCTTCAAGTGATTATGCAGAAAAGTTTCACATTTTTTTATGTTATTTCTGTTTTGGGTAATTGAAAATTTTGGGTAATTGAAAAGTCAGCGCTGTCCACAAGTCCACAGTGCAAATGGCTGGCTTCCATTTGACCTCTTCTTAAAACCCAACCTGATTTGGCTACCTCATCTTTAAGGTGAAGAGGGAGCTAGGGGTGGTCATATTGATAGTAATAACAGCATTGCTATTCTGGACAACTTTCTGGAAGTACAACATGGCAGTGATTTATACCTTCTGCTTCAGACCACAGACTAATCAATCACCACTTGACATTTTATGATGCTAAAGTTAATCCACTGCCTACAAATATATTGTCAAAAGCACCTAGACTTCAAAAGAGCTACTCCTATTTAACTGATAGAAATACTCTCCGAGGGCATTTCGTTTGATTTCTTCCATGTGTGTTTGTTTTTATGATACCATTGCAGTGATTATCTCTGTATTTCTTTCTGTGTTTTGTTTTAAAAGGACAAACACAATTAACATTTTTACAGTGTAGTATACTGTTGTTGTAAAAATGCTTCGCCGATTTCTCAGTAGGCATCAACAACATTTAAAAACATAATGTACCTTTTTAAAAGAACTTTTTGGTAAAGCCTCTCCAGTTATCTACATGACTGATAGCTGTGGGATGTTTTATCTTTGGTACAGCTGTCTTGATTTACCTTTTCCCTGCATGATATCTCAGCATGTCAAAGAACAGACTAAACATAAGTGATATACTTGGTGCTGTTGTGGGGCTTAAAGTAGAATCTGAGAAAATGTTAAATTGGGATATTTGTTCTGTTTTGAGATCCATATAGAAAGTAATGTGTGTGTGTGTGTGTGTGTGTCAGTCTCTTCCTGTGCAAACACACATATAGCACTTCACTGCCAAGCAGAGGCCGTTTCCTAGAATGACCTATTTTGGTGTCTCCATGGAGCTGGAAACGTACTTGTGGTTATTCTTTAAAACAGTTGGAATGGCTGTCCTCTCAAAATCCTCCCCTCTGTATCACTGTGAGATAACAAACAATCTCATGTATGAAAACTTGTGATCACTGTGGTTAAACCCAGAAAACCACAGGGGAAACTTGTAACCTCCCCGTCACTGCTCACTTGAGCTTCCGGCCATTTTGAACACATACGGACTCCATTGATGATATTTTCTGTACACTTTCAGCTGTGTGGTTCCTTTTCATTTTTTTAATTAACTATGTCACCTCACCTGAGAGGGTATATAAATATATATATATATATATATATATATATATATATATATATATATATATGTGTATGACAGTATAAATGCCACACAGGCATATTTAGATCTGGAAACAACTGGGATGTGCTATTGTAAGTAAACTGCTTTTTATAGTAGTAATGAATGGTCAAGCACATAGGAATAACTAAAATAAAGAGCCTGTAGAATATGAAACCTTTTTTTAAGAATAGCATCCTGACCCACATGGGTGCAGGCAGACGCAGATGAGTGACGACTGAGATGGAAAACTCAGAGGAGAAGTCATATCTAGTGAGCTCACATACCATTTGCTGACTAATATTAGCAAATCTAATGAGTCTTTGTCAGTGAGTCTATTTTTATGGACATAAAGACATCTGAATTTGACGGAGTGACAGTTTACACATAAGAAATAATGCATACACATCTTGCACCCAGGAAAGTGTGACAGTGTAGTGAAAAATAAAGCCAATATAGAGTTCAGAAATCGGGAGGCAGGGCAGAGGGAAATAAAAACAAACCTGAAAAAAACTCCGGAAAAACACTTGGATATTGCCTAAGATCAAGTCAAAAATTTATGTAAACAAGTTTACCCAGATCTGTGTGTTGTTTTGTTCTCAGTTTACAGCAAAGGTTCTGTAAAGCTTATGACAGTATGTTTTTTTTTTTTTGCTAAATCTGATTGCAGAGTTGATTAGGTCATCTACTGCAGGCATAATAAACAAATATAGGCGTCTGTAGTGTCACAAGGTCGATCCACAGTTACAAAATGAATGAGAACATGGCTCCTTCGTAAAAGTTTGTAGTTTGTGCACATTTAATTTTGAATATTTTTATTTATCTACAGTCGCCCTAACATGCTGTGGTACAATTAGTTTAAACATCTGCTTAGTTTCTTTGCATAGCCACTTAAAGATGGATAAGGGTAACAGATTATGCAAAAGACATTATTTTTGTGCTAATAATGTGCAAATATTGGAAAGATAAAATGTTTAGTTAATCAATTCATGCATCTTGAAGGGAAACGTGACGTGCGTCCTAGATCCAGCACAGTAAAGGTTAGAATTCTGACTTTTCAAACCGGGATTTGAGAATCTCTAGTGGACGTCAACATTTTTAAAAATGTTGTAATCAATACATAACCATAAGAGTGATTAATAGACATTGGGGCTAATTTTGAAGACTGTATGAGAAATTATATTCTATTATCATGTTGTAACTTTACAGACTAGTCAAGTTGTTTGTGTAGGGTTATTGCCTGAATGCATTTTTAGTGCATGGCGGTACACGCGTTAGTGTGCGCACAACCCTAGGAGTGTTTGAGGTTATGTTCCGTACATGATGTATAATGCTGTGGTTTATATTTAGAGACAAGTGCACAAGATAAGAATGCTTATCTCAGCAGTTGTAGATGCGGAGCTGTGAAGCAGTGAAAGCTCTGCGGTGGGTTGTACGCAACCATCAAAGACGTGTGAGTCTCAGGGTTTAAGAGCTCCATGAACAACAACAATTTTTGGTGTTTCCAGCTGCACTAAAAATTGACCCAACCACATGATTAATAGATATAAGATTACAGCAACACTATCATGAAAAGTCCAGGAAATATTTCCTTGTTGTGGCCAAGAGAAGAATCAGGCATGATCGATGCTTTGATCTTTCTTGATGTTTCACAGAGGAGAACCAGTTCTTAGGTTTAAACCACATCCAGGTTCCTGCCTCTCCTCCACCCCCCCCCCCCCTTATTTTGTAGAAATCATCACGCTAAGGCTAGCACGTTAACTGAAACCACATTAAAGCAATTAGAAGTCTTATCAGAAATACTACGGTTAATGAGCAAACCAAACAAAAACTCAAAAAGACTCAAAGCTAACATAGTGTACTGAACTCCATCTGCTGTATCTGTAAATCTATCTCTTTCTGAAAAGTGGCCAAACCAAATACAGATCCTGAGATGAGGACACAAGAGCAGACACAGATATGTGCACGGACACACTGGTGCACGCTCACATGCACATGGTAATGCAACACACACAGGTTGGGGCCTGGCTCAGTTTTTCTTGTGTTGCTCTCTGAGTGATGTCCTGGGGGATGCGGAGAGGCAGAGCGGGGCCTGAGCTCCTCCGCTGCTCCTTTGTTTACACTGATGGTTTCCAGATGCTAGCTAGTGATCGGAGTGCTACGGAACGCTGGGGAGCAGCCCAGCAGTTTAGGGCCTGCGCCAGCAAACTGGGATTAAGGCAGCTCTACGTGGGATACTTTAAAAACATGGCTTTGCTTTGTAATAACTGCAATTGTTTCCAATGGCTGAGAGAGAGAGAGAGAGTCTGACAAAAGTGATAAGGAGCTATCTTTTTTTTTGCATGTAGCGATATTTAAGTGTTACAGTCTTGATTTATTGGGACGACACATGCAATGCACGATGACGTCTTGCTTCATTAAGTGTAATTATTAGTCACAGCTTAATTGCATCTGACTGTAATTAACATATTTGTTTCACTCAGTAATTTGACTGTATGTTTCTTCAGACAGGCTCCAGCTAAGCCTTTCTGATGATGATTGCAACAAGAGATTTTTGCACCCTATAATTTCCTTTGACTTGTTTTTCTGTGACAGCATGAGTATATTGTCTGTCTCTTGTGTGCAGCCCCCTTCAGGGAAGATTGTTTTCATAAATAGAGCTGCATTGTGCTCAAATGAGGGCAAATTTATCACTTAAACAGCACACCTGTTCCTCCCATCACTTTCAGCCTCGGCCACTTCTCCTAACAGGCATTATAAAGAGACAGCTGCACCAGCAAAGGAGCTGTCCAGAGAGAGAGAGAGAGGGAGAGAGGGGGGAGAGAGAGAGAGGTGAGAAAGATTGCAGGGAAAAAGAGAGAGAGAGAGAGAGAGATGCACAGAAAACAGTGGCTGCATTTAGAGCTTGTAGTGCATGGTGGGATTGATAAATAGTCCCCATAATGCACCTGGCTGACTTTCTGGCATGAGGTTGCGGCTGTTTAGCCCAGAGGCGGAAACAGGCAATAAAAAAATGCTTGTGCTGTGTGCAGTGGGACACAGCTGAGGTGGTGACAGTGTCATTCTTGTGAGAGACTTGAAGCAGTGGCCATCTGCACGCCCTCACTTGGCCCTCAGTTCTGACTGAAAACGCTGACGACTGCACCCTCACGTCTAGCTGCTGTGATGTCAGACACTGCGGGTAGTGATGGTTTAGTGGATATATAAGTTTAACTAAGAAAGACACAAAATAAAGAAAAGGCCAAAGAGTTTCTGGCGTGGAAAGCAATACCACACAAGATAATGCAGTGTGTGAAACAATGCATCTTTTTTTTAGAAAATATTTTCACCTTAGATGTGGTCAGCCCAAACCAAATTATGCACTGAGAATTGTTTTGCAAGAATGATTTGCCCCAAATGACCCGACAAAAGTTTCTGCTCCTTCTGGTGAGGTCTGACAAACAACCCGAGGCTTGTCTTTGTACTGTGTGAGTCTCTCATGACTCATTGACCCTTCTGTGGCCATGTAATTTCATGGTGTGTTGATGGTATCATCAAATATTACCAAATAATCCTCTCAAACTCTGCTGTATGCCTGTTGCAAGGAAAAGCATTGCTTCTGCTTTTGGCTGAATTATAATGAGAGCAAAGCACAGCACACTATAAAAAAGAACACTACACCTGTTTCCAAAGCCATGTTCACTACCCTTATTATTACAAAATCGTATTTAAAATAATGAACAAAGTCAGGATGCAATTGGATATTGGCAAATTATCTACAGGAAACATCATGTTATTGGCTGATGGTCAGTATTTCATTTTAAGGCTAAACCCTTCCATAACAATCTTGATTATATTGTGCATCTAGAACAAACCATCTATTTTTGAAAGGCTTAGATTTAACCTACACTGACTCTGCACTGATCTGTGTTGTAGTTGAAGGGCATTCACCAACCTAAATTCAGACCAGAGGAGTGATTACATAATTACTACCAACCGTTTTCCAAAGCCTCAAAGTTGTTTTACCCACCAAATCCCTTGTTTGGAGATGAAGGTGGACAAACCACTCAAAGGCATTTGTATATAAACCCAAGCTTTACGCCCAGTACTGTCTCATTGTGGGCAAAGCACAGAGTCCACATCCAACACTAGGTAAATGTCTCCTCTAATATGTTGAGAAATATGAAATCCTGTATGCACAACCTTGAAAGGAGCGACCTCTAAAATTATTCCTCTCAGGTTTGGCTTGGACATCTAATAATATATTAAACCAAGGCTAACCTCTCCTGTTGCTGGAGACAGAGGATTAAGGGTTCAGTTTTTGGGCGAGTGTCTAAGAGTCTGCCGTCTGTCCACTGGTCATTACTCTTAGACTGGAATGTAAGATCAACACAAATGCGAGATCACCTTTAGGCCTCAGACAGTGGTCTAAACCACACTTTTTTTTCCAGTGGTCAGTAAGAGAAATCTCACTGTGATTTACACTGGAGCAGCATTACAAGATGGTTATTGTGGCAAAAAAAATGATATTCGAACTTTTCAGAGTGGGACGCCTGGCTGCATACTTTTCAATCAATTTCACGGTATTACCTGAATTACCCCGAAATTTTAAGACGTCTCAGTGGGTGTCGTCTAGACTGGAGTCAAACGCTTAAACACACCGCCGCAAGTTCGGTAATCACACTGTGATTGTACACATGCCTCAGATTCCTGATATTGTTCTGTTTGTATAACATATGTGTCTTTAAAAATCGACCCCCTGGAGAATCATCTCTGCATTCCTGCGCATGATAATGAGTCCAATCCACTGTATTTGTGGCCAGAACTAGAGTGGTTACTTAAGATCCTCTCACTCACTCTCTCTCTCTCTCTCTCTCTCACTCTCTAAAACCAATGGCCTAATTGAAAGCAGAGCTGCGATTTTATGACGGCTCTCAGTGTTTCTCATGTTCTGCCCCTATGGAGGCCATCTGCTTTGGATTTAGATTTCCTTCTCCCTCTAACTCTCTCCTCTCAGTTTCTCCTTCCTTTTCTCCACCCTCCTGAGAGAGGCTGATTGGAGGGTCTCTCCACAGTCACCCAAGCTTGGACTTGTAGTATTTGTCCACTTTCCTTTTTCTCCTTGTTGTGTGAATGACCAGCAGATTTTCAGATCTCCAAGGAGCAGGAGGTCAACTCAGGCCTTAATCTTGTAGTGATGAACTGAATGACAGTAAAGTGTTCCGCTTGTTCTTCTGTGTCTCCTTTTTGTCTGCCTTTTTGGTTTTACCCTCTCTTGCACAGCTCTGTTTATTCTATTTCGTGTCGTTTGTGAGATCATTAATCCTGTGATATTAGCCAAAGAATGATCTGTGTGCTTGTAGCGGGGTGAAACACTCGAGTGGGAGTTGTGCAGGAAACCGTGCACTGAGACTTTCCAGTTGTGTCTCAAGAGTGTATGAAAACCTGTGGATGTGGAATTTGTTTTCTGTGTGTGTGTGTGTGTGTGTCTGGGTGTTAAAGAGGACAAGAAGAAAAAGACACATTAAGTCAGTGTTTGCTTGTGTCTGTGTGGTCGTGTTTTGCGTAGATGTTATATCAGTGAATGTGCATATCATGTGTGTGTACATGCTTCATTTAACAGTTCACTGACCCATGGTGCGCATGAATGTGTTTGCGTGTGTGTGTGTGTGTGTGAGATGACAACTCCCTGCTCTGATTTGGACCAGAGGCGGAAGTGGTGAACTAGCTGTGGTTATGGAGCTACACTGTCTTCCACACACACACACACACACACACTGACCCTGATCTCAACACGCAGGGCTCTAGCCTTGAGGACACAGCTAACACTAAGCAAACCGACACTGGCAGAGCTATGTGACAAACACCACTTGTCGCCTCCTGGCGCGGACATCAATCGATTCACCGTTTCAAAGCCTCACTTCCACTTGACGGACAACTAGATTTGCTCTAAATTGCTCAGATATATCTGTTTATCTTTTAGCTTGGCATGAGTTTGAATGGCTTTATTTGTAGCAAAGGAAAACAAAACACATCCTCCCTTGTAGGCTCATCTCCAGCGTGTTGCGTAGTACCATGACGCAGGTCCATTAAATTAGTCATTGTACCGCGTGTATTGTGAACAGTTTGTAAATGTTGCTTTAAAGGGTTATTTTCCTGGAAACCAAGCCTAACTAAAACATTTACTCAGTCATTCTGCTGTTTACAGCAGAGAGTTTTGATCTATAATCCACCGCCCCAATGTAAACGGAATGACAGGCCCTGTATGTATATGTATTTGGAGAAACCCAAAGCTTCCCTCATTAGCTGCTGCTGCTGCTTTTCTCAGCCCACCTCTGCTGGCAGTGGTGGCACAGCAGTCCAGATGTTATTGTGACATCCGTTCCCACGTGTTTGGGTGTCCATCGGAATGTGCAATACCAACTGGGCCCGCAGAGTTCACGACTTCAGAACCTAAACTCGCTCTTCAGCTTAGACCTCCATGAGAGGCGGTGTGTTGCAATGGCCTGACAACAGCTGACCACAATGTGAATACTATGCTGAGATTTATGATTTCAAATGTCCAAATATGATCTGGCATTGCAGTTGTGCAAAACTGGATTGCACACAGTACTTGCATTTGCAGTAAGAAAAGTTACTGCTTTTTCACTTGTGGTTTTGGCAAAGTTTTACCTACTTAATGTAGATTTTGTGCTTTTTTTGCCAGATTCAATGTTTTAGTGTCACATGTTCAAATGAAATGTAAAAGAGTCGTCATCTCGCCCAGGCACAGCCAGCACACACACACAAAAATATTCAAAGCATGTACACATTCTAACAAAACAGTCAACAAATAACCAGCAGTGCAGGGGTCATCCTATGTATGTAGTTATTTGGTTTGAAGCATTACCTGTGTTGTCTTCTCACAGAAGATGCTTTCCTCTTACGTTAGCATCTTGTCCACACTTCCCACACATGCACCTATCAATACGTGGATATATATATATATAAAAAAAACATTTAAATGGCTTGTGATGAAAATGATATATGAGAATCTTTTGACTCACAAGAAAACATTTACCCAATGGAGATGTCATGTCGCTGCAGAAGATAATGGTATCCATGCTCATATTCAGGGTCAGATTTGGCATCAGCCATGTGCAGCTGTATCTGAGATGTTACCATTTCTAATCAGGAACAAAAAAAATGTTACTTTGTATGTGTAGTTTGCTTTCACTAACAAAAGATGCTAATTTTGCCTGAGTCAGCTAAACTGAGTGATACGGAAGGAACCTGAAACAAGCATACTATATCTCACCTTATTGTTACTTATGACTAATAAAGTGATCGATTTATCCACAAAATCTGGCCATCAGCTTCAAAATAGCAAATTCAAGTTGCTTGTATCTACATGTCAGTCTGATATCAAACCAAAACTTACGTAGGACAAAGAAAAAATCAATACTTGCCATTGTTTGCGAAGAAAACAATAATTAAAATAGCTTATAACTAATTGAAATGTTAATATTGGATGTACCTAACTTCTTTGTCTAATTACGTAAGTCATGTGCTCCTAGAAGCACCTTCAGACTGAGTGCAGAGGGAGATTTAGCTCATCTGAAAACGCTCAGCTGCAGACGGAGCATCATGTGCAACCAAAGGCCAAGGCCAGACCATGGAGTCAGCATGGGGTAGGAGAGGAATGGTCATGAGGAGGATGAGTGCTGTTTCTGTCCTGCTGAGTCCTGGCTGCAGTGTCAGGGAGATATTTTTTTACATCCCAACACACAGCTGTAACAAGAAATTATCAATGACTTTGCTCACATTTCCAACTGAATAACCAGCGTTAAGGTTAGACCTCCTGGATTGTACAGCTGGTATTCTAATCATAGTTTATTTTCAAACTCAAAACAGTCACGTTTATTGTATTGGATGTAGTTTCACTGTAGCAGAAACTTTGGTTTTTAAGGGTAAGAATGGCAGCCTGTTTATTGTTGGACCATACAGTAACTAGCTCACTTGTAGGAGACTATCCAAACAAAACGTTGCCATGGAATTGTCTTCAAGATTACCCATTGATTGCATCAAGACAACACTGTCAGTGTGTATAGAGTGGCGTGGCGCAGGCCAGCAGAAGTCAGATTTTCCAGCCTGCATGCTGTCACAGTGGGAGATGCAAAACTGACAGTGGGGTTGAGGTCATGCTGTTGAGGGGCTGGATTGAAGCACAGCCGCTCGTACTTAGTGTTGGCTCGCTGGTGCTGATGCAAAGTGCTGACGTCTGTTTGGAAAGCGCCAGATGCTGCTGATTAAAGTTTTTATTACTCATACACGGGCTGGGATGAAATAAGGGAAGACCATGGGATACAGATTGCACCCTTCCCCTCAATCCCAGTGACCCATACTCCCTACATCCATCCCAGAAACTGCAACCAATGTTAAAGTGATTATGAAAACAATCTGCAGTCTTGCAGAGGAGTCTGGAGTGAACTGGACATATCTGATTTCACTTTAAAAGCAGATCATTGCCTAACTTTATGGAGACCTGCCATCAGTTGCATGCTGTGCATTAAGATTACTTATTTCTGTCATATCAGATTTTCATCTTCACAAGAACGTTTTTTCAAGTTTGGGCTAAAATAACAAAGTCATCACTGTTCCATTTACAATATTTATCCTCCAAATGAAAAAATTCTGTTTACCAACCACTCCTGGCCTGACAGGCAAATTCAAGTTCTTAGATAATCTGTCTTTCTTTCTACTGATGGAGCTTTAAATTGACAATGACAAGCTCTGACAAACTTACTAATCAGTGTACATTTGGCAGGAGAGAGGACGTTTTGTGATTTATCCTTCTGATGACATCAACCATGCATTTGTTTGTGACATGCTTTTAAAGAGGCTATAGTGGCCTAAAAAATGTTGCCAACATTAAGTCATAGGACTCCTCCCAACAATATGGCCCTTGGGCTAGTGCTTTTTCATGGCTGACCGACTGTTCGTAATCATCTCCCTCAGGAGAATCAGAGGAGTAATTTAAAACAGCTGTAATGGAAGTAATGTCAATTACAGAACCACATTCTGTGCCAAAAACTGTGTGCCGGAGCGTTGTGTATGATGAGGTTGGATATATTAGCACAGCAAGGATGGACACGCCCTGCTGTGATTTTCACCCTGCATCATTGTCCAGCAGCTAAACGTCTGAAAAATGTCTGCATTTCTATTTTAGGTATTACATTGTGTATGTATGCATTTTATTTATCATGCTACATTGTTTGTTTGTTTTTTACAGGCCAGACCCAAAGGTGAAGGACTGACACCATATCAGGGGAAGAAGAGATGCTTTGGAGAGTACAAGTGCCCCAAATGTAAGAGGAAGTGGATGAGTGGCAACTCATGGGCCAACATGGGACAAGAATGTATCAAATGCCACATCAATGTCTACCCACACAAACAGGTACTCCGAACCACATTTACTGATGTTAACATGTTTACCTGCTAGATACCTACCCAAAAAGACGAGCAAGTGTGAGATGTGAAAGGAAAACATAAGAGTTTAGCTGCTGGCTTGTGTATTGTCTTGAGAATATTCCAGACAGCCCCATTAAAAATAAAAATCCAACCATTAACAATAGCTTTGGTAATAAAAGAGCATTGAATAAACTAATTACATTTCCTGATAAATATTTGGGATAATTTACTGATGTCATCAGCATATATCTCTTTATTAATGGCCCACAGACACACACTAACTCAGAAGGAATCGATGCCCACAGTTGCAGAAGTTCCCCTCTCATTTAATAAAAAAAAGTGAAGACATGCTAACCAGGATTCAGACAGCTGTTTTTCCACATAGCGCTCAGAGAGAGTGCTGAGTAAAGACAGAGAAAGAATCCTCTGTGTTTCAGCAAGAGATATATTTATCCTTAACATTTATCTTTTGATATTTATGCTTCCCCACATTCTTCCAATTCCACCTCCTGAAATAAAATTAGGATTACAGTTTGAGGCCCTGCTCGTTCTCTGAATACCACAGCAGACCCATGCTCTGCTGCGTTAACACTAAATAAAATCACAAAAGTCAGTGTTGGTGTTGCTGCTTCTTCATCACCTCTGATCTATACCATAAAACACTGAAGTCTGTCTCAGTCAAACCCTTTTAGTTCCATCGGCTGGTGAGAAAACCCTCACTCCTCTCTGGTCTTTGTCTTGTGGAAAAGCTGCACACAGGCAAGCAAATTCCCTGCATTCGCAATGTCACCCACTTAACATATTTCCCCCCTGTCAGCGTTTGAAATGGACCACTAACCTCTTGTGTCCTCCGGTATCAAAGAGCTCAGCAGAGCTCCTTCCCTCACTGTGGATTCCTGTAAATGAAATGAATATGTATTTTCCATTCCTGTCCACATCTATTAAATATGTGTTCCTCTTTGATGGGAAAGTCATGAACCCCACAGTGCATTTGGTCAGGAGCATGATTTTCACTGAGATGTATGAGAACCTGCATCTTTAAATATCAAAGTCAGCTTTGATAGTTTGTTGGAGTTAAAACCTCTCTAAACTGTGCTCTCTTGTTGCTACAATCCACACTGAGTTTGCTTAGGTGTTCCATTACATACCTGTTATTTTGTGCAGAGCAAAGGATTCTGGGACTTCAAGCCAATGCAGAGTTCTCAGAGATGTACTCAAGTGCAGTGCTCCAACGCTGTATCACCCCTGATAGACTGAACACTGACTGTGTGACCTAGAATTGTTTACAATAATGTGGCATATAAAAAAAGAAGAAATAACAGTGGATTAGAGAGAAGCACAGGTCCCAACAACCATAAATACAAACAAGAATAGCCTGCAGCTCTAATTGTTCCACTTATTTTTGACACTGCGGCTTACCATTAACATTAGCCCAGGCCTGAGAGGTGTCACTTTGTTAAGCCCTCTGTGAAGATGTGCAGGTGTTGCTGTTGGCAGCAGGTTTTAATTGACTAAAAGTGGCTTGTATTTTTTTGCCCCCGAGTTTGTCTCCCAGGTGACACAGATACTGTTCTAACTTTGTGTTTGGTGGCAGTGTTTCAGTTACCTTTGACTATTTTTCAACTTGATTTTTTTGTACATTAATATTTATTTTGGTCTGGTTGAAGAAGCCTCAACTACTGTGTGTCACAGCCACTTTTTAAATAAAACCTTCATTTTGCTGGATTTGTGCCAAAACACTCATTCCAAATTAAGTTGTACAATATTAGTCACAGTGGGGGAACATTGTCTTTTCACTTTCTTTAAATGGACGCCTGCAGCTTCTCCTACTCCCTTGAGCTTCTTGACTTTCTTGCTCGGGGACAATTCAGCAGGGAGGACGACTGCAGCACCGGGGCTTGAACCCAGTTCCCTCTAACCGCTGAGGTGACCCTATAAAATCTACATCAAATTTTCCAGCACTGCTCAAGGACCTAATGTCTTTGATGCAGCAATAGTAAAGTCTTAGTCTACATGCTGGCAGACTCATTAGTGCATCTCCTTGTAGTGACCCACGGTAACCTGGTTTCCTCTGGTTTAGACCGCTTGGAATAAATAATGATTGTGTAAAAGGCTCTAACAAGAAAAGAACAATAGATGAGAAATAAAATTTTCCAGATGGACTGTTAAAATAACCTCCTAATGTGCTGGCTCAGATAGATTCCCTTTGTGCACAATAATGATTCCAAGAAAGCTGATGCCAAAGCTGATATTTCCATACAGGTCATCGTGATCAAATGCATGTTGGATCTATTTCTTTCATACCAGGTTGTTAAAGTGTACTGCAGCTTTCCGCAGCTCATGGTGCTCTGCCATATCTCTGCAACTAATTGTGTTTAGTACACGTCTGGCCTGTGAGGAATATGGGGGTAGTGTTGGAGGCCAGTTAGGCGTAAAGCAAAGTGGAATCTGCTGCCAAATGAACTGCTTGCAAAACTTTTATGCTGTGTGTTTGGTGCCTGCTTTCCTCAGGGATTAATGTGCACCATCACTTTGTATCTTTTAGCGGCCTTTAGAGAAACCGGATGGCCTGGACGTGTCTGACCAGAGTAAGGAGCACCCACAACACCTGTGCGAGAAGTGTAAAGTCCTGGGATACTACTGCCGCCGTGTGCAATAATCATCTTTACTCAGAGGCAGAGAGCAACTCCCGTGTCCCCAACACTAGCCGCTCATCCACAGTGGAGGCTTTTATTGTCCTCCCTGCTGCCATGTGTTCACCCTACCATGCACATATGGCATCCTTTCCTCTTGACGTCTTCCCCTCTGTGTCTCAGAAGCCCTCAGTATAAACTGTAGCTTTTTTTTCCAATGCTTTCCTTCTCTGCAGCATCCACCAGTGGAACACAGATTTAATAATTTAATCTTTTTCAGTGACAGTATTGAATATAACCACCAGTTACTCCTCCAACCTTAATGTTGGAACAACAGCTGATTAATATATTGACGAATTAGCACCAGGCATGTATTTCATTGGTGTCAATGTTGAGATTACCTCAGATCGGGGTTTGTCGGCTTTGTGTTTACAGAGATCTGCTTTCCGTTTCCCTGCCAAGTGAAGTATGTGGCGATGTGATGAACATAAAACCAGGGCCTCTCGCCATGGTATAATGTATATGAGGCCTTCGATGTCTTTGCCGTATTAGGGTCAACAGCACATCTTATAAACTGTGAATTAACTTGAGGGATGATGTGCCATACATCCCTAGCTTACATTTGGCCTATTTATTTTCTTGTTGTCTAGTGTGCAATTTGAATTTTAACTGGGACATAAATATTTTTTTTTGTATGTTTGTATAATCGCATTATTGTGTAACTGCTTCCACGTGTCTTTAGAAACTACTGTAGGTTCAGTTGCGTAGAGTCGCTCCTCGGCTAGATTTAGTGCGTTGCTAACAGATAAAGTTTCATTCACCCTCCCCTAGAGTATTTTTGTTTCGCCACACATATTCTCAGTTGTCTATAGAATTAGAATAGATAGATGTGGTTAGATGGGTAAATTGTTTTACCGTAATTGTTAAATTTAAAGAAGGGTCAATAACATGTCAGTGTTGAAATGCCACAGTGTGATTATTAAAGATGATGGTAGGGGTTAATGAAAAGTCTGAATTGACCTGTAAAATACCAAGAAGAGACTCGGGAAGAGGTCTGCGTTTCAGTGCCAAGTGAGGCCTGCTAAGGTTAGTACAGAAAACGGATTTCCTTTAGAAACTGCGTCCAGCAGCTAGCTGCAGTGTAAAGAGTGTGTAGAGGTGAGGTGAAGCTTTCAGGTTGGCGAGAGAAAGACAATGATTTAAAAAAAAAGAAAGCTGATTTGTACAGAAGAGGATTAAGAAAAAAAAGGGGGGTGGGGGGTCTGACTGCAAACAGAATCTTCTACTTAATCTTCTACAGATTGATGATGTGGTGCAAAGACTAATGGATATAATGAAAGTGAATTACGTTTACTCCTGCTTTTTATGTTTATATGGGGCCTTTGGTCATAAACACGTCTTTAAAGGAAGCACCCACTGTGTTTACATATATCACTGTGGAGTAAGCACTACAATACAAAAACCTGTCTTTCAAGGATTCTTCTTATAGGAAATATTTTAGAATGTACTGTATTTCTAGCCTTACAAAAGCTAGAGGAAAATATTTTAATGGTGTAACATACTGTTTGTGCCTTAAAAAGATTTCAAGTACAATGCCAAGAGGCCATGGTGTGGTGATAGGTGGAGTTGGAGGAGTATAGGTGCACGTGGTCACTGTGATGCAAGTTTGATGTAGGTTGAAGATGTGACACAGGAAAAGCGCAGGCCCTCTATTGGTGGTTGAACTGGCATGGTGGGTGTTTGCAGTTTGCTGAGTTAAGAGGCACGGGCTGAACCAGCACACGCAGCTGGCAATAACAAACCTACTGTGGTCTGTTGTCATGGAAAATCAACAAAGATGTTATTTCTTAGTCGACCCTCACAACAGAACGAAGTCGCTTATGAAACTGTGGACCTCACTCCTTGTTTTTTTTATCTGTTGTAGTTATGTCTATCCAAGACACCGTGGGTTTTGTCAGAAAATATACATGGTTACCTGCTTTAGTGGGAGTGGATGATAATGGTACATTACAGATTCCATCTGTGAAAGTTTAAAGGGCACTGCAGTGATTCAGCACTGCAGCTCCATGAAGCTAGGAGCCGTGCATGCAGCACATGCTGAGATGATGTCATTCATTTTAGTCACTACTACAGATCAGGCTGCAAAGAATGTATCTCCCATAATGCAACTTACATCTATCAGTAGGCTCCCCTGGTCACTAAACGCTACGCCCAAGTTTGTATTTTGCTAAATATTTGTCTCTAAACCTGAGCTTAAGACCCTTTCTTAACACTAAAATTATTTTGCATATGTTCGTCTTTTTTAGCAATGGATCTGAAACTGATCGATTCTCTCTCATTGAACTATGAACTGTCCACCAAGCAATCTGAATCTGAATCAAGTTTGAAAAGATAATATAAATATATATAAATACATCCTGGAACCTGCTGTTTACTAACATTTACTTGCCTTTTTAAAGTGAGTTTACCTGTGTTTAACACTCATATCCTCAATCATTGTGGTGTAGAAATAGTGAGTAGTAATTTCAGTGATCAGCAAACTGAACTTTGTGAGTTAAAATGGTGGAGTGCCCCTTTAAAAGACAGATTTTTGTTTATATACGTTAAGTCAAAAGCCTAACCTGAATGGATAATTCTCCTTATATAGCCTGCCACTGTTGGGAACAATCCGTGTCTTTTGCTGTCCTTCTTTTCCCTCCGTGTGATGACGCCAACCTGTCCACATCATACCACGTGGCTGACGTGAAAGGAAGAAATACCAATGATGCCTTGTGAACTAACCTCATAAACAAGTCTTGTTGTGATTCACGGTTCTGGCAGAATAGATGATGAGAAATCCTGTCAGACTGATTCCGCCCAGAAGTCATTTTTTTTTCTTTTATAGAGGAGGCCATTTTAAATGGCAAATCAAGAGCCAATGGAAGCAGCTGATACATTTTTTTAAAAAAAAAAGGTAAAGAGGAGAAATCTCTGCTTTCAGACGTAGTGTCTTGAATTACATATACTTGACTTTTCTAGTACCTTTTCAGTTCAAAATGGTTATTTTCTATGAATAAGATGTGTATTTTGGAACACTTAATAGATGTTGAAAATTTTTCAAGCAATCTGCAAAAAACTCAAGAGTTATTTCCCTGACAAAGAGAAGATTTTTTTATGTATATATTTGATGGCCATCATTTCAATGATCGTAGCTCTTTTGAAGCAATATTAAAGCTTTGTGTTTTTGTGTGTGAAGAAGGGCCTATTGCTGAGAAATAATCAAAGCTGGGAGTTTGTTTTTTTTTCTTTATGTTTTACAATAATCTGAAGGGTTATCCTGCAGAAATATTTATGGAAAGACGTTTTACAACACTTTTTGTATAGAATATGCAACAAAAATACACTAAGAAGGAAATATTGATGTCTACATAGAATATTATAAAAAAGCTGGTACATAATTAATAACCTTTCTCAATTATAAGCCATTTGTATTTTTTGTGTGTGTTTTATGATGTTATCAGTGTTGAATAACCCCGTTATTCAGTCGTTACTAATTATGAGCTGCCATTTACACCCATACAACCGCATGTATTCATTTCATATTATAGAGATATATTGTGTTAACATGCAGAAACCTTTGTGTTCTTAATTAGTGACAGATACTCACCACTGTATAAGCACATTAAACTGTGAGTTTGCTTAAAGCAGCAATGATAAGAAACTATTATAAAATGTTATTAGCAGATACGGAGTGTATACTTTTTTTGTCAAGAAAGCGTGCGTGACAAAGAACTATTTTAGAGTTTGCATGTGCATGTGTTTTGGTTTTGAATGAAGTATTATTTTGTGCAATGTATACTTATTTAAAATACTTTACAGTAGTTTGCTACAGTACATATTGTTTTTAACATTATCAGCAACTTCATTTACAACAAGTGTAGCCTCTATGGATAATACATATTTACTGAATGTAATGTGTTAACACTTATGTGGTCAAGTTGGAAAGTTAATGTTTGTATTATTTACTGTCTGTATCACTTGAGATGTTTGTAATGCAGTATTGCAATAATGTCATATTTGAATTGGACAGAAGGCAGGCATGAAGGTTGAGGAGACAATGATTTCGGGAAACAAAGATGTTCATGGTTTTCGAGAGTCGACCACAGGTCTGTTTTTCATGTCCATAAAACGGCATTCCAAAATGTGCCTTATTTGTTAGTTGGGAAAACATTTTAGTGCTTCAGTGCTGTTGAGAGTTTGATGAATAAAAGTCATATTGAATTAGGACTGCTTGGACAGTGTTGTTGCATTTGTGTGCGTCCTCAGTTCAATCGACTTCTGCCAAAAGCAACACATTGAGTGTAATATGCATTACTAAGAGCCATCACTCTGTTCTGTGTCCTTGAGTGCATGTCTTACACAAGACTTAAGCGTATAGATCATGATAGAGAGCTTGTTAATGGATTATTCGCGGTGGTTGTGTAACGCAGGAGGAGACTTGTAACTTTTTTTTTTCACTTTCCGTGCAAGTGCTGAAAGATAACAGACACGTAAAGCTGCCAGGAATTGATTTCAACACTTTTTTAAAGTCCAACTTGTGGACAGGAAAAACAAAACACAAATTTGACATGGGTGCTGTGTGATAAATGTAGACATTTACAGAAGAACCAGCTTGTACCAGTTGTAAAGATGTCATTGTTTTGTATGTGTGTTAAACCGTTGGCCACAGCGCCATTGTCTTTCCAGCCAAGTTTCCATGCACAATATTGGACATGCATTCCAAATAACTAAAACTAAACCAGAGGGGTGGGGACCCAAATTATATCAAGTTTGTTACAACATCTCAAGCTCAAACAGAGTGAGAGCTGAAAAGTCTCTATAGCAACAATGTAATCTGAGAATTCAAACAAACGGTGGAAGGTCAGTGCGCATATGGTTTCATTTAGGGGAAAGAGCTGCTTTTTCACGTCGCTTCATTATTTACTTTCATAAAGTATTAGCTCGATAAGAGCACCACCCAGTCTCTGGCTTTCAGACATGTCCTGGCCTCCTTTTCTCCCTCTCTCTGAGGCACTCTGTGTTTCACATAAAGAGGAAGCGAAGGATATGCAGCCTACATGCAGGCTAAAGACATTTTCAGGCTTCTCTGTGGTTCCAGCAGATTAAATCATCTGCACTGACTGACTGTGTCCAATGAGGCTGCAGCCCACATGTCCATCATCTGTCAACTGCATTCATGTGATCTTTTTCTTAAGCTCCACTGTAGGTGGATGTCACATGATGTCACATCCTGTTCTGATGGAAAGGAAGTCAGTTGTCCTGTGTCTAAAAAAAGCAGCTGGATCATTTCCGGGAAGCCTTAAAACCAGCAGGGCTGGTGGCACATGAGAGTAAATGTCCTGTACTAAGAGCAGAGCCTGTAAAATCTGAAAATAGTTGTTTATTTGGCAGTAAATAGGGAGGAGGTGCACAATAATTTATACAATAGATGGCTGTTAAGTTAAAAGTACAATTTGTAAGAGGTAAAAATAGCATTAAAGGAGCTAAAATGATCATAAGAATGGAAGAAATACATTGTAAAAACTAATTAGACTGGTAACCAGTTAGCACCACCAGACGGTATGAGTTAGTCTGTCTCAGTCCACTAAAGAATCAGAAAAACATAGCACTGTCCAGAGAGCTATTATTATTTCACACTGTCTATAATTCATGTCAATCATGTTGATGGACAACAAGTCAGCAAAAGAAACAGTAACCATGCCTGAGGCTCATAGTTGGAGTAAAGAGTAATCAATGAAAGAGCCAGCCACAAATAAGTGGCAACCAAACACACAATACACACACTTGGTACCTGATTAGCTGCATTAAAGTATTACGGAAATTTCTGCAGTAGTAGTTAGTCAAAATTTGCAGTTCAAATGGAAGAACAAGAATGACCTGTGACGGTTCTTTCTAGAAAGTTTTTTAGCAATGTGGGAGGTAAAAAAAAAAATCACTGCATATTAAGTCATCCTACAGGAGTCTGTGAAAGGACTTAAGTGTTATTTGATCTCCCCACAGTCACTGATGACAATTTTCTTAATCACACCTCCATCGTGTAAACCAAAGGATTCCATCTTGGTGACCACATCCATACCGTCCTTCACATGCCCGAACACCACGTGTTTACCATCCAGCCTGTCAGAGACAGAGAGTGACTTCAGATTTGAGTGTGTGCAGAATAATCTTAGAAGGCTTATTAAAATATATTTACCATTCGGTTTTAGTCGTACAGATAAAGAACTGCGAGCCATTGGTGTTTGGCCCAGAGTTGGCCATTGAAAGTGTTCCTGTAGAGATAAAAAAAAAAAAAGCGAATCAGATGAATGTGATGCACCCAAACATTTATGTCCTTTTAACCCTGACCATTTAGGACTGTCTGTAGCAGAGAAACAGTGTTTAGCTTGTCATTAAATGAGTGAGGAACAGGTCAGTTTCTCTTACTCAAAGTGACGCAAACTGTGATTATGCAACACAAAATGAGGCACCAAATAATCTGCATGTGGATAATGTTTATTCAAGAAAATGAGTTATTTTGATTAGTCCATGTTGACTCCAAAAAGTAGGTCATTCACATGAAGATTGCAAAATCTATATAACAGTGATTTAATGCTGCACAAGAACAGGCACTGCCATCTAGTGGAGATGCAGCTCTATTAACATACAAAAAACATGGCAGGCCATTAGGTTGTTACTGATCATCCAGTCTAATACATTAGCTTTTAAAATGTAATGGAACAGTGACGATTATTCCCATATATATCATTATATGTCAGTCATGCAATGCATAGCACTGTCTGATGAATGAAACACAGGACACACTAAAATCCCTACATGAATTTGCAATGTACAATAAAAACAGATAAGGTAGGCACTGAGCAGGTACCTGGACTGGTGTGCTTTAATTTGAAGTTTTCATCTCTGAATGTTTTCCCATAAATAGACTTCCCCCCTGTGCCGTTGTGGTTGGTGAAGTCTCCTCCCTGTCAACAGAAAAAGTGCATAACAGACAATATGGGAAACACACTGCTGCACCTTACACCACCACTGATCCATCTTACCTGGCACATGAACTCAGGTATGACCCTGTGAAACACTGATCCTTTGTATCCAAATCCATGTTCACCACTGCACAGTGCTCTGAAGTTTTCTGTGAAGTTTAAAGTATTATTTATTAATACTAAAACAGCTGTCTCAACCAACAAACAAACTGTAACTGGAAAAAAAAACATACCCGCAGTCTTTGGTACAACATCTGCATTCAGCTGCAAGGCAACACAAATCACATTCAAAGTCATGACTGGGGTTCACGGTGTGTTCTCCGTGACACATGCTACAGGCGAAGGTCTTTGGAAGCGGCTAGCATGCTTGCTAGCTAGATAGCTACCTCGATGGTAATTCTTCCGAGAGGCTCGCCGTCCGCCTCCATGTCCAGAAACACCACCGGGTTTTTAACGGGACCGGAAGAAAACAGCCTCGCAGCGGAGACACCCAGCGAGCTGTACCTCACACGACTTTTGAGCTGTAACATCTTTGGGGGAGGTATAGGGGGAGGAGAAGTACCTGCAGGCCATGGGTGGTGGTGGTGCTGCTCTGCTGCTGCTGTTTACAAGTGACGTAACGCAGACGTGCAGACCCGCGAGATGTGGAAACAGGCAGCGTCACCACGTGGCAGGAAGTAAAAGCACTCAACTCCCACATCTCGGATTTTAAACCGCATTTTAACGGACTGTTTATGTCATTTCAAAAAGCACTAAAAACATTTAAATTATTTTATATACTCCTAATAAAACATATTTTTAAATGACTGTTAATGGAAGAAATTACCGTTCAGCAGTGCTGGACATAGTGCAGTACGTATAATTGCAGCTTTTTGCACTTCATATGTCAAAACACACAGAAGCCGTTGCTCGTGTTTCATCTGAATACATATTTATTAGATAAATATTAGGATGTCACGTCATCTAACTACATACAGATTTGCAAGACTAAAAATCACAATGTTCTTCTGACCAGTTTAGAATATGAAATGATTGTACATAGAATGTACAAAACCAAATAGACAACTGCCACTTGTGCCAATCACCTCAGATTGTACCTTTATAGCATATATATTTGCCAAATTGCATAAAAATTATAAATTTGACAAAATGTTTTATTTTCTTTCTTTTTTTTTCTTTTTCTTTTTTACAAACTGTAAATGTTTTTTTTCTGGAAACAACCCTTAAGAGCTACTCGAAGCTCGATGTCTCCCAAGTCCAAATTACACCTCAAAAGGTTTTGATATTTTTTTCTTTGTAGCACCTTTATAAAGTACACAGGTAATAGCGAAATACACAGAAGTTTAATATTACACAAAGGAAAAAAAAATCTTTTCTTTTGTTGAACCCCTCATGTTGGAGCACATAAAGTATCTTACATAAATGAACAGGCATGGTTAGAGAGGTCTGCACAGACGCAATCGAACACGGACTCATTTTCCCAATTCAATGTCTTGACAGGAGGATGCAAGCTTTACAAATTCTAAATACACTATGCACACTCCCACTGGAGAAAATGAATACATTTCTGTTAATGTGTCTCTATGTCATTTACATTATATACAAATATCCTTTACTTCCCCCCCACCCCCACAACCTAGTAATTTAATAGGAGGGAAGGAGTAAAGGGAGAATCTCCCCCAATTTAATTTTACAATATTAATCCCATTCTCTTCTAAACCCTCCACTTAATTTCCAATGTCTGCAATCAGACAGTACAAATTGTGTCACTAAAATTACTAGATGTGATTTTTGTGAAAGGTTACAGTCATAATTACACACTGTGTAGGGAAATAAAATATCCCAATGCGGCAGTGCATTGTCTTTAACAAACATATAAACAAACAAACAAACAAACAAAACAAACAAATATCTGATTCTTCAGCTGTGTTATATGAAGGTGATTTGATCCAAAAGTCACATCTGGTTCTTGAAAAAGGATTACAAAACTTAAACGTGGAAACAAATTGTTTCAATTCATTTTTCTGTACTGCATAAAACTGTGTAAACCAAATTAAACCTCATTTAAAACGATGGACAAATATAATAACTTATATAAAATCACAAAGTGTGGTTATCAAATCTCACTTTAAATAAAAGAGGATGAGGTCACTTGTTCAGATCATATCAAACAAATACATTTGGAGAAATGTGGACCTCTAAGTAGAGGAGAGAGCTCATTTAAAGATGACCAATACATAAAAAAATAAAAAGAGCTTTCCTTTCTGCTGATGCATTGTCACAGGTTCATGGACGACGTACGTACACATACACAGGTACTCAAATAACAGGTTATCAGGTTATCAGGGATCTTGTGTGTGTGTGTGTGTGTGTTTGTGAGTGTGTGTGTATGTGTTATCTTGGACAGACACACAGTACCATGTAGTTGCCAGTATCAGTTAGGTACAGTACTGTACAGTTATTCACAAAGGGTATATACAACAGCTTTGGAAACTGTTGGATCATGCAAGATGTTTTTTTCAGGTCAGCACAGTCACATAGATGTTTTTGTTTTATAAAATACAGTGATTTAAAAACTGAAAGTCTGCTATTATACCAACATAATATCCAGGTCATTACAAAAAAAATTAAATAAAAATATGTGGCGATATCTGATTACTTTCAATGTGGGAAAAAGATAAAAACAACAATGAAAAAAAAACAGATGAAATGAAAAATAATAAATATGATTTGATCAAGCAGATTTTAGGCTGGACGAAGACAACAGGAGCCGTTGGCACACATGCACTTGAGATCGAAATGTTGCTGAATTTGATGAGGAAGAGTGGAACGTTACAATAAATACACAAACAAGAGACTGCAGACCGGGTGGAGGGGGAGAAAAAAAAAAGAATAAGAAGACAGCTCTTAAAAGTCGAATGTTTTAAAACCTTCTCTCCCTGCTGCTGTTTACATACAGGCGAGCAAAAAACAGAACATGTAAACAGACACACACTTATGTATAATATGTACACACACAGACATGCACACTGAATCAGTCACACAACAGATTTTGTCCTCTGCTGACACACAAAGGCCAATTTACCTCGTCCTTTCATTGCTGTGATGAGTTCCAGTTATATTCAAACACACACACACGCACACACATATACACACACACACGGAAGTCTTTGATGGTTATAGGGGTATAACATGTGCCAGAGTTTTGGAAGAACACATTTCAAATAGGATAAAAACACTGTTTCCCCTCCAACTATTTTTTGTTTTTTAAAAAAAAGGAAAATTATAAAAACAAAGCAAAACTTTTCCTCGAGCCCACAAAGGCTCCTGTCTCCTCTGTGTTGTTTACATATTAATGATTATAGCTGCACAGTTTTCAGATGTAAAATCAACATATATATATATATATATATATATATATATATATTTATATATAGATCGATATATAAATAGTGCCCACTGACATGGCTGGAAATGGTGCATTTTGAGTCAGACGTGGTAGAACTGGTGTGTGAATCTTTACACAAGGAAACAAACAAACAAACAAAAGGGGGGGGGATCCTGCTTTCTCTCATTTGGAGTTCCCAAACAGGTGTTCCTATGCTGCAAGTTCTACTACTGAGAAACTGTTTATATGTGCATGAGCATAGAGAGCTGCTCGACAGGAAGTTGGTGAAGCATCTGTGGACGGACAAATATATCACATCTCCTTTAGCAGGAATTGTGTTGGGGGCAGGTGTAGGGCTAGTTGTTCTCAAAAAGAGAGAGAAGGTCATCATTGCTGTTGGTGGGAAGGTCGGGAGGGTCCAAGTATGAGAGTAATTCTTCCGGGTTGGGCAGGTCTGGAAGCAGCTGTGGATAAAAGGCAGAAAAAAACAAGGCTAAATATCCTGAAAACAAAGTCGAGTTCTGTTGAAGCCAGTGTCCACATAAACATAGCCTATAAATGTAAACAAAGCAAACAGCAAAGAGATGAAAGCAGCTGCAGCAGACAATGTTAGCTGTTAACAAATAGCTCATGGCGTCCAAAGCGGACACACTTACATCCAGGGAGGGTTCGGGCATATCCTGAGCTCCCTGACCCATCTGCCCATCTGAGGAGGGGTTAAAGTTCAGATCGTTGTGTGGGTGACTGTTCTGTCCGGGGTGCTGAGGCTGTGGCTGCGACTGGCGAGGCGGCTGCGATGACTGACCGCTGTGATGCAAAGGCTGCCCTGACTGGCTGCCGTGATGTAAGGGCGGCCCTGTTTGACTGCCAGGGTGAGGAGACACATGCAAGCTCTGCTGCATGGAGTTATGGGACTGATCGGAATGGGACATCTGCAGGTGCGAGAGGCAAACAGAAAGCGAGAGAGAAAGAAAAAGGCAGAAAAATAAGATGGAGGATAAAAGTGAGAGGAGACACAGAAGGAAGGAGAGAGAGTGTTAAGGGAAGGGCGGAATGACTTCCAGCGTGGATAATATGGAACAGGCCTTCTAAATGGAAGCTGTGATCAGCAGACATGTACAGCTGCAACATTATACGGTGACATGAGCATGTGAGCATGACTGAGCACACATGCTGGCTAGAGGCACAGACTGCACCTTGTTCAGATAACAAATCTGTGCCTCAGTGTGGCACAGGCTGACGAGAGTTTCTAAGTTACAAATTATGCCACAGGACAAAAACTACACTTAAATGTCAGACCAAGCAGAATCATGATCACCATAAAGTGATACTCTTCTGTAAGTTGACTCTACTTACTGCATCGCTCATGCCGTGATTGAGGGGTTTGTCCTGGGAGAGGGGACCACCAGGTCCTTCAGGAGGGTGGGAAAGCTGAGGGCCATGGATGAAGTCATTCATGGGTGGACCTCCACCTCCTCCTCCTACTCCTCCACCAGAGGGGTTCCCGTGAGGGAAGTCAAAGTTCCCTTGGCTGTGGTAACCTTGATGATTGCCTTAAGGGATTAAAAAAAGTGACACTTTGTCAAAAAACTGAAATTTGACTTGTTTGTTGTGGCTAAAAGTTACATTTTCAAACTGGTTACATAACATGAAACACACACACACAACGCTTTATATTTTACTGCTGTGAAAAATTTAGTGGTAAAACAGTTTTCAGCATAAAACTCTGCTTGGGGCTGTTTCTTTGTTTAATGCACTAGAGACACATCAATAGTTCCTGCTTGAAAAAGTGCACATCTCATTTTTCCTAACAAATCAGCTGACTCTACTTGTTGTTTATTTACATACAGTAGGAGACTTGCTGCTTTGTATTACCTACTCCCGGGTAGTCTCCCCCATTGCCGCTACCATGTTGACCAGGGTGTGGAGGGTAAGGGCTTTGACCTGGTCCAGGACCAGGACCAGGTCCTCCCGGGCCAGGACCAGGCCCTAACTGGGCGATCATCTCCATCACATTAGGCATGGTCATCTGACTTGGGCTCATGGTCTTAAAGCGTTTGGCCAGAGGTCCGTCAGGATCTTCTTTGATGTGTAGCTCAGACTTAATGGGGACAGGTCGCCAGCTACATGTAGGGTCTATAGTTACCTCCTCAAACTCTGAACTGTTGGAGGACAACACAGATGACCTTTAGAAAAGCTGGCCTTCAGAGGTGTATACTGCAAGTAAAAGAGAAGGAACCCACTTTTGGATGGCATTGAGGATTCCCCACATGTACTGGTCCACCTCCAGACCTTCTAATAATGCTGTTTTACTGGAAAAGGGAAAAATACATTAACTGAGTCTCTGTGTGACAGTGATTCTATCTTCACATCTAAAAAATAAACATGTCACTCACTTGCACACAGGACACCTCCATGTGCCCCTCTCACAGTTGAGCTGTAAGTAGGACTCCAGGTCAAAACACTGTGGAGAACAACAGTAAACACACTCATTACAGTGACATTTGTGACACAGATTTTCACTAAAAACGAATGCATCTTCAAATCTAAACAGACCTGGACATGTTTACAGTCATGCCCTCGTGCAGGTAGCTGGATGCGTCGGAAGGTAATGGGACACTTCAGGGACACTTTAATAGCCGTCTGCTCCACACCGTCTTCCCCATTGAGAGTGGTGTTCCCCGCTGAGGCCGCCACACTGCTGAAGTTCCTCTTAACTGAAAAGAGGAAGCGTTTCAGAGGGAGACTGTTACCTCAGGTGTACTTTAATGTGCACGCCGAACGCAAACTCTAATGAAAAAACAGGTGTGAGCTCATGTAATTAAGATGTCCTTATGTATATTAACTACAGAATGAGCCATACTCTTGGTGATGCAGTGTTCTGCAGGAAGAAGTCTCTTCTTCAAGAGCCCCTGGAGGACGGATCGCACAGATGGCCTGTGGACCAGCTGTAGCACAAACAGGTGGGACTGCAAAGCAACACGAAAACACGAAAACAAACAGAATGAGTACAGACAGCTGATCCTCATGTCTGTTCTGCACAATGCATACACTAAGTTAAATCATCTGTGTGGAACTCATTCCAGCTGATCTCCGACATAATACATTAGAACCAATAGCGTCATATCGCCAACTCACACAGCAGCAGGCGGTGACTGTGATTTGGATGGTGTTCCTTCCTGGTTGGCATACATGCTTTAGATGCAGGGGTTTGTGAGAGGTTTTGTTGTCTCCCCTCTCGATGTTGAGGGGCGTGGCGTTCACGCTGACCTGGACGGAGGCAGGCCAGTTGGTGTTCATTTGCCTGTCTTCGTGGTGGTAGCACTTAAATTGCAGCTCAAGGTCAGACCTAGGACGAGATCAGTTGGTTTTGATATTCAGAAAAATGAGTGTAAAAATCTGGCAGCTGTATATTCTAACAGTTTTCAGAAAGTGCCGTGTGAAAGAGTGCAGTCCCACCTCCACATGAGCGTCTGGTGGACAGAGGGTCGGAGGTGGAAGACGTGGTTGCTGACAGCCAGGTTGTGCTCCAAGCGGAAGGGTTCCAGCACCACTCCGTCTCTGACTGGGAAAGTCAGCCGCAGCTCCTCATTGGGGTTCGCTGGAAATAAACGGAAATGTAGCAGGATGAAATAAAATAGCACAAGGATAAAAACAGACACATTTGTCATGTGGTGTCAGACCTGCAGCTGTACTTACTCGGAGGAGGAAGTGCTGTCATATTTGGTTTCATGTCGGGGGGAAACGGGGGCTTCACATCCTGGTTTGGCGACAGATACGGAGGGATACTACTTCCCGGGGTCATAGGGGGTGTGGGGTTTCCAGGGACCGGGGAATGGGGATAGTTACCGGGCCTGGGGGGCTGCAAAAATCAGGAAAAGAAACACATGCATAACCCATTTCACACAGATCACACATGTCTTGGCATTCTAGAGCAGATTTTCTTCCTTCTTTGAGTAAGTTATTAAAACCTACCACATTGCCTTGGCTGTAGGAGTATCCACCTCCAGAAAAGTTTGTGTTTTGACCGTTGAATGGCTCTTGCTGTAGCACAATAAAAGACAATATTGATTTGATATACTTCTTTATAGTAACAGATGGTCTTAATGAGGGTGAATGTTGTTGAGTTGCAGACCTTGTAGTATTGGCCCATCGGCATGCCAGGTGGGTACTGTCCCTGGCCCTGCTGCCCTGGCATCCTCTGGCTTGGGTAGTTAGGAGAGGGCAGTGGCCTGGAGGCGTTTGATGTGGGGTACTGGCCCTGCTGTGGTGGGAACTGACTGTTGGGTCCATACTGCTGACCGCCGTACCCTCCCTTTCATAAGAAAGTTAAAGGATGTTAGACACAGGTTTTAGCTGTTACGTGTGGCATTATCTCCAGCTTTCCACTCACCTCTCCATGATATGGCCTCTTCATCCCCTGCATGGGCATGCCCGGCCGAGGTCCACCAGGATACCCCTGCTGAGGCATTCTTTGGCTGTGGGCTCCAAATGGCATGCCAGGTGTACGAGCCTGATTCATTCCCATTGGGGGCCCATTCATGTTAGGGTTGTTCATCGCCGATCCCATGCTGGCTGGGTTCATTCCTCCAGGGGGGCCTCGTGGACCTGGCTGGTTCATGAACTGGCTGTTGTAGGCTGGAGCGGGGCCCATTTGGAACGATGGGCACATCTGAAGGTAAAACAGAGGGTCTAAGTGTTGGATGGAAGGTGCCCTATGTCAAACGGCTGTTAACGTCTGTGAGCAGGTTTGTACCGTACCTGCCCGTACTGGTTTATATCTTTATTCTGGGTTTCCTGCAGAGCTGCCACAGTGGCTGTCGCTGTAGCCGTTGCTGTGGCAGCAGCAGCAGCAACAGCAGCAGCTGCGGCTGCAGCAGCTGGCTGAGTGAAGTCCCCAGGAGGCCGTGTGTGGGAGGTCATCCCCATTCCTCCTGGGGGGGCATTAGGGCCTCCAGAGTAACTGTAAAAAAATGGAGCATTTGTTAAAACTAAATTTCCTTATTGTTAAAATGCCACATAATATTCATTCTTTTTACCTCCCGCTGTATGTAACAGGACCACCAGAGTAGCCAGGCCTGCCGTACATGCCCTGTTGCATGTATGATTGGTTAGAGCCTCCTTTGTTTGGAAACTGCTGCTGTGGAGCATTAAACGGGGGTGAATTGAGCCCCGCTGCGCTGGCAGACATACCCGATCCCATAGGGTTACCCCCAGGATTCATGGGGTTATTGCTGTTTGCCATTGGATTACCAAGCACCTGTATAGCATAGCATACAGACAATCAAGCAATCGTTGTTGTACATATAAAGGGTAAGTGTAGGGGCTTTTCATGCATAGACATACCTGACTCTGCGACGTATTGGTCACACCCCACACTGTTGTAACCACGGACAGTGACCCTGGGGGCTGGTTGGTGTTTTGTTGCCAGGGGACTGAGTCATAGGGAAACGATCCATCGCTGTGAAAGAGATCAAAACAGAAACATATGCCTGATGTCACTTGAAGCTGAATTTTTTGCCAACATGTTAGGCTATCAGAAATCATACTGGCTGCCCAGTAAAAAGCACCAAATGAGCTGATAAGAAGTTGCCTGCCCACATACATATACCAGTAAAATAAGTATGAATATTTTATTAAAGCTGTTGAAAAATCTTTGGAAATCACTAAGCTGCTTCTGGAATGTGTAGCATTCAGATTCAAAACAAATACCAGGGTAAAATATGAGAGTCTGTTACATACAATAAACAAGCTAAATCCTCATGGGAGGAGGCAAGTAGCCAGTAGAGTGGGAAGGAACTGCTGTTTTTGGAGAGCAGCTTGTTTTCACTGAGAGTTTAGCTCTTGGATTGGACGACATGCTCAATATTTCCTCATAAAGGCACAACATTATCCCAAGATCCTCAGCAGAGGCAACAGGACTCTTGGCTAACGCCAGGCTTTCTTCGAGAGAAATAGGAATGAGGACATAGTGTTCTCCAAAAACATTACTTCACATCTCTGTCTCTCTCTCTCTCTCTTTGTCCCTCCACCCCAAATGACTTCAGCCTCACACGCATTTATTCTGGCTCCTCTCCAAACATTGGAAATCCTCTGTGTCCTGCCATGTGTATCATATACGCACTAACACACCCTATCTTCTAAAGTAAATCTCAGTTATCTCCTTCACTCTTTTTTTTTTTTTACGAAGGAAAATGTGGGAAAAACTGTAACCTTGAAGTGAACTGAGGAAAATGAGTTTACTATATGACAACCAGAGTCTTTGTTCATCTGACAGGACGTGTCTCAGAGACCCCCCGCTGACCTGTGTGTGAGGCCTGGCTTCATGCTGTTCATGCTGGGCTGCATGGGGACTTTTCCCTGCGGTTCGTTCGGCCTGTTCTTCTGGTGACGCAGCAGGAGGAGACGACCCAGCTCCTCGCACCACGACGACAGCAGGGCTGCAAGGAAAACACAATGACACACACACACGTGTTGAGTCTTCAGCTCAAATTCTTCAACACATATACTTGTCTGTTAATATTTGCATATTTGTATTTTGTGTGTCAACAAACAGATTTAGGTGCTTCACTGAATTGTGAAGTTTTTGCTAACACCTCCAGGGGGCAGCCTAACGCAATAAAATTGCATTGATTATTTGCCTGTGTATATATCTGGTATATCAGATCATGTCTACCTGCGTGTAAAATGTTAACTATGAAATCTATCCACAGGAGAGAGCACCTCCCAGTTTTTCTGCCACCGACAAAATGAGAGTCTGAAACAGAGCAGGAAATGCAGAGAGAACACAGAGTGGTTGGGCTCGCTGATAAGATCTATGTAGGAAGCAAGAACCAGTGATATCTTCACTATCCTCCACTTCCTCCATTCATCACATGTCCTCTCATATCTCTAAAGACCGTGAAGCCTTCACATCCTGTTGAGAAGAGCTGGGACGTGTTTTTTTTTTTTGCCCTTTGCAAATTTCATTTTTTTTCCTACTGCCAATCAAATACTACCCGTATTTGTGGCTTTTTAAACACACTGCCTCTTGACAGTTGAAAAAAAAATCTGTTTAACAAAAGTAAGGTTGTTGTCTTCAGTCCTTTATTTAATAATTTATGATGTTATTTTAAGCATTGTAGACCCACATACACCAGCTTTGAGAGGGCGTCATTACTAGGTTTGGGGCTAAAGATGTTGATTTTTTTTTTTAATTTTTGGCAGTGAAAGTCACTTTAAACTGTGCCATAATAGAGCAAATATAATTTAGCTGAACTAATAATATATTTTCTGAGTGATCAATATGTGCTCTGAAAGACAATCAAAAAATATGGGGGCTGCAAAAAAAAGGAATGAAGAACAAAAAGAGAGGAGCTGTAACATTTTCATCTGGAGGGTGGAGAGAGCCAAGCCTCCTAGTTAAAGAGGAATTATTCCACCCTGCCATTACGGAGAGCTTATCTTCCCACTAAATCACCACCTCCACACCGAGGGACTGTCTCTTCAACTGGCAACCCACCATTTAGACCTAAAGCTCCAAGCAGAAGTGATGGAGTCACTCTGAGGGCGAGCGAGATAGAGGGACAGAGGACAAAAGAGAGCGCGCAGTGGTGACTTATCACATCAGTGTAGCTACAAGCTACTGAATCTAACAAGCTGCCAAGGCCAGAAGTCATTCATAATAGAGCGAGGGTCCGCTCCGGGCATCGTGCATATTTAGCAAGCTTAGCGTAGTGTACATGACCTTGTTTTAACCTCGTAGTCCCCCCATGTTAAAACCCCTGCCAACACCATCACAAACCCACTACTGCACTACCTCTCAACTTATCTCTTTATGCTGCATAAATGCCCTTGTGACAAACTCTCAACACCAACATTCACTCAGTTATTCTTTTATACCTTTAAGTACTATTCAGCTGTCTGAACCGTATTCAGTCTCGGTTTCAGTCTCATTACACCTCTTATTTTTTCCCTCTTTCATTTCTCTATTTCATCTATACTAACACCATGTAGTTAAAACACAGACTTTATACGGAAGGTTCTAACAGCTACCTGGTGCAGATAAGTCAAGGTCAACCCCTCAAAGGCTCTTTATTCAAACATTTTTCATCACATGCTGTCTTTTCATCAGCAGCTTCCACAGCCATTCAAAAAGGTCTACACTCATCACAACTATACAGAAACATAAAAAGATTTATGAGGCAAGAATTGCATGATGCATAACACCAAGCTCAGGCACACTTAACTAAATTCAGAGAATTTCTGTAGGTATAAAAGTACAGTTTAGAAATGTTCCTGTGTTTGTTTTGAGGGTCTGAGGGAGAATAAACAGACTGCAAAGTGTCTTATTCAGAAAATACTATGAGCAGACAAACTATTTTTCATCATACCATGAATTGCACATGATGTCCGTCACTTTAAAAGATCATTTTACACATCACAACAGAAGTATGAGACCAAAAATCCAATAAAAAACTTGACTCAGTTAAGGAACCAGCATCAATTGGCGACTAGAGGAACCGCAGTTTTTGGCGCTTCAACTTGTATTTTGATTGTAAGGGGTGAGTTTACTTTAGTCTTGTTGAAACAACATGTATCTACAGGACAACAAAGCCTAAAAATCTAAAAGAAGATCCAAATATGTTTTGACATTTGGATAAGAGAGCACGCATTGCAGCTAATGGTGAGGCTCCTGCCTGAAGGCACTTACTGCTGTTTGTAGTCCGCTGTTAACAGTGAACACAAACAAAATCACAATAATTAGACTGCTATATGGAGACTACATCATAGTTACACAATCCCTCTTTGGAGACATTTATTGGTGTGTTTTCTTGTGCCTTCTGCTGAGCCCATTAAAACCCAGGAGATGGGTTTGAAAATAAATAAAAATAAACCACTTCCAACACACCACTGAAAGTACAGGTATTGCTCTGACTGGGACAAATGTCACAGCCTTCTGCAGGTACAGTATTATGTTTATTCTCAGGCATGGGCCTTGACACTGAGACCTCTGCTGAACAACTGATCGGGTCTAAAGTCCTGCTTTGCAGTGAGACTAAGGCATAAGCTGATTTCTCCAGAAGCTCTCCTGAACCCTCTCTGACCAGCTCCCTTTCTTAGAAAACGAAGCTTTTAATTGAATAAAACCGAGAGACATATGGGTCCTCCACATTCAAGCAGTATTTAATGCTGTATAGCTGACTGATAGCAGCAGCACTGGCTCATTCTCACCCCACATCAGCCCCTCTGGGAGCAGCAGGCAGGGAGGGTAAGCCCTGGTAACAGGCTGCAAGGCCCATTAACTAATGACAGAGTGTGTGTACAAAGTCCTTTTTACAAAGAAACCCAAATGCTAATTACAACAAACTGACAGTGCTGTGCATGTGTGTGTGCAAGCATCTGTGTGTATGTGTGCGTCTACGTGCATTAAAAGCCTTCTGCTATTTAGTATATCATTACTAATTTGCCAGACTGTTAATACTTGAAACATGCGCACGCTAAACTAGCACTCACACAAAGAGGATGTGCACACCCAGTAAGGTCACAACATGTCCAATAAAGTTGTGACCTTTTGTTGGTTTGACTATTAACCATCAAATGCATTCATGAGGTATCACATAGCATCTAGTTCTGTGCTGTATGAAACACTAACTCACCTTATAGTATAAATACATTTATAAATTTATAAAAAGAAATTTGCACAAAAACCTAAACCTGTAGTTTTGACCTAACTCATTAAAAACATTCTGAAAACTCCTGACCTGTCCTCAGCCTTGCATCAAGTCTTGAAAATGACCAGATTCTGTCATGTCAGTGGTCACAACATGCTCTGATAGACATGTGTAATATTGTGCATGTAGCTCTGTTGGTAATGACAGAAACAAAGAAGAATAATACTACATGAAAAATTACACTTTCAGAGCATGAACACTGCAGCACCAGACAGAGAAGCCTTCTGAGACAATGTGTGGGATGACACAAAAACAGAAGCAATTCATAAGATATCATAAGCAGAGCTCTGTAAAACAGGTAGGTCTGTGCTGTGTGGGTACAAAATATTATGCAAAAGACAAATATGGAAGGGGATATAAAAATCCTGTCAAATAATAAGAGAAATAATAAGAGAAGTCATGCTTTTTGCCGAAGTGTAATGGAAGCCATTTAAGCAGTCAATGATATCCCCCTTCCTGCCCCCTCTGTGTTAAGCCAACTTCTTCCATGAGAAGAGCATATCAAATGTGCTTTAGTCTCAACAGCTTGGAGGCAGAACTACTCAAACATGCCCTGCAGAGAGACAGCTCTGTGTCAGAAATCAAGCTCCACCAAAAACCAGGCCTTTAATGTAACGTTTCACACAAATCAGAAGATTCCAAATCTGAATCTCTAACTTAAAAATGTCTTATTTTTGTCTAATTTGCTTTTAATTTTACATGCTGCTATTGTTCTTTTGCACCCCATTTAACTGCATGCCAGTTTAACTGAGTTCCATCCACGACCTCTGGCAGTACACCAGATATAAGGACAAAGAAGGGGGGAGGGAGGGAGGATGGATGGAAGGATGCTAGACAGAAGACAGGTGGATATGAAGGGAGTGGGCAGATCCCCTCCTCCCCGGGATGTGCATGGGTCACAAGCCAAAAAGAGATGCTGCAGCCCAGAAGGGAGGGTAAAGCTCTACCTGAGTCACTCTGACATCTCCTGCAGGTGCTGGTTTCTGTGGGGTTCAAATTACACATTTTTAAACGGGGCAGAGTTAGAAGAATCAGCATAAACATAAACATAATGCAGCATGATGCCTGGATGTGACTGAAGGTGCGAAAAAATGTTGCAGCTTGAGTGGGAAATGTGAGACACCCATGTCGCATATGGCCAGCGAAAAACAACAAACGTTGTTTATTAGATTTTTAATTTATGGTGGATTAATCAGAGCTTGACTGTGGCTCTGCAAAGAATCATTTATAGCATTTATTGTAGCTTTAGATTCTCAGTCAGATTCATACAATACACCCTCAGTTCAATAACTGAGTATATACCGTAGCAACTGACTGACTGATCTAATACTAGCTGCTAATTCAGCCCTGTAAAATCCCCAATCTGATTATAGAATAGCAACACAGCTATAGCTTATTTGGTTGGTTGATGGTCCCGTCCCTTCTTTTTTTCTTGCAGTCCAAATGACAACTATAAAGGGGAGAGGAAGGCTAACAATTACAAGAGCTCCATCTGTGATGCACTGCATGTTGGAGAGTTGTGTATAATTTTTGCTCAAGGATTATCAAAACAAAAGTGAATCTTCTTTTCTCTGACTAATCATTTTATCTCTGTTTCTTGTGGTATTTTTTGGCACGGATCTCGTTATGTATTTGAGAAATATGAGGGGGATGTAAAGTCCAGGTAACAGTCATAACTGACTCAGAACATCCTGCTTCAAAGTACACAGGCTTGGTTCAGAACTTTTCTCGTCTGAACTCACAGTGATACATGATCAGTCACCATTTAAATAAGCAAAGACGACTAAGATGATGTGAACACAAGCATATATAAAAAAACATATATGAAAAACTGAGGTAAGTAAACAAACACAGTCAGCGCCTAGGCTTTGTAGAGATGCGCTTAAGTGGTAAAGCACCTCACACGGTGGGAAAGAACATCAGAGAACAGCAAGCTGTGAATGAGCGGCTCTTATCAGCCACGTGCAGCTCCCCACCACTGGAGGGAAACTAGTAAATATCACATGCTTAATTATAACCAGACACGCTACTTGTCTCAACTTCCACAATAAGTCTTTCATCTCACAATGTTGTTCCTTCAATGAAATCATTAGGGTGAAAAACACAATCAAGAATTCTGAATTTCCTGGGGCTGCTCTTTCATAATATAAGATACTGATTAAAAAGTGATGAAATTCCAGCTGCAGATTGTTGTTGTTGTTCATGTGAAATTCGTGAAGGAAACTTTTTTGAGGAGTGACCACGAGATGTCAAAACACCTTGAATGAAGAAGTGGAAGTGATTAACAACAACACTGAGGAATTGAAGTGTGTCCTGCTCCTGCTGTATGGTCCGAGGTGCTGAGAGCTCCTCCCTCCTTTTTAATTTCTTCCTCAATTCTCAAGCAACGAATCAAACCCAACTTTTCTTGGCTTAAACCTGCTTTCAGAGGGGCGGGGGACGGATGTCAAGCATGGCAATGATTCACAGAAAAAGCAGGAACAACCTGCAAAAACAAACGTAGGCCACACACACGCACACACAGTCCAAAGTCAAATGTCATGAATGAGTCACTGCACGGCCTGATGGGAAGTACTCAGAGCGCAGTCACAGGAGGTCACTAAAGTGTGTGGAGTAAAGTGATACACAGAGAGAAAGGCGGAAGGCTAGGAAAAGGGGTGGGTGTGTGTGTGTGTGTGTGTGTGTGTGTGTGGCTGTGAGGTTGAGGATGCAGACACTTTCAGTGGTTTTACAACCTGCACAGGCTAACAGGAAGTGCTGCAGCTCCACCACACAGAGCTGGAAGTCATATTGTGTTGTAATATTCTCAGCATAGGTCAGTGGCAAGATTGTGTTATTGTTTGCATGAGCCGTTTGCTAATGAACGTGTCAGTCTTAAGGTTAAACATTGATTGAACAGCCCACAGCATTGTGTTGTTTTTATTGCCTGACTGCCCTTTGCTATAATAACTTTCACTTTATGACACACATGTGACAATGAGAGGTACACCCTTTAACTTCACTGGAAGATTACAAAAGAAATCAAGCCTCTCATGCCTCTCAATGCATTGTCCTTACATGATTACACCCCCCCCCCCTTCCTCTACTCCTCTCCTAATGAGTGGACAAGCAGACAGGCTCTGGCTCCAAGCACAGGTCATCAACTTAAAAAAAGAATCCACAGTGGGAAAAGTGGGTCATCTTCTCCTGACAGGAAAATACACATGCACACTTCTGCACTCTGTACAGCAACATGCTCTTTTAGTTGCCATAAACTTGAAGCAATTATGTATGTATGATGCTGCATGGAGACAAAAATGCACATAATCACATTTGTTTTCTTCTGTGTAAGAAGCAGCCTGCCTCAGACTCACTAAACTACAAACTTTCAATGTCTAGTTACAGCAAAACACACAGATAACAACCTCAAAAGTAACACTGACAAATAAGGCTTGAGAATAAGACAACAAAAAAAACTGCAATGTGTGCTCCCACACTAAGAATAACCCTATGACAGAGCAGCATGTAGGTCAAACTGTGGTCAGCTGATCTGTCCTGATCCTATCTTCTGTGAGTGGTCAGTGCTTTAGACTGCACTTACACTAAACAAGCTAACAGCCCGTATTATTTGTGGCCCCACTGACAGTTGCAATACACACTTTTGTTTGAATATTGTACCGTGCAGAGAAACTCAAACTAAGTCTGAGACTGGTTTCGGTCTCTCAGTTGGCCTGTGGTAACCCCAGTCCCAGACACATGTGTGAAAACACCCTCCAATAATATAGTTTTGTGCAGAGAGAGACACACAAACACACACTCTCACACTTACCCAGCGCCAGGCAAAGTCCCTGCACATCTCATCTCATTCCCTTCATAGCGCAGAGAAAAGACCCGAGTGTCACAAATGCTCCTGTTCCCGCAGAGGCCAGTGGCAACTCTTAAAGCTTTTGCTGCTTCCAAAGCCTCCTGCCTGTGCCTTATCACTCTCACTCTCTGCACATATCCCTTTACCCTGCTCACTCTCTTTCTTACTTTCTCTCTCTTTTCCTCTTTGCTCTCTCCTCTTTCTCCTCCCGTGCTCTCTGATCTGTCTTTTTCTCTTGTCCAGCGTCTGCACAATGCACATCAATTATTCAGAGGCAGTCTCCCAGTTTCTCCAGCTTATCCAATCAGAGCAGGGCTCTGCACTAATGGGCTCCTGCTGTACCTGCTACCGGCTCCAACACACTCTCAAGACAGCGGGAGGGAGGGAGGGAGGGAGGGAAAGAGAACAGTGGAGACAGCCGAAGAGGAGGGAGGATGAGAGGAAGAGATAAAGACAGCGAGCCGACGCAGACAAACAGGAGCAAAGATAGAGAAGGAAAGATATTCCAGTGCATCTCACCTCTGTCGTACGGTGCTGTTATTGATGTGCTCAGCCTAGCTCTCCATTGCCCTGTTCCTCTCAGCTGTTACACAATGCACAGACACATGCATAATCCAGCAATGCGACTGCCATTTGTCAGCAAGGGTAAAGAAAACCAGAAGAAGAAAAAAAAAACCTGCAAGCTCAGATTGCAAACTTGCATAAAGGGGAGGAGCTTCATAAACTATGCAGGCTGGCTAGAAGCCAACACGAGAGAGGAAGTGGGAGAAGACGAAAGATCAATCTATTCAAGACAAACTAGTAAGTTATCAGGCTTATCAGGGAGGGGATTCCTGCCCGTAGGACAATACAATCTGACCATGTCTCCCCCACATGTCTTCATCAGAGGACACTTTGTAAATGTGACACATCAGAGGAACAGCACAGTGCAACTGAATCAAAGAAGAGGCAGGTGGAGGGTGAACATGAGTTCATCATCTCTCCGTCTGCCCGTTACATAACCTAAGATGGTGCAAAAAAAATGGATGAATGATAAGAAAAAGCCTGTGCTGCCATTATTCTCTTTCCCCTTACCTAAATGTCAAGATGTGCACCAGAAGGAAGGGAAAGCCCACTCTCCATGTGACAGCAGTTTTCTTTTGTGTGTAACACACTTAGTCATCAGCCCAGTCTCACAAATATCACACTCAGAATTCAAACACACACACAACAGCGGCATTGTTGCCCACACATATAACTTGAAAAGGGTGTGTCAAAACGAAACCCCCGAGGGGAATGATGGGTGGAGTGGGGTGGGGTGAGGTGGGGGTGAGTGGGGGGTTGAGTCCTAAGGTGTGGGTGCCAGATCAGTCAACCCTGAACAAAAGGAGGATTTAAATCATTTGCTCATCCGGTTTTGACAAGAACAAAGTCTTCTGTGTTCAGAGTACAAGCGCACTGCCGGCTCAGCTGGGATATAACCAAAAAGAAATCTCTCACACTTGTGTAAACCAAACCAATTAAGCAGCAAGTGACAGAAGACCCGGTCAGCCAGAGGCTAGCAAATACAGCCACCCTGATGTGTATTTCCCCATGAGCTTTTCTCCTATACACTTAATAGTAAAGTTGAGAAGGTAGTTTTGGGGTTTCAGACGGGTTTCATCATCTAAAGTGAACCACAGAAGAGTGTCAGAGGAGAGGCCCGCCTGCTAAAAATAAACCCCGTTTCCTGTTAATAATTCAGTGTGCTGCTCTTACTCAGCAGTAATTAAATATAAAAGTCTGTAAGGTTGATTGGGTCAGGAACAAAGAATGCCTACACCTTCCTCTGGTTCTACACACACAGCTCAAATATGGAAAGAAAGACGGGGCGAGAAAATCAATCAAGTGAGAGTAAATTGAAACAGATAAATGGAAGACATGTCAGACGGTTGTAGGCTCAAAGAAGAAAGAGCGTGTGTGGCAGTCAAACACTGTGCAATGAGTTCCTACAGTCTAATAGGAGCATTAGTTCATCCTCATGCATGGCTTGTTGAATTGTGTGTGTGTGTTTGCAGGATGCAGGGTGAGTTGCAGCCACACCCTGGAAGTTTTCTGTCACTGTTGACCCAGCAGAGTGACTGTGTTTTTCTGACATGAAACTCCAGATCACCCAGTGAGCACACTGTTGACTGACCCAGCGCTGACACTGCTGCTGCCAACAAATTTCTTTGTAATGTCAAAGTGTGTGAGTGGGTGGGTGGGAGGAAGGGATGAGTTACCAGAACAAAGCCTCACTCTTTTCATCATATTTTCCTTTAATCAGTTGATTTAGGGAAACTACTCTAATATATATATGTATAAAAAACAAAGATAATGTTCAGCACTGTGGTAAATTGTCTGTTTGAATTCTGATGTCAAGCCAACAAAAATAACTGATTTCTTTGAGCAAGACAAGAGAGAGAACAAGCAGCAACCTGTCAACTAAAACATTAAGTTGATTTCTTAAAAAGGAAAAAAGTTATCATTCCAGGGCGGAGCTTTGGCATGTGAAGTCATGTTGAACAAATCATTCACATGCAAAACAAGTTCTGCTTTCTTTTATTTGACAGGTAACAAAGGCCATTTTGTGGCTTCATTGTTTGAGTTCTGTCACAGTCAGAAAAATACATCTACAGAGGAAAGAAACTGCAGCATTTTTCACAGATTATGTGGATAATCTGATTCGCCGTGTGCTGAACTTCACAGAGGCCCAGCGGCTCAGGATCTATTAGGACTGTGTGTGTGTGTGTGTGTGTGTTACAGGGCAGCAGCACACTAATGCACCTCTAAAAGGCTAAAGGTCTGTTTGCATCATTAGAAGTAAAACATAAACAAAGATTTAAAGATGGACTGAGAGTGAAACAGGCTGCTGCTTGTTGCTCCTCTTGTCTCGCACTAATAAATCTGTTTTTTTTGTTGACTAAATACTTCAAATAGACAATTTAAGTATGATAATGATGAACAGATTATCTTGTTTTTTGTAGGCTTCAGTAGTTCCCCTCTGTCAGCTGATTAAAATAGAAAATATGATGAAAAGTGAAGGTGTCAAATGCAATCTGACATGACAAGAATCTAAACCTGAAACCTCTCTTTGTTGAAAGACAGATAACTAGATACTAGCATGAATGATGTCTAAGCTGCGCGTGTATTCGCTGGCTCTGAGAGTTAACAGTGCTAATGCTGCGTTGCCTAACAGCAGATAAGTCTCTTCGCTGGCTGATTCCAGATTAGAGCAACACACTAATCCCTCGGGCTTCACTGCAGGGTCACAATCTCCAGACAGCTCATCAGCCGCAGCCTGCTGTTGCTAAAAAATCTCTCCGCTCCACTCGACAGGTCTCACAGGGCAGAAATGCATACTTTTATATTACAACTTGACATCCAGTTGTGGAATTGCCAAAAGCATTGAATAAACAAGTTGTCAGACCACACTGCATTTGCATTCAATCCTGCAGCGATACAGTTTTGTAGTTGCAGTTGCTATTAAAAAGTAAGTCAGCAATAATTGCTTCATCAATATCTTCTTTGCAGGACGCTCTGAAAAAAGGGTCAGTGTGATTGATTTTGTAGTGTAAAGAAGTCTGCCTCTCCCCCTGAGGAGCCCACAGCGTGCGGCACAGACTCCTTGGCCCTTGCTCGGCTCTCAGGTGTCAGATCTGCGGGCCCCTGTCGCCATGCAGACTGACAGAACATTATGCTGTAGCTGCACAATTAAAACATGGACACACGGGCAGCTAAAGAAGCACTAAAGGCCAAAACACTTCTCTGCATCTTTGTGGATCATTATGAGCACATGGATCTATATCTGAGTTCAAGCACGCATTGTGCCCCCCCTGTCTCTTTCCTCAGACAGACGTCCTTGTATAACGGATGCTCACTGAGTAAGATCTGCCCTGAGTCACATCTGCCTCCCACCCTGACTGCCTGCCTGTGTCGTTTGATGACTGGCTGCATCATATCTTCTAACCCCACCCCTCCCCGTGCATTGTATAATTACACTATAGTTCCCATTTGTCCGCTGCGCATAAACAGCTCTTCCTGAAACCCAGTGCCGTCTTCTATTAGATCCCAGAACCATCAGCAGGCCTGAGGATGATTCTGACTGTCAGTCGGGCCCAGCCAGTCCGGGCCATGCCTGGACAACAATCACATTATCCCAACACAGGAACACAGACAGAGAGAGAAACACAGCGATCAATATTGTACACTGACGTCTGTCTGACCACTTTAGTTCCTCCCTACAAGGCACTTCCCGCCACAACTGAAAGAGGATATTCAGCTTTAGCAAATGTTCATGTCATGGACCATGTGAGCAAAAAAAGTGTGTCTGTATTGTGCATATTTAGTTGCAGCGTATATGAAGAATTATGGGATACAATTTCAGAGCATCAATGCAGTTCGCTCAGTTTACTCAGCTTATGAGTTTGATCAAAGTATTTCACTGTAATTACTCCCACTTTATGTAAATTGCTGAATAAAGGTTTATCTGTGTTCTGACTAGCTGGCAACGGCTTTGTCAGGTCTCTGTCAGGCAGAGTGAGTGGTCCAGCACACATCAGCGACACCTCTCCAGCCATCCATCTGTCTGTCTCCCTCTCTCTCTCCCACCTCTGCACGTTTCACTTTGACAAATGTACAAGAACAGGCCGCTCCTGCAGAACTGTGGGAGGCGGGGAGGGGAGGTATGGATCGGTGGGGGAAATTGGATTTGATAGATAAATGTCTGAGGAAAGCATTACTGCTGGCTCTTTCTCTCTCTCTCTCTCTCGCCCTCTTGCTTGGTGTGTATGTGCGCACAGGCCGCACATACAGGCGTGGGTTTGTGTGGAAAGACTGTTGAGTAGACTGTTTTTCTGAGGCTACCACTCAGACAGCTCATCTCAATAGCACATTAATGTTTAATGGGAACTAAAAATATCTTGACATTATAATGCTCGGTGGACTTTTTGTGTGATGTCTGTGGTTGTACATGTTGGTAGAAATCAAACATTTCTAAACCACAGATCCATGATAATAACTTTACCAGACACTTTATTTGTAATCAACAAAACACATTTTGTTTTTAGTATAGACATGTACACTGTGACTGTTATTTTAATGATGTATGACCTTGTGTGATGTTGTATTAGCAGCAGTAGTAAATGGTGTAATGTATGAGCATGCATGCTGTTGGCTTTTTTTGCGTCTTACCTGCAGATTTGGGAGTGAATTTGTCCCTGTTGGCCGCACACACAGCCAGCAACCTGTAGCCCAGGTCCAAGTCAAACCCCTGCTGAGCAGCAACACGACTCACCACCTGAAGAGAGAAGCAGATTTTGAATTTTGCTTCAATAATTTAGGCCGAAGCTCATTTTGTAATATAAAATGTTTACAATGAATACTTCTGATACAATCATTCCTCTTGAAAAAGACATGTATACTGTGAACACACAGACACACACAGACACAGTAAGATTAATGTGGAGTCTGCAGTCTGGACTGCTCCAGTGATCCACAGTCAGGACGGGTCTGATGACTGCATCCTTCTCTAAGAGAGGGCAAAAAAGCCAAACCACAGCCACTGTGCACAGCGAGCAGAGTTTCTCAAAGGTTATACTCAAACAAGCCCGCACTGGCCCCTTAAGTGAACTGGCCTGTCTCCTGGGTAAAGGTTGTTTGTACAAATACCCAGACACTGAGATTTTTCTCGTTGCTCTGAACTGATCAACAAACAAAGCAAAGAGAGTATGAGTGAACATATCTGTGTTAACAACTTCAAAAAGAATTTAAACACTTATAGGACATTAACCAGGATCCTCCCAGAGCCTATGATATAATATAAAAGGGATGTTGAGTGATGTTAAATAGGACTCAGGAGACGGGGTAAATCATTATTAAAAGGGAACCCCCCCCTCTATCTACTAACAGATGACAACTGCTCTGCTGCCTCTGACCTCAAAACACACATTACCATTAACAAGGTCAGCTGAGGTGCCTCTTAGAGAACCAACAACACAGCAAGCAGTGATCATAAAGCGCCTTTGTCACAGGTAATAAGGGCTGCTCGAGCAGTGAATGAAAAACCGCACTAATAATGAGATTTATTTGACTGTAATCAACCATTGATCATTCTACAGCTGTTTAGTAGTCAATGCGATGTCAACATAAACTATTCAACCGAACAATATTATGCAAACTGTTCTGACAAACATCATGCTGCTGTCAGTGCTTTAATTTCCTGTGTGAGTGAGTCTGACCTACAGTGTGCACAAGGCAGGCAGCCAGCTACAGAGGCTAGCATTGATTCAACATGGATTTAACAGTGTTTCACCTCATAAGCCTTTTTTTCAGCTTAATCTCCCTCTGAGGATGTACATCCAGGCCCATATTCACCCCATCGGTGTGCAAACAGCGCTGTAAGAGGCACCGCAGGGTTACTGGGCCATTCATATATATTCTTGTGTATTTGCCGGAGCAGAGAAAAAGCTTCACTTTGCTGCTTGTTGTTGTTGAAACACTTAAAAGTGAAAGACAGCTCCCAGTGAACTATGTGGGTGAGAGCGGACAAAAATAATACACGTGTCTGCATGCGCTCATATTACCCCCACACTTGACACAGTTTTGAAAAAGAATGACTAAAAAAACTAGCAAGCAGACAGCTCAGTTATGTTAGAGATCAGAGGATGGCATCTGCAAGCCGAAGGGATCAAACCTCTGCATACATTAGATGGGCACAGGCGTTTTTTTTTTAAATTTCAATTCAGCACTCTTCAACAAAATCCTTGAAAGAATGCACAGACTTGTTGCGTGCAGTAATTCCACAGATTAGCAGCAGTTTGCTCTTAGAGTCTGATGAAACAATTTAGCTGATGGAAACAGCCTCATGCTGAGAGGGATCTCAGTAGTGGGCTCCATTGTATAGCTCTTTATCAGCCTTTAAGAGGCTTTCATTGCCATTTCCACATTAATGAGCATTTATCTGTTTGCTCACGTGAGCACTTCATTGTTTCGGAGATTGATCTTAGATGTGAAACATTCAGTTCTTTGTTCAAAGGATTGTTTCACACACTATACACACTATACACACATGTGCTCTACGTATATATATATATATATATGTATATACCAGCTTTTAGGCCACACACCCAGATCGATGGCTGAAAGGCAGACTGGCTTCTATTAGAACATTGTGTGTCTTGGTGCAATGACAACATTTTTTTAAAAAAGAAGAGAAAAATGGTTTAGCCCAAACATATCAAGATCGTGTTGCATAGTCCAGGATTAACACTCAATATGTTCAAAGTAGGCTAAAAGAGTCCAAAGTGGACACATCAGTCTTTTTCACTTTGCTATCCACAGTCTAATTATTGTTTTGCTCACGTCTCCTGAAAAGTACCTGAAAAACTCAAAACCATAATTGGTGTTTTTGCGTACCGTCAGACATCCCATGAGTCCTTGCTCGAAAGGTCGTTGGAAGGCCCGGGGATCTCCACACCAGTCGAGCAGCTCTGTTGCTGCCGAGTGGAAGTTGGCCGGGTTCTGTAAGTGCTGTGCAAACAGACAGAGAGGAGACCGGCATTAGCAACAATGGGAAATAATGAGTGTTATTTCTTTTCACATTAAGTACAAATTGGAAAAACAGTGAAACCAAATAGTTTCGCAGCCTTGCCTTCTCCCTTCAAACTGCCTTGCTTTAATGTCTTGTGTTTTTGCACGACCCTGTGAGGACCTTGACTCTTTCCAGTGTACGCCCACTCAGGGCTCCGCTGCATTGTGGGAAGAAGATCACACCCATATCAACAATGATGCCAGTGTTTCTTGTTAATCTCTCTTGGCAACACCCCATCCTTCACCCCCATGACCCACACAGCGACCAAATCTTTCCCTCCAATCCTCCTTCTCCCTCTTGCTCTCATTCATTGCCTGTTTTCAGAGTGTAACAGAGCCTCGGCACCAGAAGTCCACTGGCTGACTTGGCTATGCACAAAGAAAACAACCTTGGTCCTGGCAGCTATGTGTGCAGACTCAATGCGAGCTGTTGGTGTGTTGTCTAATCTCTTTCAGTCTCTGTCTGTCCCTCTTGCTTGTTCACTGAGGCCTGAAACAGTTGAGGCTTTTCTTCCCAGTGTCTGAAGGCTACTGAGTCTGGCAGGACACAATAAGCGGTTTTAAAATTGGGCTCCCTTTCTTCATGGCTCAGGAGGTTAATAGCTCTGAAATGGCGCAGAGCTGCAGCTTGTTCAGTCGGCGAGATTGAGCCCACTTGAAAGCATTTATTATTCTCTTCTAGAGCTGAAGCGTCTTGTTTTGTGCGTTCCTGCAGAGAAGGTAGAACTATTGTCTTTAGGGGGCAGCAGAGGTGAGGCTTACTCAAAGGGCAGCTTTTTGGGGACGTGCGAAAAAAAAGAGCTCTTGGTTTCAAAGGCAGTGCATCAGGCTGGGTACCCGCCCACAGAGAAAAATCTCTGAGAGCCTCCAATGATATCATGGGCTCCAAGAGAGGCCTTGAATGACTCATCCTTTGTGTTGTGAAGATTAGCCCTTATAGAGTTAGTTGTGGACTCTCACAGGGGTTGATGAAGAAAAGCAGAGAAAGAAAGTGAGAGATGATCTTGCTGAGTGAGAGGGAGGAGAAGAGCCTGTTCTAGATGAGTGATATAATCTGGCATTATTGCTGCTTGATGGGAGGCGTATCAGCCTCCAGCGCGAGAGGAATCAGAACTGGCACAGCAGGAGCTGTCTGTCTGGATCTGAACTCACAGCTCCTCCTGCTGCAGCGCTCGCCACTGACTCTGCCTGACAACCTCGACTCTGGTGTGAGGGGGAGGACAGCAGAGTGAAATAGCTCCGCTCGGTTTAGGGAGAAGGAAGGGCTGGAGCTCTTGTTGCTGCTGTTGTTGTTGTTGTTGTTGCTGCTGCTGTTCAGGGTTGGCTGAGGACAAGAACAGGGAGGTGGGGAGGGGGACAGGGAGCCAAGCAGCGATGGGGTTTCGGTGCACAAAGAGCCAGACGTTTGACAGATTGTCCTCTGTGAGATGATGGACGGACTTACCCATTTTCAGGCCAGTGGAGGATCAGGCTGTTCAGTCAGTGCCTACCTGCCTGCATGAACAGCATAACACCTGGCTCTGTGCCAGCGGCTTTCCCCAAACCAAAACAACACCCTGCTGGCAGAGTTGCCACAACCTCAGCGCTCACTGACAAACTCTACCTCTTTGAAGTCAGGTTTACTACGAGCTCTATTACAGCCAGAGCTGAGCAGTATATAAACCGAACTACAATTAGTGCATTTATTAAGCTAGACACGTCAAATCCAGCTATTTAGAGATTATCGGTGACGCCGAAGAAAGTAAGTGAGAAGGCTTTGTGAAGTCAGTGGTGTCAATTCCAGTTTTTCATTTTAAAAAAGCTGACATTTGGAAAAGTATCCACAGAGAGGGAGAGAGACAGATGTGTCACCTCATGAGCTGAAGCTCTATCATTCGCTGATTCACTCTAAGGCATGGTGTCATATGGATGTTGGGAGATATAAAAGAGCACACCCACATAGCATAAACAAATATGCCCACAGCCAGCCAGCTCGCCAAACAGTCTATGAGTTCTTGTAGACCATTAATCACAAGCAGAGGCGGTAGCCCTGGGTTATGTCTGTCTGTATCTGTCTGTGAGGAGTCTCTTGAAAACTGACAGTCAAGGAAGCATTTAAGCAAAACCACAACAACGGGTGGTGTACGTCAAGAGTCAGGGACGTAATGTAAGGCAACGCAGAACCAGGGGAAGGAGTCCGTTATGTCTCTTTGAAGTCTTTTCATGTGTTTGCTGCCAGATTTGCCTCCCTCTCCCTACGACCCTCTGCAACATGATCTGTGTGACTGGAGCTAATGGCCAGAAAAACTGATGTCCTTATAAGGGAGGAAGAAGTGATGTATAGGAAAGCTGAGGAAGTACTTTATACACACCTGTTTGATGCACTGCAGCCTGTCATTGGTCTGCTGGATGTGCCGGTCCATTGATGTGTTCATCTTGATGTCTCTACCGGGACTCCATTAAAAGTTTTTTTACTCTGTAAGAGAAGAAGACGAGAGGTACATTTATTAGAACAGGGTTAATGTCAGGTTTTCTCACATGTGGAGTTTGTATCCTGTAAAGTTCAAACACCGTTTTAGTACCTTGACAAATTTTTAAATGGAGAAGGCAGCTTGTTTATGCAGCGACTCAGTGAAGAGCTCCATTAGCCTCCAGCTCATATTTTTGGCAAATGCATGAAACTGAGATGTTCCACAGCAGAACCGTTAACGACAAACAGAATCATGATGAAACAAACTGAAGGGAAACTTTCAGCTATATCTGAAGTCACAGCAACCGAGGCAGGACACGGACACCTCACAGTCACGGTTATCAGTGTGGCGCGGACACTTAATTTATACTGACGTATAGCAGAAGATAAGCTTTGACTTCACAGCATCTCTTTCATTTGGAAGAGTGCCAGCCCAGGTTCTGGATTAATAGGTATCTTGCTGGTTTGTCGGCGAGGCCTCCTTCCATCAGTGTTGGGCCACCTCACATTCCTCCACACAAAAAGCCAACCGAGTAACCACAGGTGGGAGAGGGGGGTAATGTGGGGGGCTGGGTGCAAAAAAAAAAGCTGCTCAGCACTGATAAAGGGTCCCCAAAGATCCCCCGCTGAGGAGAAACAGAGCAGAATACGATGGAAGCGCCGGGCTCAGTCGGGGAGTTCTCTCCGCGCATCATTCAGTGCGCTTATCTTAGAAAGAGTATTGCAAATATGCACACTATTATTCTCGTTCTGTTACACACACACAGACACACACTTAAGAGCATGTAAACACAAAAGCTGGAATTCTTCACTTTGATTAGGCATAACGGTAAAACTTCAAAGGGACACTTTGAGAATAAGACTGTATTACTAATCCTCTGAGCTTAAGCATTACCAGAGTAGAATTACCTGGAGTGCACTTAAAACTCTGAAACATCAGCAGCTGCAGTGTTCGCCTGAGTAAGGAGGAATTCAGGAGCAAATGTGGTCAAACGGTGGATGTGCAAACGTCTCTCGCTCAGGTTACACGCAGCAGTTCGCCGACTAGCCAAACAACACTGCAGGGCACAAAGCCACTCTGCCAGTAAATAACATGACCATAACACTGAGTGGCCTAATTCTGCTGTGTTGTCGTGTCGCCCAGCATCCAGCAGATGTCTCCCTCTCCTGCTGCTCCTACTGCTAACCAGAATGTCTCTTTCACACACTACACCTGGAGCAAGTGGTCCAGAGAGGGCTCCTTTAAGCCCTGACAAGTGCTACAAATCCCCTTCAGCGGCCAGGCATCTCCAAAGACCGCTAACAGGGGCACGCTCCTGCACAGTGCTGGCTGCCTGACCTTGTGGCTATTGATTAACTGTTTCTCCTCCAGCTCCCCTTCCTGCTGTCCCAACGCATCGCAGACAAGACTGAAAAGGAAAGAGGAAGGGAAGGGGTGGAGGTAGCTACATATTTTACCCAAGAGTCTTTTTTATTCCCTCCATGCCTCCCACTTCCACACGCCCTACACGCATCTCTTTTGTGAGTCAATAAAAAGATGGGCCCTCAGGTTCTGTGAAGAACATGAAAGACTGTCATTGAGATAAGACTCACCTGACTAACTGAGTGTCCGTGCTGGCGGATGCTCCAGAACCACACCCCTGTTTATGGGGGAAATGTGTTCCATAACACATGATGTGAAAATGCAGCAAAACCCGCCTGTAACTGCACCTCCTCACAGCTTCTTGTCAAAATAAAACATACAATCTTTCATCTTATCATAGGAAGTAACGTAAGCTGAAGTGAAATGTTGACATCTCTGCCTTCACTGTACAAAAAAAACACAGGAAATGCGGAAAAAAGATGTTTCTCTTCCTTTTGTTGCAGAAATTTGGGCTACTTCCAAAGACTGGCCCTGCCTAATCTTTATTGTCTTCTCAACATCTTAATCAGCTACACTCAGAACTGCTTACCAGAGCTGCAAAGAATGAGGATTACACATCCAATTATGATGAGCATATTACAACCTCCTCTTTTAAACAGCAGTGGGAGGATGCTGCTATGAATCAGAGCAAAGTAACAAACCACAAGTAATGCTAACATCCAAAGGAAGCTTCTGTGTCTCTGCTGCTCACTTTTTGTTTTCCTCTTTGTCTCTCTCTTTTTTTTCCCCCTCAAAACAAAACAAGCTGAGGGAAGCGGGGCAAGAAATAACTGCTCTGAAACAAAAGCAGAGTAATATGAAAAGCAGTGAAGTATGGCAGGATCGGGGCAAGAAGGGCCAGGCTCAGCGGGGAAAAGAGACAGAGAGAGAGTGTGGAAATTATCTCTTCATTATCAGCAGAAGCACGCACACACTTTTTCATGCACACAAACACATACTTGTGTATGATCAGTGGGAGCATGAGTGATTTCTCATTTCAGACAAATGACTACCACCTTTGTCAAGTGCAGCAAGCTTTGTGGATGCGATCAGTCAGCAGGGGAAGCAATGTGTAGGTGTAGGTAGAAGCAGGACTACAGTGGGTCTATCAGGGTATTATAAGTTGTACTGTATAATGTGAAGGCAATGTCAATGTCCAATCAATAACTGCAGTCATAGAGTTTTTTTCACTCACTTTGGGGACAATTATAATTCACAATCATATAAACAAACAGCAAACAAAGTTATTGTGCTAGCCAAGTGCTTGGAGGTCACCACAAAGTGCAGCGACTACAGGGATGTGCACATAAAGCTTACGATGTAAGCCAGTAGATAAGATTAATATAGAACCACCTCTTCATAGGTATAAGGGTAATGTGTCCCAAAATGTACACCCATTTTAGGACATTGACGGAGGAAGTATTTCTAACATTTTAAGTTAAATTATGATGGGTTTCATATAATAATATATGAAATGTAGAATGCAGCGCTGAACATATTCAACAGCAAATCGAGGGAAATGGGACCGTTTTCATCATGAAGAGAAGTGTCAGTCCAGCTCTCTGGACACAGTGGGGGATCTTCTCTCCTCTTCATGATCTTCACTTTAGTGACCACAGATTTCCTTTTCTCACTCCACTGTGTGCTTTTTTCTATAGCCCTCAGACATCATTAGAGCCACCCAGCGTGCGACCTCCTTACACCACCTTCCATTTTCTGTTCTATCATTTCCCTCTGCCTGTCCCTCATATCTCAACCCTCCTGCCACTCTTCCTCCCTCCCTCCCTCCTCCTCCTCCTTCCTGGGGCCCCGTGTGGGAGCTGCCATAACAGGAGGTGGAATGGATTCATTTGCTCTAATGTGGTTTGGGCTGCAGCATGGCACGGCACAGAGCGACACTTCATCCCAATGCACAGAGCCTCTCTCCCTCTCTCTTTCTCTCCCTGTCTGCAGTTCATGTGTTTTCAAACAGGCCAATCAACACCACTCAGCTGTGCTGGCCTCTCTCTCCCTCCCACAATCTCTGCTCTCAGTATGTCTGTAAAAAGCCACCAGCCATCTCTCACACACACTATTATCTCTAGTGGCAAACTCCCATAGACAGACCTTTTTTTTGTTTTTTTTTGCTTTTATAGCCTTTATTTTCTCCTGTCCACTCCACCGTGTTCTTCATTTATTTTACAAGCCTGCTTCCACCATCATATCTTTGTCTTCCTGCCTTGTTTCTTCCTATTTTGTAGACTTGCTATGACTGTTAATCCTCTCCTCCACTAATCTCTACCCCTCTCCTTTTCCCTCTCAGCAAAGCCAACTATTAGTCATATCGCTCCCTCTGGGCTTTATAAAACTCAAAACCCCTCTTCACATCATCATAACCACCAGCCTCTATAAAAAAATGTGCAATGACTTGTCCCAAGGGTGGAAAAAAAATAAACTCTAAATGTTGCTGTGTGTTTATCTTCTGTTTTAATGTGACAACCACAGGAGCACCGGGCAGCTATGTGACACCCAACACTGCAATGCAAACAGCTGTGATGTAGAGGACATGTGAGCTGCTCTGTTGCCATCTATAAATATGGAGCTTCAGTTGTGGAGTATTGCAGGTATGTGCCACCAGATACTCCCGGGAACAGCCGATTATTTCACCACTCGATGTGTGAGATCGAAAAAAGAGCAGGGTGGAGCCCGCTCCTCTCTTACTTCTGTTCATTTAGACAGTCAAACCACTACTTTGAATGTATTTCCTGGATCATAGTGCCATCTTGGGGATGTTTCCACATGACACGAGACATAAAAATTAAAAAATACAACAAAAAAATCTAAAAAAAAAAAAAAAAAAACAGCAGACAGAACAAAATGTCCTGATGATGGAACTGTGTGAAGAAGGGGTCAAATAAGACACCCCACACCTCTGTACAGATTCTCTATTACTGTGAAGATGTTTTCAGTAGAAATTAGTTTTCAGTAAAAACCTTTTATAAATCCATCACACACTAGAAAAAGCAATTAGAGGTGAATGTAGAGAGGAGACAAAGTACATCACTACATGGAGGTCACAGGTCATTCTATCGACATTCAAATATTTCATCTTCAAACAAAAATATATATATATATATATATATGCAGCTTTGATGTCAGCTGTCTCCTTTTCATACATCTTTGTGCACATGCCCAGTGTTTTTGTTTGCATTGTCTCGTGCGCATTAATAGGCAAAGGCCATCTAACCATGAGACATGAAATCAGGTCATCCATGAGCAGAATGGGGTTTGAGCATCACATGATGAATGAATGAACTCCTTATTTCATAGAATGTTCCAGTTGCTGAGGACTATAAATATCAGCTGGGGAAGATTGTATGTCCTGGCTGCCACATAGGATTTTCCACTGTCACAAAAAGCAAGATTCTATCACTCGTGATGCACAAGGGCTGAAGTGTGTGTGTGTGTGTGTGATGAGAACACAAGGCCTGTTCTGTGTGCTGCCTTCATCACTATACCAGGTCTTCAGAGGAAAACCCCAACAAGAGAGGAGAAGAGTGGAGAGGAGGAGAGGAGGAGAGTGATTGACAGTGCAGGCTGACGGGCTTGTGTAAAGCTAACCTTATGGGCCTGACTCCAGCAGAGCTGTTAGCTCACACACCGCCCCCTGTGGCTGCTGAATGGGTAAACTGACAAATTCCATGTCCTTCGGTTTCAGCACTGGCAAACTGCTGACCCAAATGCAATTAAACAACATCCACTAGCGTGTGTGTGTGTGTGTGTGTGTGTAACACACCAATGTACACCAGCATATGTACATTCATGTGATAGCCTATATGTGAAAAGAGAGTGATGAAGAGTGTGCAGGAAAGAAAAACAGAGACAGGAGCAGGGAGTGAGACTTACAAAGAGAGAGTGTGATTCAATCTGCTCACTAAGCCATGAAATGGTATTGGTGTCATTAGGGAGAGCAAAAATATATCTGTGCCAGCCTGCCCTACACTCTCCCCTTGTCTATGAAACTCCAAAAGCACAATCCTTGCAAAAAAAGCAACCAGTCCGGCCTCTTTGCACTCAGTGGTACAAAGCACCTTGTAGTGCTGCAGTTCCTGCAGCGCATCCTTTTTTTTTTTCCAGTCCCGGATCTTGTATAAGAAAAATCCAAAATTGCCATAAAAAATATTCTCAAACTTTTACTGTTAAAGCGTGCAGAAAACTGTGAAATAACACACACAGTACAAAAGAAAACCAAACAAAAAATCCTCAAGAGTTTTGAAACAACTCAAACTTTACAATGCAAAAAGATAAGAAACCAGCACGACCTCGCTCATTGAGTTTACACAGCCTCATATTGTAACAACTGAAGAAAAAGTAGCAAAAATACACAATGAAAACAGACACTTCAACAAAAATGATGTCAATTAACTGTCAATGAAACGACTCCACATGCCTTCATTAGATCACAGACAGACATGTTTTCTAGTTTTGAGCTTGAGCTGATATGAGTGCCTAGATTTCACTTCATTCAATTATAATTTGTTGATGGCATCTATTGATGGAATCCAAAATTAGACCACACACAAAAAAAAAACTTAAGAACGGTGCCAGTCAAGAGGTGGAATAAATCAGATAAGTGCACAGGATCTGAGAGACTTTGATGAGAGCCTATAGGGGTCTTGTGGTAGCTACATGAAAGGACAGCAGTGAATTGGAGTTTATGGGTATCCAGATCAAACCCTGTCCACGGGCACCATTAAACTAGGAGAGAGACAGTAAGGACAGTACAGACTTCTACATCATACACTCCTTCATGGCAGCTGGTTTTAGTGTTCAGGATGATCACTGTTAGGAGAAAAAGGAACCTTCACATGCAGTAAGAAAAATATTCACCTTTATCCAGCATGTACAGAATCATTACTGCCTGGAGAATAAAGGATTCAAGGACGCTACAGGAACACGGCATGCACATGCACCAGGTCCTCAGACACATGAACGGTCTGTGTAACCAGCGATGCAACCTATCCAAACAAATCTCTTTTTAAAGCTTTGCACTCTGAGTGAAATCTTTTGATGTGGATTTGTACAGAAACAACTAAATAACCTTAGAGACCTTCCTGCACGGGCAGAAGGGAGAGCGATGCACTCATTTATCTTGTTCTGTTGAGTGTTTGCTCACCACTGTGTGAGAGTATGAGTAGCAAAGAACACAAAACATCTGCTTGCTGTGAAAATGAAACAGCCTAATGGTACAGAGCACCAGTTTTCATTCGCTGAAGGGACAATCCACACAGGTATTATTTGGCACAGTGAGCGCAAAAACCAGCACTGAAAGGCTAATGTGCTTCACCGCAGCTTTTACAAAACACTCTTTTAGCGCTACAAAGCCCTCTACCAAAGTGTGTACATGTGTGTGTGTGTGTGTGTGTATATATATGTATATAAATATTTGCAAAGTTGGTCCTATCAGTTTATCTTTATGCATCCATGTGTGGGTAACATGTCAAAGTGTCAGATATAGCAGACAGATACAGAAACATAAAGCCTTGAAAGTGTAACTGTGCTCTGGTATGCCTCTTTTTATAGTATGTACAGACTGCAGGAAGATGAGACAGACAAATAGATAGGAAGGGAGGGAGGAAGACAGAAAAACACTCTGATACACACAACATATTACAAGTCGAGGGAGGGGCGTGCGACAAGTAGGGAGAGATAGGGGGGAAATGGTTGCAGAGCAGGAGGGAGAGATGGCGAGAGGTCATCCTTGGGTAATTTGTTTTGGTCCTCTCAGAGCGCAGACACACAGGGAGCAGGTAAACCAATTACAGTGTGACATGAATCACTAAGACCTACAGGCAGCCACGCAGCCGGCCAGCAAGCCAGCCAGAGCAGCCAAACGGTCGACTGTCTCTTCCCCTAAGTGCCGGTCAATCACAAGCCACAGCCCTCACCCCTCCCCTTCACTATGATTGCACATCTGGAGGGAACTGATGAGAGAAAAAACAAACATGATTTCCTACACGTGGGGAAAGATCCTCTGAAGCTCTGATGGCCCTTTGTTATCGTCAGTGAATCTGGATGAAAAAAACACACACTTCATCCAAGCAGTGTGGACTGACAGCAGTACAAAAACTGAACAAGCACTACACACAACAGAGTTTACGGAACATTCTGGGATCCTACATTCATTTAATTTGACAGTGTTTTGGTTTCTCTTTTCCATCTCATTTTCAAACCACAAACAATACCGATGATGATATGTCTCCTTTGAAGAGGCACAAGGTTGGATGTCAAATCCTAATGGATGTTAAAGCCAAGCCAAATACTCCAGGGGGAAGTATTTACACGACAAAGACTTAAGCAATTACTTTAATTTCCTTAATCGCCCGACGGCTGCCAAAACGATGTTGTGTCAGGGCTCAGTCATATCAACGCCACCGGCTATACAACAGAGAGGCAACTTAAATAAACAACCGTTCTCTATAGCAACACCCCAAATCCTGGAGATGATGCTAAACTGACAGGAACACGGTTAAACTCATGAGGAGGAGAGGGTCTGGGACTGGATTAGATATTGCCTTGGCACTTTTATTTGATATGTCCTTGTAGATTCAGAAGGGGTAAATATTTGATGAAGGGCGTTGGTGTTGTGCTTGCTGCTGCCAGGGGGCTGTTCAACAGGAGCCACTAATAAAGACAGCAGCAGGCATGTTGTCGATGACTACCGGGGTGCCGGCTGAGTAGCTGGAGAGCGAGTCTCCACGAGTTTCTCAAAGCACTCAGTCTACTGTCTACTGTGCATCAGTATGCATCTGTGCACACACACACACACACACACCAGTGGGGCTGCAGTGAGACACTGCTGGAAGAAATTTCCTAACGTGAAATCTACCATCCTGCTGCCCCTTGAAATTAATAAGGCGCTCTGAACTGCTCGATGAGAGCCACTAACTGCCCATTTGAACTGTCTGGCACCAGTGGAAAAGGAACTCCCCGCTTCCTCTCATGTACCCTCTCTTTTTTTTTCCCCTTTCTTCTATCCATCCACATCCGCTGCTCTCTTTCCTCGGCCTCCCCTTATTTTTCTTTCCTCCATCTCCATTGTCTTCCTTCGATCTCCACCCTCTTCATCTAAGTCCCCTCTCTTCTCTTCTCCACCCCTCCTGACTCCTTTTTCCCACCCATCCATCTCCTACTCTCACTCCCCCCCACCCACCTCCCACCCCCACCTCCATTCCTCTGGCCCTAAAACCAGCCCCTCGGCCGCCCGCTTGCGCTCACTCAGATGGCTGTTACCATGACAACCCTGTTCTTTCAGCTCTCGCAAAATAATGAAGACAATGTGTTTTCCATTTAGATGAGTTTTCTGGTGCAGCGGGGAGATATGGAGTGTCCATCTTGCCTCCTCTTTCACTGCGGAGGAAATGTAATAAAAAAAGGGTTTCTAACCTCTCTCTCCCTTACACTCATTCGTTCTGCCTCTCTCTCTCTCTTCACAGACCTGTGCAGGTTGGGTGGCATAGTGAGCACAGTCCTTAATATTACCACCGCAGATGAAGATCCAGCATTTCTTTGCATAAAGAAAAATGGTTATGGGACTTAACTGATTAAAAAACAGCAATAAAATCACAGTAGCCAACTTACCTGGTATAGATTACAGAGTCCCGCTCCCTGTTGTCAAACCCAAGCTGTGACAATGATAAACTGGGAACATTTCAAGTCTTATTTCAGGTTTTTTTTTCTTTTAGGACTTAGTGATGATATTTTCACAGCATAACGCTGCAGTGCGGGAATAAATGCCATGACAACTAAAATTGATGGAAAGAGCTTTCTTTTTTCCCCATTATTTCTCTCCCTTCTCTCATTGGTGTGGATTTATTAACTTGCACAGCACACAAGGGAAACTGCAAGCCAACCACTTGTTAAGACTGGAAAGTAATATTTGCACTGCTCTGAGAGGTAATTCAGTTGTTGGTGTTTTCACCAAGGGGTTTTACCGTAAACAAGCAAATCCTGTTTTTCCTCTTTTTATATTGACAGCTTTGAATGAGAAAGTAAAAAGTAGAGTTTGCACTACTTCGAAAAATCAGACTCTATGTCTAAGTAAGAGTTAAAGCATGGACGAAACCGAGATTATTAGTTGTGCTTAAAAATAACATGCATGTATATCTAAAAGTTGATCTACACTTTAGGACTTATGGTATATAAATATATAGTTTCTGTCTGAATAAAGCAGACACATAGAGAAAGAGAGAGAGGGGGGTGATGGGGTGATAAAATATGTGTATGTCTGTGTGTTTACAGTGGAAATAGTGAGTCTGGGACTTTTTCTTTGGGTCTCTTTTCCAGTGTTTATGGAGAGTGGTGAGGAACAACACTTCCTGAGAGGAAAGCCAGCTTTCCGAGTCCAAACCCTATTCCAAGCCACGCAGACGGGGAACGCTCTGTCTCCAATTTATGTTTTCCACCCAGTGCTGCGTAAACATGAGTACAGAAAAACTGGTGTGCAAGTGTAAGGAGGAGGGGGTGTCACACATAATCCACACGCACAAAACAAAAGCAGGCACAAGCAGACTAATCACAGACAAATGAGCCAAAACATCTCCAAATGCTGAGATGCTTCTGCACTCCTCGTGTTTACCAGCTCCAACAGGCTTTTCTCCTGTGATGAAGATGTTACTTGACATAATGGAAATCAACAAAATTCCACTGCCTTGACCTCTTCATACTCCTCGTTTTTAAGTTTTCTCTCCTTGACCTGTCAACGCAGGTGACAGAGAGCTGGGAGGATTAGCTCTCCTCTTTCTCTCTTTCTCTCTCCCTGCTAGCCGCCCTCTTCTCATGCTTAATTACATCCAGATCAGACTATTAATGAAGTCAGTCTGATTTTAACAACACCTACAGGGAGTGAAGGAAGGGAGTTTCCTCAACCAGGGAGCATATCAAATCAAATCACACTCCTGGCCTTGGCAGGTTTTGTGGCCAATTAAAATGACACACTAAAGCAAAGTAAGGCAAATGATTCTGTCGATCATTCGTTTTTGATTAAAAGAGCACTCCCAGTTTAACATGAGGGACACTTTGTACGCTGTCTGCAGTTGAAACCAAGGTTAGTGACATCACCTGGGATTTAGCAGACAGAGCGAGCCCGTCCACACCAGAAAAATGACAGAGGTGGTCATAACCCTAATGTGGTTGTGTAAATAACTGTAACTGTGTCTCTTTACAGTTTGTACTGTATATCTGCAGTCCTTAACCCTTTGTATCAACCCAACACATACATGACCCCTGTCATGTATGTGTTGCTGCAGCCTCTGAAGTCGTGCAAAGACCTGTTACTTTTTAATCAAGCCATTATTTGCTCAAACAAGGACACAAAATAATGAAAAGTGCTTCCGAACTTCAAAATAACCATTTAAAAAGATGTAAAGTGAATAATAGTAAAGATTCTCATCATTTGGAAGCTGGAACCAGTGACTTTTTTGTTTGATAAATCACTCAAAAGATGAATCAAAATTGTTGCTGATTAATGGTCCGTCTTTGGGAATGATTAATAGACTAAACATTTCGGCACTAAAGCTGATTTCAGCACTCTGCTGAATTCGAGAAGAAGATGTATCATCTGTCAGCTCTGTGCTGTTTGAAGTGCAGGGAGGTGGTGACGAGCGGCCATGTGTGCAGCTTGTATACATTCAACCAACCCAATCAGCAGCTACAGAAACCCTGTCACATCTCCTTCCTCTCTCACACTGTTTACTTGGTAAAAGTACCTTGATCCTCAAAGACTACACCGCCAGTGATGCACATACAAATGCATGAACAAATACAAAGTGGTGGTAGGGTGGGGGGCTGTACATATGTGCGTAATGATCGCAGCCTTTTGATGAGCAGGTTGCAAAATGCAACAGTGATGCAGTTGCTTCCCACATGCATCCATTTTTGATGCGGCACATGTGGCGGGAAGCAGCCTCCGTGCTGCAGGCGCTCTGATCTTCTCCACACACTCCTGTCAGAAAGCATGATGGCACGATGTGTGCTCTAACAGCCTCGTCTATTGTGCATGTTTACACACGTGTATATGTGTGCCACGAGCACTCCTGTAACACCACTGTCCATCACCACCTGCAGAGCGTAGCAGCATTAGAAGACACTCACAGCCCGCCCCACCCAAACACGCACAAATCCCAACAGATCAAAAACACTGCACTCCGTCAAATCCAGTGAAAAGCCTGTTTACTGACGATCTCTGCGAAGACAACAGGCTGCTGGAGTGAGAGTGGAGGAGAGAGAGGTGAGGGGCGATCATGGTTGATGCAGTGAAGCTATCAGTGACTGGCCCACTGCAGGCGCTTTTATTATCAGCTATTGTAAAGGAGCTAGGTGGGATAATTGGTCTCCTAAGTTCAATGTGCAACATGCATTTTTAATGAGCCTGCACCGTTGTTCATTTAATATATAGACAAGAAATAGCAGATAAAAGAGCAGTGCTGATGTTTATAGAGAAGGCCAAGCCGGGGGAATAATTATTGAGTTGTTTAATTATTGCACTGTTGTTAATGTTATTAGCAGTTAGCTGCATGATTACTGTCTTATAATACTAAACCCAATCATCTACAGAAACGGATAAAAACATGCTGCTGTGTGACCAGAGATCCCTTCATTCTGTCAATTCTCAACTATTTAAAGAAATGTATACATGTATATAGAATCTTTTGTATCTCCTGCAGGGTTGAGGAAATAGTTCTCTTGCCTAAATCAATGGTTTTAAAAAAGCAAAGTTTTTCTGAGGGTGCTTATAGCAGCTATTCAGGTCGCTAAATAATTATCAATTCTATCCAGATTTCCTGCCAGTGATGTAGCGTCAGGGAATTACACACACACACACACCCACACATGAGCATTAGCTAAGACTTCTGACCTGTCGAAGTACCTCCTAATGTTCTTACTGACCCCAAAGCAGCAAAATGAGAAGCCCATCGCATTACGGCAGTCTCAGTCGGGCATTAGAGGACCAAGCTGACCTAGAAGTTAAGAGGACGGTGGCACAGGGAGGGAGCTTCAGAGTTTAAGTGAATTAAGAAAACCAAGTCGTGTTTAACCCCGGCATGAGTCCATCTCTCCTTGTCGGAGGGCGCGCTGCCTGAGCTGCCACCTCGTAATAGCATTAAACACATCCCAAAGTGGTGTTTGGGAGGGAGTACGCTGCTTCCCAAAGGCTGCGAAAGGGTCGCTTACAGTAGAGGATTGCGCTTACACATGAAAATGCTTAGAAATGTCTGAAGAGGGGTGGCATGAAGAATAAGGAAAAGACAGGAGACAGGGACGAGAGGTGGCAGGTGGAGGGAGTTTGATTAATGACAGGTCTTTTTGCCTTTCTCTCACCCCTCCTCCCTCAAACAGCACTTCCTTCAGGAACCACACAGACCTCCCCCAGTATCCTGCTCTGAAGCACTCATTGAGATCTCCAGTCTAGGTCCATCCATCAACCCAGCTACCACCCTGGATGCATGAAGCAGCCAGCCACAACAGGGGACCCTACCTCTTCTCTGTAGTAACCCTGCCTGCGCAGTCCCCCACCTGCTCAATCTGTCTTCTTTCCAGGAGGGTCGCAACTAACAACTGAAACTTAACTTGCTAACAAAAAGTGCACAAAAGATTTGACAGATCTGAAGAGTCAATCACTCTTTAACAGACAATTTACTGCAGTGGTTCAGGATCTTTGTGAACAGAACATACAAAGTGTATTAGCAAAGCGTGAACTCCTAGCTTCTTCAACTGGCAGCTTTTAAAACCGGCAAAAACCCAAACATGTTGCAAGAAGACAATTGTTTTTAAATAAATATATTCACTGCAGCTTATCTCATTTACATCTAGACTAGAATACAATCTTAAAAGAATATCTATCTACACTATGAATCAAAACATTCCCTTGATTTTCTAAATGCAGGTGCTGATCTATTGTATGTCTGTCAGACTCCCTCTGACATGTTTTTTTATTTCTACCACGATTTGAGGAATTTCTCTGAACAAATGTCACATCCCTAAAGCTGCGAATATTGTACTATAATAAAAAATAAACAGCTTTCTGTCTCTATAATCGTGGCGCACAGGGCTTATGTCATGCATACATGTCAGTACACAGTTGTGTGTACACAGTCAGTGCGGTTAAACAGGGTATACAGACATCAGGTCATAGCCGTTCTCTTTGAAGCAAGTACAAAAGCTGCATAGCGGATGTGAGCTAGCCCGCACCACCACCACCACCACCACCACCACACACCCCCGCCCCTCCAGCCCAGCGCCCAATCCTCTCCTCTGACTGAGCAACAACACACACACACAAACAAGAGTCACAGAGAGCTGAACATAAGCATCTGGATCACACAAATGAATTCTACTTTCTGACGGCAGACAGACGGACCCGCTGGACGGCCGGCGCTAATCTGCCACCTCCCCCCTCCTCCTCCTCTCACCACCACCTATAATCCATGACAGGGAGACAGACAGTGAGAATGAAAGGGTTCAGAACAGTGAGGAAAAAGAGGAGAGACAGAGGGAGGAACACTTGCACAATGGCTGAAAACAGGCTCGAGCTCACAGGGTGCAACTGTGCCTGCAATAAAAATGGACTGCCCACTGGCTAAATAAACACTCGTTGGCCACTTGGCTAATGCTACTCAACAACACAATGGAAGACAGATGATGTTTCATTCACACTCCTGGCTGCCTTGTTTGATGTGCTGGCACAGCGGTGTATATAGTAGAAGAAACAATAAACTCTGCAGTCCAATGAAAGCCGCAGCTACGCAGGTCTCACTCAAGACTTGCAAAGTGACAGAAGACTTGGCGGCAAACACACTCCGAATGAGAAAACACACTGTGAGAGCCATATTTCTCCCAATTAAGTGTAACTGACTTGTAATTTAGCTCAATCTCCTGTGGGCCCCTCTATGACCCCCTGCCACAGTTGTAAAAAAAAAAAAAGGGGGGGGAGCAGACATAAAGATGAGGTACATGAGTGTGTGTGTCTTGTGGACTACAATATGTGCTTTGTATTCATTGCAGATAACAGGAGGGAAGAAAACAGCAGCCATTGATTTTGTGTGCTGGGCAGGCATTTCTCCATTCCAGAGACTGGTCGATACATACAGGGAGCACTGGAGTGGTTATACACCACTCTGGACGCTGCACACACACACCCAGTGAGTGGACACAAGGCACATCAGGTAATCACAGCTATCTTGTTACCTGCCAACACATTCACAAACAGATACATGCATGAAGGTAAATACCACCACTTGGCAAACACAGGCACAATGTTTTCAATAGAGTGATTTCTTTGAGTGTGGAGGAAGAAGCTGAGGGCATGTTTCAGCATTAAATCCTTTATCAAGTATCAAACATTGATTTCCACGAGCAACAGCGCCAGGGGCAATAAAGATCTCCCTCATCAACCAAAGCAGCAATGGCCACACACACACACACAGACACACACACAGACAGCAGGCACTAAATGAACTTTATGTTGAATAGTAATAGCTACCATCTGAATAAGGAGAACATTAGCAAAGCTATTCTTTGTTATTGGCCTGGTGTGCAGCCAGAGGGGAACACCGGTCAGCTTTGATCAAGGATGCACAACCTCGACCGCACAACTGGCCATTAAAAGGGGCACAGTGACAAATGTGACAATTCAACTCATGTTAATGTTTAATGAGACAAAAAGATAACACAACTTTTATTAGAACAGCTCCAGCTTAGTTGGCCCAGAGTGTTCCTGCACAAGATGCACCTCAGGCTGGAATGAAAAGTTTAACAGACACCTTTGCCTAAGGAGTAGCAGGTGATAATGATAAGGTGTTTATTTGTAATGCTGAGGTCAATGCAAGAGCTCAGAATCACAGAATAACAACACAATATTTACATACTGTACAAGCAGAGAAAGAAGTTGGACATAAAACTGTTTACTATTATTACTACTATCTCGTCAACTGTGTGCATGCGCCACTGACAAAATGGCGATCCATGTGTGTGTTCATACAAGGGAAGTCCTCATCTCATGCACTGTTACATAATAAAACTGCACTTTACCAACACACTGTATCGCAGTGTTTACACAATGTGCAGTATTTTAATGTAAAAGCATCAACCTGAGAAAGTAACAACCTGACTCAAACTGCACCAAGCACAGGAGGTCATTCTCCAACCCGCTCGCCTCCATGAAATTAAACTGATGTGACATTTTAAGCTGTTAGCAAAGAGCCAGTCATAGACGGGAGGGGGGGGGGGGGGGGGTTGGGGAGGTTAGACAGAAGAGGCACACACAGAGGAACGCAGAAACATATGCATGTAAAAGATACACAGCACGGGGAAGCAAAATGGAAAAACAGACTCAGGAAATTGGCCAGTTCCTGTATGAGAGAGAGGTAAAGAAGGAAAGAGGAGAAGGGCTCGAACAGAAGAAAGACAGACAGCGCGCCTGATGTTACTTAAGTGTCATTCTGCTTTTGTTTTTCCAACACACCAACATATGAGAGTGTCAAGAGTTTCCAGTAATTATTAAAGCCTCTGAGTCCTCTAAAGGGGAACAGTCACTTTATAGAGAGGTTTTATGAACACTGGCAGGAAGCAGTGGCATATACATGATGTGCAAGTGACTTTTTATACATCGTTTATGGGATAACAAGAAAAAAATGAATTCTGCTGAGTCTGCAAAGGGTTGGTTGTAGCTGAGACAGATAAATAACTAAGAAAGAAATAATCAGGAAAGTCACTTTGCAAAATTGTGCAGTAAATGGTTACCAATTGTTATTGATATAACAAAATCTTTCTCAATTTACTGTGTTCAGCATTTATTAAGGTGTAAAGTTATAGAAATATACTCATGTCAAATCCTTTCTTTAAATAAAAGTAGCAATGTAAATACACAATAACGTGATGCAGACATTTTTTAATCAATAATATAAAAAATATAAAATTGAATGTATAAAAAGATTCATTCAGCTTCACATCTTATGTATTTCCGAGTCCTTTCACCACCATCACTCGACTGAGCACACTTTAACCTCTGAGGCACGTGGAGCCGGACAGATGACCCCGAGTGAAACCTAAGCTGCAGGGTTTCCTCTCTAACATGAAACCAGATGGACACCTGACCCTCACTGATGCATGTGGACTTGAACACACACACCTGTTTATAGCATGGGATACAAACAAGGCAACATGTGCAAGGCAACGACACTCAAGTTAGTGTATCCCTCAACACGCGAGCAGTTCTCACTGCGATACCGTTTATGGTATCTGCTGCAGTGAGTGTGTGTGTGTGTGTGGAAAGAACAACAAAAGACACACACACAGTAAGGGTGCACTGCTGCTCATGTTTCTCCAGCAGTAAAGTCTGTTGAAAGAAAGTGGAGAAAAGACAGGGAGGATTTTCAGCTTGGTGCATTAAAAATAAATAGATTCTAATGTGCTTTACTAAGCCCCTGTTCATCTTTAAGTGGCTTTGTGTGAAACATAATCAACATAAACTGTGAGGCAGCTGTAAAAAAAAAAGTTCAAGTACCAACAGACCTTGCTCAGGTTGTCAGTGATGATTATTTAACTAAACTGTAATAATTTTATCCAGTAAGATTTGAATGAGAGCTTATTCTCATTAGAAAAAGCAGCAGCATTGATTTAAAGTGAAGATAACGCCTACATAAATACATAAACGTTGTATGTGATGCTGTATTTTTCAGTCTAGTGAGTTTTTACATGAACAGGGAGGTGGATGTGATGGAAATAAATGCACATGTTCAATGATAACAGTGTGAGTCATTGAAGAGGTCTGTGGCACATTAGGCTTCAACTACACAGACAGAAGGATCATTGTTGTGTTTTTATGGAATTTGATCAATCCTGAAACAGAAAAGGATGAGGACAAATGAAGGATGGACACTCTGGATGAAGGCTTCTCTATAACACTGGAGCACTAAAAGTACACATCATTCATTACATGAAAGAAGAAACCTTTCTCTTGTACAAATGGTAAACCTGTGTGAGTAGGTGTACGTCAGCAGGTCCTCTTCCTTTTTACTGTTCATTAAGAGGAGCCACTTTGCTGCTGGCTAAATGGAGAAGCATCAGCTAATCCTTTACTTATGTGAACTGCGTCAACGCTGCTGCAGGTCTCCACCTTCCACTCCATTCTCTGATTTGTCTATGTGCCTCCTCATCCTCTAATTTCTCCTCACTTTAACCATTCCCACCTTGCAGCTCCCATTCAAGGCTCGCACACCCCAGTCCTGCCACCTCAAGATTACGCTTGAAATCCATCCTATCTCCTTTTCTTTCCTCTGGACACAACAGAAATAGCACAGGGAGTAATAAGACAGAGCAGCAGGGGTGGGCTGACCATAGTGAAGTTATTAAGAATCACACACAAACACACACACACGGTGCACCACAGGGCTGCTGAGGTGAGGCCCCCAGGGGTCAGGGGGCCATTTTTTGTTTGCGTGTCTGTGTGGAGCAGGCATTTTATGTGTTAATGCCGGGAGGGGTGAAGGATGACGCCACACACCTTTAACTGGCACTCACAACTGAAGCTGCCACATTCAGTGCTGTCAGACAGAAAACATACCTTTGAACTGAAATACATGAATTATTCTCAGGATGAACTGATCAAAATTCTGTAGGTAATCCTAAAAAAGCAAATTTCAGTGTTGAAACTTCAGCTTATTTTAAGTGGGTTAGTAACACCTTCAGGCTGAGTGAGACATGTTTCATTGCAGGTTTTACAGACTGTCAGCCAATGAAGCTGGTTAAGGAAAGAAACTCCCACATCAGGGAGGAGAGGGAGGAGAGATGAGGAGAGGAGCGGATGTAACTAGCACTATCTTTACAGCACTGAGGATAAAGGATCTTTAGACAGGATTTGGCCTGACCACTCCATAGCTGGGAGCTGATACTGCAGTGCACGATCAGTCAGTGGTGGATCATTTTTCATCTCCAAATCTGCTTTGGCATGGTCAGAAGTGCCAATGTGAGTGAGTGTGTGTGTGTGCGTTGTGTGTGCATAGCAGAGAAGGGGGTATATGGAGGCAGTGGTGGTGGTGGGGGGGGGGGGGGGGGGGGGGGGGCATGGCACATAATCAAAACACACACTCTGACAGGGAGGGGCTGCCAGCCAGGGTGCATTGTGGTCCTTCTCTCCTATGTGTGTGTGTGTTTTGTTTTTTTTATATTGGTGCTACTCCGACAACACAGAGCTGGGTCTTCCCTCACTGCTCAGCTGAGCAATCAGGTCACCTCATCTTGACAGACACAAACATGCGCACACAAAGACGTAAACACACAGCGACATACACACACACACATGCGTAGACAGACACACAGTACATGCAGCCTGCAGCTGTTGCCAATGATGTCAGTCCTGATTTGGCCAAACTAGCCTTTTGTTTCACAGCATGCACACAGAGCAGAGGAGGAGGAGGCTTTATTTGGCAGGGAGTTTTTCTGTCTCTGAGATTGTTTGGATTAAGGATTAGCTACTGGTTGCTTTTTTGTGGCTGAACGATGAAGAAAAAAGTTACTATATAACTCAATTATTTAAATAACTGATAATAACATTGACAAAAATTATTTTTTAACCTTTGCAGTATAGAGGACATGGTAGTCTGCTGAGATCCGAGTCTGCTGGGTGTTATTGTGGGACTTGTTATTGTGGGTGTGGGTCCACATTATTTCTGATCCAAATTAGTGTGTTAAAAAGACAAGTTGCACAAAGGACCAACACCTGTGAGGTAAAAGTGAATGATGGTATAATGGCATTAGTTCTTCAGTTGGAACAGTTGACACAGTTTAAAAAAAGTCAAATAAATAAATAAGCTATAGCATATTCTAAACATAGTGTCCACTTAAAAGTGTTTAATGGCCTTCGATGGTTACAGATCCATCAGTGAGCAACAAACAAACAACTACCACATCCAGATATTTTAAGATTTAAAACAGTGTGCTGGAGCAAAACTAACGTAGCACACTCATTTGAGACCAACTTCTATGCACAAAACTGTCAACAGACAAATATAAAAAGCTACCAGCTCTCCATAACTGCCAGCCTCCTCAGCAGGTTACTGACACCTCACTTTAATGGGTAGTTTCAAAACTTGTAAAAGTACAAACTGATAGTACAACACAAAGTTGGAGACCGTGGCTCTAGTCAAACACCCCCTACCCTCTTATCCAACACACAGACGCACACACTCTCCGCCTCCAACCCCCTGATGTCTGTTGGCAGAACTGTCTGAGGAGCTTAATTGGTACTTTCTTATTTTTTGTCTCTTTCTCTCTTTCTCACTTTCTCTCTCTCTGTCCCTCTAACTCTGTCACTCTCTCATTCAGCTGTGTGTGCGTGTGCACATGTGTATATGTCTATGGAGAGCAAGCATGAGTGCCTGTGTGTTTTCATGGCAGGAGGATAAGAGCGTGGGTGCCACTAAATGAAACAGAGGCTGAAGCAACTGCACACTCTGTGGCAATGTGATAGGGCGAGCCAACTCGGTTAACCAAATCTTGGAATGAGCTACTGAATTAGGCGCACGCCACACAAACACACACAAAGTACGCACAAACACGTAGATGCACACACAAACAAAGTTGTCCCGGCGCCCAGGCAGCTTTTCTGCTGCCAGTAATGAGGAGGTTTGGAGATGTGCATTTGTTTGTGCAGATCTAAAACACACACTTTAATGGAGAACTCGATGGCTTTTGCACTCTGCCAATCACAAACCAGTTTTAGTCAACGGATACAGCGTTCTGTTTACTTTCTCATTTGTGTACAGTAGCTTTTATTGCTGTCTGCACACTCTATGACACACACAGAGCTACATATCACACCTGCTGACACGAGATGCAAACATAGCATGAGACACTTCTTTTACTAAGCTATTATGCTGTCAGTGACATTTTCGAAAATAATCCTACTTCTCCTGACATTTCATGCAGTGGCTGCTTACAGTACACACTGCTGTACAAGCAGCCTGCCTCTTGATCGGAGATGTGTTTCGTGAAAGCCCAGCAGCCAGGGCTGCTTGTCGGAGCAATGATTTGATTAGGTTTGCACTGATTACGGTCTTGTTGGTTACAATATACAGTTCTATCAGGGAGAGCAGGAGGGGTGGGGTGTGATTGAGAGCGGGCATGTCAGTTTGTCAAGCAATGCTACAGTATACCGAGGTATGTGAGTGTGTGTGCAGCTGAGATGGGGACACAGACACACACACAAAATAAATCAGCTGATATCAAACAGTGCCAGTGAGGATATTAATACAAATCTTTTAGCAGCTATCAGCACTCAGGAGGGCGATACAATACTGTACTAGCTTCTTTGAATTAGATCATGGCGGAAAGAAAAGGAGCAACACATCTGAACAGCTCCCATTTCACAAACAACACTATCACAGACAAACACTTTTTTCTTTAAAGGCAAGTTCCCTTTCCTTGGCATTGTGCATTGTGAGTACTGCAGACTTGAAGCACAGCAGCTCAACCGTGGTGTGTAATATTGGCTGAGAACAAATAATCTGAAAAGCCTCAAATGCCCTTTGTAAGCTTTATGAAATATTAACCAAATTAATCTACAGTGCCCCCCCCAACCCACCCAGCTCTACCCCACCCCGCCGGAGAACATACTGTACTGCCACTGATTCCCTGTAAACCAACAATCATTCCTGAGATTAATTCCAAGAAATGCAGCGACATATTTGAGCTCAGAAGCCAGGGACAAGGTGTAATTATTCCCCTCCATATATTACATTTTCTATTAATTAGGCCAGTAAACAGTGCTGTGATTGTTTAAGTGACAGCCACAGAGCCACAGGGATCTCTCAACACAGCTTTATTCCTAACAGCCCGAGCACTGGGTAAAACATGCTATTATAACATTACAGGGCTTAGCAGTGCAGCACTCCATCACAGGTTGGCTTCATGTTGGACCCTGTGAAGATATTTTTAAAGACCGATATGATACCCTGTTTAGTGAAGCAATTTCTGGAGGCCTTAAGGCAGAACAAAAGGGCAGAGGTTACTGGAAGCAGAAACAGTTTCACTCCGACCATGTGACCAGAAACAAAGACGGCCACAAAATAAAAATCATTTGAAGGGATTTTATAGATTGCAGATTTAATGTCCGTCTGATGGAGGAAAAAAAAGAGAGAGAGATCAGAATTAATCCTCTTAACTGTTTGTTTGGTAATCTGATTTAGTCTGATTTTTAGGCTGCTATCTCCGGTTGTGGTTACTGATGCTGTCTCTGGATTGACCACAGCCATTTTCACCTTCAGCACCCCTCCTTCCTGTCCCCCCTCCAGTATATGAGGGCTTGAAATATAAACAAAATATTGGTGTATGTAAATCCCCAGCGCAGTTCACCAAATCCTGCCATGTGTCTGCTTATGAACTGATTCCGACACTGACATCGCTCAAGAGAGAGGCACACTACGGCTGTCCCTGCTCCAAATAAATGACCTACTTTGCACATTAACACACATTTACATGCAGGCAAGATCCAGGGCAGCTTCATAGTCTCTGTTTCCAGCACACACTTCTCGCTTTAAGTGCAATGTGGCTCCTGTTCAATTCTTAGAAATCGCAGCCCTTTTCTCTAATTCTCCTTCCCTGTTTGAGGGGGGATCACTCAGACAGCAATGCTGAACAGACAGGTTAAAACAGATTTCCTTTCAACCTAACGAAAACGTGTGCATAATGCAAACCAGGTCTGCGAGCAGAATAACACGTTTGTCGTGCAAGCGTGCTAAAGGAAGGTGAAGCTGGCACAGAGGCCCACCTAAGGTGCTCCCAGCTCAGGCTGAGCTATTTCCAGACCACCAGCCCCTCCCGCCCCCTGCACCATCCACCTCCACCTCTGGTGGGGAAACCACACCACTGCACAGGCCCCAGTCACAGACATGACTCAAGAATGGATCCATTATTCACACAGGCACAGGCACACTGGGGACTGGCACACAACGGCGGGATGTGGTGGTGGGACACGAATACTCACTTTGACTTAACTTCACTCAGAACTGCTCAAGCAGGCAAAATACATAATGAGATTTAAGTATTTTTAACAAAGCAGCAAGCTCAGCTTTCAGTGGAGTTAAACAATGTCATATAAATTTCCACTGAGGTTTGAGAGAAACTAACAGAACAGGTTTACCACTGTGTCCGTTTGCACGCATGTGAACACTGTGAGCAGCGTTGTGACTGTGGACACACATTTCAAAGCAACACAATAGCAGCAAAAGTGAACACAGCTTTGGACACATGAGTCATATCAAGTCAAGTTTTTGAGAATGCTTGACAGCACAGCACAACTCCACACAAGTCGACAAGGATGAATATGTAAGTGCTCTCTCTCTCTCTGTCTCTCTCTGTCCCGAAAACACACACACAGGCCAGATTGTGTACGAGTTTGCTCACGGACCATGATAAGAAAATGTGGTAAATGCGTAATCTGATATGCATGACTTGAGGTTTCTCTCTGCCTTTCTTTTCCTCTTGGAAATCACAGGTTGCATCCATAATTTACACCAGCCTCCGTCTGTTTCTCTCTTTTCCACTCTGCTCCCTCCCTCTCTCTCTCTCCCTCCATCTCTCCTTCTCTCTCCTGGCAATCTGGCTTTTGCAGCTTTGCTCATTAGCATATTGCAGAATGTGCAGATGCCACCAAGAATTATTCACCTTCCAGTGCTTTGATGCCGTTTTTCACATGTATACAAACTATACTGTCGACATTTTGCACAGCCTTACCAACAAAGGCAGAGGTCTCCCTTTTCTTAAATGTATCGGGGCCATGAGATGACATCCTTCAGTCTGATGTATCCTCACATCCACATTCACCTCAATTACACCATCCCTCACAGTGGTCAAAGGTTTTCACCACTGTGATGACGACTGATGGGGTGTTTCATCTCTGCCACGGTTTAAATGAACACTTAATATTCATGCAGTCCAACAGATAACTGAATATTCACGCTGTTCAAAGGCTAATTGAACACAGCATTCATGCATGTGTTGTATTAGATGTATCCTCCTCCTGCAGGTTATGCAGCAGACAGCAAATGACTGGAGGATTGGGGGGTGGTGGATTGATATGGGTATTGATAGCAGCAGATCAATGGCCATACATGACAACCTACCATTGCTATAACACTGCTGTTCAGGTTTCAGACCCTGGGGACAGCTTTGAGCCAGAGAGGTATCAGCACATGCAAGTATGTGTTCTAGCAAACATACTTCGACTACATCAGAGGGACAACAGTGATGTAGTGAATGACCTGGCACCACAATGTATATATGTGGTTCAATATTTCTCTGAAACATCTGGATTATAGAAATATCTGTTTCTATATTTCAGCAAAATACCTTCTCCTCAGGTGATTTTAACACCCCCATATTTAACCTCACATGTTATAAAATGTCTGGTTTTAACCCTGTTCCAGTGTCTGATGCTTTAAATGCAAATGAGCTGCCCTTGACCACGCCCCTTTCAGGAAGAGAACTGATCCTGTCTCTTATATTTCTCTTTCAAAGCTGAAAGCTCTTGAGTTCATGTCTTAATTGTTGAACATATTTGTTTTTTAATTCATTCTTGACAGCACATTCCTCTGCCTCCACATGTACCATATACCAGTGCATTCCTTTCTAGGACAAAAACACCTGTGTGTGTTTTTGTTGGTTGTTAAGACACAACAAAGAGGAAAAATCCCAAACTGCAGCCATTTTACATGGTTTGTAAAACCACACTGAGGCGTGTCAGTGTTGCCGTAAACGCAGTTTGCATGAAGACATAAAGTAGGGTCCTTACCAGTGTGGATGAGGAACGTTCCTGCGCTTCGTATTAGGCAAAATCTGTGTCCTAATCCTCATCAATCACAGAGCGAGCCTAAAATCAAAGAAAACACAACACAAGGCACGTCAGGGAGTGTGAAAAGACACAATGTGCTTTTTAGTGATACGAAAACAGGACTTAGGTGGCATCATTTATCGAGATGTAATAAAGCACCCTGTTGTGTGTGTGACAAATTGAATGAGCATAACAAGGACTGACAGAGCTGGAGAGAATATGCATCTCTAATCCCTGCTAAATATGAAACATAAAATACTTAAAAGACAAATACAAGTTGATTTCTTGTCTTCCTTGTGAGTGTTTTGTGCCCATCTAGTTGCAGAAGCAGCTGTCTTTGAACTCTCCAGGCTCTAATCATGGAGGAATTTTGTTTTTTTTCTTCCTCTCTCTCTCTCTGCTTCTGGCTCTTCCTCCTAACTAAAATGTGCAGATCTCCTAATGGGACAACCACTTGCTGACTATTAATGCAATAGCCTACTTTACTGGACTGCGTCGTAAGCTCACTTATTTCAGTGTTTGAAACTCCCACATCATTTCATTAATATTCTCCTCCACGGCTTCCAAAAACCCATCTGCCTTACTTCATTTTTTTTTTCCACATGTGTACTTGTACAGTAGGCGTAAAGAATAGACTTGAGCTATCTTCACAGGCTACAGATTGCCCCACATTTAATTACTGTTAACACCAGCGCTAGCAAGCTAAATACGCCTCCATGATTTATTCATTTTCCCCATATTTGAGTCAAATTAAATTAGTCATATGGGTTTAATTAACTAAATATGATCTGATATTGTAATTTCACACTTGGATATGGGATACAGAGAAGGGTACTCGAGTACAAAGGAAGCATGGTAAACCAGTGCTCATTAGAGGCTCTTGTGTATAGTCATGTTAGCATTACCAAATGCGGCGTTAGCCAAGTGACTGCTCCTAATCAAGGTTTACAAACAGGAAGGCTACCTTTACCCTGAAGAACAGGATCACTCTGCACACACTATTATCCACTGTTACAATTAGTCATCGAACCATTGCTAATGCAAGCAACACCCCTCAAATTGTCTGCTGATTATTGCCACTAACAGCCACATAGCTGAAAGCATATCCATCTGATCACATAAGTTTATGTGCTGGGATTTTACTTTGCTGACTGGAAACAGATACAGAATCAAGCCCTGCCGTGTCCCATGTTTCTGTTCAGCCAGCCTGACGGGTTACAATGGTCCTCTCTGTCCTCTGTGTTCTCTTAGTGAAATCTACTGAAAGCTGCGGGGCCACTCCAACCATAACCTGCAGCAGCTGGTGGAGAACCTCTTTATTTTCTACTCTCCTTAGCTCACTCCAAAGCTGCAGAAGACTTCTTAAAATCAACTCATGAAGAGATGGCTGAACAGCGTCCCCGTAGAGTCCACTCACAGGGGACTGACTGGAGAGGCAGCTGAGAGACATTAAACACTGCTGTAACATTGCAACATCTTGGTCATGTTGGTGCTGGTCAAGTAGAAAGAAAAAAAATCCTTAATCCAGTGACACTTTTATTCTCAGCTCAACTATTCTGGGTGAAATTAAATAACCCATTCTGCTCTAAAAAAAACGTATTTTCTGTAATTTTGCTGAACTTTAAGAGCTCTTTGTTAGTCATTGTCCCTAATGGGTAAAAAGGTTTACAAACTCGCTTCTTCACCCTTTTATCCAAATGCTTGGAAAATATCACAAACACAGAATTTATAATGTTTTGTATGAAAACATTTGTAAACACTTGTGTCAGGGAAGGTCATCCTTTGCATCAATGATGCTCGCAGGCTGAAATGAATTCACCACAGGACCTGCTGTGGGGTTTTTATTATTCAACTGCACCTGGTAATTTTGTATCCCTGTGTGTCTTTTGACTGAGTAGTTCTAAAGCACAATTTCTAATGCTGCTATTTCCCCATTCATACAAAGGCTCCATCATGTGCTAAATGAGCTGCAGTGAGTGATACAAAAAAAAAAAAAAAAAAACTGAAAAAGCCATGCAGTAATTTACTGATGCCCTATAATGAAACACGAGGCTGCTGTGGCAGGTTTTCCTCACACTCACCAACAGGAAATATGGCTGCTGAGAGCAACGGCGGCTTGTGAAACCCTGTCACACTGCCTAACGACACAGGCAGAAACATCAGAGCAAAAACAAATGGAGGCATTGATTCACTAGTTGTTTATTTACAGCCCTCTCCGGAGAAGAAATAAATTCCCCTGTTGAGGCTTTGTTTCCCCATCACACGACACAACGGGATGCATGAGAAGAGGGGTGAGCGGGCCACACACACACACACTCAAAGAAACACACATACAAATACAAACACGCACACAAACATCTTACATCTGGATTAATCTCCAATGGGCGTCATCACAGATGCCATTAAACGTAGCAGAAGGCAAGAATCATGCAGGAAAGAAGCTGCCATCTGAATAATTTATTCGGAGGCTCATCTTGTCTCACACCGGGGGGATTTCTGCTTTCAATTTACACTGTTTTCCTCCCCATATTCAAATCAGGGAGCAGATTTGTTGTGATTGGCACACGGAAGGTCAACGTTAGCAAACTAGCGTCAACGCTGTCCTCAGTGGCTTGGTATGCTGGTCTATTAGCACACTAGGAGTGTGTGTGTGTGGCTGTCTTTGTTTACCTCAGTGTGTGCTGGGTGACGCTGGAGAATAGGTCTGTGGAGCACAGAGACATCAGTGTGTCTGAGCTTATTAGGCTGCTTTCCAAGGACACAGGAGGATCTAGACATTACACTGGCTGGGGAAAAAACACTATTGCTAATCATAGCAGGGAGATGTTAGGACTGCAGACACTGAGTGAATGGGTATGGGAGGAGGAGACAAAAAGGACAAGAGAGAGATAGAGAGAGAGAGAGCAAGAGACAGGAGAGATGCTGGAGGAGTCAAGGATAAGAGAGGGAGGGAGGAAATGAAGAAGAGGTTAGAGCTAGAAGGGAGAACGCAGGATGAAGTCATGGTTAGCATACACGTCCTCTGTCTGTGTGTCACACTGGGACTGAGAAAAGGATGAAGAACAGTTCACTAAGTCACAGGTCAACTGTGACAGGATGGGCTGTCATTAGCCAAAGGCACACAGAGCCGCTGACAAGCAAGAGAGGGGGGAAAAAAATCCAGTGACAAACTGTATTTTCAAGTCTCCTGTTTGAAATTTGAAGGCAGAACAAAGGCTGTGTTTTGTTGTTTTGTGCTGTTGTTGTATGACTCCTTGGGGAACAGATCAGTCTATTCCGCTACACGCTCGATGTAGGTGGCGTACATGTAACAACAGAGACAGAAAACATATTTGAGATGGTGTTTGTCTGAAGACTCTTGTTCTCTTAGAGAGGAGCTTTCTCTGAAATGTAATTCAAACCTTAAAAATGGGTTACGAGGTTGCACGGGCAAAACTGTGCTTACTAAGCAAATTGCCCCTTGTGATTTCCAATAGTAAATTGGTATGTGCTAGCTAGCACTGATGACAGGACTTGGCTGTTTCTGCCGTTACAGGCATGAATGGCCCTGTAGTAGCCAGGCACAGTGCAGTGGTTCAACAAGGCCTCTTTAACCAGCTGAATGACAGGCAAGCAGACGGGCCGTGAGCCAGCCACAGACATTCAGCTCTGGCTGCTGTAATGATGCCAATTCAGCTAGACCAGAGAGGCCACATGATGCAGGCCAGAAAGACACTGGGAGAGAGGTGAGCTGAAATTTGTGAGCGCTTCTACAGTTAGGTCACCAGTTTCTTCTCTTTCCATGTAGTCCAACCACATTTGGCTCCGTTTTTTTTTTTTTTTTTTTGCCATTGTCTTTGTATGATTATTCTTTAAACAGCCGTGTTGTCTCTTTATTACCATGGGGAGTCTATGAATGTGCGGCTGGTCGCCTTGTTAAACTTAAATATCACTGCCTCAAGCATTGCGTCAGCAGCTCTTTGCACTCTGCACCTTGTGGAAATCTCCATGCAAGCTGAGGGGAAACTCAGCACCAGTATGACACAGCATGCAGGAATGCACCAGCGGATGTGGCTCGCTCCTTCTCTTTCTCTTTCACAGTCAGCCTTCGTCTTCTTCCCCTCCTCTTCCCCCACACTGCCTCCCCCTCTCTTGCTGTGGGCAGGTCCATATGCACCCAGTAATTATCAAGGTTATTTTCTCCAGAGGACCAAATCCCTGTTTATGGGCATGAGCGTGTGTCACAGCACCGTGGCTGTCAACCCACAGGACGCTGACTCTGTAGACAACCCCAGAGAAAATCTCTGCTTCACACACACTGCGGTTGCCAAACTCTGCAGTTGCTTTGCTTTTGCTCCCGTTTGAAAAACATAGCAGTCCCAATTTTCAGTAGCTGTGTCATGACCTCAAGTGAGACAGCAAAAACTTGGACTTCAGTATTTAAAAAAAACAAAAACAAACAAACAAACCTGGGAATGCATGCTATCAACTCAGCATAAAGGTAACACCATGCAATGTATTTGATCCATCAGGACTATAGAAATAAAGGCTTAGACTGTGTTATGTATGTTTCTACTATTATGAGTTCAACTCAGTCCCGCACCAAAGCCAGACACCCAGGAGAATTGTGACCTGGGCCACAGTACACACTTCCTTTTGGCAGTGGCTACAGAGGAAGTGAAGGCTGTGAAAGGCTAGTGGTTAACAGGCACTTGTAAAAACCACTAACCAATCCAACAAGCTAGGTATTATACCAGTTAATTAGAGGCAAACAGGAGGCGACTTTGTTTTCTGAATGGGATACAGAGTAGGCTTGTTCTCCTGTTACAGTAGGCTCGTCAGCAAACAAGAGCCTGGCGCAAACCTGAATTGCAAGCTCAAAAGCAAATTTGCAAGTAACAAACTGTTTGCCGGGGTCAGAAGTGCACACACACACACACACACACACTTTAATTGGCTTCTCCTTTCACAAAAGCTGCTTCCTCTCTGTTTCATCGCGCAGGCTGGGCTTTGTTGGTGTGCGGAAATGCCTCCAAAGGGAATGAAAATACTGGCAAGTCCCTGCAACTCTTTCTGGAGAGAGAGAGACAGAGACAGAGACACAAAGAGAGAGAGAGAGAAGCTGGAGGAAAGAGAGGGGTCCCGCAGCTGCAAGATCGCTCACACACGCAACCACACACACACACACGCCAAGTACCCATGTAGGCTGCGGGCTCCGGTTACACACATAGATAACCGTGTTAACCTAAAGAACATAAACACTGGTGTGTGGTTACAGGGCTGTCAGGGCACCAGGGAGGAGTGACACTACAGTACAGTATGGAATCTTAAGTTAGACTAATGTTGTCATGGCCGCCACAAAATTACAGCTAACGTCATCACTGTGAAAGCTCACACCGCTGCTAAAGTCAGTCTGGGAATTACACTGGAGAGCAAAGTGATACCCGCCTCCTAGCTTGATTAAATCATGCAATTGTGGTTGCATCATTACGAAACAGTCATTGAAAGGTTGGGAGAAGTTAAGATATGGAAGATAGGTTTAAATCACCAAACTTCATGGCTCAGAAAAAACACGGGCTGACAGCAGAAGAACCTGCCGACAGAGGAACCACTGTGCAGACCAATACCTCAATAATGCTGCTAAAATATGTTTCAATATTCCATTACCTCACTCTGTGGCGATCCTGATTGGTGAAAAACACATGTTTGCAATCAGATGACAGCGATCCAACAACAGATGATTGCAATCAGTCACAGGTCAGCACAAAATACAGCATGTTAGTAAAAAGAAATCAAAATACAGGCACTATAACCCTCCATGTTCTTCATGATAACTCCATCAGTGTGTAAAGCGACAGCAGCCATAGCATTAATCAGCATACTATAACAGGTCAAAGCTTTTAACAAATAGCTGTCAGAGGTATCTGTAGGGCCACCCTGTGAATAATTCTCAAACATGAAAGCTCTTCAACGTTCGCTGAAACAGACCAGCCAGGTTAATTTTTTTGGAAGTATTTCGGGCGAGCGGTGAGGGGCGATTTTCTGCTTCACACTGTCTCACTGTGCCACCCACACTCACATTCTGTTGACCCAGGAAGTTTAAAACAGTATGCTATTTTTATTTAATATTTCATGTAAATTGTACCTCCTACACAAAACTGACAGACTCAGCTGCCTACCTCTACGTCTTTTCATTACAGCTGCTACAAGGCTTTCCAAGATAATACTAGTCCCCTGCAATCAGCCAACACTATGTTGAAGGCACATTCTTTTACTTAAAACACTGGATCTTAAAGGCAAAGGTTCAGCTCATTAAGACTGTCTAAATACATCTCTGCTGAAAGCAGCTTGACGTGGGCGTTTTACTAAAACCATTCAATACAAGATGCTACATTCACACGTCACTGTGGTGAAAAATGACGTTTCTCACCTCGTTGTTACAAGACATATGTTAAAAAAATGACTAAAGGAGGATAATACACTGTAAATAAAAACATAAAACCTGAAATCAATCATGTAAAAATAGTAGCAGTGCAAAAAGCAGCCATATATAAAACAGTAAACAGTCTAAGCAGACATGACAGTAGTATAATAACACTTCCATACAGTATAATCTCTGCCTTATGTTGGGATTATACTCCCCAGCAGATGTAAATACAAGACAGATAGGGATGAGTGTCTGATTTTGGTGGACTGGTGATGGGGACACCACAACGTGGAGGATGCACAGATGAAGCATGTGTACACAATCTGATGGTCACTTCTATGTCACAAGGGCCCTTGTAGGCACACAGAGATTACCTTCCTTCACTTTGAACAATGTATACCTTCGATTGCATTGATATAGGAGTTTTGAACTTGAACTATAGACAAAGTGTATTCATTCAGTCATAGCAGGGCACTGAATGATCAGGTAGACAAGGACGGACACGGTGCATATATACTGTTGGCTGATCTACAGATGCATCTAGAACATTTTCCTTTAAATGTAACCACAGACAACTGCTCCAAGGGAGACATATGATTTTTACACTGTTTGTGATCTCATTATGTTAATACATAAGCTGCGCAAGACGCTGATTTCCCAAAAGTGTTCCATCGGCAGCAGAAAGACTTGAGACTTCTGACCCAACGACTGACTAAAAACACAAGAGATATCAGGGGAAAGCAGACTCTAGATGTACTGACAGAGTGGAAGAGCTTTCAAGACAGCTGCTCGAGTTTCTCTTTCTGTCACTCTTGCACACATACACACACACACACTCCCTCTCTCCTTTTTAGCCAGTGACAGCAGGCACCCAGCGATGACACGAGGAGTGTCTCTGGCAGCCAGTAAGGCAGCACTAAACAGACAGAAATATCTGCTCTGACAGACGGACAGACAGTCACCCACTACGACATGCATGCAGCTGTCACTGAGCTTACCGCTCCTCTCCACAACCCCTGCTTTGATTTTCTTTTATGCAACTCTTCCTTCCTTAGCAACCTTTACCTTGTTGTTTTTATACTGAATAATCCCTGCGTTTGAGAAATTGTGTTGAAGAGTTGAAGGTGAAGCAGGGAGGGAATTTCGTGAGGCCAACTGTCTCAACACCCATCCATCCTCCCCTTAATCATCATCGGCCTGCACAGGTCTATAGCTCCTTTCATTTACTTATTCTTTTGTTCTTTTCACTTTCACACAAGAATCTGTTCTCAATCTTCCTCTCTGCTGTTTAGCTCTCTCTTTCTCAGTAACAGCCGTTCTCAATTAGGAGGGTTAGGGAGTGGAGCGCAGAATAACTCCAGCTCTGGTATCTGGAGCTGGAAGGACCCAAAGATCAGCAGCAACAAGAAACCCACAGCTATAAAGCCCTGCGTCCAAGACTTGCCTGTGTGTTCGCATGGGTGTGTGTGTGCATAAATCTGCACTGTGTCAACAGGTTGTCAGTGACCTCTGACTTCCATATTTAAACACACACGTGAACATGCCAGTGTTGTGATTGGCGTGAGGCTGTCCTATTACATGTTCAATTCAAAGATTTAAACAATGGAAACAAATTGCTCATGTAAAGGCAGGCACACCCAAGTACCAAATCTTCACCCCATGAAGAGAGCTGCTTTAATTGCTTTGTTTCAATGGTCCCCGCTGAATGGAATAGAAGCTGGCGGCTGCAGTTTACAAGACACATCTGCAGGTGTTGCATTTCAAACTGAGAAATTCAAGCTGTGAGAGGGAACACATACACTAACACAGGCACAGATAGAAAATATTCAGACAGATTGTCTCTCTCTCCCATTCTCTCTCTGTCTGTCTCCCTCTCTCTCACACACACACACACACTGCAGGTGCAGCACAGTTTCCTCCACAGCATCATGCCTGAAAATGCTGCCACATCTGAGCAAGGTAAAAATTGAAAATCTCTTTAACATCTGTGTCTTTTTCTATAAAAAATACTGACTTTAATGTGAGCTGACACAAAGTATATGACAAGACAAAGCGGAGGCGCGGTATATCCAGCACAGAGCTGTCAAACAGAGAGCAAGAATGTGCTTATCAATGGTGCTCCTGGAATGTGACGTTTTCCCCAGTAAGCATTACACACTAAAAGTCAGACAGATTCAGAGCCACCTTAAGGTTATGTAGGATTTAGATAACCTCTTCACGGCTGGTACACTTTGTGAAAAGCTGTTTTTTCCTTTGTTTCCACACAGATATTGCTACACAACATCTCCCTCAATATAAAATACCTCATTCAGAATGATATTCAACCTTTAAATTCTAAACCTCTCAGAGCAGTGTCTCTATGAGAATCAGATGTGTTTGTTACAGCTGAGAGTCAAGTGTTTTGGAGGATCTGGGGTAGCATGTCTCCTAATTCACTGAAAGAAAGAGCAATCAGCTCGGCTTCATATGGCATCCAACAGACGACAGATTCAATCTCCTTTCTTTCTTCAAGCGTCTCTATTGTGACGTTCCCACACACTGGCATCGCTCTGCAAATGTTTGATAATCTATGCAAATAGGCCACAGATGGACAAGAATGTATCTAATTGAGAAACATATGTGTCACGCTTAAAAATCATAATTCTTACATCTCGCTGTGGTGTGTGTGTGTGTGTGTGTGTGTGTGTGTGTGTGTTTCATTCTATTCCTGTCAGCCTTCGTTCATTCACAGAGAGTTACGTGTAACTGCGAGGCTGGCATCTTGCCATGCCATTTGTGAAATTATTCAAATGAGGACACCATGTTTCTTTTGTTTACTGGGACAAGGTTGGTGTATTCATGAACGCCATTTCTCAATCTCGTGCTACAACTACCACCCCTTCCTCTCTCTCTCTCTTTCTCTCTCTCTGTGAAGCCTGCTGCAGCACTGGAGGAGCGTCCTAGCCATTATGAGAAGTCATTAATGAGTGTGTGGCGTGGCGTGTTGTGTTGTGATGCGCGGCATATTACAGCCATTCATCAGAGTCAGGAGACACTTGACAGGCGGACAGCCAACAGGTTGTGTAATCATATAACACAGCCATGTCAGGCCTGCCACTGCTCCGTGTCCCATTCAGGCCTTTAATGTTGTTTTCCTCTGGGTAATTGACAATGCCAGACAGAGAGACTCTGTGATGGATAACATAATGGACCGACCGGCACACAAAGATGGCGGCCTACCGGAGTGATGTCATTGCAGATTATACTTGCATTTCAAGACAAGGAAAACTGTGGTTTCTGACAACATGGATTAGACTTTACTGCTTATAATAATTTTCTTTATTTTGGTGTATTTTAATGAACGGGGAGAATTTTATTGCCTGAAGTCTTGTGACATGTTAACGTCAACACAGCATGTGAAAATAGACACTTTTGTTTACATTCGGCTTCATAATGCTGCTGATTCATACACACCGATGTGTATGCAAAGAGTGGAAAAAGAGCAACCATGTCAGGACCTCATGTTCCACATGGATCAGGGCATTGCCGAAGGACACTCACATGTGGAAGAACCGTCAACAAAAGGAGACACTTTGTGTTCATAACTGGAGCATCTGTTTTCTGAATAGGCATTGGTAACACACTGAATATAGGTAATACAGACGCCCCACAAAAAAAAGCCAAAAGTTTAATTCTATCAGGAAAAGTCATCAGTATGTTCAAAGAGGAAAGTAAAACTTTTACAGTCAAAGTAATTGCACTGATCATAATACCAAGATACTCTTGGTATTACAGAGTACCAGGAAAGCCACCTGACGCTAAAGAATGTGCATGTTACAACTCCCCCTGCTCCACACAGCTCTCCGCTGCACCACAGAAGAAGAAGAGGTGGCCCTGAGGCGGTGTTAGACATTGTTAAGGATAGCAAGTATCCTCACACAACCCGTTCTGCTCTGTCCCTAAGCTGGAAAGGAGAAAACAATGTTCTCTCTCTCTCATCCTCCCACTCTCACCACTTTATACCTCTGCTTGTTTGTGAGGTGTACCACACAATCCAAGTGTGTGTGTGAGAAAGAAATGGGCTGTAAGACAATGAACCAAAATGAGTATCAGCGGCAAGGATAAAAATACACACATGTGCAAAGTACTGTATGTACACACTGCTGCTCTGTCCTCCTCTGTCCTTCTGTGCATCATATAAACAGAGAGGAAATATATATAAAAGCTGTAACCCTCTGACACCTTTATGTGGCCACTATATGCCGAAGAAGTCCACTAAACCCCAATCTCAACTTCATTGTCTCCCAACGGGCACACTGTGTGTCAGCAACCACTACACCAACATTAACAATGCATCCAGTTAAAGCTACAGGGGAAAATTCTTCTGTGTAAACAGCAACAGTCTGTAACATGTTTGCAGCAATGATAGTCTTTCTAAACAAATTAAGCCAAAAGCTCTGGATTACTCATCCTGGCTGGCTGTCTGGCCAAATTCTTCCTCAACTGCACAGTTGTTTGATCAACTGTTGGTGCACACTGTTATGTGTTAATGTGAGAGGAGGAGGAGGAGGAGGATAAAAAGGAACAGATATGATGAGTCTATGGGCACCAGGTGACATGAATACAGTGCGACAGCAGCAGAGAAAAGCAGTAAAACTTGTCTTCCTATACTTTCATGTTTCTGCAGTAATGTGCTGTCACATCACAGCTTTTTTCTCCTATACACACTTGTGCTGCTCGTAACCCTTTCAGTGTGCGTGTGTGTGTGTGTGCTAAACCTGTCACTTTCAGTACTGTAAGTCCACGTCCTAATCTTGATCCCTTTTCCGTTGATCCCTGCTAGTCGCGCATGTGTGCGCAGTATCTGTGTCCGCCTATATGTGCATACGTGACTGTTTGTGTGTAGGGCAGATGCTCCCGAGCAGTGCCATTGCTCAGCATTCACACACACACAGCCCTCTAAGGAAGATTAACTATCACTTTATTTATTTATTTGTTCCCTGATCTGCCCTCACCATTCTCCAAAGCCCCCCCAGTCATCCTTCTTAATCCCTGGTAGCATAGAATACAGGAGGAAAGGCAAATAGAGAGTGTGCTTTAAAAATGACTGACGCACAAAAACACACAGCAGATCTTTGAACGGTAACCTTAACAGAGACACAGATCCTTCCAAATGACCACCATGAGAACAAAAAGCCATCAACAAATTTGAAGCTGCTGAGAGATAGCAAGTAGCAATGGCAATTCATGGAAAATTTGACAGACAAGCTATGTGCTCCATGATATTGACCACTGTGTGTATTTCTCTACACTAACCATCCTATGTGGTCCACTGAAAGAGGTGGAACAAAGTGCTGACATTCACTTTATAATTCAAACAAAGTAAACATGGAGTTGTGCCTGCAGAGGCTTAAATGCACACACTATCTTTTTCCTGATCCTCAGTCAGGCATCTGCCTACAGAAACAAGAGAAAAAGGCTTTTGAGTCATAGCGTCATGGTTTTGTTCATTTTTCCAAGTATTGACACTGGCCACAGGCCTCTCGGCGGGGTCTGGCTGGATTTTTTTTTAGTCCAAGCCAAAAGGGATCCTGCACAGCTCCTCATAAACAGCAGCTGCAGACTGCTCAGTTCCCAGTTCCTCCCCGGCCGCCAGCCCAGGAGGGTCCAATCAAAACCAGCCCCATTACTCCCTTACTTCGCCTTTATGTGACAAGTCTGCTTCAAGTCAGGGAAAACAGACTAAACCAGAGAGCGTGCCGTGTACAATCAACAAGCTGTGGATTAAAATGGTAGATCAGTTTACCTGTGTGAACTTTGACCTCGGTGGTACTGCCGCTGTGGTCGCCACCCCCTCCCCCACCCCACCCTTCATGTATTCCTCACGAGCGGTCCCTTGCTGACCTCTTTGTAAGTGGTGATCTGAGGGGAAGGAAGACAGAATAAAAAGGCTGTTAAAGTTCTTTTAATGGAATGCCAGGGAGAGCCTGGTTCATACAGAGGACAAATGTATCACAGAGAAATACACCCCACTGTTGAAAAATGTATGCAGGAGGCCATAAGGGAGTTTGCTATACTGCCCCATTTACTCTACCTCCTAACCCTGCCCGAGAGCCAATGAACCAATGAACAACTGCACCACCAATCACACTACGGTGTGTCCATACTGCAGCAGTCCTGTGTAAAACCCCGCTACACTCACACTCACACACACACACACGACCCCACCCCCCCCACCACACAGGAACAATGTCCTTCCTAAAGGTTATCAGCATCCTGGTGCTTGGTCAGCCCTCATCCTGAGTCCCTTATATGTAGAGCAGTGAGATTCACTGTCTTAATACAACTCGCTTAGTCTCTTCTTACTGCTCCACTGCAGGCTGATACAAACCCAGGACCAGAACACACACAAACGGACACATACAGGTTTTAGAATTAGGCTAGCATCTGGACAACAGCTGAAATCTACTCTCATTCATTCATTCAGTTTGAGGGATGTATGGCAATAGTACTAAAAACAAAATTATGTGTGTAAAAAAGACTCATCTACTGTCAACACTAGACCAAACTAAAAAAAATGTCTTTTTGTGGTTCAAATAACATAATGGTGAGTTATCTACAGCTTTCTTCAGATCTACAGGATACAAAAGTTTAAAGTCTAAAGTGACACATCAGTCCCCCAGGAAGATTCACAATTCACACAATTCTTCTGTCACACTTTGTTTCTTTACTTACAACCACACACTGAAGCAAGTAAGATTCTGGCTGCCGGAGTGGGACTGCCGGAGAGGTACAGTTTAACTGGGCACTTCTAATCAGAGTTAAAGTTAATTTGGTGAGTGAGGCTCAACCAACAAGAAAAGGGAAGTGAGAATATCTGATGCCAAATTTACTGGAACAAAGGGTAAATTGTTTTAGCATGTCTTTGCCATGTGTGCATCTCAGTCCACGAGTCAAGAAAATATGCCACACTGAGCGGATTTTCTCACATCAGAAATACCTGTAATAAAAAGTATCTTTGAAATTAAATACTTTAAAATATCTCTTACTGAGACAGAACACATCACACACATGGTTTAAAAAGGAGGGAGTATACGAATGGAACAGGGGGCCCCTCATACATCATAACACCTGCTCGTTCAATTAATCCATGAGAAGAAGGGAACATACTGAAGAACATTATGTGGGTAGAGGGGGTTGATTTTGGACAGAGGCCAAAAAAGAAGAGGACAAGGCGGAGGAGAAACCCATAAATACGCGGGGAGGCGAGCAGGTGCCGCAGACAAATGTGATTTACAGGGTCTACGTCCCACACACTGCTGACAGGTAAGCCTATTAGGTAGATATTACCCAGCTATAACACGCACCGATGGACCCTCTTAAAAACCTGTGTGTGGTGAGTCTGTAAAGAGATTATAATATTACATTGTTATGGCAGCCATACATTAAGCTCTGAAAACTGCATCTTTTTAAATTTTAAATTTAACAGACACACAAGACGGCCATGTTTATCTTTGATTGGTGGAAAAAAAAACAACCTGGTTTTATTACAGTGGAGGTGAGATTAGATTCCAGTTTAAGAGCAACGCAGGGCAAATGTTTTTCCTCATATCCCACAATGACATTAGGCTTCCTGTCCCAGAGAGCTAAATACTGATATGGCAGTGGATTTCTGCACACTGCCGGGGAGCAATCAGCGAAGAATGCAAACGTTTATGAGAAACTAAATGCACTAGAACATGGAGATCTGCAATCGAATTTCACTTGTAATACTGCACGAGAGACACAAGCCTGCAAGAAAATTGCTACCACTTGAGCAGCTCACTACAGCTGGTGTTGAGAGCAATGTGGTACAAAAGCAACGTGTTCCTTAATAACGTGGTGAATATTGCAGTGAGTGCTTCATAGTAGCTTCTGCAGACTCCTGCTCCCCACCCCCACCCAACCTCCCCCCATTCTCCTGTCAGAAGTGTGAACTCTTTCATCCAGGATATAAGAGGCTGCAGTAAAATCCTCAAAGAGACTAATCGTGTTAAATGAGGTTTGTGTCTGTATCCATGACTTCTGAGTGTGTGTGTGTGCGTGCGTGTGTGGGCTGTCGGGGGTTGTAGGTCTCCATGAGAGACTAAAAATTCTTGACACCTGTGAATCTAAACTCTGTGTCTACTCTCCACTCATCACCTGTTTCATAATCAGCACTTCTGATAGTGTGGTTGTTCATTGACTGAGATAAACCAATTTTCTGTAAAGTCTTTAAAGTCATTCAAATGCTGGAGATGACAAAGCCTCATAGTTTGCCTGCTAAAAGCTCTTAACACCACAACGTTTACTTTAGCTTCCTGGGTGTGTGGGGGGGGGGGGATCCTTGTCTCTAGTGGCTGCTCAACTCATGCAGACATGTGCACACATATAGACACACACACACCTTATCATCCAAGGCTGAGGAAGCAGCAGGGCTATAAAAGCCAGCCTCATCTCCTTAAAACAGGCAGGGCTGTCCCTGGGTGTCTTAACACAACTCATCAACTGTTAAACCAGAGAGAGAGGCGGAGCAGTAAAAATCAATGCCCCCAGCACAGCAAACAGCAGTCAATGATGTTAGGGGGGAAGAGCAAAAGAGCAAGGTTTTGCGTCTGGAGAGGAGCAAAGGAGAATGTAGGAGGGAGAAAGTCCATGTCAAGCTAAAAGCAGCAGGCTAATATATGTAATTGATTACCTCTATGCAAATACAGGAACTCTTAAAAACCAGAGAATGCAATTTAAAGCAGCAGCAGCAGAGTCTCTGAAATCGATTTGCACTGTGAGCGAGAGAAGCCATTTTCCTCCAGTAAAGATAAAACACTTTACTATGAGCTGTCAGATACTTATCAGGAGGAAATTAGCAGAGGAATACCATTTTCCCAAAACAAACAGGTCAAGCGTTTCTTCTCCTTGAGTGGTCTCTCCCTCTCTTTCACTCTCTCTCACACTGTGATATCATCATCTGTTATTTCCTCCTGTTTAAATGCCAGCAGTGAGAAGGCCAGGCTGCATTTCATTCAAACAGATCATTTGAAATAATAAAGAAAAAAAAGCAGTAGTCTGTTGTTTGACACAGAGAAGGTGAGGTCTTGGGTTCGACTCGGCTCCTGGGAGCAACCCTGAAGCTTGCCAGCCACCCGCACGTACACACTGACGCAAGTCCGTCCTCAATCATTGAGCCTGATCTCACCAAAACAATATTTGCGTTTTTTTGGTCTGCAGTCTGTGTTCCTGGCTAAAGAGAGAGGGAGAGAGAGAGAGAGAGAGAGAGAGAAGAAAAACACTCATAGAACCGAGCACAAAGAGATGTGGAAGCAGGCAGCAGCCCACACACACAAGACAGCCTTGTCGGAAAGAGAAGAGGGCAGCTCGGCGTCAACATCAACACCGGTTCTGCAGTCATCGCTCAGCAGGTAATTATGATAACAACGTGTTCCCTAGGCAGCCTCTCTCTGATTTTGTTTCCAAGCACTTACCCTTCCTAAAATCTCCCCCCGATAACATCTGATATGATTACAAAGTCAAGATCCTTTTCAAGGAGCGCCCACTTATGTGCCTCTAATTTGGTGTATACTAACTTTCCCTCTTGTGACTACTCAGCGATGCTTCTCATCTTATTGTGTATGCTTACTTAACATGTTGCACTGTTCAGATTGTCATAACATTTTGGAAAATGCCATGACATAAAATGAACCTCACCTACTAACACCATCTGTTACTGAGCACACCGCTGCCTGCTATTACCTTTGATTGCAAACACAGCCTTGCCACATGGGGAAATACATCATTTCATTGTGTCTGTTAACATCCAGTGTTAGCAGTGGGAGTTCGGCCCTGAATGGAGTCAACAGAGTTGACCCTGCTATTACCTCTGCGGTGCGGCATTTTCCTTGGCTGTCATCACAACCGACCCTTTAAACGGCCAAAGCTGCACTGCAACAGGGCTAGGTTGTTGACATACTGAAGACATTTAAGATAATCCCGGAGATGTCTCTGTGTTTTCCAAGATTACATCTTCAAAGGGGAAATGCGCCCGGCAGCCTCCACTTGAAAGGGAGAGAGATGCGGAGGGCTCTTGTTCTGAAGGAGGGGGTGGAATAGCTCAAGAATGCAATCATGGTTTTGGAGTGGAATAAGGCCTGTCCTGGCTAGCCAAGCTGGCAGGAGGGTGAGAGGATGGGAGGGGGGGCAGGGGGGGGATCAAACCTGGGAGAGAAAACACACCTGTTGGATTGGACAAAACAGAGGAAGGCAAAGAGATGACTCTCACCTGTGTGACCCGACACAGGGCTGTAAATCACACAGGCTGTCTCTGCCACGCCTTTTATAACATTTGGTTTGCTGCCATGTTGAGGTTAAACAGTCATTATTTTGCTTCAACAGTTTCTGCCACGTAAAACAAAATGTTTTCAAAATAGGCACTTGAAACAGGGAGAAATCAAGCTTTTGGACGTCCCAGATCATTACCTAAGACTGTGTGAAATTACCATTTCTAACGACTTTGCAGGGTTTACTCCAAATTTTCTTACATTCATATCTCTACTGGATACTAGATACTAAAAATGACTGCCAGACGTTTTATACACAACACAGAGAGAGGGAGAAATTAGCTCATACACCTGAAATCCCAAACCAGTTGTGATTGACAATAGATGTTTTTCCACTGCAGGAACTCACAGACTAATTTAGGGGGGCACCACAGTGTGTGTTCAAATCTGACCTTTTGGTCAACAAGTAGATTCAGACATTGTTTATTATTCCTTGCATCACTGCGTGTTATGATTACTGACTTATGTTACCTCATCAGTCCAGCGAATCCCTTTGCACTTTGATATATTACCTCATGAATTCCAACCCCACAAGAGACACACATGATTGATTAAGGGGGCTTTTCCTGTAAAAGTCTGTTTCACCTCAAGTTCCTGCAGAGGAAAAATACCTTAACACCACTTCAGTCCATTTGTGTATGTTTGTATCATTTACTACTTGACTGCTGATGCCAGATTTTAGAAATACACTCAGGAAGTGTCATTATATTCAGGTCTATCCATATTAGTGTTGTCCTAAAGTCTTTTGTCTTTTGGATCAAAGCATGACAAAGCAAGTGGGGTTTGCCAAGTGAAGTAAAGAAGGGGAAATTTGTCTTCCGCATATGACCCATTTTGACAATGCAGGACTTTGTTGCAGTGACTCCAGTGATCATGACTTCACTCCCTCGTAGCCTCCAGGCAGCTCTCTCCCACAGCGTGTTTTACATACTGCATCATCACAAAGCATTTTTAGACACTCCGCATGACATCTGTGAGGGGCTCTGAGCTGCTGCGTCGTCGCAGAAGACAAGCATGAGACGTTAAATGAAATGTGCCACGCTCAAATTGCTTGGGAAGTAATAAATAAAAGCAAGGAATTATGACTCATATCTGCAACAAATGTCAGCAGTGACGTCCTCTGTGGCTGTGAGCACCTCTTAATGACTCAGGGAAGTGTTGCTGATGTGACTCTGACGGACATTAAAATTATTTTTCAGCTACTGACCGCCATTGTGATACTAATTATAGGACTGGAGTAGTTTGACACCGCACACAGGGGAAGTTCAATGAGGAACGGAGAAGTAATACCGTCATAGCACTTTCTACTACGGATTAGTAGCGAGCAAAAACAGAGTATTCATGCCTTCTTTCTTGCCCACTTCTTCTCAGCTGGCTTGCTGACATCATCAGCAGTGAGTCAGGAACCAGAGCCTCGAGCTGGGATCAAAAAGCACAGAGTGAGGCCTGTCTAATATTATCAGCCGTACATACTGTACACCACAAGAAGGCACAAACACCCAGACAAAGAGACACAAGTCACACAACCACCAGAAGGCTTTTTATGCACCGCAGAAGAAAAAGGCGACAGAGGAAAAACAAATTTGTCATCGGCAGGAGGTTGCGAGTGAGCAGACGAATCAGTTGAATAATAATTGAGTCTCACAGAGAAGAACTTATTTTAGAATAAACAGCAATATGAGTGTAGGCAGCATTAGGTACAGTATGTTTCCTCTCAGCGAGCTCTGCAATGGGCCCCTCCTCATCGCTCTTTAGCCTCACTGGCCATGGTTGAAAAATTAATGCAGCAAACTGACAACACGTAGGGCCTCCCTGCCTTTCTCCACCCCCACCCACCAACCCCCCGTGTACCAAACAGGATCAATTACCAAAGCAGGCCTCCACTCAACAGCGCTAAAGAAACAAGAGGCACTCTCCATCAGAGCAGTGTGTCTGTGTGCATGCAACAGTGTGTGTGTGTGTGTGTGTGTGTGTGTGTGTGTGTGTGTGTGTGTGTGTGTGTGTGTGTGTGTGTGGTTCAAGCAGGCTTATGGTGAGCATGGGAGGAGGAGGTGGTAATAGTCTGTTTGCTTCTCTCTAATGACAGCAGCAGAGTGGATTAGTGAGCCTTCTAACCCATCAGCATCACTCCTCCCAGTAAGTGACAGAGCATGTAAATAACCAGTTATGGCCACTAGCAGAAGGAAGAGAAAAGATGGAGACTAATAAAAAACGAGAAGGTCTAAATATGTGTTCTGTGTCTCTGCACTTTCATTTGTATGCAGGTGAAGATTTCAAGGAGTTCCATTTCTACAACATCAGCCAAGTTATTCAAATGCAGCACATCTGACTGGAGAGGATAACATAAAGAAAGGCATCAGCAGAAATGGCAGCAGGCAGTAATCCCCCTGGCCAGGGCCACTCGTGTTTGCCACGCAGGCAGGCAGACAGGCAGGCAGGCAGGCAGGCGAGCAGGCAGCGCTGTCAGTGGCGGCAACAGAACCCATACAGGCCTTATCAGTGACAGCCATAGGGCCATTCTAATAACCCTGCTGATGCTCTGTGGTGCAAGGACAGACAGGGCAACGGACAAACGGTACAGACAGACAGGTTTCACTTCCCACTTAGCGCTGGGTATCAGACTACAATGGGTGCACACAGGCTTCATGCATGCTGTCACTACACACCACAGTGTTTACTGGCCCTGTATTAGCCCCCACAGATGCATGTTTTTGCAGTTATGACGGTGTTGTCTAAACTCAGACTCACTGGCCTTTCAGGCCCTGGTAGGAACATATCTGTCTGCAGCATCATTATCACCATTCAAAAGGTCAAGCACAATGCTTCCAGCCTCTTCTTTGTGATTTATGCCTTTGTGCTATTAACTCTGTTCACATTAATCTCCATCTGTAAATCTAATCACACGGCCTCGCCACTGGCTGGTGCTCTGAGGACTGAACAGGAAACAGCTTATGTAAATACACCGCTGTTGACATAAGATGGTCAGGAGGCGGTACCTAGCTGCCGAGATGAGACACACCGATTAGTGCGCAGATAACGGCGGCTATCACTTGTTTGTTCGTTTTCATTCGTCACCGTTCTATCTTTACAACCTGCTATCATCACATTAATTCCATAATTTTGTCGGCACATCCTAAAATAAAAACCATGCAGACACAGTGCTGCAGGGCTCCATTTGTAGTCAATAAATTACTCCAGCAAATAACGGGGTCACTCAGATGACGCAAAAACAGAGCAGCATTCAACAGAAGTGCTTTCAGGCATTCTCTTCATGTATGAAGTCAATAATCATTACCTTAGCCTGAGATAGGCTTCACACGCCACTTGAAGCCTCACGAAGCCATCTACTCTAGCGTGCCTGGAAGCAGCCTTAGAGCAGTCTGAAGCAGAGTGGCCGAATGCTCTGCACTGTGGCTGCCACATGCAGTATAAAGACTTAATCAGGTCTCCTGTGTGGAAGTGTGGCGGTGCTTTCCGAGAGAATTCCCTCTGCAAGGACTGATGGGAACCTTGGCGATGACACAGAGAAGCCTGAAGGCCTGTCAGCTCGCCTCGATGCCGCTCAAATCAGCACTCAGCTCTGAGAGAACTTCCACTGCTGCACTGACACGCACTCATACACTGGCTGACATGAATCTCCAGCATCACTTCAACCATCTACTCAGTCCTTCAACATCATACTCGACATGTGGCGTGAGTCTGTAAGATTCTCACCATAAACACAGAGTGAATCATCCCGGCTATTAGAAATCATGCGGCACACAACCATCTCAGGATGCACAGGGGAGCAGCATAGAGCCCGGACCAAACTGTTTCACTTCTACACATATTTACACTCAATTAATAAAAATAAATCTGCCATAATGTGTTTTATACATCTTGGCCTATTTCATTTGATCTGCACATCATCAAACATGTGCTACTTGCTGCAGGTATGCACCTTTAAAAATGCACAACAGACAAAGAGAGTTTTAAGAAATCAATGCAAAGCCCTTATTCCTTTGACAAAAAAATTATCAACTCCAGATTTCAAGATATTTTTTTACGTGCCACCAAAATGCAAGGAGAGAGCTTTAAATAATTGATGTTGCTGGAGCAGGAAGATAACCGCTCTCCTCCTGTTATCAATCATTAATGGAGTTTCCATCAAAAACACTTCAACCCCTCAAGTATCAAATCTCTCTTGAAGGTGGAGAACCCACATTCAAACTACCCACTTAATCAAAGGGCACACAATGTTCTCTCCTATTCTCTCATTTTCGCTTGGCGCAAATTAGGATAATAACAGGACAAATTGCAAAATTGTTCACAGCGCAAGTGTAAAAGTAGGCATTTTAGCAGAGGTCTTCGTGTGAGTGATGAGGGTTAATGGGAACATTTTAAATGTTTAAATCACAAGAGGGGAAAATCGCTTGCCAACAAGCTTTTTTTTATTATTATTTTATCTCTCTGCTGTACATACAGAACTGTATAAAGCTCAGTCTGTAAAGCTGCAAGGCCTGTCTGCTCAAAGTCATACAGGACACGATGTGCATCAGCGATGCTCACAAAGAAGTGTAACACTGCTGCTAACCTTTAAAACAACCACAAGGTGACACACGGCCCTGTGTGTTGATCTAAAGATTCACAAACACACACACATATACACTCACGGGAGTCAGCTAGAGTTTACTGCTTTGGACTGACATTAAGGGATCAGCCAAGATCAGCCTCCTATCTCTGAGTCCGCCACACAGCTCGAGGTGCATTCTGTAACATGCACTTATATCCTCGCAGCAATTTTTCAAACAATCCCTCAGCCTCAGATGCCACAGTTAGTCTACGTAAGCTCTGCGGATAAGTGATAGCAGAAATGATAGAGTATCCCTAATTACCCATCAAGATGGTTTTGACAGCGTTCTGTGTGCCAGTGATCAGTGTCATGGCGCTGCGCCAGCCTTTACTTGGTTCTGTTTGATTTGTAGCTGCAGCTGAGTAGCGGGTGGTACACTATCCAGAGCTGCAGTGCCACACACTTTCACTCTCTTCTTCTCCTCTTCTCCTTCTGCCACCCTTCATCCCTCTTTCTCACACAAACCCCCCCACCCACACAATCACACCATCCTATTTCACTGGCCTGACCTTGCCTGTCGTCAGTATAAAACAGCTTTTCAAGGCTGCTGCATAGAGAGGACACTAAGAGGATTCTGCTGGGGAAGTTGAGCTTAAATAGTTCAGGTGCAAAAGTGAGCAGGATGGATGCCTCAGGGGGTTAGGATGGAGGGCAGAGGGCTTTTACTTAAGGAAGGAAGGAGACATATTTACAAAAATGCTTAGAAGTGAAATGGATCAATCAGGGATCAGCAGGGCTTTGGCCAATATATCACAGTCATAGAGGCAAGGGCAAGATACTGATGTGTCAGGACTGTCAGCATGCTGAGATCAGCCAATTAGTACTAAACACAGGGTTAACACAGGTTAGAAAGTAGATGGTAGTTTAATTTGGTGCTACTTTTTACTTTTTACTGCATCACTAAAACATCTCAAGACACTTAAATCATCTGAAATATTCAAACTTAGGTTATCACAAATTATTTAAACAAATTAAGATCCTAGAACCTATAACTACATGTGCATACGTGTCATAATGTGTCTCATTACTGCTGTGATGACATACATTATGGCAGTGCCAACACGACCCACTGAAAGACTGATTTGTACAGTGTAAGCACGCTGTGAGCTTTGGCTGTGGCACTGCGAATGAACTGAATTAATGCACAGAGCCAGCCAGTTAATATTTGCTTAGTGAAATGCTATCTGAAATCTGCAGCGTAGATAGTTTTTTAAAAGTGTCTTTAGAGCGTACAGCGGCCATGAGTGTGTCAGGTCATATGAGCCGCTCTAATCTAAAACCAGTGCAGAGGAGAGCAGCAGCATTACTGCTAAATGGCTGCGTGCTAAACAGTAGACTATGTACAGTGTATTAACAGTCAATTAACCTTCTGGAAATGACAATATATAAACATTTATTTTCAGCCTTGCTTGCAAAAAGTATTTACATTCAAATCATGGACTTGGGCTACTGCCAATGAAGTGGCGCAGGTCAATTATCCTTCAAAAGATAACAGCTCTGGCGGCCATTTATCTTATCTCAGCCCGATTTCCATCTCAAGGATTCATACTAAGTAAACAAGATGTTCAGATATTTGTTTTGAAAGAGAATGGGCTCAGGAATAAAGTGGACTAATCTACTTGTCACACATGCTCGCCTTTTTACTCTGTGATTCTGCTGACTCACATGAGATGAGGAGAATCAAAGCAGCTTCAGATTCAGTGACTCGGGAGCTTTCGGAAAAAACTGGTCCACAGGCTTTGAGGTAATCAAATGGGTCCACTGCTTTATCTTAAAGGAGCATACCTGTGAGTCTGGAGACCTCTCACCTGCTGCACATATGCTCAATATTTTAAGTGATTGAATGTTTGCCTCAGCGACAATATATAAGCTTTACAGTCTTCCAGAATTTATTAGATATATATATATATATAAAGACAGAAAAATGTGCACAAAATCTTATCTTGTTTCTAAACTGGTCATTGTAATCTTCAGTTCATTTCTTCTTTGAACATTAGTCCAACTACTCCCAACACCCGCCACAGCTAACCACAGCCGCATCGACTAAAATTGATGTTGACAGGACAGATACGACAGCGATGATTTGTTAGGGCAAAATAACTCCTTCCTCTCCCTCACAGCCACAGTGTCAGAGAGAATCAAGAAGTGAAAACAAAGAGGCAGCTCTGATTGTCAGACTGGTGGTTTAGCACGTTGATTCCATTACGTACAAGTCGTCCTACAACCGTTTACAAAAAACACTTTTTATTTGGCTTTAATTGAACTAAAAAAAATCTGTCAAGACTTGAATCTAAAATAAGACGGATCATCGAAGGATGCAACGTGTACGACGATTGCATGTCACTGGATTTGCAATCATTGCAGCTATTGTCCAAACAGTCAAAAAGCCGAAAAAGCACTGCTTTGACAAGCTGTGTGAAAAATCAAATCAAGATGCAAGTGAGTAAACACAGATGCATCTACAAATAAGCAGGAGGAGTTCTTTGTTTGTTTTACCTTCTTGTTAACTGCATCAGTATACTAAAAAAACTTCATGTAAGGGCAAATAAATACTCCATGCTTTTGTATGTTGGATTAGCAAGCAGGTTAGGGATCATAATTTAGTGGAGGCATAGAAAAAAATGGGATCTTGTCTTGTACTAGAAAATGTATGTAAAAGTATAAAATACAATGTGAGTGCATGCAAAAACAGTGGTATGGTCCTTTAAAAATGACAGTCTCTCATAAGCGTTTACTGGTCTTGTCACTTGACACCTGTTTTGAGGGAAAAAAGCAACACCAATTAATGTCAAAAGTGGGATCAATATGCAGCCATTAATCTCTCGAGAAGGTATGTGAAGTATCAAACTTGGCAGACACTGTGAGTGTGTCAATTCATAGTTACACTCCGCCTCTAACAGAACAGAGCAGTTGCAATTAACACCCTTTTATTCCTTCTGTCATTGGTTTTGTCGTTAATGCTGTTGCCCCAGGCACAAAGATCCAGTTTAACAAAACTCCAGCTTCCGTCATGTCAATCATGCTGCACCTGAGAGTCTGAGGAAGGAACGGCTTCATCGCGAAACACCAGCAACCAGTGTCCGAAAGGGCTGACACTCCACACGATCACAACAAACAGCTTAATACCTAACTGTTTGTGCAATGTAGATTTTAATAAGAAACATAGAAGAGACCAAAGTACGAAGATGGAGCTCTCAGATTGTTTCCTCACTGTATCTGGACTGGCGGCTGCTACTCTTCGTGACCCTGATGCTTTGAGCCACAGATCAGATCAGGGACGCTGTGTGACAGATGTCTGCCCTGGCGCTCCGTTCCAGGCATGAGTGCTGCTGGCACACACAGCAAAGAAGTGAGGGGGGGATGGCAAGGGGGAGAGAAGGAGGGTGAGGACACAGAAGAAGCAAAAACAGAAACAAGAGAGGAGGAGAGTTTGCTGTTGGAATTCGGACATCACGTCCTGCAGACTTCAAGAGTGAGACGAGATTCACTCTGTCATGTTTCTGACAAGTCTGCAACCAGTTCGGTCAGAGAGCCTAACTACAAGTTTAGACAAACTCAAGCAGCTACTTTATGACCCGGGGGAGGAATAGGAGAGCCCACATGCACTAAATCACCATTAGTGCTCTCTGTATCAGTACAGAGGAAACACAGCAGCCTCCTTTATGAATCTTACACTATATAAGATAGTTAATCCAGGCACTATCTGACCTCCACACTGTTCTGAGGAGCAACATGCAAAAAAAATAAGATGATGAGAGGAGAAGAAAGAAGAAAGGAGCTAATTATAGCCTCACAGCAGGATGGCCAGAAACAAACTTGATTATCATCATCTTCAAGAAGGCACAAAGGAAACCTGCTGCCTCCCTCCTTCCACCACAATCCAATAGAGAGGCTTTTAGCCTTCGTAATGATTTAGAAAGTGACAAGTCAAACAGATTTACTGTGACAGCCTGAAAGGGACCAGCACGAACACCATTACTGCTCACGTGATCGGACCTCCTAGCCGTTCTCTTATTCCCCTTTCCCCTGCCACCTCCCCTCTCTACAGCACCCCCGCCCCCACCACCACCACCACCACCGCCATTCCTGGGGACAGGGAAGAATGAGGTTGGCTCAATAGAGGCAGGGCAACAAGCCTATTCAATTCCCTCCTCACTCAACACGAGCCCCCTTCAAACGAGAGGGAAAAGCTCTGCTTTGTGGAAGTTAGTTACTTAAAGCGACAGCCCGCCAGATAAGGATCTGGTCACGGAAAACTTGTGGCACAGAGTAAATGGAGATACCTTTGTACAATTTTAACACCATTACCCACAGTTTATCAACTTTAATGAGCCATGAATGTGGGGTGAAATTTTCAACCTACGGGAGCAGTCGATAGCTCTTCTACAGCAGCCTTTGACTTTTACACAATTAAAAATGATTATTAATTTGCAAAAGACAAAAATACTGTGACACCATTGTACCTTTTCTTCCTTAGTATAGGTGCTCTTTCTGCTCCTCTGGTTTTCATCCATATTCATTATTTGTACCCTAAGTGACAGGATCTACATTTGACTTTCATTTCCGCTGCTCTGAAACACAGAGCAAATTTATGTTTGAGCAGCATTGGTCCCTCCAGGCCTGAGATAGCTTTCCTGGTGCAGTCCTCCTTTTTTTCCTCCCCTTCTCCTTTCCCTGGAAGGTGAAAAACACCTTGGCTGTTCTGAGCTTTGAAAACAGAGCTAACCCTAAAACCATCAGAGATGGCAGCAAAGGGATGTGTGCAGAGAACTCTCAAGGAGCAGAGACCCTCAGGCTACACAGATTTAGTTTCCCCCTTTCTGGCTTCCAAAAACAAAGGAATTCCAGAGAAAATCAGGGCAGGACCTCACCCCAAGCCACCGCCGCTGCTGCTGCTGCTGCTGCTGCTGCTACCCCCACTTCCCTCTCTTCCTCACACACACGTCATGGTAACATGCACATATCCACAGCACGGCAAAGGTGATTTCATGCAACCGTCAATGAGACACTCCTCCTCTTGTTATACAATCATGTCGATTTGATATCCAAGGAGACATGGCTGTAGAGACATGACAAGGAGAAGAGGATCAGCCAGTGTGTGTGTGTACATGTGTGGGGGTAGGTAGCACACTGCTGGCCCTAATTCATATTTCAGAGTCATGTCTGTCCTCTGCTTTTGTTGTTATTAACCAGCGCGGACTTCATCATCATCATCAACGTCAGCTTGCTCCTCATCAAGCAACAGCCTCAAGATGTTGCAGGTGAGACTGTGTCAAACTGTGGCCACTGCTGCCCCCCCCTTCCCCCTCCACCCCCTCCCCCCTGGGCCAGACATGAAACTTGTGATGTCCTCACATGTCTTTAACAGTGTCATTCAGCTTCCACTCAGTCGAGACAAAAAGCTGCAGGCAGGCTGTGAAAACAATATGGCTGAGACGTGTAATAACTTACATGCTGATAATGTATGTAATCTGGAGAAATGGGAAGTAAGGATGAACACAGAGGAGCACAAAAGTTCCATTGCTTCTTCTGAACCTAAACAGAAACCCACAGAGGAAATGTAAACAAAGAAAGTATTTTTTTAAAAAGAATGTTAACTTGTTAGTGTATTATTGAAGGACACAAACATAACACAAGTTGCTAGCATGACCATGATGCTAACAGCGTTTAGCTGCCACTGCTTAATGCTACATTACATAATTTACAGATATTACTTCAATATTTAATCATATATAGTTATAAGATGTGAATTTTATAATGCAGTGTATTCTCAAAAGATGCCAACTACACACACACTCTTCTTTAAACACATTAAAGTTAAACTACAATACAAACACTACGTTTGTAGATAAAATCAAGACATCTTTAAGCACACGTGTTTATGAATACTAAAAGCCAGCATTCTTAAAGCACAGAGGCCCTTGTTGGTTTGTCAATAATGTCTGCCAAATAATTAAAGAGCCCTAGGAGACAATGATAAACATTGTTTAGAGGCTGATCCCTGGCAAGCAGCAAGCAGCGTCTCATTGCTGTCTCCGGAATACACACGATTACCCCGGTCTCATTACTGATATGATAAACGACAGCTTGCACCGTGGCTTTGGTTTTGCTGGGGAGGACGAACTATAAGGAAAAAAACTAAATCAGTGGAGAGACACACTGCCCCTGTTAGAGACCAGTGATAAACAGGAGAGATGACTTATCTGCAGCGTGAGTGCAGATAATGTTTGTGATATTTGGTGCAAAGTCAGGTCTGCAGCTAACTATACTACTTCCAGCTATATATTATACATTGCTGTTTAATCATGTGGACTTTGAATTTTCTGTTTCTCCTTATTTGTTTCACTCCTCATCACCCCCCCCTTCTCCTCTCCGTGTCTGTGAAGTTAATGCTGCTGCTCAGCCCTGGCCCACCAGCCCCGTCTCCTTTTACAGTTGGTGTATCCACACAGAGGTTTAAAATATGCCCCTTTATCTGAGCCGCCCAGGCGGGAAAATGAAAGGGATGTCAGTCCTTAGAACCCTGGGAAAGCGCCTGGCTCAACCGCCAGTGTCAAAACGAAAAGGGGAGGGCACCAAGCGGCCAAACGCACTGCACACAGTAGACTTTTTTTCTGTCAGCAAGCAATGTCCAAAGAAAAAGTGGGAAGAAAGCAGCCTTAGTAGGGCAGCAACACTTTGCGATTACATTGCCAATATGATTTGAGGGGCTCTCCATAACAACCACAATAGGCATCATTAACAGACCAAAAGCAAAACTGGAACTTCCAGTGTACACACATCCAGCCTTGTGTGTGCAAAATGTGCCTCTGCACAGAACAATGAAAGCCGTGATAGTGACCACATTTCATCCCTTCCTCTCCTTGAGTGTTGAAGCATCGGTGTTCCATTCATGACTCCCTCTCCCCCTTATAACTGATATTGTCGGCGAAGAATAAAAAGCTGTCCCATTGCATTAGTGAATCCTAGTTAATTTACTTTGTCAGAAAACAAGGAAGTATGTATCCCTGGAGGCCATGTTGGAGACAATTCGACTGCCTTCATAGAATCTCTGCCATCACTCGGCAACTCCCACGCAAACCTCCACCAGAAAATCAGCATCAGCGCTCACAACAGTGCCGACTAGACTGTTTATAGCACAAATGATATTATAAACACAGCATGTGGTGCATTATCTTTAGAAAATGATTCATTACAGCCTATAAGCTAGGAAGATTTGCAGCATGCTGCGTAGAGGGTAACTAAAGTGCATCTAAAATTAATTCATATCATCTGGAATCCTCCTCAAATTGCAGTGCAGTTGTTTGAAAACATAACAAGTTATTGACTCAACCCAGCGGGCGCAGTTTTCTGCTGGACTGATTAGTCTAATACCTGACATGAACTCAAGGGAAGCTGCATGATAGAGAGAGAGAGACAGAGATTGAGCACAAGTCTGAGTGGCTGTCTGGCAAATGAACCCATGTGGGACACTGTGTAAGGTGTGAAGACCTCTTGGAGGAGGCTGCAGGCTAGCAGGCATGCTCCGGTATCAGGAGAGACAAGGCAAACACAGCAGATCAGTGCTGAAACTGTAAACCCACTGACCCAGCATGAAGAGGGAGAGGGGACTAATTAGTGACTGTACTTACAACTCGAAAGAAGAGGGAGACGAGGAGAAAGGAGGAGGGAGACGGGGGGAACACACACACACACAAACACACACTGAGCACACAGTTGGAGGATGAGGACAATGAGTTTGTTTAGCTTAAACAGGATTTACAAGCCAAACAGACACACGCCAACGCCACTCACTCAGACACATACTATCTCTTTTCCTCTGTATCGCTGCCCCTCTTCCCTCAGTCTCAGCAACACAGCTGAGACAGGCTCTGTGAGGATTTCATCAGCAGTAAAAGAAAAGAAAAAGTGAGGGTAATTGCTTGCGATGGTGAGAAGTCTTGAGTGCAGGCGGCAGCGGTGGGATGGATGGGTAGAAGGAACATTTTGTTCCTCCTGTGCGGGCTCCGACTCTCATATTGTTCCTGGTGAGGCCGGGTGTCATTTATGATTCAAGGGCCCCCCCGGTTTTCTCGACGGATGGGAACAGGACATGGCCATTGTGACGTCCCCTCCTGCACTCATTTCTCAAAGAACATTAAATCAAACATGCATGAGACAGTGACAGGGGCGGGCTGGCGACTACTCTCGTCTTCTCTGCACTCTATTTCACTCTCGTCTTGGGGAAAAAAAGCACTTAGAAGGGAGTGTGCGTCTCCCCTGATGTTGCTCAAGGTTGAAGTGACGACTCTCCAGAAACAGGAGTTAAGTTAGTGTTTTGTCTACACTAAACACATATCTGTCACTAACCGATAATGCAAAGACACAAAATCTACACTACATTTGTTTTCCACCGGTTTAAACTTCACTGAAAGTTTGTGAGAAGTGGAGCACACGTTCCTAAAGAGGTTAAGCTGAGGGTAATTGCTTGAGATGGTGAAAAGTTAGCTGAGGTTAGATGGCAGCACTGCACTGTTTCACACAGCTTCACTGTTTTTATAGTTGGTCGACAAACAATGCTGCCTTCCTCTGCTTGAGGTTAACTGCCTTACTCAAGAACTTGCAATGGCCTCACCACCTCAAGAGTTCAAACCAGCCATGCTGCAGTTCAGCCACAAGCCGAACCACAGCGCACAGTTTGCAGCTTGAAGGGGAGCGGTGACAGCCGTGTGGAATTGAGGTTTTCGTACCCCGGCGCCTCGTGTTGGTCCACAGTTGGCTTCATACACCGAACTGATGTCATCACAAGTCTGTCAGCAGGATGAGTTACATCTGCTGGGTGCCTTATTTTTCCCTGCACTGGTTACACTGCAATTACCAGGTCTTCAGTTGAAAACAGCAGACTTTTGGGTAGAATTATAACAACATTTAGGAAGTAGTTAAAGGGTCTGACACAAGGGCACAACCTCAACTCCAACCAAACATTTCAGGTTATAACTGACTTTAAGTCCTTATTCGCTTTAAAATGCTACAAGGCAACACAAGTTTTCCCTTATTAAAAAGACCAAAATAGGCACTTTAAAAACAATGGCTGAGTTTGGATGAGAAGTACTGCCAAGTTTGAACCGCATTTGAGACAGAAAGACAGAGAGACAGAGAGAGAGAGAGGGAGAGAGAGAGAGGGAGAGAGACAACAACAAAGCCTGACTTCTGCTCTGGACACGAGTGGGTGGGTTTAGGCTGATGGCGAGACAACGCCAGACTACAAGAATCCGTGTCAAGTGAACAGGCAGCAAGTATTTCACAGTGCTGCTGCTCCTCCAAACAACAAGAACAGTTAGATGAAATGTCAGGCTGTCAAAACATTGATTAGCATTCGCCAGGTTTTAAGCACTTAGCAGGCTGCAGCTGTGTGCCGACACAGTAAACAGCAGCAAAGACTGTGCAACTTAAAATTGCTGACTAACAAAAAGCTAATTACTCAGACACAAGTAATTAGTTGTTTTTCTTTGTATGTACTCTAATCAGCATTACCTCACTTGCTTCACAGAGCTACAAAGAGAGGATGCACCTTGATTCTTTCTGTGAATAATCAGCATGTGAGACTGACAAAACTGTTGCAGGTGTTTGATACTTGAATCTCTTACGGTATATAACTTGTTGCAGCCTGATCTACTGAAAAAACACTAAATTATACTAAGGAGATGTTGTTAAAAAGCTGCAGATAAGATGTTCCCATTGCATTTTTTCCTGTCTGATACCAGTGTATTGGATTAAAACAAAACACAACACAATTAATTGTGGCAAAAAGGTAAGTAAAATACAGCCAAATTGCTACCATTTTGTTAGCTTTGGGCTAACGTTCCTCGATAATGTAAGGATGAGATTATTCTCTCTTGCAGATGCAGACACAGCATGTGTATGTCATTGTATTACACTACGGTAAGTGCGCTCGGAAGAGATATCTAACACAGTAATCAGATGATGTACAGTCCACACTGAGACATTTTCTTCTTTTTTAAGAAATCTTGTGTTATTTTCAAGGATTATTTTTACCTATGGCTATTTTTTAAAAAATAAACAGAGCCGGGCAGCAAGTCAGATCTTCACACAGCCCCTGTTATGACTCCCCTGTGTTGTGTGCAGTTGGTGACCTTGTAGTTAGCGGGCACGTGGATGGCTGGCAGTGTTCAGTTTTCTGGTAGAGTAACATCAGCCAGAGATAGTAAAATATCAGTCTGTATTAAACGCTGCAACAACACAGTGTCTGCTCCGTTCCAGCCCCTTTCACACAGATGCATCCTTCTTCATGACACCTTTGCTCAGGCTGATGCTGCCTCACTGTGTGCATTCATAACATAAAACACTCGCGTACCACAATCAGAGGTGTGACATCATCATGTCATGATCTTTGCTGTAACAGGTGGCAACAAACTACCCCATCATTCTACCACTGTACATTACACACAGAATGACACACTACATTACAGGCTGTATCAGTATCAAAACAACAAATATTTTAATCAATATAAAAATGCCCACATCAGCTAATACTGTGTTAAGACACAAGTAATCTCCACATTCTGTCTCCTTGTGTATTTCTGGGAAGCAAACATACTGTCGGATACACGTTTAGCCCTGCCAGTGCATGTGTTGCCTTTCTGTCTCTGCTATGATTTCATTATTCCTCCTCACATTCTGGCACACTGAGCATGCTTGCTCTTGCACCCAGCACCATGTTTGAAAAAAAAAAACCTTTGAAAACACCCAAATTTGATTTCAAAGTGAGTCTACTGCAGCCTTTAGCCTGCTTAGTGAATCAGACACTCTTCTGTCTTGTATCGCAGCCTGGCTGGCTGGTTGTAGAGAGGCCCCAGGAGGGACAACAGAAGGAAAGAAAACTCTCTCTCTCACACACACACACACACCAAGTTTCAAACAGTTGCAGATGGCTTTAATTTCTTGCCCTCTTTCCTTCACGATTTATCAGGTAACCCACTCTTCTGAATGAATGTGGCTTCTTTTCATGCTTTACTGAAATGACTTAATGCTCCTTTGGTTTGTCAAAGGATAGGAAAAAAAACACAGCACTAATTAATGTGACAAGTGTTGCTGCGGAAACAATTTCATTACATCACCAGTTTAAATTACCGTGGAAGGAGACACTGGAGGGTGCACCCATCTAGAAATCTGTTTACACACTTTCCTCGACCGGCATAAAGGGAGCGGACACAATGCCGCCAACACCTGCAATCCGATGCAACACTTCTGCAACCAACACAGAGGCTGTTTAAAGTCTCTGATGTTTAATTTTAGCAGGGGACCATGTCATCTGCCATCACAAAACTCCCACTCTACAATAGCAGTAAAGGATCTGATGATGAGCTTTAGTACTTTCAGAATAAAAGACTCCTTTTCATCCCCCGCCTTCTCAAAGTTCAGCTGTCCTGTAGCAGGGTGCACAGTAATGAAAGAGAGGCAGCCTCCACCTCCTCCCTCTTCTTCTTCTTCTTCTCCTCCACCACCACCTCCTCCCGCCATGAGCCCCCCCTCTCTGCTGCGCTCTGCCCCGGCTGGCCTCACATGCAGACGGGAGGAATTTAACGGGAGGGTCCGCCAGACTAAAGGCAGAGAGAGTCAAGCAGCTCATCCACACTGCCACACAAATGTAGCACTGCTGGTGTGTATGAACATTTCAGGTGGTGTTGTGTAAATATGCACAGCAAGGTTGGACATCATTATCACATGTGCATTGTCAGAGGGGCCCCCAGGTGGACCTCATGGTGGGGGCCACTGATCTCTGAATGATCCCTGTGAGGATTCAGTAAAACACAATCAGTGTTATCAGCGCACCTCAGGGTGGCAACAATCACTGAGGCTGCACTGCATGCAGAGCAGCATATGGACATACCTGCTAATTGTATTACAACAGGTAGCCGATAATAGCCTTGAAGATAGTCAACAAGCCCAGACACACTGGGCACACAGCTGACACACATTCACAGTTTAGCATCAACCGAGCCATCAGCTGATCGACCGAGACTAGACACTCACCCACACAGAGCCGCAATCACTGAGCCACATTCCTGCCTTCCTCACACACATGCACGCACCTTTATAGTGGAAGAAGCATGCAGGAGCTCTACACTGACAATATCGCTCCAGCGCAGCTCGTCTACGGGAGCTGTACAGTTTGGATGTTACGCTGCGTAAAAGGGGGCTCAGCAGCCACAATCTGCCCCCCCACCACCCACCCCCCGACACGAGTTCATCAGCGGCTCTCAGAGGTTTATAGGAGGTCACCCTATTGTTAGCAGGTTGTGTCTGTCCAGCGGAGGGCAAACCCGCATCTTCAAGCAACCCACACACGCACACGTTCAAAAGCCTGCTTTGCAACAACAACAAAAAACCCACAACCAGGCGCCAAACTTACTTTGAGCTCGGACCTCAGAGGCAAAGCCGCGTATCGTTGCTCCAAACCTCGTGTTTACGGTGCTCTCCTGTCTGTGGTTCTCCCCACTTCACAAAGACCGAAGTGAGAGCTCCGAAGACGGTGTGACTGAGTGACTGAATCAACTACCGTAGAGCACGGCAAGTTGAAGTGTCAGATTACACTGGCTATTCAGTTACCAGAGAGAGCCGTGCTCGGCGGCGGTCACCAGGAAGATGCGACCCGGAGTCCCGCGGAATGACACCGCGGAGTGTGAAGGTGTAAGTGCACACTAACAGCCTGCTAACAGCGCGTTTCACACTGGAGCGGACTAGGCGCGCTGCGGCTCCGGCTATTGTCTGCATCACTGTCGTCACAGCGGCGCTGCCTGCTGTAATCACAACAGCGATTATTAGTTAATGCAAGCATTGTTTGTCTGATTACAGCCCATAATAATAACAACAACAACAACAACAACAACAACAACAATAATAATAATAATAATAATAATAATACACGTGAAGTGCTGTATATAGAATATAGTAAATCAATGTATTAATTGTTTTTTATTAAATAAATAAATAAATACATGAATAAATCTAAATAATTAATTATTTTATACTGTAATAATAATATAATATAAAAAAGCACATCTCCATAACAATAGAGGACAAGACCTTAAGGTTTTTATCATGATCTAAAATATAAACAAGTATGTTATGGATTTTACAGTACAACTCGTGTGTGTGTGTGTGTGAACTTTTGCATCCATGCCGCTCCAGCAGGTCTTCAGGCGGGAGCTCCGCGTTTTGCGGATGGCCGGTCTCCGGTGGAAGCCTCGGAATAACAAAGACGTGTTTGAGAGCAGCGGCAGGCTGGGCTGAGCGGTGACGTCAAGGAACAATGTCTCTCCTCCCGACACGCACGGCACACACAACACACGCACGACAGCAGCACACAAGCTCTTCCCTCTCTTGCTAGTCAGGCAAGGCTGAACTGCCCAGAGGGAGGGCCGCTCAGCTCGCAGTGCATCAGATAGAATCACTCACTCCTCATGCTGTGCCTGCACGCAGGATTTCTTCAGTGTGTGTGTGTGTGTGTGTGTGTGTGTGTGTGTGTGTGTGTGTGTATGTGTGTGTTTTAGGAAACATAAAAACAGAACAACGGAGTGGCAGATCAGTCACATCAAATAAGCCATCATTAAAAAATAGGTCTGCATGCCTACTTTACAAACAGCCATTTCCTGTGGCTGATAAATCCAGACTTGTAGCTTATCAATAAAGGTGGTAAAGGTGACAAGATTAGGAAAGGTAATTCACAGTTTCCTGGTTCCACTGCCCCCGGGGTCAAATTCCTGTCAGCAGCTCCTGGCCCAGGCTCCTGTCCTCTTTGAGGGGAAGGAAAGGGCTGCCGTCCCTTCAGCTTCCTGCCTGCAGGGCTCCTGACACTGATGCAGTATGGGCCTGAACAGAGGGGTTGGTTGGGGAGGGGGTAGGTGTCTGTACCCATGTGTCTCAAGGACACCCAGGCCCTCTGGTTGAAGCAGCTAACCACACTGATGGGGACAAATGTGGCCGGTGACATCACCAGCTCTGGCAGTCACTCATTTTTATTTCGGGGGGGGCCTGTTTCTTAGATGGAGGCTGGCTGAGCAGTCAATGTCACCCCCCCCCCTTCTTGTTGATCTGACCTGTGACTTTGTTCTGACGCTGCTTTTGTTATTGATGTTGTAATAGTAACGTCGATGTTTATTCTGCGAATCACATCACACAAATCCTCTAGCTTTTGTCCCCCTCTTAAGTCCTCGGGGCTTCTTCTTATCAGACAATTTGAGCCTGTTTCGATTTAATAAGAGACAAATGCTGGTCTCTTTATTGTCGTTCCCGCAAGTACTTGGATTCAGAAACTGACAGATGTATTGTTAGCTTTTGCCAGTCTGATCATAATATTATCTGTTCAGGCTCATCCATCAAGTTTTTGTTTAATACTAACTCAAGGTGACAAGGCTTGTTATGGGTGTTGAGTGGGGGTGTTGGGGGCTGCAGCTGGTCGGGTCACTCTCCAGTGGCACTCTGCAGTTCAAAAGAATGGCTTTCTGTCAGAAGTCCTCGCTTTCATAGTAAGGCATACACCACAGCCTCTCCAAAATAATACAGCCAGATGGCTGCCAATAAGATGGATGGATTATAGGTGGGGTGACTTTAGTTCGACTTGGCTCTGTGTATAATTTCATAGGCTGAGTGAATGCATTAAAGGAGAACAAAACAAACTCCGAGTGAAGCGTGCTCCGACAAGGTTAATACATATTGCATTGTGTTGGAGTGTATCAAATTAACATATGAAAACTGTTTAGGCTTTAAAACATTTGTGACGATCGAGGCCGGGACTTGGCTTCCGACTTGCACTTGAACACAATATAACGTACATTTCTCTTGGCCGCCTTTCTGCTGTTGACAAGACGTCATTCTGTAGAGGCAACAGGGGGAGTGATGGATGCTACTGGGGCCTCATGTAGCTACATGATGGAGGGAGAATTTCAGTTGTGCTGACATCAGCGCTCCTATTCACACAGAGGTGCGATGGTGCTGTCGCTGCCATCAGGCTCCTGCTGGAGAAAACACCACACTGAGAGAAACAAGGTGGGAGAAGGGAGTGACTGACTGAATGACTGATATGTCTTTCACACTGGAAAAAGTGTGTGAGTGCAGAGAGACTGCATTTTAATGACTGTTATTGTCTCATTTTATTTTTTATGTCTGTCTTTTTTTAGGTTAGGCAAAAATACATTGATTAAGTTGTGTTTTATTGTAATGGCTTTGTCTCATGTCTCACTCTCTTGTTTGATTAGGATAAAATTAACATGTAAAGATTTAGCAACAAAATAGAAAGAAAGAAAGCATACTTTAGGTCTTGGTTACCACGGTTACTATATCTACTTCCATCAAATCTATTGGATAACTGACATATACTGTGAGGTCTTCTATGTCATGTATTTCACCACCACCAAAACAGATTAATGAAGCTGCTTGGAGAAGCAGTAAAACATCTTCACAGAACTCAGTGTTCACCTTACAAACCAATTCTAATGCTTTGCACAATAGAAGTGTGTCACAGAGGAAGCATGCTGCAGCACCGTCATCTTGTTATCTCATGAATCTTGTGAGAATAAGGCTTTTTTTTTGTTCAAAGACTCAGTCGTCTTGTTTTGTAACCAAATAGTTCTGACATTATTTTTAACTGTGAGTGGTTGTATTACTCTGTCACATTATGACCATAGATGGCAAAGAATGGATGCACAGCATCATCTGTTTTCATGCTTCTCTCATCATTCATTCTCATCTTTCAGAGCACACAATCAATCATCAAACAGTTATCTATTTGAACTGATTGATTTAATGACCTACACAATTAAGCAAATGTATTTATAATCAGCAAATCTTTACACTGCATCTCGATGGCAACAACCTGGTATGAACACATGATCAATAGTCTGTTCTTAATGGCTCTAAGGTTAAATCCATGTTAAATATTCTATTTAAAAAGTATTTTTTTAAGTGTGGGTGAGTGGATCGAGAAGAAGGTTAATTTTCAGGGATAAGTGTAGACGTTGTGGGGCAGTAAATGGATCATCTCCTGCAGAGAAAAGGTAGAAGAGCACTTATTTTAAAACAAGACAGAAGAAGTCTGGTTGAGTACACCATTGATTGTGTCTGGCTGTGAGAAGAACAAGGAGCAGAGCGAGAGGAAGGGAGAGCGACAGAAAACAGATGATATGACTGCTGGCTTCTGGAAGCTAGGACAGCCTTTTATAAATACTCTCTCTCTCTCTCTCTCTCCCCCCATTTCTTCTCAGTTTTTCACACTGTGTGTTGACTGAGCAGCAGCAGCAGATAAGGCAGACAGCCCAGGCCCCATGCTGACTGGCCTGACTGGCTGTGGGGAGCAGAGAGGCAATCAATGAGTGCTCACAATAGAGCGCCAGCATCCAGATAGCTAACAGCTCCCTGAGGCCATGGGAAATAGGTATGTGTGTGTGTGTGTATGGGATATAGAAGAAGAGGAAAGAAGAGAGAGAAAAGGCAGTGGAAGGTGGAGAGGAGGTGAGTGAAGAGATTTTGTGCTTTAACACATGGGTGTCATAGGTTGTTTCCAAGCCATTGATAGGAAAAAAACAACATGTATGGAGCACGTATTCCTTCAGGGTTATTTATGTTCAATAAAGCATGTGTAACTTGAGGTTAACAGTTCAGGAAGCAAAGTCTCGGCCAAGCAGGACTCAAGTTATGAGATGTGAAGTGAAGAGTGGTGGTCCGATGCTTAGGGTGATGTGATATTTTTAGTTGGCTTCTTCTTCCCCTCATTGTTGCACAGTTTGCGTGTTTGCATGCGTGTGTGTGCCTTTTTTTTCCACATTATTATGCAATGCAGAATCTGACCTTGGGAAGAACATGTGCCAGAGGGATAGGGAGAGAGAGCTGAGTAAATGTGTGACCATTTCAACCTCTGTGTCATCCTTGACTGCACAACTAGCTACCTCACTAGTCACAGAGCAGCTCTCATGAGAACTCAGAACATTATAATTCAGTTACACAGTTCCATATGTTACCTGCCCAATTACTAATGCTTGCGATGGAGACTGAAGCATTTTATATAGAGTTCACACTCCTTTTTTGCTAATTAAAGACTGTGAAATTTCCATCATAACTGCTGTCAGCAGCCATCTTTGCATTGCAACAAGGATCATGTGGTTGGAGTAAAAAAGGAAAACAGGCTGGCAGACAAGCCACCTATAAGCTAGTGCCTATTTCTCAGGATGACATTAATATAATAGCACTGGTGCCCAAAACAACTTTGTATTGATCGGCATAACCTTTTAAGCCAGTCGATTTCTGCTTCACTCAGGATGCTTTAGCATGGCCGTGTTTTCAAGCAAAGATTTGTTGCACGGTTGCATGTGAAATCACGTGGGGGTAAACATCCCCATTCATGTAAAGATGTGGTGAATATAAGCTAATAAGCTTCTCTGTGAAGTATAGGTAGCCCTATAGGCACTCTTGCTATCACACCTCCACTCATAGTTAAAGCTATAAATACCGTGTTATGACATCTGTTGTAATGTGCTTTCATCCTTACCTTGCTGAGTCACAGTCTTCTGATTTTCAATGGTGCTATTGCTTCCTAACATGCTGGTTATGACTCATATATAAACACAGAATCTTGGAAGCCATTTAATGTTTGCTGATCCTTAAGGGAGTTCATGGGAAGAAAAAGCTGAATGGTCAAAAAAATGGTTGTAAGGCTGTCAACACAGCTGGATGATTTCAGCCTGTCCTGTACCTGCACTAAAACATATATTTACGTTGAAGCCATGCCTGCTGTGGACATAAGCACCACTTGTTGTTGAAGAGTAATGTAAATAAATAAATTCTTTGGATGACTTTAACATTGTTTTTGTTTTGGTTTATTGAACATCATGTATAATGCATTTGTTTGTTTGATATCATGCTAAATGCTAACAGGCAGACCTGCAGTTAACATGAGATGTGGCTGAGCTGGCTTATCACAGCATATGATGGAAAACAGAATACATGTTTGCCCCCTCATGTATTAAATTAACATAAAACATATGGTTTTCATACAATAATATGTTTATAAATTTTAGATCTGTTTGAGTGTAATAGACTTCTTTCATATGGATATTATGAGATTGAGGGGGACTAGAGTGGAACAAGGCTTTCATGACACCAACAGTGCAAGGCTGCACTCACAATATCTACTTAGCATCTTAACAACAGAAACACAGCCTGTAGCCTATTTAAGAGCCTTAGCCATCCCAAATCTCTGTGAGTATATACATTAACAATGACTAATCATGTTATAACCTACAGCTCTCCAGTTCTCCAAAGAACTCACTGTGCCTGAGCTCACAACCTCTGGTGTGTCTCTGGAGGGAGAGTCCTTTGTGCCGCAGAGTTCAGGACGAAGCTTGGAGCCACAGCAGGAGGAGGTATTGAATCTCCTCCAGAAAAAATAAATAACGCCCTTGTCTGCAAGTGACCGGTGCTCACTCCCAGACTTTTAAGGCGGCTCGAGTTACTGTGGCCCCTGACAGGAGCAGACAGGTTGTGTCTGAGAGAAATACCTTCCCACAGATGATGTCATTGTGCAGGGGAGAGCGAGCCAGGGACGACTCCACCATAAAGGCTTCATCAAAGATCATGTCCTCTAACACATTTCACTATGACTCCATTGTGTATTCTGTCAGAAGGGCTGGTTGTATTGTTGACAGACCAGGACCCTTATTAGACTGTTATATGTCCATAGGAGGAAAGCATCAATCTTCAATTATTAGCACTCAAGAGGCATGAAAACATGACCTTAATTCCCTGGAGTGGCAACGCTCAGACAGTACAGTTCTCCATTTAATATGTGCACACACACACACACACACAGATACACACAGTCTTTTGCAAAAGAAATAGTGTGGCAGTCTTTGAGATGAGTCTATTGTGTGGCTTGAAATTAGCTCCCACTACAGTGTTCCCAATGAGGGTGGTCTCCCCTGGGCGCTGTGGATGACATTAAAGGGATTTGTCCGTGAAGATCTGACTCTATTACTGTAGATAATGCTCTCCTAGACAACCACGGAGATCACAGAGAAAAGCATGTTGCTCACAACTCGTAATCATCTCAATAATCTAAATCTGAGACTTGTCTGCTTCATCTTTGCTTGTTTGTAGAGCAGCACAGAATAATGGAGCATAGAATATTGTTAGGGTGTTGACTGATATTGAAGGCCAAGGTAAATGAGTAAAAAAACTATGTATTTTAGCCAAAGAAATCAAGGTGATACAACAGAGGACAGCACCACCTGCTGGCGGTGTCCAGTCAGTGGTGAGGGGTAGGAGGGTTGAGACACTGAAAAGCACATACATGACAATTTGTGTTTTGCTTCATAGCTAATAAAGTTTGAGCAATGGCACCAAAACCTAGGTGGAGCCAGGAGCTCCTGTTCAGCCAAACTTTCCTCAACACATGCAGGGGTTGAAAACATTTTCTGTTCTGCAGTGGTCATTCGTGCTCTCACTCTGTTGTTGACACCCCTCTGTGATATGACGCAATAAATGGTGTTTTAGCTGTGCAAACATCTCAGCGAGAAATGGACTCTGGACCTCGAATGAGCTGTAAAATCTCCCAACCACGGCCCACCCACATGTTGCCACATTTGGGACCCACTGCACACAAAAACACAAAATGACTCATCCTTGTGCAAGGAAGGAGCCGCCCGGGTTTGTGGGCAAGCAGTATCAGTGCGCCAGTATCTATAGCACCTGACCCAACACTCACCTCGCTGCTGCTCCCCTTGTCCTCATATCCTAATGCTGTTTGGAATGCGTTGCCAGGCAATGGTCTCTGTAAACACAGCACCTGGCAACTCTGACAGGAAACCTCTGTGGCTCTGTGGAAAATTAGATGCCATTACTGTGTGCACACCCATTTGTTCAGATAACTGGATATCTGTGCATAGGACCTCTCTCCGTCTCTGCTCTTTTCTTTCTACTGTAAAACCTTGTGAATCTTATGTGTATATTTCTTTGTATATCTATGATCTGCTTCATGAACTCCCACTATCTCCCACCATACTACAAGCAGCCTTTCACCAATTAACTCCCTTTATGATTTGCATTTCAGAGGTGGCCAAGAAAGTGCCATTACTGGACCTCCACACTGCTTACTCTGTCCCATCAATTTCCTGTTATTGTTGGCAGTTGAGCTGAAGCCTGTGTATTGATCCCTCACCCTGGGAGAAGATAAGGTGGAGAATCGAGATGGATTCCATATCTATTATCTAATGGAATTCCTCCTCCCAGAAAGGGCTATGGATTTTCTGCCATTGAAGCTGCGAAAATGTGCGTCTCTGCTGTGTGTATGTGTATGCGTGCTTGTGTGTCCTCTCTCCAAGCACAGAATGACGCTTTTGTGGGATAGATTAATGCAGTAAGCAGAATATGGTGGAAAGTGGCACTGAGGCTTTACGGACTGTTGAAGCAGTCAGGGAAATGCACTCGCTATGAATGTGTATTGACCTGCTGCTCTTCAAATGGCCCTCTCAGGGAAGTGCAGATACATAGGCTCTCATGTGTGGAGCATTGCATCAAATTGTGACATACAAAGTGGTGCTGTGATGGGGGCTTTTTTAGACTGCAGCTTGTATACCAGAGTGGTGCCACATTCTAAAAGAGCACTTTTATAATGTAAATGGTATATAAGCTGGAAATAATCATGGACATGCCCTCCAAAGAATATTCAACGGCAGTCAGGATGTCATCATCTCTGTCAAAATGGTGACCCCTGCGCTTCTTCTTTATCTTAAGGGAGGAGACATGGTACCAAATCAAGGAGGTGCTGGACAAGATTAAAACCACTTCTCTGAATAGCAGCCATCATCATTGTGGGTATTGTCCTATAAAGGAAAAGCACTACTGATGTTAGCTTGACAGGCTGAATCTTCTCAAAGTATCACTGTAGGCCCCAGTGACAGTGTGACCATATGTATGGACTTCAAAACAAGGCCATCCCCTGACTGCAGACTTCACTGATTTGTCTTTTATTAGAGATGGAGTCAATGGATTTTTCTATTGTTGGAACAGCTGGAAGTGGTGAACCTAAATCTCATTCATGGTTACATGTTAGTGAAGAAATCTCTTGGTATCTGCATTAAAATGGCAGATAGTCCCTTGACAGACTGAGACCCCCCATTACACTGGGCAAATCAATCCGGCCAGAGCGGGATTTGGGACATATCCGGATAGTTTTTTTCTAAATCTGAACAACACAAATCTAGATATACCTGGATTGATTTCATTCCACATCTCAGAGGTGGATTCAGCTGGATTAGCTTAAATCTGACTCAGGTCTGAACGCAAATGTGGCTAGTGAATCCCGCTAGCAACGTTATATTCCAGGTTCATGGGGGTCATGTACAAAAGCCGTGTGTAAACATCTGTCGAACTATGACAGCATTGTCCAGAGTTTATTTTTGACAGGGCTACAAAATAATAAACTGCTTTTTGAAACAAAAAAAAACGAAAGAACATACGACACAGGTGTGTGAAAGCCAGATTTGAAAATAGGTCTGAACGTACCCGGTTTAAAGGCTATCCAGATTCAATCCCACTCTAGCATGATTGACTTTCTCCAGTGTAAATGGTGCCTGAACCTGCTTCTTATCAGGACCTTGCAAGCTGACACCTTGGTCATTTGATGATTCTGTGGATAACTGAAAAGACATGTTCCTGTGAATTCCAAGCTATGTGGAAATTACTGAGATTTAAAGTGATATTACATATGATTGTCACAGGAATAAACAATTGCCTCTTTACACTTCTGTGGAATAACATTGATATTCATTGAGGTTGTGTGTCTGTCTGTGCAGCTACAAACAAGGGACAGAAACAGAGTTCTTCCCCTGTTAATACAAAGCTATTGATTACAGCCACTTTTATAAATAGATTTCAGCTGCTTTTCAGAAGGTCAGAGGTCAAATGATCCATTGGTAGGCTGTACCTGAACAAATAAAAGGCTAACTGTGGCATGGTCAAAAAGAATAAACAGTAGCCTGAGAGCTTAGTAACCCTACCATAATCCTCAACAACTTACCTAAGAGGAATAAGCAAATATTCACAAAGCATTGGTTGAGCAATTGTTTATAATAAAGCCCTCGATATTATCAATGACTTGATCACTGTGCAAATGTATTTCTTTGTTTTTCTGTTTTCATTACATCTTGTTCTTATTTCCTCATCAGATATGCTGACACAGGCTGACCCAGCACAGATGGCAGTTCTGATTTTCATTTTTTAATATCTCATAAATGTTAAGGAGAATTCTATCCACTTTAAACAGGGTGGGCAACGTAAGAGCTGCTGAATTACTGTATCCTGGTATAATTTGATTATCTCCCCAAGAAAACTGACCAAAAGATTGTTGGAAACAATGATCAATCAACAATCCATCACCACAATGATTGTGTTGTTTCTGTGTGGCCTAAAAAATACACACAACCAGCTACAGAGAGAAGCTTAAATCAATGCTGTAAGCAGCAGAATGTAGGTGTCTATGTTCTGGCATGATAAGTCCCTCTGTAATCAAGCTGTGGCACAGTTGCACAAACAGTGAATACTGTCATTCTGAGCGACTGCTGATAAGACAGAGCCAGCTTTACAACACACAGGGGACAGAGCTGTACTGTTTCTCATGCATTGAAGTGAGAGAAATTGAAAAACAGTTTTGTTTACTGTACACAGTATGCACACTTACATTTACTGTGTTGGACACACAGGCTGCAACACAGACTTAAACAGAAGTCGGTCCTGTAATGGGGAAGGTGACAGCCTTACTGGCTAAATGAATGTCAGCAGCAATTAGAGGCCCACTAAATAGCATCTAACAGAGAGGCCATGCTGCAGACAGGTCAGGAGTTTACCATGTATCACCGGGATTACATCCACACGGAGCTGGGGCTTTCAGACAAGGACGTCTTGAGGGCAGCGAAGAAACAGGACGAACACGCAGGCAGTGTGAGATCAGCAGGCTCACAAAGAGCAGACGATTAATGTGCATATGGCCGGGACTAACAATATGATACCAAAAGCTACTACAGCTGGATAATTCTCTGAAGGGTAACAGACAACAGCTTGTTGTCTCTCATCTCCAGCTACAGAAGGCTTATTATTGGATGTGAGACCTGGCTGTGTGTGGTGTTGTGAGCTCTAAGATATTATATGTAAAACAATATCTAAATCTGATGCTGTCATTCTATTGCAGAAGGTAAAAGAAGAGCCTATCTGTCCATATTCATGAGATGATAACACCTATTATTAGAAGGTGGTTACATTAAATAACAAGGTAGCACCAAACTGTCACAATGACACACACACACACTAAAATGAAAGTTATTTTAGGTTGTATGACACATAATGACTGCAGTGTGTCTGGCTAAATGTGTAATACCCAGGATGTAATGATGCGATCATTTAGACTAATGGCAGCTTTAAATTAAGCTTTCTCCTTTAACCAAAACTGTAATCTTTTTCAAAACCTAGCCAAGTTTTCTGTATCGTAAACCTAACCAAGCAGCATCTGTGAGTGATACAGATCAGTGACACAAAACAAAAGTACCCCGGGTGAAATAAGAAAGAAAGTAGCTTGGTGTTAAAGAGCTTTTTGCTGCATATTCCGAGGTTTTCCCATGAGTGTGACACACTGAGCTAATCTCATCCCATGCTGACACAGTGTCTACCAGCAGAGAGGAGGTCAAAGTATACAAAGACGAAAAGAGCAAGGAGGAAGGGGGAAGATGGTTTATGAAAAAGGAGGAGAGGGGATGCAAGATGGAAGGGTGGAGAGACAGAGAGGTTGTAAATGACAATGACTGATGGCACAGAATCCAAAAAGAGGATACAGATGGTTGCAGAGATTAATACTACCCCATCACAAAACTACACACCAAAATATTCATTTTAGATGAAACAGTGTAAACCTGCGCAGCTTTAAGTCTCTGCTTTCCTCCCCAGAGACAATTTTGTGATTGTCATAAGTGAAGTGTGTAGGAGGCAGTGGTTGAAGATGACATCAAGCTTAATTAGGTATAATTATCCCTTTCTGTGTCTTCAACCTCTAAAGACCCCCGAGCTACTGCACAGTGCGCACTCCAAACAATCACACAGCGCCCTCTTTTGGAAGAAAGAGCATCTTCTTGCTGTAAGTGTTTACTTACAGTCAATGGGCCATATTGGAAAGTGAAGAGGCTCCAGTTTTGACGCCATTAACTTGAATATATCTGTCCCTTGGTGCAATGTGTCTGAACACACTCTGTACTCTGGCGCCATGCAGGATAGTTTGTCACCTCTCTGAACATCTATAGCTGACTGTAGTGGCGGAGGAGGAGGAGGAGGAGGAGGAGGAGGTGGAGCAGGTTGTGTGCAAAGTGTAATACAATAGTATCAAACTACAAAAGCCAGCAGCAAAGGAAGAGTGCACAACGTATCCTCAGGGAACAACCGACCACATGCCAGAAAGAGATTTTATTAGTGTAAACATATGATTTGAGACTATTAATCTGCCTGTCATGTATGGACCTGTTTCCAACTGAAACATGCCGCACGGTAAGGCGCCTGATGTCTGATATAGTTAATGGCTTTTAATTTATTTTGTGACATTTGTAAACAGTTTACTTTGTAGTAACTTCCAAGATGCTTGCAGATGGAATGGTTTGCATCCTATAATAATCACTGGTGTCCATGGTAACTGTGTTTCTTCTGGCACCAAGGAGCTCAGGTGCACGCACACTGCTCCCCCCCACTCTCTCTCTCTCACACACACACACACACAGAGTGAAGCTAACGGCTCCCCTGACAACAGAGCACAGCTTGCATGGAGTGAATGAAATGAACACCAGAAACACCCAGCAAACTGTTACATCAACCCTTTCTGGCAAAGTCCTCCCATCACATCTGCTTTTGTTATCGGCTCATAGGAGCTCCCTTCTGCTGGGCTTGAATGAAATCTGTGCCCTGCTGTTTAAATGTTTTGCTTTTCCACATTTTTAGTGAAAAATAAAACATAAAACATACAGATGGTAATCAGCCGCTGACACACATCAAAGATACAATTTGTAAACAAAAAGCAAGTCAATGCAGTGTTCACATTTACTATCAGCAGACACTGCATGATAATCTGAAAACTATGTAATATTGTAATCAGGGGTGGAGTGTTATAACCAGTGTGCCAGGAGGTGCAGCAAGAGGTCTAAGTTTGTCTAGAAACAAATCCGATTTGCTTTACTGCTGCCTTAAATGATTACTTATAAAGAACAAGCAGCAACGACTTAAGGGTCACTCAAGAAGCATCTCAGTCCACATAGACCTCAAGACAAGAAACAGACATGTTTACAGCCTGTCTGCTAATTAGGGGGACTGACTGTTCAACTAGTTTTTGAGGCAGCCTCCACTGGCCACACCAGGAACTGCAGTTTTTGCCACTAAGTTGACTTCATTTTTTCAACCCTCTTGAGAACTGTTGCCCTGTTGCCACCTGGTCAGGCACACAGAGCTCAAACCCTGCTGTTGTCACTTGAGGGTTTGTCCATTACTGGTTAAACTCTACAGAGCAAGGATAACTGGTCAGCACTGCAGACAACCTGGACTCAAATGCATGACTTGGAGTATCAGCAAGAGTTCAGTTTCGTTAATGAAAATATTCCAGACAAACAAAGCAGAGAGGGTCAGGCAAAGGTAAAAAAGCACGTACGTGAAGTAAATACTAGGAAAAAGAGGCTGGAATATGAAGCACAGTGGAGTGAGGAGAAGACAAGGGCTGTGTCTGAAATCACTCTCTCACTCCCTTACTCTGTTACATTCGTTAAAGAGATCATTACATTTGTTAGACAGGTAATGTAAATTCCGTTCTCGTTATTCTCGCTGGAACGCACAATGCATGATGCTACATATCTCTAATTGTAGCGACTATCGGTCGGACACTACTTTTCATGATGCATTGTGGGATACATTGAGGGGTCTAAAAATTCTCACTCGAACAGCACTACAAAATGGCACTAGGCACTATATCGGGCTGTATATATGGTGATTAGGGAGTGATTCCAGCCACAGCAGCAACAGGATCAAACACGTGATGTAGAGGGGAAGACAATGAGACACAGGTGCAACACATTGGGGCGGGGCAGCTAATCAAAAGCAGCAGGACACACAAGTCAAAACACCTAAGACAAGAGGGAGAGTACTGCAGAATAAAGCAGGGAAATGCTACTTTAGCTTTTGTTATTTTTGGACTACAACTGCCACACAGATAGAATATGGAGGATTCTAGGTCACTGTGGATACAGGACTGTCAGTCAGAAGATTGATATTGTCTTAGGTAAAAGTGTCTGTGTAACACAGAATGCAGAACATTATATTATAATGCTCCTCGTGTCTGTTTGCCGATACGACCTTGCCTGTCAAAGACTCCTAAGTGGCATAATTGCTTGTACAACCTTCAGGAGGCTGTGCATGCTTGTCCCCCATTAGATTCAAGCATTTCTGGACAGTGCATGGACAGTGCACATTATGCGTGCCATCCATTCCCTTCTTCTCCTCTTCTCCGCCTCTCTCTGGTCTCTCCATCGCTCTCTATTTTTATGAGAACTGTTACATTCATTCCCTATTGCTTTCCCTGTTGCAAGTGAAGTCCCAGCCAGCCGCCAGTTTTTGCCTAAGGGTGTGCGATAGAAGAGCTTTCATATATTAATGATTATATCACTATAACACAAACCAGACCAAAGAGCTCCTTTTTTTCTGCTGACTGAAACACATCGGAGCGGCATCCGAGGCATCATTGGACATCGTCATGTGGCAGACATCTGATGGCATCAAAGGCGTCAGATTAGAAAGAGTCATTACATTCAGAACTGCAAGTTAAAGATGACACATTGTGATCATATGCTGATAAAAAAACTCCAGTGATAGAATCCTTTAAGCTTTGCTGGTGTCCAGTGTCTCCCTGAGCTAATGGACATTTTAAAAAGTCACTTTAAATTGTTGCTATTCTCCCAGTTTAAGGAGCAGGACATGGTGTTACAGATGCAGATATGGTCTCTAACAAGGCACAAACAAACAACAACAAAGACACCTGATGTGATGTAAGTAGGAATAATGTAGTCACATGACAGAGATTCACTCACTGTTTGTATTCTGTACTTCCTGTTTACCCAAACAATTTCACATTTCTGTAATATTATTTTCTATAGTGAAGCCAACAAGGTAAAATGGTATTTTTGTGAAGGCTTTGTCTTGTCAACAGTTTCAGGAGTTATTCAGCTTGCTGGCTGATTGTGGTTGAACTGTCGATGAAGCACACATGAACAATAACTAAAGATGTCAGTGTGTGACCAGTTCCAGCATGACCACTGATGCAAAATGATCAGTGTTTATTACAGAGTAAAATGCACTTAGTTTTTTGGCGGTGTAACTGGTCACACCATTACACTTACCAGGCAAAGGTGGAGCCAACACAAAGACATGTCGGCTCTTTTTTGGCAGACTCACTGGTCTAATGGCTGCTCTGTTAGCCTGCAGTAATCCAGCCCAGCTCCCCCGTCTCAGCAGCCCTCCATCTGTCATTGGAAAGCTGCAACGGTCCCCCAGGTGGGAGCGTTGTGTCAGCCTGGCAGGGTCATTATAGCAGGGCCTGGGAGTGCCGCTGGTGCAGCCTGCTCCTCTGCAGTCCCTGCCCAGCTCTAACCCCTGCCAGGTAGCAAGATCTCACACAGACCTAATGTATTCACACTAATTAAACTGTGCCAGGCACCACAAGCGCCCAGCCGTTAAAAGAAAAAGACCAACTGTTTCCATCAGAGGATGAAAATGTTGTATATGTACCCATCATACCACCCGGATCACCTGGATCTGAGGCTCACACCACTGATATCCTTTTAAAGTACTTCAAACGTTTTCATTTTCAAAACATGTGCACTGGGATATTTTCATTGATTAGATATGAGAGACAGCAGGGACACAAAATAAGTAAGACAGATGAGGAATGTAATGAAGGGCACTGACTAAGGGTAGAACTTTGTTTACTTCTACTTTCACAAAAATTCAATGATTAAGTGGCTTATATAGTCGGTTCATAATCTAATCTTATTTATAGATGCCGGTGAGTGTCCATATCAAACTTTATAAACCAGTTTGCAAATGCAGAATAGCTAAGATACGGGTCACTGGCTAAGCTGAAATAACTCTGAAGGGACATAGTTTGCTAACTTGCCGCATTACTGACCATAATATAAACCGGTGTATCGTACCCAACGGTGTCGACCTTGGTCAACAATAAATGATGCAGCCAAAAAATGTTCTATTAGTCCAAACCGATGCAGGCTGGGATGATTAGCCAGCTAGCTTTAAGCACTCGTGCCAGTACATCAGTAAAACCCAACATGCACAAGAAAAGGATCTGTGATGTTCGGGTTCTAAGACTGCATAAATATTATGATTAAGATGTTTAGCCTTTTCATCCACAGTTTGAATAATGTTTGACTTTGACGAGTTGGACACATTCTTGGTGTCTGATCTGCGCGGGTGTATGGCGATGTGCAGGAGAACAGCAGCACCGTGTATGGGGAGAGATGCAAAGCAGTTGCCCAATATGTTAGATTGTTTATTAGCGATCGCCTTCCAGAAGTGTTGTGCTGGTGGACAGTGCCAGATTGCGCACCAGTAATCATCTAAAGTGATGAGGGAACAAAGTGAGCAGGTGTTTGATTGTGAGACATCCATTTGGGACAGATTTGAGTCCAGAAGTTGGCAGGAGATGTGATTGATAGATACTTTTGTGTTCAATGGAAAATAGAAGCGACTGTGTGTGTTTTAAGTTGAAAAATGCAGAATGAATCTTGTAGTTATGGCTGTTTGGAGAGTGTGTTTGTGTGATTTTATATTGACTTTTGATGTCACAAGAAATCTGACTAGATAATAATGAATTAACAACTTCATAGCTTATATGATGTGTTTTCTAAATCTTCATGCTTTTGCAAAATGTGACTTTTTCTACATTTAAACATGTCAAACTTTTTTTGTGTGTTTCCCATAATCTAATATTGCTCGTTTAATATGCTATTTCAGTGTCATTGTTCACTTTCAGCTTGTAGTGGCATGCGGTGTTAGATATACGGTGTGACTGCTTCTGTTGACTTGCCTTTGTACACTATCCCAATGATGGTCTTACCACATATCGCGGCTGACCCACAAGCCCTTGCCTGCCAATTTGCATAAATCACGGTCTAGATCTGACAGTTACTAGGCAGCGCAGGCAGGGGGGAGATGCCCAGCCCCTGTGCAGAAACCAGGCCACCAACCCAGAGAAAGGAAAGCCTGCCTGCCAGAGTGACAAATGTGTGCAGAACTGCCTCGTCCTGTGTGAAATGTGTGTGAGTGTGTGTGTGGGTACGCCCATGCATTACATGAGAAATAAAGGTTAGAAGGTGCTCATGGGCTCTATTTAACTTAAAGAAAATCCATAATATTCATGTATGTAATAACTTTTCTAAACTTTGCCTGCACACCGAGGTGATAAAGCACAGCAGTAGTGTGAATAAAGCGTGTAAATAAAGACAGTCTGTCCCATTGAACCATTGACTGTACACACAGATGGACACTGCAGTTCTGTCTTTGCCAGTTGTTAGCCCAAATGCCAATGTAACCAATAGAAAGTAATTTTTCTCAGTCCATGGTGAGGTTAATTTTTGAAGGTAATTTTTTTTGGTAGTTTATGCTCTGTTTCCTGTCTGCCATTGTCTGTTACATACATGACATATACTGAAAACGCTGAAGCATGCACACTAAAAAAAAGACAGTTTCAGGATTGTGAACATCTGTTTGCTGAAGGAGTTCAGGTGCAGCTAGCTGAACGCTTGGTAACGTTGGCAAAAATGTCAAGCCAAGACAGTAAAAACAGCCCTGTTATTTCCAATAACAACCTATTGCTGTGGTTAGTTGTCAGTGGTGTGTTTGACTAATATTACAATTGTAATAATAATGGCAGATGCTGTTGGGAAATTGGCTTTAAAGCTCCAATAAAGCTTCGACCAAGCTTAACCCAGCAACTCTCATAGACTCTTAAACATTAACATTGCCTACATGCTTTTGGCTCACTGTTGCCAGCATTGACAATGATTGATTTGACATGAATGAGACCAGTCATTCACACCTTTTCTTTGTGGACCTAACATGGTAGCACTGCAGTATTAAAAACTGATGTCAAAGTTGGAAAAACACTGGAATATCATAGCATTCTGTATCACTGCCAGAGCTGAACTGCAGCCCAGACACAAAAGAGCACAGCAGCATGGAGCAGTCTCAGGGCTGTTTCTTTGGCAGTATTATCAGTCAGTACACAGTATACAGTCTTTTGCAATTGTCTATTATTTTATTGTGTTTTTGTATTTTTTTCCAAACAATGAACAATATGGTTTTCATATGGTCAGCCATGTTGATGATACTTGTCTGTGACATTCGATATGAAAACGTCAGGTGGAGCTTAAGGACCATGTTGGAAGGTAATGAGCATCTGAGTGCTTGAGTAGCTGCATTCCTAGATGTGATGGGGCTCGGGATGGCTCTCTCATCTGTCCAATGAAACATGCATGGGGACATACTGTACTGTGAGCCCAATCTAAAGTGACAGTCAGAAAACAACATGGCGGCGACTGGGTTTGGGATGAAAGATGGAAGTCAACCGGAACGTTTCCCAGAGTTCAGCGCTGATCCTGTGGGTTCATGTCTCTCTCAGTGAGTGTTAAGCTGAAAAAATATAATAATATGATAACAATGATTTGCTACAGTTATTTTAATCACAGAGCTGTGGATTAAACATCTATGGACTAACCAATGATAATGTGATGAAATAGAAACATGCAGTGACAAGAATCCCACCAGAAACAGGGGTCGCTGTGCTCACGCTCTGCTCTGTTTCTGCTGCAGAAGATGCCTGGGGTCTTGTGTTATTTGTTGTGTGATGATGAAGTGTGCCCAGCACTGACATTGCAGCTGTTTACACATCCCCTACCGAGGACCACTCTCGTTGCAACACCCAGCCCCTGGGTTACATAATGCTTCGTACGTCCGCGTGGGTAGTGTGTGAGAAAGACAGAGAGGCGGTGGGTGTGAGGGGTGGTGGTGGTGCTGATGGTGGTGGTGGATATATACACACACCGCTCAAGCTGTGTGCTCAGGCTGAGTGATGATACAATTAGACATATCCTCCACTTGGATACTGTTGTTTTGGTTGCAGGATTAACATGCCAGACATGAAGCTGGTGTAGGCAAACACAGCTGTTCATCCCGCCCTGGCTTACACCACTGTACACCTCTGTCAGCATGTGTAGAAAAGGTGCAAAGTCAGACCGTTGTTGAGGATGAGTGGAACATTCTTTACTTGCATCTGCCCTCACTGTTGATCCAAATTGTATCAAGATAATCCCAAAAAGATCTCCTTTAGAAGATGGCTGTACACCAATCAGGATTCAGGTGGAAACGTTTAGTTGTGGTCTGACAAAACAAAAAAGCCACACACACACACACACACACACACACACTTCAAAAGCACTTTTGATGTTTCCCCCTCTGTTTTTTCAGGCCACTCATGCATCAGTACTTTTGTGAAAAACAGACTCTGAGACAATATTAGAAACGATGCCTGCAGGCGGTTCTTTGAAGCTGAACGCCAGAGCCAGTCGGCCAGTCAGCCCATTGATGGCGTGCTATTCTCCAAACTAGTTTGTATGATGCTGGTCTTCGGCCCGGCTAGAGGGAATACAAAACAGCTTTTTCCTCCAACCCTTGTCAGCAGCGATGTTAAATCTTAATATTGCAGCCTGAGCTTCGACGGAGGCCAGTGAAAATCTTGCAGTCGTTTGCTCTGCAGAGCGTGTAACATTTGGCATAAAGCAGCAACTCAAGTAGCTCATAATGCACTCATTTCAAGTTAACATAAAGTCAAAGACTGTCCTGGTGCCTTTAGTCTTTGGAAGTATTAAGTAAATATTCATGATGGTGTAAGTTCACCTTCCACATGCTTGTTCTCTTCTCAACATTGTTCTCTGCACTTAAATTCTAAAGAAAGCACACACACATCCCAGGAAACCCCGAGCAATGAACTGTTCAGTGAATAACGTCGCCCTCGGAGTCAACACAGACGCCGCCACGGCAGCGCCACAATCACAATTTCTTTTCTTTTTGTTTGATCAGGTTTTATGTTTGTGTCTTTTGCATCATGTCTGAGATTGTGGGTTGAACCATGCTGGGAATACACATCACCGCTGGGACGCTAATCATAGCTGCTGCTGCGGCAGCTCTTGGAATAGATGCACCAGAAGGCACGGAATCATGCACACGGCATACAGCAGCCACCAGGGATTACCTGGGTGTTCTATTTTACGCCACTTCTCCAACAGACACAATAAAGTAATGGATGATAATGAGCCTTGTATTGATAAGACAGATAATGGTCTATGGAGACTTTTACTGCTGCTGTTTATTAACATAGTGTCACTAAGGGGAGCATATGGTAACTACATATAAAAAAGTATTTTAATTTCTGATTCTGAATGTGTTCTTTTTGCACAGAGAAGATTGGTTCTTCACTGGCGGATTCACTCCTCACTTTACTGGGCCTCTCACTTCCTGATATCCATATTTTATAAACACTTCTCACCGTTCATCCCATTCTCCTGCATCCCTGCTCTTTTTCATGCCAGTGCAGTTGACTGCACAACAGGGAACGGCTTATATTCTGAGTTCCTCTTAATTATTAATAGGCTTCTCAACACGTAGCCTAATCCATCTACACAACTTGAAATACTGACGCAGGGATAAAATCACTCTTTCTGAGGTGCAGCTCTCCTTATATTATTAGAAACTGGCCCAGTTTCACCTGGTTGCACCATGGATACAGGAGCAACCAGGTAGCAATGCATTCAAGGGAAGACGTTTCATATTTATCACAATGAAAACCAGATCCTCCCCAAATCGAAGGGACGAGAACTGGCCTGAACAGTGATAGCAGTGGGGTAACACTTAAATTAAAAGCCAAATTAAAAAAGAAAAATCAGGCTAGTGTTTCTTGTCTTTGAGTAAACTGACTTGCTTTCCAACACTTCTGAGGCTGGTGGTAATGATCCTTTTGTCTGTGTACAAATGAGGAGTTTGACCTCGTGATGGTGCTACATGAAAAATGATGGGAACACCAGCGTCATTACAAATCCTCCTGTAGAGCGGGCTAATCCATTGAGACAGGGACAGAACATTTCAAACAACAAATGTGACCTGTAGAGAAACAGTCGACGCCTGTAATAAATTCCGTATTATTTCAACCTTATCAAAGCCGCCGTACGATGTTATCATGGCGAGTAATTGTAAAATGCAGACATTTTAATCTATAACTATGGAAATGTGAAAATGTTGTTGTGTGATGCAGGTTAAAATCATAAGGTACTCAGCACTCAACCACCACCCACACTGACTGGTCTCTTTAGTAGTCAACCAGTGCTTGTACTGAGACGACGGAGGACACACTCTGTATGTCGGGGTCTCCAGCACAGTCTCTGACAGAGGTGGGGTCAGAGCCTATTGATTTTTAACACTGCTCAATGAGAGAGCAGGCTACTCAGTGCAAAGGCACCACTGTAGAGCCAGTGTACAGAAACATGGCCTGGGCTCAGTTACACTGTCTGCAACAACCGTAGGGTGTGCTATAATGAAAAAGCAATACAAGGGATCTCTGTATGATTGGCTTTCCACCTGGATGCTTTCATCCATTTTATCACTCAGATCAGCAATCACCTTGGAGAAGAAAGGCAACAGAAATGGCGAGGCTTCCATCACCACAGCGCAGCGCGCCACATAAGCACGGCCTTTTGTGCGCTCTGCAGCAGTATAGGTGGGATGGAAAGTGGGGCACGGGGGGTCTTTAATGTGCAGGGTGAAATTATATATCCTTTTAATCATACTCCCCCCACCCCAGCAGCAGCAGTTTAGGATGAGAGTGACAGAGAGCCAACACAAAGTTAATTCCGCCCCTGTCACATCCGATCGTCTCTTACTCTGCAAATGAGCAGCAGTAATGACACCTGCCTGATGGCCCCATGTTCACGCACATTTGCAGGGATAATGTTTGATAGAAATCAATCCATGATAATATTGTGGAGGGGAACACTGAGGTGATTTTACAGAGATGGGTTTTTGTCTGGTGTGAACAGTTCAAGATGTGAGGATATGTCCAAATCAGCTTACAGGCCAAACACAGTGTTACAGCATGCTTAAACCTTTGACCCTTAAACGACCCGTAAAGAAACATAATAAGGTGACTTTTACATTTAATTCTGAAAAATGACAGAATGCTTTTATAAACCGAAATCATGCTGGCATTGTCAGTTCATCAGCTCACTGAATGATGAAAGTGAAATTATGAGTACAATTTTGCAGATATAAATAATTACTACATAACAGAGAACAAACAAAAAACACCCAAATTAACAGCTTGTAGCGGAGTGTATGCATCCTGTGCAGAGAGCTGCTTGTTGTTCCCTAAAAAAAGAAAAAAAGATCTAGACCTATCGAGACATGAATTATATATTTTCCCAGCGACAGAACATATTATGGGATCTGAGAGGCAATATGAGCAAATCTTCCTTTTTATTCATGCCAGTCCTGTTTAATGAATCACTGGAAGATTGCTCTCACTGTTGCCATTAATCAGGCTCTTCTCTGCTGCTGATTGAGGAGGGTAATATGAACAGGAATACCAATGAGTGAAGGAATGTGCACAGGCAGAATAATTCAGCCGTACAGACAGCCAAGTGCTATGTGCAGCCCCAAACACAACCTTGTCCCATCTTTATTGGGAATAAGTCCATTACGATCCGAGCATGTTCTGTGACGGGTGGGACTACATCAAACGGCTGTACGCCCACAGAGACTCAGACAATTTGGTGTTTGACTGCTATTGAAAAGCCATGTACCACGGTCATATTGGTACTTTGAAAAGCAGCATGATGCACTGTCTAAAACACAAATTTGTTTTATTGATTGAAGAAAACTGGACTGGGCTTGTGTGCTCAAGGGAGCATTGTGTTCATAAATTGAATCTATAAATTTGTCCGCATGCAGTTAATGTCCCACAAATAAGGATAAGTTAGAAACCATTTGGGTTTGCGAGACGCAATTTCTCTTTGATTTTCATATTTTTTTCTTTGCATCCCAGAGTCACATAAACGCCAGACTAAAGCCTTTAAAAATAATGGACATCTGGAACTGAAGAATTTAAAGGAATACGTCACTTTTTGATATTAATTCTATCATTTTTACATTAGCATTTACAGAAAAGCCAAGTTTTTAATGAGTATATGTGCTAAACTGATGCTTTTTTCCAGGTGTGTCCAACAAACATCATGAACATAAATAACTGCGTGTAAACACAAGACACAAACTAAAATCTTACAAAAATATTTACATTTTGTTTCGTTGTATTTATTGTACATTTTAAAGTCATTTTTTAAAAATCGTTCTGAAATGTATCCATGTGTGATTAGAGGGAGCATCAGTGGGATAAATAACACACAAGGGCAACAAGACAGGTGACAACAATGACCTTTGAACAAAGCTAGCTCTTCCACATTTTTACATTTTGTGCCCGGCTGCTGGTGCAGCCTTCTGTTATCTCATCTAACTCCTGGCAAGAGAAGCTAATCATTGCCAACGCTATTACAAGAACAATACAGCGGGAGGACATAATGCTGCATTATGGTGCATTTTAATTTCACTCTATTATCTATTAACTAATGACAGACTATGATAAACTGCTTGCAGGGAATACACCTATATTTTTACACCTGATAAGCCTATATCACGTATCCTTTCTCTACAGCCCAAGGACACACACACATGATTCCTTAATATCTACACACACACACACACACACACACCTCCCAGTCTGGAGAGCATGACTATCACACAGAGCATTCCATCATACTGTCACTCACATCTGCTGCCCTTTCTCATTACTGCACACTCCTGTTTCTCCCTCTCTCTCTCTCCTTTACCTCCCTCCCCTTCTGCCAAACCTCTCTTTCTCCTCCTCTACAACCATCCACATTATTCCACCTCTTCTTTTTCTTTATGCTCTACGGACTCTGCTTCCATGCCAACAAAAAAAAATGAAATCCTGAGGATGTTGGTGGGGAGGCAGGTGAGCTGACACGCTTCCATACAGGTCTGATGTCCTCTGAGCCTCAGACAGCATGTTAACAACCTGAAAAAAAGGCCACCGAGTGGGTTCTATACACCTCAGGTGATTGAAACTGAGAAGTGATTTTTCACATGTGAACATCGGATACAGTGCCAGAATTATACAGCAGGTATCTTTTTTTTCACCTCTGAACCATGAAAACAGATTGATGGAAAATACCATACAGCTACCATACAGTGGGACCTCTGTCTGCTTGGGCAGATGTAGTTTGCTGCAGTTTTTTTTTTTTTTTTTCATTTTTCCTGCCACCACTTCCAGAGGGATAAATGACAAAACCATGTCAGTCTGGTGATGCAAAGAGGATAATTAGGATTCACGAATCACAGTTTGTCCTCAAAAGCAAATCACTTCCCTGGTGCTCAGGGGCTACAGAGGCACAGATCATTTTATATATCAGCACCTAGCAACTGGCAGATGGAGTGAACTTAGTGCAGGCTGCCAAAGCTGATAGGACACTGCAGGACTGCAAAATGAGCTGTGATGATTCCCCTGCTGAGGCCAACAAGGGAGACATACCTCATTAAGATGCAGCGCATCCTCGGCCACTCTTTACAGCAGCAAGTTCCCCTTTTTCAAAAAAAAAATACAAATATTCACAGTGTCAATGAAAACATACAGTTTGGAGCTGAAGGGTGCAAAAACAAACATTGGTTATTATAAAACTAGGTTAGGTAGAACATCAAATAGAAAAGACATGTAAATTTAATAATAAAGACAAAGCTATTATCCTCAACATTTACTGTTGCTATATCTGCATGGATGCGCTGGCACAAACATACACACACACACACACACACTGAGTCATCAGGAATTCTGTCCGTTTTTTTTTTTCTTTTAATACCACAACTGTATTCTGCATGGAGAGAAACAGGCCATTAAAACGGCACCTGTTGTGAGAGCATAAACATGTGTTCCTCATAACCGTCTATCATAAACCTGACTGCAAAACACATCTTTTATTGTACGATTGTACGAGGAGGCGGAAGAATCGTCCTGGAGGAAAGCAAAGGTGAATGTTGCTTTTTACCTGGTTTAATGTGTATTTATTTGTGTGTGTCTGTGAGTGTGTGTCCCAAGAGGCTTCCTGACACTGATACTGCAGCAGCTCAATGACACTCTGCACCTTAACACTATCCATCACAACATCATCCTTTATGTCCCCATCTACAACCTGCTAACCAACCACTGATATAAAAACTGCAAAATGAAGCTGATGCTAAAACAAAGGAGTGTGTGTGTGTGTGTGTGTGTTTGGGGGGGGGGGCAAGATAAGCAAGAAAAATGAATGAGAGACATCGGGAACAGGGGCTGCAAGAAAAGAAAAAGAGAGACAAAGACGGAGAGGCAGGGACTCCTGGGACGGACCGACAGGGCTGTGGAGAGAGGAGCTTAATTTCCCAGCACCATCTGTTACCAGTCCCTGGGTTGAAAGCTCCACTTATGTCAAACCTCCCGCAACCACACACCAACAGTAGAGCACCACGGAGCCGTGAGAGACCCCACAGCCCCTTTTTTGTCCTCATCTGTGCCCAGCAACTTCTTCTTCCCCTCATATTACACTACAGGGGAAACACACACTTTAGCTGAGATCAGTAATAACGCTTTCTGGGTCATGGCACGTTTAAGAATTCTGCTGAGGACAAAAACACAAGTACAATGTCACTGCACTGTGCAGGAACAGGGACTTTCCTGTAACTTAGTCCAATTAATCAATGCAATGTAGATACAAACTATCTGGATAAACTTATGTTTAATCGTAGCCAACTGGCGTTGACTGAAGAAGCCCAAAGGGGTTTCTGGGAGTACAGATATATATATATATATATAGGTCTTTCTACTGGGAAACAAAATGTGTCAATGGAAGTGCCTCCAAGCTACCGCTTCCCTCCTTCATTCATTGTAGGCACATTGGAGAAATGTCTGGCCTACATTCAAGACTGTAGGGGTGTGGAAATATGTCAATTACATACGATATGTACAACACCGAGGTTGAGTGCTGGTGTTTTTCAAAGTCTTAAAGTAGCTGGAGCACTGCTTGTGATGCTAAGGCAGGCTGTCACCTGCATGAAAGCGAAGGTCATCGGAAGCAAGTCATCATACATCTGAGACATATTTCCCATCTGTATTTAACATTTTTGTTCCACTTATAGGTAATAAACATGAATGGAATCAAACTCTCTTCCTGCAGCTCCTGCCTCCCTCTAACACGCAGAAACCATAAAAGAACGGGAGACAAGCATGAAGGGAGGGTTACCCCGAGGACACACTATGCCCTGGCATTTAATCACTTCATTTTCACAGTCTCTCAGGGTATTTCAATGCAAATTACCTTAAAAGGTCACGCTGCAAAGAGGGATATCTATTCTGTTCCAAATGGTGTTTATTTATAAACAGGGGGGGAAAAAGGCAAATGCCGGCACCACCTGCTTTGTTTGTATCCTTTCGTTACTATGGTCCTCTTTGATAGACCGTTTTTGTTTGAGTAGCAGTTAATACTTTCTCCAGCAGGTAAATACTGGCAGTAACAGCTTTTGTGTCTCCACCTACTCTCACTTTCTTCAACAAAGGGGGCCCTCTTGTGGCCATTTGACAATATAGCAACCACGGATCCAAAACTAAACTGATGCTACATCAGTGCATATTTTGCACTGAGTGATAACTACCAAGACAACATAGTTGTCAGTATACTGACATTCTTACGGTGTTTAAATGATTGTATCAATGACACATTTTCTCCATTTTTTCCAAATTTTATTTGATGACAATATACAAGAACATCTTGAGCAAGAAGACCCTCCCTGGCTGTCCGGGCTCACTGTAAAGACAGAACAGCAGAATTAGCACATCAGCACATTTTTACCTTGTTAAATGTGGCAAATTAAGATAAATTTGGCAAAAGTAGTATTATTTGTCAGACCAACCAGTTAAAAATTGAAGTCTTACGTAAAACTAGTTGTGCTGCTCCACACACCAACAAAACACGGGAACTGAGGTCTACATGCTGCACTCTGCTTTTATCAACTACAGATTTGCATTGTAAAAGCATTTGTGTATCCCAATCTACAACCCACCCACACACACACACAGAACACAAACTAAAGTCCACATGCTACACTATTTATCAACTACAGATTTGAACTGTCAAAGCATTTGTGTGTTCCTATCTAAGTAACTGGGCAAAGCATTATGGAAATGCCCATTACAGCAGAGGTGAGACATACAAAGGACTGGGTATACAAGGAACACCTATTAGCCAGGAGGCTGAAACATTGGAATGGGGTGAAAACACTGAAAGGGAAGCTGCAGGGGGAGAGTAAAGCATAACGTGCATGGTACAGCTCAAGCCTAATCAGCTTTTGATGTGCAACACACTGGCACACCATGCTTCTATACCTGCAAACTGACACTTCATTTCTGCAAAAGAAATCCATGGAAGGCAAAATCAAGAACAAAAAAGGTGGAACAAAAATAATGTTAATGTGTTGAAGATTGAAACATGGAACAGAAAAGACGTCCAAGGTGATGGGCACTCAACGTATTTAGACACGAGCCAATAAATGTAATATCAATATTTTACCAACCAGCTGTGGTACAAATATTAGCAGTAAAAATTAAGAATAACTGGGTTATGAATATCAGACTCTACGGGACTTCAGGGCAGCAAGTGGTGCTACGGAGGGGTAAAGGAGTGTGCAGGGTTTTTAGTCTTCATTTATGGTTTGAAGACAACACTTAGTCTAGAGCAGTACTCATTAGTACTATGAGAAGGGATAGCCAGGCAAGTATAAACTATGGGCTCAAATCCGTTCATATTGGATGCATCGCGTACATCCAAAGACAGGAAAGCATGAAGGCTTTATAAACAGCTGAGGATGTAAAGCAGAGTTAGCTGCTATCTAAAAATCCTGGATTATCTGCACACTGCAATTAGTGCAATTATGGACAAGGTTTACCTTCTACAGTTTCCAAAGAAATTTATTGGAAAGATGACAAAAGGAAATTAAAATAGTTTGTGAAAAACAAAGACCAGCAGGGTAGCAAAAGAACAGGTGAGCAGTGAAAGTTTCATAAGAGTAAAATGACATAAAAACTGAATTGTTATCAACAGTGTGTAGAGATGGTCACAATACCTTTTTGCCAGCAGCACCAACACTGGCCTTCTTGATGCCTCGTACTTTCTTCATTCTGTTCTTGCGTTCCTTGCGCTGTTTTCTTGAGGTCTTCTTCTTCTCATAAAGCCCATGCTGAAGAAAACAAAATGAAAGTGTTTCAATTTACCACGCCAAAGTTCTGCAGCAAAAAGTTACACATCGACATTAAACAAACATTTCTCCCCAGTGACATTTAATCTGCGCTCTCTGCTGCTGCTCTGCGCTCTGATTTTTTGTTATGCAGATTAAAAAAAATAAACTCTTTCCAATTGGGCCGTACTCACCCTGGCCAGTCTGTGTTTGGGCTCATTCTTCTTAGCATAGTCTAGGGAGTCGTACACCATGGCAAAGCCTGTTGTCTTGCCGCCACCAAACTGAGTCCTGAAGCCAAAGACGAACACAACATCAGGAGTGGTCTTGTACATCTTGGCAAGCTTCTCCCTGATTTCAGTCTTGGGGACTGTGGCCTTGCCGGGATGCAGGACATCGACGACCTATGTTGTAGACAAAGTAGTGCATGAATAAAATGTCTCACAGACAAGAACACAAAATGTGATCAAAAATAGCCTGGTGTGGGAATGTGGAAACTTTACCATTTGCTTTCTCTGAAGCAGACGGTTCGTCATGAACTTGCGGGTCCTGACTGTTACTGTGTCATTCTATGAAGAGAAAGATCAAGTGTTGTTGAGACAGCAAAAACTGTGTGAATTTGCAACCTTCATCTGCAAACTGTTAAACACAAAACTGTTAATGCAACACCTAACTGGACTGTTCACTTTACCTACTGACACAAACTACCTGTTAGGTCTTCAGCTACCATATAGCATGTTTTCCAGCCTGGAAATTTAACATACTTTACAGCCTCTCTACATAGTTTATGTTCACTCGTTACACCCGGTTTATAAAGCTAAACTATGTTGTAGTAATAATAACTCCCTTGTTCCCCTAAAACGTGGGCCTCGCTACAGCAATCTGTGTTGTATGCTAACATTAGCAACTGTAAGCTATTAGCTAAAGTAAGGTTATGTTTCTACCATTTCACGCACAGATACAGCATGGTGTCTTGAAGCAACCATATATATATTCAGACTGTTATGAGGATATTAGAGAGCAAAACAAAAACTCTCTTCTGACGTCCCTGGTCAGTCCAAACCAGGTAACTGGTATGTGTAATGTCCGTACCGATGTCTGTCAGACTAGCTCCTGGATGGTATTGCTAAATTTCCTTTCAGACCACAACGTATTAATCTAATATTGACATTTTATTATAAGGCAGACTTAATGGGTCACTTTGTCTGCATGGATTGTTTATTGATGAACGGATGGATTTGATGGTTAACGGATTTTACTGGTAATCTTTTTCTGAAGACTCACCATCTTGACGCCGGCCTCGCTCAGGGACGTTGAAAAGGAGGAAGGACCAGCGAGCGCCCGGATTAATGCCTGCCAGAAATTCACCGGGCACCTATGTATAGCGCCTGACGTAAAACACAAGAAAAGTAAGAACTCCGAGAAATACATGTTTACATAATGAAGGATTATACTTACTTTTTTCTTTTGTTACTAATGGGGCTAAATTGTTAAATACTGTGGTTAAAATTATTTTGGAAATGATGAGTTCCTCTTTATTTCACCTGTTATCTAGCCACACATCAAACCGATGTCTGAATTACAAAACACTACCAGGGACTTCGAAACAAACCAGGCACACGTCCTAATTGGTAATTTCACGTGTAAATTTATATCATTAAACAAGCCTTATTGTTTTATTTCGACTTTTCTGAGCTTTTCCGGGCAGCAGTACAGATGTCACGCCTATCCTTCGGTCGCGGAAGATTTGAGCTGCGCTTCCGCAGACACGTCAAGCTGCTGTTTCTGCAAATTGTCCCACCACACAACTTTCTTTGGGACCAGTATGAAGCTCGATATTGCTGCTATGTGATGGAGCATCTGTTTGAATAAACACACTTTTTTCCCCTCATAGATTTTATTAGTTTTCTGTGTAATATAGTCAGCCCACACATTGAACCAAGTACAATCACAGCATAGACACATTTGTGAGCAGTAAATGTTAAACTAACAGCTGCTGATTTCCAACAAATTATTAAAAAATATTAATAGAAAAACAGTATTTAAGTTTTATAAATGAATTTTAATATCTTGTATTTGCTTCTATCATATGAAATTTACTGGTTCCATGTAGTTTTCAGTGCACATAATCCGATCTGGAAAGAGCAGATTAATATTGTGTGTGTTGATTTGTTGTGTGTATAGTCATGTGAAGGCATGTTGACGTTCTCAGACTTCACTAACAAAATATCTAACATTCATCACACTTCTGCTGCATTCATTCCTCTTAACAAAAAAAAATGAAATAAAATTCTGGCTTCATGTCAAGGGGATCACCAGAACTGATTCAGAACTGCTAGTATATGTAGTGGTCATATACATGCCTACTCTGCAGTTTTTATTGCAGCCACTAAGGGGAAGCAGTCAGTTATATTGTATGTCCGCTTATACATCAAAGCCTTGACTGAACCTTTGCCGAGCCATGTAAACTTTTCTAACTATAAATAAGTTCCATCCATTTCCAAACAAAGCTTTGAAATGGTTTGAATAAGACTAAGATCTGCGTTCATGGTGACATTTCCACTCTGGCATTTGGTTAGGAAGGCTTGGGGACATCCAGAAGCACTCAACGACATCCTGTTGCTCCAGATAAAAAGCAATTTGGTGTTTAGAGGAAGAACTGTACTCTGAAAAAGGAAGCAAATGATGCAGTGAATAACTCATAGGAACAGTCTCAAACAGTTCCAATGTGTTTATGTAATTACTTTCATTGCCACTAGGGGAAGACATCCAGCTGTACTGATGGTGAACCAATGGGCACTGTTTAAGTTGTAAAGACCAAACACTGGCGTTAATATTGGAATAAGACATGGTACATGAGACAACAAAAAGGAGGAGGACACGCAGAACAACTGATATTAATATCATATACATTACAAAACTGGAGAGTCACAGTGAAATGATGCAGCATCTAAATCCAAGGTGTAGCAGGTGAGAGAGAGAAAATCAGGAGAGCAGAGGGGGTATAAAAATGGAATAATGGACACTGATTAGTGGGAGAAGAAGGCAGGACAAGAAGATGATTGGTGCTGAGTATGATGATGCTGTAAGGTGTGTGACAATGGAAAATAGAGCGGGGAGAAGCCAGACCATATGTTTTTCTTTGGCTTATAAATCAGTCTGAGGAGAAATGCCAGCTTCAATGAAAACCATGCCTCCCTCCCACCCTCTCACTCACTCTCTCTGATCTTCTGTACAACAAAAACATCCAACAGCACAACATATGCAACCAACACTGAGCCCATACCTGTCCTCTCAGCTGCAAAAAAAGAACTAATGTGAAAGTCAGGCAGGGGAAAAAAGCAGAGGAGGGGTTAGATCAGGCAAAAATGTAAAGAAAAAACAGATCAAGAAGAAACAGCTGTAAGAAGTATACACCCCTATAGGAGGTGCTGAGACAAGGAGAAAAAGGTAGCTGGCATCTGGAAAAGAGGGAGAACACAAACAACAGGAGCCTAGGTAAGATGCTTTGTTTTTTTCATCAGTCATTGGGGAATAGAAAACAGATGTAATAACTGTCTCAGCTGATAGCTGAACGTTCTCTCGGTGTAATTCAAGCCTCTGTTTCCTCTGTGATGGAGAGTGGTTTCCTTTGGTTTTCTTAGGACTCAATGAGCTGCATTGTTTCCTGCTGAATTATTGGAATGACTGGAAACAGAGTAATAGACAGTAGCTTAGGTAGAAAGAAGAGTGGAGAAATATTAACAGCATGACTGATTCATTGAGAGTGAACAAATGCTTTCATTTTGTTCTTCAGTCTCTTCTGTGTTTTACTGACATGCTTGCAGAGACACAGTTCAAACTATCTGTTTCCCTTTTGTATCCAGCCGGCTGTCTCAGCCATGAACCTGAGCTTCATGTTCGCCTTGTTCCTGCTCCTGAGTCTCCACTCATATACAGCCAGGGTGAGTCCAACCGGATAGAAAGGTTAAAAACTCCAGCTTGCAACAAAGCCTAATCCAAAATATAATGTAGTTTACAACCTGAGAAAATGTTTAAATGAAAGGTCCCTCATCTGTTTGCGGTTCCAGCCACTGAGAGTGTTTCGTGAGATAGGTGTGAAAATAACAGTTCCTCTGTTATGGAAGTGTGGCTCCAGTATTTCTACTCACCTGTTTTGAATTTGATCTGGGGGGCAGATGTGGACCTGGCTCTGACTACAAAGTTCATGGAAATTTCATATACGAATTGAGGCATAGGAGGGGAGACAGCATGCATACCACTGTCATTGTGTTTTTACTTATGTATTTTATTATGTATAATCCATCAAGAAGTTTTTTTTTTTTTTTTTCATAATAAACTAGTAGATATACAATGAAAGACAAGTGTACGCCTGAGTTTAGTGCATGCTTCTGATGCCTCTGGAATGGCATAAACATATGATCCTTTCATTTGTCTGTGTGTGTGTGAGATTCAGGGGGGCAAAGCACAGCGCAGACAAAGACAAGCAGAAGAGAACCTGAAGCCGTACATAGGCAGAGTGGAACCAAGTAAGACATTACCACAGAGGAATAACAGTTATGTCTTTTTTAAGTTTCAATTACAGGTATTTACTTTCTTTTATTCCTTTGGTTTTTATGGTGCAAAAACGGAGTAAATCTGGTTAAAAAGCCAATACACGATGTTACTCTGAGCATTTCCATATGACTACAGCAATCTGCACATTACAAAAAAACTAATTTTACACTTTGTAAGGGGGAAGAAATTGTCTGGTGTGTGTGGAGGATCAGTGATTCATGAGTACCAATTCAAAGATCTGTGTCTTCCATCCTGATTCAGATGCACATTGATAAAAACCGCGGCGGCTGTCATTCATTCACTTTTCTATGATCATTCATCAGCTTTACCTTTTCCTCCACTGCCTTAGAGCCCCATATGATATGTTTTATAATATTCTATCATTAAGAACACCTTTAATTAAGCTGAACAAGGCTGTAATCAGGAAGCGCACATGCAGATGAACTGTTGTTTTGTTCCTGTTTCAGAGAAGCTCTGTGAGCTGCTCAAATGCTATAGTCCAATGGGATCTTGGTGCCAGGTGGTTGAAGAAAACGGTGTTCTCATTCCTAAGTGTGTTTGTCCTCAGTCCTGCCCACGGTAACAACATCCTGGTATTTATATTATTTTCAGTCTGTATGATGATCCAACCTTATATTTAGTTTTTGCACCGTCTCATGCAATCAGGCAGAGGGCACCAGTGTGCAGCGTTCTAGGAAAGACCTATGGGAATGAGTGTTTGCTTCACAAAGAAGCCTGCAGAAAGAGACGCCGCACCGGGCTGGCTCACACAGGACCCTGTCTGGGTAAACATACACAGCATTTGAAATTACACACAGTTTCCACTGAGCTCTAAAGCCTTCCAAATTGGCTGCTATCCCTTCTGATCAGTCCCCAAGGCTGAATGCACCGAGGAAGAGCTGGGCCAGTTTCCATATCGTCTCATGGACTGGTTTCTGCTCCTGAGTCGTATGGGGGAGTCCTACGCACCTGGTGCCCCGCCTCAGAGCTGCCTTAGCCACGCCCAGAGGACGCAACTGGCACAGGTATCTCACACTTCCTGCTCTGAAGTGAGCCTGAGCTTTATGCCAATGACTGTAAACATGATTTATTATCTACGATGACATCAGCTAAGGATGATGCAAATAAAATCAATATCCATAACACAATGTAATGCTAAAGAAACTATAAGCAGGAAGTAGAGTACATCAGGGGATCACTTCCACTCCCTGTGAAACCTTACACTGAACATTAAGTTGTTTTTCACACCAGATGTCATCATCATGCTAACAGCCCTTCATGGATAGTCTAGTTACTGATCGATGTTAACAACCTACACTCAGTGGTGAGTACTTGGGTTGCTTAAGGCGTGGTTGTCCACTGACTGAGCCACAGGCTCTCACAACACTGTGTATAAATAGGATTAGGTCAATAATCACTAAATTATTCAATAAGATTGTGAATTGAGGCAAAACTTAATATCATCTCATCAGCCACCCTGACCTCTTGCCCTCAAATGAATTAAATGAAAACTTATGCATTATTTTTATGTTATGAAAACTGATACACAGAGTGCTCTTCACTTCCAAACAACATGAGCATTCTTCCTGGATTATGGATGTCCTGTAGTGATGTTAATTTTAGCATCTAAAGAAACAGGACTGCAGTATGCAACTATGACATCCGAAGTTTAAGACTGCAATTTTTTAACATACATTAGCTTATCAAACCTATCAAACCAGGAGGACAGGGCTTCAAATCCACATTAATGCATAACAGAGAGTTCCACTGTTCACTTGTAGACTGCCATGGTCCTTGAACAACATGTAATCATGAAAAAATGCCACATTTGGTCGATAATACATCTGCCAGACATGACACATGGATGCTAATGAAACATATAGATGTATTGCCTAACATATGACATTATGCTACCTTTACATTAACAGCACATATGTTTTGCCTCACGTTATCCAATCATCTGACTGACACAGCCGCAACGGTCAGAGTATAGAGGTCCGGTGGGGGTACATGCAACTTTTACTAAGGATTAAGATTAAGAATACCTTTATTAGTCCAACATTGGGGAAATTGATCGAGTCAAAGGTTCCCTGACACTACCAGCTGTTTTGTTTTCACTCACTTTATTTGTAGCTAGATTTGATGTTAAAAAAACAACAACTGCCAATAAAAACAGGGTAAGATGTTAAGTAGATCATCTCAAAACACACAAATTCATAATACTGATCACATTTTACAAGGAAAACTACTTCAGCATGTAGAGATCTAACCGAAGAAATACACACACATTCCATTTTTAAGTACTAAAATGACCTCATGTAATGCTTTCCTGGTGAAGACGGGCTGTTTTTGAATGAGCCTTCCTATCATATTAATTTATCTCTCTCTCTTTCTCTGTTCAGCAAAGATTTGCCTTACTGGACAAAAACAAAGATGGAAAGTTGGGCCGCAGGGACCTGAGAAAGCTGCGGTATAAGAGGATGCCTCTGGAGCACTGTGCTACCACATTCTTTCAGTCAGTGACTTCTCTTAGTCCTTAGAGTAGTTAGAGTAAAAACCTCTAATTACATTGCAATAGATATAAAATGACCAGTGTTGCTCACTGTGGTCATACCGTCCCCTCATGTCACACAGGCTTTCATTTCATAACATACACCTTCTGTTTGTTGCAATATGTTATGTTTCAGTTAATTACTGTAACACCAAGGGTTAAAAATGTCACACCGCCATGCATTTCGCCCCCGCTCTGACCAAGTTGCACCTCCCACCATGCTGTTCTCTCTCTGCACGCCATCTATCCATTCATTCTCCATGCCAATCCACACCTCCTGCGTCCCACCGATCTCCTGACCACATCTCTCTGTTATCTTACTCCTCCTCTATGTTGAAGCTTTCCATCTACCCTTCTGTGCCTTTCACTCTCCCTTTATCATTATCCTCCATTTCTCTTATACTTTCATCCTTTACACCCCCCTTCCCCCATTTTCGCTGTCAGTCTACAATGACAGGGTTTGTAGAAGCAGGATCGACTGTGTCAATGTCAAGCCATTCCCAGCAATGATAATGTTTATTACCCACTGTGTCTCCCGCTGCCCATGGATTAACACAAATTGAAGGAGTACCCTTCAGAGATGTCACCGTGCGGTGAACTGAAAGACAATTGCAGCTGAACCCTCATGTCTTTAAACAATATGTGTGTGTCTCTATCTGTCATATGTGTGTAAATGTAATACATATGTTGTCTGCAGGGGGTCGATGTTATGAGGTCACCATGTGTTATGCTGTGCTGTGTTTGCAGGTCTTGTGATCGTAATAGGAACAGGAAGGTGACCCTACAAGAGTGGACAAGCTGTCTGGTGGATCGTTCTGAGGCCTGGTTCTACAGCTTCATGTGTTAGTCACAACTTTTTAACACTTTGTGGACACTATTAGCAGGCTATTCAGCTTATCGTTTAAAGGTCATCCAACAAATTAAAATTATGATCAAAATCATTGATCCACTTGTCCATCTTGAAATTGGCCCTAATGCCAGAGCTGTGTGTTTATTGGCTATATTAAACTTTTTATTTAAATTAGCAATCTTAAAAATTGTACCTTCAAGTAGTGATTCAATCTCATAATCTTACAATAATTCAAATATTTATGGCCATTAAGCTGTTTCTAAAATAAGCCACAGGCCCACAGTATTTTCTTTCACTTGCATCAGGCTGTTCAAAAACCAGTGATGAGTTGTGTCTTGTCGTATCCACAGCAACGAAAATGGGTTCCCGCAGGCAGTGCCCTACCATCACAGATAACAACCTTTGACTTGTAAAATGGCCGTGAACTTCTGCATCTGGACAGTTAACAGGATGACCTCACTGTGCACTGCACACTCATCTGTTTCACTGCTTGTAATATATTGATTTATAACATCATCAATAGTCTGCTGGTTGTCTGTTCACCCACGTTCAGATTGGACAATAAAATGTCTGGACGGACCGGCTTCCACTTACATTAACTGTTAATTATGTTTGCTGACATTTGCTGTACAGTTGTCTTGTAAAAGAAACAATGGGCAATATCATGGCCAAATTACATGGCACGCTTTAAATAATGGAGGGTACCAAAGACAAAGCAAAGACAGGCAGCAGGATGTGCAGAGAAAGACAAACTCAATGGGATAGAAAAGAAAAGAAGGAAGTGTCATAATGCAATGGAGAAGAGCGAGGAAGGAGAGGAGGCCAGCAAAGTGTCTGGAGGAAGGAGAGAGAAGTACCAAGTGTGTTTTTGAAGGATGGGAGGAGGTAATGCACTGTAAATGGGAGTTGAGAGTAATGGAGTAATGCATAAAAAATGGATCAGAAATGAGGGAGAGACTGAGAACTTAGAGTGAGGAGGGGGGGAGGGGACGACCAAGAAAGCAGGAGGAACTGAGGAGAAGAGGAAATGTAAGAAATAAAAGGTTTTGATGCTGCCTGCTCTGTAAATAGCATCTGCAGAATATCTGAAATACTTGACCTCTGTCAAGGTCAAAAAACTTGCATAATGCAAGCTTGCTGACTTTTTTTTGTATATGTGCCATCTATAATACATGCTGCTCTAAAAACTCTTTGCATCTTGTTTATTTGTGCGTGAATTTATGTGCAGTTGTGTTGGTGGTAGTAGATCAATAGGAAAATGTGTGTGTGTGTGTGTGGCCTGGGGTAGGCTCCTTGATATGACTGGTTTCTCTGGACTAATTAGCCCTCACATTTGCCTGAAGGATGAGGGGGAGATAGAGAGAAAGATATCGGAAAGGAGATGAAGAAAGAGATTTCATTGCTCGATATGAGATGCAGATTCTGTGCAGACACGAAGCAAACAAGGACTCTGTACCATGTTTTCCAAAAAATAAAAGTGAATCATCATAAATATGAAAACAAGATGTTTTCCATTCCATCAGATTTTCACAAAACTTTTTGATAAAGTGGAGTGGATCACTGGAGGGATGCAGTTCGCCTTGGCATGCGGAGGAAAAAAACAAGTCTGAACTGAGAGTGGGGAAAAACTGAAGCGGAGAGGCATGAAGGAAGAACAACAGTGAACAGATTAACCGTAGTGAATGGAGATGAAACTGTATCTGCTAATGATGAGTGACCTGCGGAACGGTGAGTTGTTGCACCACCACGGCCACCGGTAAACATTTCTCTTCAGTTTCTCCCTTCTTCCCCAGAGACCAGTCCCTTTATCCAGAATGAAATAAATAACATGAGTTGTTAGGGCCACCCTTGGAGGTCCAGCCTAGCCAGCCTACACCTCCTCCTCCTCCTCCTCTTCCTCCTCCTCACTGTTGTTTCTTTGTGTCTTCATACACCCCCCTCTCCTCTGTGCTAATAGATTCCTCTCATTACCTCTGGACCACCATCTCCACCTCCTTCCATCCCCCATCCAAACACACACACACATACACACACACAGAGGGAGGGTAGGACTGACCCACCTAATCCTGTTTTACCTTCTTGTCACACACACCTCCACTTCTATACTGTCCTGTCTCACCCCATTTTGTATATTAGAGGACCATGTCCCCACCCCCGTGCTCCTCCGCCTCCTCCTCCTCCTTTGGGTTCTGATCAGTGATCTGATGTGTGATGGCTTGCTTCTATCCCTCTCACACACGCACACACACACGTTTACACACAAACTCACACACTCCCAAGGGACTCTGACAGCACAGGAGCAGATGGGCGGCTGGTGATAACATGTTGTTAAAAATAAAGATTCCTGTTAACCCATCGTCAGCTTGCACACCCCCCCCCCCCCCCACGCTCTCTCTTTACATCTCATCTCTCTCTGTCAATCTCCCTCCATCATTTTCTCTCACTTTGCTCTTAGCCTGCAGCTCTGTCCACACAGGCTGTTATTTAGCCGCTACAAAGCCCGCAGCCTGAGAGACCCCCCGACCCCCAGAACATGATATTTAATACATGGCTGTCATAAAGATGGCCGCCCCTGCTTTATACATGGCTTGTAAGCACAAATCAATAATAGATGAAAAGGCCAGTTTTGCAGTTTCTTTTTATGCAATTATGCCAAATGAAATTTTTACTCTCACTTTCTGTCGCTTCTTCGGCGAATGGAGTGTGTCCTGCGATGTGATAAATTATTAAAAGGCAACACAAGAGGAGGGAGTGAAGGGTGGGGGGGGGGATCAAAAGAAATATTCAGGCTGGTCATGATGGCAGTGAAACAGCAAGGATGTGTGTGAGAGCATGCAGACGCGTGTCACTGAGGGCCATTCATCCAGTTCAGGTCTGACAGATGTCTGACAGATGTCTAAGAAAAACAGACTACAATTCTCCCCTAAAAAACAGCAAAAAAAGTTGCTAGAATACAGCTTATACACAAAGCTGTATGTGTGCAGTAATCTCTCGAAGGTTAATCACCATCCAGGCTTCAAAAGCAGCCGCTATATCGTGCTCTGCCAGATTGCCGACTTTCAGAACTTCTTAGGGGCTGTAAAGTGGGGCAGCTAATGGAGAATGATACAGACAGAAAGGCTGGTGGCTTTGAAAGACAGTCCAGTCACAGTAAAGGGTCCACACTCAAAAAAAAGACCAGTTGTGGCCACTGAAGTGATACATTTATTAATAGCGCTCATGTGCCACATTTTTTAAAATTTTTCTTTGAAGTGATGTTGCAGGCAGAAAGACACAGAGAGGAAGGGAGAGAAGGGGTCTCTACTGCGGTCAGACAATATTCCCTCTGGGTGGAGTGGGTCCCATTCAGAGCCACCTCAATAGCCCTACACTGAAGTGCCCAGAGAATAAGTGAGAAAAAGCCCCATCACAAGATGCAAAAGGGGGAGTTAGCACACAGCTCTTTCTATGTTTCTGATGATATTGATTAAAGAGCTCAGGGGAGAGAGAGCGAGAGAGAGAGAGGGAGAGAGAGGGAGAGCTGGCTGCATGAGGCCCACCATTGTGTGGAGATGAGAGGGCTGGGTGGGGTTGGAGAGACCCTGATATGAATGCCACCAGTCCCCTGAGACCTACTTGACCCTTACATGGAGGGACAAGAAGTCTTCAAACGCGGCTGTCCTCCAGAATTTATATGTCTCTGTCTCTGGAAGTTTTCCAGCTGATTGCTGGGGTGCAGGTTTTTATTTTAAACTCCACAAATTAGAGGATATATTGTAAAAATCTTTCCTGGACAGCAAACACTAAGAATAACTGCAGCAATGTTCCATAACTTTACTAAGGCTGACAGCAAGTTTAGGAAATGTGCTTCTTAGATGTCAAGACTGATACCAGTCTCACATTTCTGTAGAAAACATGTGGCTACCACCAGCAGCTGGCTTCAAGAAAACAAAAGAGGGGCAAATCTCTGCAGTGCCAAAAATCCTCTGGCACATTAACCTCCATAAAACCACAAGTTGAAATTTTTACTCATTTAAAAAGATACAGATCAAATAAACGAGATATGATGTGTTTGTCTGGGAGCTCTGAATATGCTGGGACAAGGAATATATTAAATTTACAGAGAGCCAGGCTAGTTTCCCTTTTTTCCAGTTTTCATCTATACCAAAACTTTTTTTTTGCATTTGTTTGTGGGCAAAGATGAATTATAAAGCTTTCTTTACATGGAGTTGCAGTTAAACCGATTGATTATATGCAGAAACTCTGAAGTCAATAACTTCTGAGGTTTCAGGTAATACAGAATTGCAAGTCAGCACTGAATGTAAGAAAACGAGCAACATCGACCTTCATGGAGTCATCGCCTTCCTTTGTCTAAAAGGCCTATCAGTGATGGGTGTATTAATTAGAAGAGGACATTTACTCATTACATATTCATATGTAATCTAAGCTACATACATATTAATTGCCAAATTATCTGCATTTATATAAATGTGTGTAGATAATTTGCTTCTTTCTTTTAACAAATAGCAACAAAATCATTTTATCTGGCACGTCTAGTAGATTATTAACTATTCATTATTTTTAAAAAGACAATTTTAAAAATTAAAAAAGAAGAGAAAATCTAGTCCCCAAAAAAACTGTGCATCAGAACCACTGAAATTCATCATAAATCTTCATTTTACAGCTATAATTATACACATTAATTGTAAATTATGTTTAAAACCTAATGAAATTACAAAGAAACCTACAAGCATTTTTAAAAAGCTACTAAATGTAATTTCTCTCACTCTGTTATAATAATTGTACAGATGTTTTGCAGACGTTGTTAGAAACATCTCAAAGGACATCTTCTTTCAACATGTAATTACTTTTAAAGCCTGGCTGCTCACTAAATAATTACATAAATGTATTAAAGGCCTGTTTTTCCATTAAACACGTTCATTTATAGGCAGACTGAACACCTGGCTGAGCAGGCAATCGAGGGCACAGAGGCGCTGTAACCTCCAACACGCTGCTTGAAAATCATCCCCTTATACAGATGTTATCAGCGCAGCCACACACTGCTGTATTGTGAATGCATTTAACTTTTGCATCACCTCCCCGTTTTCCTAACGTCGCTCCTGACAACACATTCTCTCTCTCTCTCTCTCTCTCTCCCTCTCTCTCTGTCTTCTCATCACCACCCCCATTCAGCGACCTCACCATCAGCCCCCCTTACATTCACCCACTCGCTCCCTCACTCTCAGATTGCACATACAGATACACAAACACACACACACACACACAGTCACCCATGAGCCCATTTGAATTGCAAGTGAGCTCCGAACATTAACCAGGCAGAGGTAAACAGAGGGAAAAGGTGAAAAGGAGGAGAGCAGGGGGAAAAGAGAGAGCGAGAGAGAGGGTGACAGAGGGAATATGAGAAGAGAAGAGGGGACACAGACTGACTGGATGACATTCACACAGTGTTTAACAGGACAAACCTCCACGTGTGAAGGACTGAGAGACAGAGAGAGGAAAGAGTGAGGAGAGTGTCTGGGGAGTGTAGCACCACACCAGGAGCACACAGGAGCTGGGACAGCCCTGAAGGGACACCTCCTGAAGTAAGGAGTGAGCAGCAGCAGCACCTCATGGGAGACGGAGTCAGTGGAACACCCGACAACAACCTGCTGTCGCTCCTCCTCTCCTCGCAACCGGCTCTCATCATCCCCCTCTCCTCCTCCTCCTCCTCCTCCTCCATCCTTTCTCCCTTTCTCATCTGATCCATCCCTCACTCCCTGCACCAGAGAGGGAGAGAGCGTGCACTGAGAGAAGGTAAGGGGGGATGCATGCATGCATGTTGTCCTTGCAGAGCATGTGTGTGTGTGTTAGTACGTCAGCGGCTCAAATTTCAACTGGTTGTGTAAGTCAGCAACTTGTTTCTTTGAATTTGTGTGTGTGAGTGTGTGGTCTCAGGAGGTTTGTTTAAAAAGAAAGAAAGAAAGAAAAAAGAGATGCAGGGCACTTTTAAGCTGGTCTTGATAGAATACATTGCACATTTGTGGATTGACCTGTGATTCTTTTGTTAGTAAGTGTGAAGACAAAGTCTGTGTGAGAGAGAGGTGAAGGTACAAAGGGGCACTGAATGTAGGAAGACATGAGAAGGGTTTATATATTCCAATGTGCATGGAGCAAAGGTAGAAAATCAGCCGTAAAATCCTATCAAGTTCCATGGTCACTGCATGTTACCCTACCATCATCTCATCAACCCCCACCATGAATCACAGGCCAGTTCTCAGACCGTAGTAGTTTGTGGGGACAACGGATCCTGCAGGGACCACCCCATGCCATTTAATCTGCCCCTGCCCACAGATAACAGAAGGCAGATGGTCCTGCCAGGGCCCAGGGAGATAGAAGATAGCTATTACAATGTGCAGACAGAAAGCACACAGCACTCAACCTGTCCCTCTGAAACTGAGCCTGCATCAACTTCTACATGAAGAAGGGGAAAAAAAGAAGAAGAAAGAAAAACAGAGCAGGGCTCAAGTATCTTTAATTAAAACCCAAACAGTATCCAGAATAAATGACAGTCTGAGATAAACATAATGGAAAGAGGAAAGAGCTGAGAGGGACCATCAAAGTCATGAGCTCCTATGTTTAAAGGGGAGTGTGTATTTATTTATAGAGGGCGGTAGTTAAGTTCACTAAGCTCCCTCTCTCTGTAAGACCCAGCCTTTTTCGCCTTATGAAAATTCAATTGGCCATAATTTGCTGAGGAGCCGTATGCATATTTTATCAGCGGGTGCGTTTTGAAGAAACAGGCCCGCCAAGCTTTTTGTGTGTGTGTCTGTGTGTGTGTGTGTGTGCGCGCGTCTTCATCTTTATCAAGATTGAATGAGGGGGAGTGTGAGGTTGTGCAGCTGTCTGGACATCTGACATGGGTGCTTAAATAAACACCGATTGCTTTCACATGTCTGGCAAACAAATTGTTGCATGGCAATAAGGTTTTTTTCCCCTCTTCTGATTCCAACTAGTTTCACTTTCTTTTTCTTTTCCTCGCTCCATCTTCTTCCCTCTAATTACTCCATGATCCAACATCATCCTCCTCTTCTTGCTCTCCATTTTCACAGCCCTCCCTCGCTCCCTCAGCCTCCCCTTCCTCCTCTTCCTCCCTCCCTCCCATTTCAATCTGTTTTTCTCCCACTGCATGTGTCTCAGTTAAAGCTTTATGGGTCGTTCACTCCCCTCTTTCTGTGCAAGGATAATGAGCAGGCTCCTCTGTGCGACTTTGTAGCTGTGCGACGGTTCGTGAGTTTGAGCGTCCCGGGGCCCACAAGACTCAGATGTACCTTCTGTAGCTGCCTCCATGGTTCCACTTTGATTGTCATCTGATCTATAGGGCACAGAACTGACATAATACACCTTGTTAGGGGAAGGCAGGGAGTGTGTTTGTGAAGACTATGTGACTTTGAACAAATGTGTTTTCTCCTGGGAGAAGGAAGAACACTGAGACCTATAATCATCTGCTATCACTAAATCACACACATACCCAACACACACTATCTGAGGGTGAGAGAAACAAAAGACAGAAAATCTGATACAAGTTCCTCTTGTTTTGCCCTTTTCTGTGCTGATTGGATTTGACTGCACCTCCAGGTGTTGTGTTTGTGTACATCTCTCCACTTGCTCCGGATAAATTGTTTGCTAATACCCGTAACTAAGACCCATTTGAACCCTTTAACTAAAAATAGAAATGAAGATGTAAAGGCACTGACTTCAGAGTGATATTAGCAACCCACTTCACACTTTGAAAAGTGGTGCGATGGATGATTTTTTTTTTTTTACAGTGAATGTCAAGCTGTGCTACACACACACACACACACACACACATACACACACACATCCCAGAGTAATATAGCATGGCAATTTCTTTTTCCCCTGCATGAATAATTCTGTCTGAATAGGATAAGATGTTTCTTCATATCAATGAATCATCAGTCGCCACAGCTCTTTAGTGTCTGTGTGAATGGTACAGTAGGAATTTAACTGAGTGTGTGTTGCTGATGGGTTCTGATTGATGTTCCTGACCTTTCCATAGTGCATTTTCAGAGTCTGGGAGGTATCCAAGGACGTGAGGACTGAGGACAAAGTGCAGCAAAGACAGCAAAGAGAGCGAGGACCAGTGATGGCGCTTGTGTCCCTGTCCTGGTGTCTTGGTGCAGTTCTGGCACTGGTTTGTGGCTCCTCGTGGTCTCCGGTGCACTCAGCTCTTGCACCTGAGAATGAGGTGCCACTACGGCCAACTACATGGCTACCAGAAGGAAAGCTCACCTCTGTAGCGCTGCCTAAAGGACGAACTCGCAGGTGACAGACTGTTGATGCTGATGAATTGTCATTGGAAAGTATTGATTGATTTGTCATTTGTGGTGTGACATTTGAAGTCTTGCAGGTAACACGAAGTATTTCTGACTTATTCAAATGACTTCATGTGCACTTCCGTGACTGAACAGCCACAAGGTCTACTTATAGATCAGTCTTTCAGTCACATGCAGCCACCCCCCAAGAACCTTTGTGGAGACACAGCTGATTCCAGCACCACTGTAGAGCGAGCAAGAGGAAGTGGAGCCCATTTGGCCTGAACCCTATGCCACAGTGCCAGTGCTTGCTTTCTGAATGTGGGAGCTGAAAATTGCGGAATACATCTCCCTGTGTGCTGCAGTCTGTCCACCAGTGCAGTCATGTGGAACTGCAGAGAAAATAATGGAGAGAAAACACTGATTCAGGAATTAATCACTCTATTAAATAAGCTGAAAAGCGCCCTTGAGAATGACAGCGTCGAACATCTGTTGGGAAACAACCACCATCTGCACAGCATCATGAATAATTGTGTTTGTATGGAAGTAGAGCAAATATTTATTAAGAAACAGGAGTGCAGCTACATTTTCACGAAGGGTAACTAAAGACTTTTGTTCTTTGTGAAGGTGAACAAACCAACTTTGGTCACGAGAGGGGAAAAACCTTAAAATGAGATCAGACTACATCAGCGTGAATGTTAAACAGCATCTTAACTGCCATCTAATATACAAATCCAACACTGTCCTCAAAACATCGGCATACAAAAAGTAACTCAATAGTTTCTATGCCGAGCACGATCCCATCTACTTACAACAAGCAGGCAGATATCCATCTGAAACTGTCAATGCAGCCTTATCACCTGATTCCCAGGTCACCCCTCCTGATCTGCTATCAAATGACTGATCAGCATGTCGGCAAATGGAAGCACAGCACATGTTTAAAACAGCTGCAGTGTTGAAAATGTCAAGCTTTAGTAAAAAAAAAAATTAAACCCAGAAAGGCTTATCTAAGAATCATCCAACAAACTGAAAAAAATGCTGCTCTGGAACATATCTTGTCTTCTCATCCATCACCTTGCAAATGAATGGAAGCAGGATTTTACCTTTTTTTTTTTAAATCCCCTCATGTAGAATCAAATAACTGATTTCTTCTTGTGGTTTTCTCTGCTGTTTGTCCACAGGTTATACTTCACGCTGAAGAAGAAGGCTCCGGCCATGTCGGTGAATGTGAGCCCCTGTGACCTTCCCATCGAATGGAGCCTGGCTGTCCGGACTCTGAAGGACAAACCCCTCAAAAGCTTGCAGTGTGAGTGGATAGTAAGACCACAAAGTGGACGTTCGACCATCATCTAGCTGAGCTAAGACGATCAATTAGATATTATCAGAACAATAACATTCAGGGATTTAGTGAAGGGTCTAATCTTACTTGTACGGGATAATAGAGGTTAGTTTTAGAGGAGCTTTATGACCTGAATGAAGAGTAGGATGCAGTATACAAATAGGATTCTTGTAAGTAATCCATAGCATTTAAAACAGACCTGTGTTCCTCACTTCTAAATCTATCTTACACATAAGCTCATATATTCTGCAGTACATTTTAAGTGGTGTTGTTTGTTTTTGGAGGTCAAAGCTTCAAGCCTCCAAACTTTTTAGTCAAAAAAACATTCCCACATAAGACAGATGTTATTTTTATCTTCTTATCAGTACATTGTAGCCATTTCTTCAAGTTCAAAGCAGGGAAAAAAACTATATATTCCTCCAAATGCCAACCCACTATCTTTTGTCAAGGGCAAAGAAAGGGAATGTGATCATATCTGGTTGTCACATTGTCATAAATTTTATCAGAGGTTTGTGAATTTTAAAGTACCATAAAGCAAACGCCGACGAGGGCTGCCAACGTGCAAGACTGCAAGTATTGAATAAATGGTCAAAGTAAAACTGATAAAACTGCCGAGCAATTCAAACTAATGAAATAAAGTCAGAAATGTAGAGCAGCAGAATTCCTCAGAACTAAAGTCAGGGCAATTCATTCTCACTGTAAGCCAAACTAATCACATGTCAAACGTTAGGAGACAGATTTCTGGGAATAAATAAATAAATCTATAAGTAAAGAAGCACTTATCCAGGTTATCTATATGAGCTCCTCTACATGCTAAAGTAACATTACAAAGTTCTAAAATGACACATGAATCATTCAGACCCTCAGCTCATGGGTCCCCGCTGCCAGTCTGAATTATTCACTTTGATTCTCTAACATTTGGTCTCATTTGAGCTGCGATTTTTCATCTGGAGGAGACACGAACAGTGATTTTTCAGAGTGTTTGTGTGTGTGTTTAATTGGCAGTTGCGTCATTCAGGTGAAGGGTTTGTACTTCAAAAACACTTTAGTTGTGAATGGAAATACTGACAACAACTTTTGAAGTGTCAATTGACATTTTATTTATTTACTCATGAGGCGTTTAAAAGCTGCCATGCTGTCATGCAGTGCTTGTTTGAATATAAACACACTGTATTATTGTATTGTATTAAAACACTCTGTGTTTTCTCCTCTATTGATCATTTGGTGTGCAGGAGACTAGTCCTTGTATTTACTGTATGGGAAGCAGGTTTCTGTGGAGACTTTCTTACATGACAATATGAGCCAACCAGCTGGTGTTACTGACTTATTTTGTTTTGTTCCTTTGCAGGGAGCACCAAAAAGAGCACGCCTGAGGTGTGGTGGAGAGGTCCTGGGACTGAGGAGAAAATTCACAGCTTCACTGGCATTGCAGTGGACACCTACAGAGGTCCTTCCTTTCCCCAAGCTTCCATCTACATCCTGAGGTTACGTTCCAAACAGCAGAGCACCAGAGCTACAGTGTACCTCCATGAAGGCCTGGAGCCCTCAGGCGCCTTCCCTCTGCTCCCAGCTGACCCGCAAGTTCACACATTAGGCGTAGGCATGACCAGTGTCACCCTCAGCTGGGCACCCAGCGCCTCCATAACCAGCCTCCCACTCACACAGAACAGTTACGATTACTGTGTCCTCGTCAACTCTCAGCAAAACTACCCAAGCCTTTGTGCTGCCCGAGAGAGCATGAGGAAAGAAAAAGATCAGAATCAAGAAAGGAAGGAGAGAAAGAGGAGAGTGACCGTGTGGCCAATTTTGAAAGAGTGGTGGTGGCAGCAGTGGGACTCTTATCCTGAACCCCAGAATCCAGCTTCATCCCTCTCTGATGGGTTTGCTGATCTCCAGTGTGTGTGTGAGGGCACAGAGAGTGTTTGCACCGTGTCTGAGCTTCTACCGGAAACCCAGTATTACTTTGACGTCTTTGTGATCGACAGGCTGAATAAAACCAGTATGGCCTACAAGGGGACATTTGCTCGGACGCATGAGGAGGCTCGACCCGCGATCACCGTACTCAGAGAGGGAGAGCTGAGGTGGGTTACCTTCCCTGACAGAGTCTCCCACTCAGATCAGTTCTTCAGTTTCCATCCTCGTGGTTGGCAGCAGAGTGGCCTCCTCACCCTGCAGACCTGTGGTGGAGGGGAAAAGGTCAAAGTCATTGTGTCTAGTAAAGGTCAGGTTTTGACCTCTCAGGCTGTGGGGGGAGATTTAGTGCACATTTGGCTACAGGGAAGTCCTTCTTATCTCATCCACTTGCAAAGAGGTCAGACCTCAGCTACTACAGATCCAGCCCTAGCAGGAGGTCTGATGGCCTCTGTCAAAATGCAGACCTCATCAGCCTACCACCGCAGAGGGGTTCCATCTCTGCCTTCCACTTTGCAGATAAAATCCTTCAACCGGTTGCGTGGCTGCAACAGTGTCACCCTGGCCTGGATGGGCACAGAGGAGAGAAGCCTGTACTGTGTGTACAGAAGAAAACTTGGAAATTATGATTCAGAGACCAGGGGAACATCAGCTCTAACAGCACCCTGTCTGGGACCAGAGTCCCGCTCTGACACCGAGAGGGTTCTGTGCAAGTATTTCCAGGAGCTGAATCCTCGCCGGGCCGTCACTACAGCTGTGATCGGGGGCCTAGAGCCAGGAATGGCCTATGTGTTTGATGTCTATCTAATGAGACGCTGGGGGATCCCTATCAAGTATGCCAGTAAGATGGTGAAGACCAGAAAGGAGTGCTGAGCTGCCGCCCCCTGCAGGAGGTTTTTAAATTGTCCCAGTTTAAGGGGAAAACGCATCAGCCATGGACATGCTGAAAAGACTGAGCAAGAGATAGAAGCCATTCGACCATTGTGGAGAGACTGTTACCATAACAAGGAAATTGGAGGACCAATGATATATTCAAACTCCACTTACACTATCAGTGTAAGCAAGTGTAAAACATATGAGAAGGATCTGCACACCAGCAAATGTTCATAAACATTAACCGGTACAACTCTTGTGCTTTTGTCACTTTGTTTTTTTTGTTGTTGATTATGATAATGATGTGCCAGTTGTCCAAGTGCTTATTTTGTGTCTGAGTACAAAGGACATATGAGGTTTGCGATGACAGAGTGTCAATACAAAAACAACAACAGAGACTGTGCCAAATATGCAACAGAAGCAGATGGGGCAATAATTAGATAACATCTGAGACTGAGGGGGATTGCAGTGTATATCTCCAGTGCTGCATATTGTACAGGCTTATAAACACAGATGGGTGCAATCTACAGATGCTAAGTTCAAAGTCAGTGTGTATCTTTGTGTTCTGCTTTCGCATGAAGCAGTGAAAAATACTTAGTGACTTGCCTCATTGTCTTTGATGTATTCTTGTGCTGCTTCAAACTCACCAATAAATACTAAGGTATCTGTATGCTTCTGTCTGACTGGTGCATGGTGGTATCCAAGCTCACACTTAACGTTAACGTTTGAAGTGGTATTAGCAGCCAATCTAATATGGTACATGTCTACATCATGTCCAAAGAGTCCTGATAATAGAAAGATTGTGTAAAGTTCAACACAAAAATATTCCAACTATATGAATAAATGTATGTGCAAAAATTCAGTCACAGGCAGGAAAATAACTGCTGATTTCAACAAAGAGGAGATAATAAACAAAAAGAAAGATGCTTTTATCAGACAGTATTAAAGCATGTGTGTAAATTAAGAAATGTCTACAATTACTGTACACACACTGTAGTGTCTCATTATAACCACAAGGGGGCAAACGAGAAAAACGTCATTATTTAAGTAAAACTTTAGTAGTAGTAGAAAAACACGGTCGTCAGTGATTCACAAAAGGCTGATTGCTGCCAGTGTGAAGCAGAAGCAGTGAAGCAGTGAAAACTAATGACAAAGGATCAAACATTTTATATATTTGTAGAGTAGAGCTTTAGCGGATGACACCATAATGACTGATGGGAGATTTTTATTTGAGTATTTCATGGCAGAACTAAAGAAGCCACTTGGGGGAGTGGCGAAACGTCTTCAAAAAACAATCCTCGAGTCCAGTTGCCTCGATTTAAACTCTTGGAAATTACTATGACCTGGATGAATGAGAGCACCCACAGATACATGGAAGAAGGTGGAACCTGTCCCTGCAGGCCAACGACTATCGCACTTTAAACCACTTCCGCATTGACCTCAGGCCAGGAGTCTGACGTTTCAATTATGAGAGCCAATAAGATTCCATGTTCCTTTTTACGCTATTACGTCGCTCTACGTACGGATTGATCCGACAAGCTAGCGCGCCAAATTGACAGTGCCAGCAAAGATAGCAGTGTATTTAGTCTCAAAACTGAGTTCTACGAAAAGTGTTGTAGACGCTTTATAGAGCGCACTTTACCTGACAAGTCACGGATTAACGTCCTCGGTGAACACGCAGAGCTATCAGGCAGGATGGGTTTACTTGAGCGGTGCGAGGAGCTCTTCAAGACCTCAAACCTGTACGAAGTGCTGGGAACCAACAAAGAGGCGACCGAGGCAGACATCCGGAGGAGCTACTATAAAGTGTCGCTGAAAGTCCACCCAGACCGCGCTCCCGAAGATCCGCAGGCGACGGAGAAATTTCAGGTCGGGCCGCCTTGGTTGTTAGCTGTCACGCACAGTAAAAACAAGCTAGGCTTATGGGCTAGCTAACACGGCTAGCTTCAGTACACTGTGTTTACACAGTAGTTGCATTGAGTCTTTTTTTAGCTGCGCAACCACACAGCTACTTTTAACATAAGCCAATTTGTCCTACATTTTTAAATTGGTAGTGATGCTTTATTGTCACTAAAGCATAGGCCAAAGCCCGTGCTAAATGTGAGGATATGTAGTAACTGTACATAGGTACACCATTATTTATTTACTTTTTTCCCATTAATAGCAGCAGTAATATTAAAGCACTCGTATATATTTACAATAATAGCATATTTTTGTATTTTCCTTCCAGGTGTTGGGAAAGCTCTATGCAGTGCTGAGCGATAAGGAGCAGAGGGCTGTTTATGATGAGCAGGGAGTGGTGGATGAAGATTCTGACATCCTGACTCAAGACCGCTGCTGGGAGGACTACTGGAGGCTGCTGTTCCCCAAGGTACTGAAACACAGCCGGTGTTATTAACATGACAAGATTGTGACTCAACTAGTTACAGTCTGAATTTCCCCTCAGGTATCAATAAAGTGTCTATCCATATATTCCCAGAACAGTTGGGCCATTGTATCTGACATATCACAACAATTAAACCTTTGATAAATTCTGTTACCCCTCCATTCATCTGCTAGATCACAGTCCAGGACATCCTTGAATTTGAAAAGAATTATAAGGGCTCTGACGAGGAACGGAAGGATCTGATCCAGCTTTATATGCAGCACGAAGGAGATATGGACGTCATCACCGCCTCAGCTTTGTGCTGCACCCAGGAAGATGAGCCACGGCTGTGCAGCATCATCCAGGCTGCCATCCAAAGTGGAGAAGTCAAAGCCTTCCCAGCATTTACTAAGGAGAGTGAAAAGAAGAAGAGAGCACGTAGGAAGAGGGTGAGAGTGTGGGGGAAAATCCTCACAGTACACTTGTATTTTGGTTAGTTTTCTCTGTACACGCCCACGCAGCTGTCGGTTCTCATCTGAGTAATCTGATTACACCTGTCCTTTCAGGCTGACAGAGAGCGACAAGAAGCAGAGCAAATGCAAAAAGAGATGGGGCTCGGCAATGAAGACGATAGTCTTGTGATGATGCTTAAGGTAACAAATACATACACGTAGAGCTGTATCCCTTTTAAGAGACGGAGAAAGAAAGATGCACTTCTCAGCTGCATTTGAAGGAGCCATCAGTTTGGATCAGCTTGTTGTGCTGCTGTCACACAATTGGTCTTCAAATGCAGCCCCCTAGTTGAGACCTATTATGAGATTTTTTTGTCTAATGTTTCCATTTTCTTGTTACAGCAAAAACAGAAATCCAGGGAGCAGAATTTTAACAGTTTCCTGTCAGACCTGGAAGCGAAATACTCCAAAAAGAGTGAAAAACCTCAAAAAGCAAAGAGGGGAAAAAAGCAGTAAAAAGCTCTAGATGTAGCAGATCAAATGTATATAAACCTGCTGTCATTCTGTGACAGCTACATATTAGTCTCAACTTTTTATGTGACACTTAAAAAATGTACATTTCTCATTGTTCTTGTTGTCAACGTTTATAATAAAATACAAACAAAACCACATTTGTTCAAAGTTTTATATATGTATGTATAAGATATGCACAGAAGAAAAACTGATTTTCAAGCATTGTCATCTTTTGTGGCATGGCTATCTGAAATATGGTATTAATATAACCATGAATTAATGTATTTGTGCAGTAACCTTGGTCTGTCAAAGCACCCTACTTGGCTTTGTTCAGATAAAAATAATACATCCAGTAGAGCATTGTTTTATCTACAGACAGATGAATACATTTCATAAACTATTTACGATTGCCTCTTGTACCGTAGGTGTAGTACAGCACATGGACTGCAGCATTGTACAGCCACCACTTTCCCTTCTGACATGATTTTGGAAGTGAGCTACTGCAAAGAAAAGGTTCCATCTGTGTGCAATAATATGCAATGTTAAGGATAAATGCTTTTTTGTAATACAGGGTGGTGGTAGGGGGGTGGGTTACAGTGCCAAACTCTGATGCTACATCAGAGAGGAAGAAAAAAGTTTATCCTCTCAGTGTGTCTGGGTGGATGCATCATGCACTGCATAGTCAACATGTTGACCTGTGAGCACTCCTGATGACACCCATCTCCAAACTGAGTTCTGCACATCTGTAAAGTTTCATGACTGCATCTTGATTGTGTTACTGACCTCATGACAAAATCTGTCCACAAACATAAACACCTCACAAGGTGAATACAATTCCAGCCACTCCCATTGCAGCTGGTAAATATACAGTACATTCACATATAAATAGATATCTATATACACATATTCAAATCATACATACTTACTACAAATGTCCACACACACACACGGCTCATACTGTACATAAGGATTGAGTTACTGATAATTTTGTGTTTGGCTGCCACATAAGCTGATCTTTGAAATACAAAAATAGGCCTTTGACAAAAAGCAGCATAATATGAAAAAATCTGCTACTTCTGTAAAACAAAATTGTTCAGTGGGCACGGAGGCTGCAGAGTGCTGCACCTTGTGTGTAAAGGATGAATGGCTGGACTACAAACTACAAGCCAAGTCTGTTGGCCCTGGATGAGATGCCTGCCCGGGTGTAGGATCGAGGTGGGACAGACACCACCGGACCTACAAGAAAGAACAGATAGAAAAAACCTTCAAGTAAATAAATCTTACTTGAAACTGGTTGCTGCAATTAACATTCATAGTTAATCTAAAAAAAAAAAGTTCAACTTTAATCTGACCTGGGATACGGGCTTTTGGATCGGGCTCCTCCTCGTCTTTGATGGGCGAGTGCCCCAAGGGGTGGTGGGAAAATGAGTCCAAGAAAGATGAGCTGCTGATGCCAAGACTGATGCCAGTCACACCGATTCCAAGAGAGTCTGGTGCAATGAAGGAATAAATGAATGCATAAGTGATGTGAAGTGCAAAATCCAGCTTCACACTGTATGTTTGATATATTTAAAACATGCGATATCATATTACTATATTCAGTCATCTGTAACACCTGAATGCCATATGTGTTTATTGAACTGTTTCTAAAAACGTACTCATCTGTAACATGTAAGTATTTGGGTTCTGACCTGTGCCCACAGAGGCTCTGCCTGGCCGTCCCTGCCCGATGTTGTCCAATACTGTGAAGGAGCGACGGTATGGAGTGTCTGACTGAAAATAAAGACACCAAATATATTGTTGTGCTCTCACAATGCAAATTAGAACATGTTATTTTGAGTGATGTAAAGCCGCACCATACCCTGTATGTGTGCGTTGTGTTAGGGCGAGAGAAGACATCTAGAAGTTGATGCCGATCTCTTGGTACTAAAGCCCCAGCTTCATTGTTTATAGCACTGTGTGCTCGGCTGGATGGGCCTTTGTGACGCTGGTGGATGAAAAACAAAATCAAATATCTGCATTTTAAAAAATGGACTGTGTTCTTCATGTGAGTGGATTTACTAATGGATTTCAAAGCTGTACCTGTGCAGGTTTGGATGGCTGCCCTGAGTGAGATGGCTCTTGGTCTCCAGTGTTGATTGGTGGGAGAAGTGTGTTTCTGCTCAGGGGCAACAGTGGCGATGTCAGTCGGTCGCTGGCTGTGGGTCTGTGAAAACAACAAATAAAGATATTTTGTCTGGTGAATATTGGTCCTTGCTGTACAAGTTAAAGGTGAGGATAAAAGACCACATCACAATGTGAATTTGTCTTTGCCTATGCACAAACTTCTCAAACTGTTCTAATTTATTGAATTTCTCATTTGATACTATACATGCATGTTACAGTATTTATCCTTCACCCATACATAGTTCATGGGAAGTGCATCTGATTCACATATGAACTTTCTATCACCTCCCAATTCACAGAGGCATGAGGCACAAGTTCAAAGGTAGTCTGTCTTCTAAGTAATCCCTCTGTCTGTGCACGACTTCAGAGTACACAGGGGAGAATGGGGAAGTTAAAGAAAGATAAGAGTTTGGGTGGAGTTTTACCACAACGCTGAAACTCACAGGCGTGTCCCACGGATGACCTCATCCATGGATCCTGCTGTGCTGGACTGACTCAGACTAAGTACCAGCGGCAGGAGGTTTCGGGGAGGAGGGTTTCTGCGTCGAGCTGACTGTGCTGGGCGGCTCAGCGAGGAAGAGCTCTGCTCCAGGGCTCGGCGAGGACGAGGTTTGCTGGAAGGGACCACGCTGGAAGTTGGTCTGTGGGACACCCTTTCCTCTGGCTCTCTGTGTAGGAAAGGTAGTGTGGAACACAGTTGATCAATGGTACATTTTCAGGAAGCCAACTGGCTGAGTACCCCGGCCAAACAAGGTGTTTAGACAAGGGACAAAAGCATGGCACAAGTTATTTTGCAAAATGCAATGTGTTTGACTGTGCCTCCATTCATTGCCATACAATCACATATTAAGAACATTCATTTTCTGTTTTGGGACCAGTTAGAACAGTGAAAAAAGTCCATACTGGTTTCTATCCAGCACACCGAGGTTCCTCTGCTGCAGGGGGATGCTGTGGATCACAATGAGGTCATTCAGGTTGTGCTGAGTGGCCGCTGTACCCACAGGGACCCTTCCAGCCTGGGGAATGAGTGAGAGAAAGTAATGAGACAGGAGTGGTGAAAGGTAGAAGGTGAAAACAAAGATGAGAAAGATTTTAGGTGTCAAGGACAGAGAGGTACGAGGAGACAAAAGATATCACAACGAGGGGAGCCACATGGTTAGTCATTTCCACGATACAGTAAAATCTCAAAGAAATGGTTATTTATCATGCTGGGATGCAAGTAGGACCCCCATATCTGCAATGCCACTAACCAAAATAGTAGTCACCACACTTAAAATGCAACAAAACTAGTAAAACAATGCATTCCAACATTCTCCTAACACAAAAAGAATCTAAACAAAGTTGTGTGTTGAAAAAGTTACAGTTAATAAACAAATAAAAGATAAACAGATCTGTGTTAATCAACAGGCACAAGCACATTTAATCTAAAGATAAAGATAGCAAGCCACCACTGAAGGCGCGTACGCAACACGCCATCATTCTGGCTCTAAGTGAGGTAGTTACATACAGCGGAGGGCCTTTTCTGCTTTTTGGACTTCCGTCTGGACTTGTACTTTGAGCCCCTTGAGTTTGTGCTCTTTGATGTGGAGAAAAGCCATGTCCAAAGAAAGATAGAAAGATAGACAGAAAAAGGGAGAAAGCAATGAAGGATGAAAAATAGAACAGGGAAATAAGACAGAAGAAAATTGAGGAAGAAAAGAAAGTGGACAAAACACATAAAAAAGTACACAAACACATTGTTGAAGTACAAAGAATGAGGAGGGAAGAAAACAGTGATATAAGTTAATGAACTGGAAGAACTGAAGGACTAAGAACAGACAGGAGTGAAAAATGTGATACTCAAGAGTCAACTGTGGAGCAGACACTTATGACTTTTAAGTTTGCAAAGGCAAGATGAGCCTATTAATGCAAACAAGTTACAAAATGGATGAAAGCAGCCACACTGCTCTTAAAGCCACAGAAATCTGAACTGCAGTCTATACATATAACATAAAATACTACTATTATTATAATTACCAGACAGAAAAAGATGCTTTTCTACAAAGTAATCAGTTTTAAATCACCCTACTGAACTGCTGACAGTGATGGAAGTGAAATGAGGCTCCCCTGGTACCCTTCAGTCCTCCTCAGACCACTGACCTGGAACTGCAGGCCAGCTGTGAGTGGGGGCGCCCGGCTCTGGCCAAGTTTGGGCAGCATTGTGGGCAGCGTGGAGAGCAGCATAAAAGGATTCTGGGAGTCTGGCTGCACTGGGCTCAAGTTCCCAGAACACTTTTCATCATCTGCCAAACACACATGTATGTTCAGTACGAAATTTGGTCCACATTTTTTGGTAAAGTTTGGTCTAATGCATGCAAGAGAGTGAAATTCATCCCTACGCGAGGTACAGCATTCCCAGTGGCGTTGAACTAGCTCTTTCATGCAGCCGACCAGCTGCTTCCACACATCATCAAACAGCAAGTCGAGAACAGCTTGGCGGCGACATCGGTATGGTGAAACAGGAGGCAGACAGCGATGCCTTCGAACTGACTCTGAACAATCCAGGTCACCCTCACCATCACTGTAAAAAACACATTTCAACCAAAATGAAGAACAGAGGTTTAGATGACATATTTCTGGACATCAAGTAACTCACCAGTCCCTGCTGTCATAGGCCAGGTATTCCTCCACCTGACCCTCGACTTCAATCACCCGCGGCTTGTCATGGCTGCTGGAGACGCTGGAGGTATTGGGAGTTCCATTCAGCTCTGTTGAGGAGGATTTGATCAACGCTGCTCGCCTGCCCTGCACATTTAACCTATCAAACAAGACAAAGGGAAATAAACCCAGGCAGATGCACACAAATGCTGTTTTGGATGTATAACATATATAAACCGGTATATAGCTGAGAATGTTAGGCTGAAGAGTAGTGAGTTAGTGACTACTGTCATTAATCACTGCTAACAAACTTGAATTAGGCCCAAATATTTAAGTAACAAGATAGAGTATCTAGGTCACAAAACCACAGTCAGCCAGGACTCCTCTATAATTGATGCAAAAACACTAACCAACACAGAGACATCATATTTCTTCAAATAACAAAACAACATGTCATTGCACTTTTGGACCACAGTTTTAAACATAAAGGTAATACATTTAACTGATATATGTATTTATTACCTGGTCATGTTGAACACACATTTCTTAATGATCAACTGTAGCATTCTGCATGCAAAATCCTTACAGTAATCACCAGCTCACTGTGCATTATCCCTTATATATGTTTTGAATCAGTATACAGCATCTTATAATAAGTAATAATCACAACATTCTTTTGCTTTTCTAGGGGTCAGCCAACCAGTGAGTCAGACTTACTGTGCACCACCTTTGATCTTCTCCTGAGACTTCACAATGCTTTCTTTGCCTGCTGATGGACTGCTGTTAGAGCTGCTTTTCCCTGAAGTAGCATACCATTGGAAGCCCTCATCACTGGGACATACCATCTGAGTCCCTAGGATTCTAAGTGACACAAAAATAAATCAGTAAAATCACTGTGTTTCTTACACAGTTTCTTCCACCAGCCCAAATCATAACCAATGGAAAGCTAGTATGAAACAGCGGATGACATACCGAAGATGGGGGAAACGTGTGGCCCACTGCTGACATTCATCCTGCAGCCCCTGGAGTATCCCTCCCCCACTGCCTCTCCCTTCGTACAGCTCTTTGTCGATCTCCTCAAACATTTGCTGCACCTGCCGCGATGCTGCCTTGTCGAACTCCTTTGGGACAGAAAGAAACAGAGAAACAGTAACACAGGAAAAAGTTAAGATATTCTTCTTTTCTTGAACACAAGCATCATGATTAAAAACGGCTGCTTTTTAGTCTGCTCATCAGGTAGTGGCAGAACATCACAACCTTTTTTAACAAACCCAATAATTAGCTCCTATGGCCCCTTGAGAGGTGTTTGTGATAACAAAAAAAAGACAGGCAAAGAAAGTAGTGAGGTAGGAGTTTGGTAAGTTGCATAACTGAGTTTTTCTCAGAAGCAACTTGAGTACAATGAACTAAATAAATTATTAAGTGCTGGAAAAGTTTTGTAGGACTGACTGAGTCTTGAAAACACAGCAAAAGAACAAACCAATACCCAGTAGAATAAGACCTTGCATAGACAAACAAGCCATCTGCTATTCTGTACAGATGCTGGTTTGGAGTGCAATACTTCAACTGTATGACAAACAGAGCCAGACAGGCACCGGTTCACATCAAGACTGTTTTCTCAGAAGTAGACTTACATCGTAGCCCCAGGAGAAAACAGAACTCCTCTCTGTGGAGATGCCAGTACCCGTAGAGCTGTGGATACCTGACCAGGACTGGTTGGAGTCTACCGAAATGACGGTGGGACAGTCAGAGTGACCTGAGGTGCCAGATGTCTCAGAGCTTAAGAGAAAGATGGGATAATCATGCAGCGTCTGTAGTCATTTAATAGTCCTTTCTTTTGCAAATTAATGGTATTCATCTGTTTCACATGTGCATAGGAAAAATCAAAACCCTATAACTATCAAAATGTAAACCAAGTTTTTCATTAAGTGGCTGAGGAAATCTAAATGGAGGCAGCTTGCAGATATAATCAAAGTGGAAAATGAGGGGCAAATGTCAAAGTGAATGAATATTCTAACAGGCTGTCTCATTTATTATTCTTTTAACTGCACATCTGAAGAAGGCAATGTGATATGAATTAATCCACTGCTTCTGGGTGTCACATAGCAAGAACTCTGTGAATCAGCTGTCTCCTCAAGATGGTGTAACATTACCAAACACGCATGCAAGACTTTGTGTGTGAGTGTGTGTGTTTGTGTCACACACATACTAGCTGGAAGTACTAGTCACATCAAAGTCTTACTCTAAATATGTCTAGAATTGTCTCCCTGTGGAACAACACAGCCCTGCCTGTCTGTATAGACTGGGTCTCAGATACCTGTTGTGTGCAGAGACAGCTTCCTGTAGGTTGTGGAGGTAGTGCTGAGGGGTTTGGTTATCACCAGCTTCTTCTGGGAGAGGATGGTGGTCAAGGCTGCTTCGAGACAACCCACGACTGCACAAAGGAAACAAAAACAATTAGTAGTTTTACATCTTAGCCCAGGGAGTCCAGCTGATATGTACCTTATTTGTAGCCATTTTCTAAATTATGACATTGTGGAAATATATACTATTTCTGTAAGTACTACTCAGCCTTGGTAGGTTATAAATGAATCCAACATTTGCTTAAATTGCCAGAAGTCATCGTGTACTGTATGTCTGACTAAAGTGCGTGGTTCGACACAAATATCTTTAATCTGTCATCCAAAATGGTGGAAAATCAGTCACTTATCACAATTTCTCCCACTGTATGGTAGCATTCATCCTCTGACATCTTGAATTATATTGGAATTGCACATTTACAAAGCAGCAAGGTTATAACTGCAAACATAAACATTCAGAACAGTCTCTTTTATTTTAGGTACTCACATTTCTAGCTTGTGCGATACAGGTCTCCTGTTATATCGCGAAATCATTCTCCTTTATCTCGGTTTTATAGGCTCAAGCCCTCGTCTTTCATTCTTGCCTCCGTTTCCACGACTCTCAGCGAACAGTTTGGAGGAACGTTTGACATATTTTCCAACATTAGCCCTTACCAAATCAGCTGGACATGGCTCTGAAAATGGATGCGAACATTGTTTCTAACTGTTGCAGCTAATTCTAACAGAAAGCTACGTGAAAATGTAGGCTAGCTAATGTTGCATGGACAGCTACGTAAAATAATAATGCATGAACTGCACTGGATAATTCCCCACAACACATTTCCTGTTGAATTAGCCTTACTAAAGACGGGTCTTATGTGGTCTGGAAGTTGCCTATTAAGTACGTTTATGTCGTAAAATACATCTTTGTATAACGTTGGTGGAGGTAGCTATCGCAAGCTCGGAGGATTTCCTTAGCTAATATTAGCACTAGCGACAACAACAACAACGACGACGACGCTGTCATGGATACGCAGAAACGTAACTCCGCGGCCTCATGGGAAATGTATTTCGAATACTCTAAAAAAACAACGACGTCACTGTCTATTTTACTATAATTCCCAGAATCCATTGCGATAACGTGTTACGTGTATATTTTAATGTTGAAATAATGAAAAATGTACTTAGCGTAATCGCTAAATTGATATAACCTAAATTAATAAGAATATATTTCATCGTCATTATTTTTCGATACATTGTAAGTTACTCTTATACGGACAAATGCTAACATTATTAATACATTACATAGGAACCTTCGTTGTTATAGGGTTGAGGTAGTCGACTGGAATTCATTGTAGGACCTAAACAGTCACAAATGGCGTGATAGCAGCGCGCATAGAAATGATTTAGGCTTATTTTTCTGTAGTATAACGGCACATAACGGCACACTCGACAACACTGACATAGCATCTCGTATTTAAAACAACATACGGTAAGGCTGAACGACACTTCAAAGAAATGGTCTGAACTATATTATTAGATTGTGGTAATGTGTGGATCAGGGTTAGTTTTGAACTTGAGGACAGTTTTTTTTAACTAAACCTACTGATTTACTCTCGCTTTGTTGTGGAATCTAGCGGTATAATGGAAAACTAAGCCTCTAGACTCGTTATATAACTTTTGCCTACTGTTTACGTATCAGGTCATTGCCACAATGGACGCCCTGCAGAGAAGAGTGAATCAGGAGGACATGGTCCAGTACAAACTGTTCTTGGTCCAGAGGGACTGTTCTCAGAACACCGAGGAGAGCCTCAAGCAGTTAGTAGAGGAGGTACTGGCAAAGGTTGCCCCATTCCTGGTACAATATATCTGGCAGCATCAGCCATTCAACCTCAAGTTTTTCCCTGAGAAAGGTAAAGTCTTGTCAAATGTGATGCACTTTACACTTTGGTAGGCACTAAAGACTGGTATGTTTTCTTTTTTTTTATTGACAGGTGGTGTCCCTGCTCATATTGGAGGTAGCACTCAGTTTGGAGACAACATTGAGGATGAGTGGTTTATTGTTTACCTCCTGAAAATAATTACAGAGGCCTTCCCTCAACTCGCAGCAAGGTGTGACAGAATGTGCAGTCAGTAAATTCTTTTCTCATGCTGAAGTCCTTATTCAGCTTCAAATTTCACTTTAACTTTTATGCAGAGTTGAGGACAATGATGGGGAGTTTCTTCTGATTGAAGCAGCAGATTATCTTCCCAAATGGTTAAACCCAGACACAAGTGAAAACAGGGTGAGCCATACAAATAATTCTTGATGAATATGATCATAAATTTAAATTTTCCTACATCTGTTGAAAAAATGGGTTATATGTTTAGTCCCTCGAAATTCAAATTACTCAATAATTACATTTTTGTTGACTATTTGTTCAAGAGCAGACTATAAAATTAATGATGTAATCATTTTAAAATGTTTACTCTTGTATCATTTTCTTTTTCAGATCTTCCTCTATAGAGGAGAGTTGCATATCCTGCCCTGTCCCTCTAAATTGAGTCCAGTTGGCTTCTCGAATGATGTGGTACCCAGTGTGGAACAAGCTGTAGCACTGCTCTCCACCCACCCTGATGCCTGTCATGCAGGCCCAAAGATTTGTTCAGCTCTGAAGAAAAGACTTGAGGAGTGAGAACACTCCAACACGATAAAAGTTCAAAACTTCTTCTGTACAAACTTAAAAGGTCTAATGATGAACTTCTGTTCTCCATTAAGGTATCCAGAGAAGATTAAAACTAGCCTCCACCGCGCTCACTGCTTCATTCCTGCTGGTATTGCCTGTGTGTTGGAACAGCGACCTGACCTAGTTGCCCCTGCAGTTTCAGCATTCTACCTGCGGGATCCAGTAGATCTGCAGGCGTGTCGAAACTTTAAGACATTTCCCTCTGATACAAGAGTCCTCACTGTGGTAAGTATATATATTAATTGTGAAGAATTAAAAAAAATGTTTTAAACGTTGTAGCATGTTTCATACATAATATTGTAACCACAGTTTGTGTTTTTAAGATTTGCCTCTTTTAGCTTTTGTAATAGATCTCCTATACTTTAACACATAATTTCAGGTGACCTTCACCCGCTGCCTGTATGCACAGCTGCAGCAGCAACAGTTCACTCCAGACAGGAGGAGCGGCTTCACCCTGCCTCCTCGCTCTCATCCACAGTACAAAGCTCATGAACTTGGCATGAAACTGGTAAACCATCATCTGTGTTTTTCCCTTGTGCCTAAGATGCACATCAGCGTATGTTTTTTTTTGTATTGTACAAAAGTGTGTCTCTGTTTGTGTCCCACTCACAGGCGCATGGCTTTGAGATCCTGTGCTCAAAGTGCAGACTGCCTTCCTCAGAGCCTGATGCTCCAGTCAGTTGTAACCCTCAATGGAAAGGCTTCATGAACAGTCTGAAAAAGAATGACTACTTCCGGGTTAGTGCCACATTTTTCCCCATTTATTTAAAAAAAAAAAAAAAAAGGCATTTTGACAAAGGTGCAATGCACTCATGATTTCTCTTCTGCAGGGAGAACTGGAAAATTCAGCCCGTTACAAAGAACTTCAAAGATCTGCAGAGAACTTCTTCAAACAAACTGCTGCCTCTAAATCAAGGTGAGAGCAGCACATGCATGTCTTTATTACACCTGACTACAAGTTTATCTTCCTGAATTAAAATACTATGTACTCTGTCTCAGCACCTTATCCCCAGGTGAGGAGGTTCTCCAGCTGCTGCACAGCTGCCCTCCATTTAACTTGGAGGAGTTGAAGAAACAGGAGTCACAGCTCCCCCAAGAGGACAGTGAGTGCTAAAGCTTACTTCAAACTAACAAAGAAATGCTCAACATTTATTAGTGTGAAAGACATCTGCAGAGTTTGCACATAGAACCTTAAATCATTGAAACCACCTTGTAATGTAGTCTCTTTGATTTTCAGTGTTCTTTTTCCAGTTCAGATGTTTTTATATGGCTAAAAGAAAAACAAAATGTGTTTTACTTGGGTTTGTATGACCTTGTTAGGAAGTAAACATAGCCTTAATCTGTCTCTGCCACCTGCGATTTCCTGCTTCGTCCTTGTTTCTTTTATTTTCTGTCATTTTGGTATGCATCCCTCATTCTCCACCCTTCTCTCTTTCAACCATTTCCCATAATTAGTTTTCCTTTGTGTCACTCTGCAGGTGACAGCTGGCTGGATATCACAGCTCAGGATTTGGAGCGGCTGTTGCAGGAGAGAAGCGGGGGGAGAGCTGATGTTGGCAGCCAAAACTCCAGTTCCACTAAACAAATGCAGCATGCCAGGAATGCAGAGCAGAAGGAGAAGGAGGCAGAAGACAATAAGGAGGAAGAGGAGGCTGCTTACAGCTTGGTAGCTGTCAGTCATGGAATGAAGAACTTCCTCAACGCCATGTCGTCACATGAGGGTGCTGAACTGCCCTGGTGAGACAAATTGGCATGACAGATGTTGCTCAGACATCCAGCCCAGTGCTGTTTTATCGATTGATTTGAGACATTACTCTTTGTATTCCAGGAGCTGTGCAACTCAGCCTTTTAGTTTCGACCCAGACTCCATGGCCAACGCTCTGGACAGACTACTCGGTATCTAGAAGTTCTGAAAAATGTCAGACAGTACTGCTATGTTTCCTTCAAGTTTACAAGTTAAACATTTGCTGTCTTCCTGTTTACATTTTTAGGAAGCAAAGATGAAGAGCTAGATTCAGACGATCTTGATGATGATGATGCCGATGATGATGATGATGATAATGAGAAAGAAGAGGCCTCCTCGAGTCACACAGGGATGAATGGGAATGAAACTTTAGACAGTCTAAAACAATACATGGACCAAATGGATGAGGAGTTGATGGGTACTAATGTTGGACAAAGCTTCAATCAAACGGTAAATTTTGAATATGATCACACACTCACCTCTCACACTGTCTCGGGTTTACCATCAATTTGCACTTGTAAGAAAAGCTCACTTGTCTTATCATTTGCTTTTTTGCAGAACAACAGACCACACTCCTCTCACCCCTCAGCCGAAGACAGGGGGGAGGAAGGGACAGAGGAGGAGATCCAGCCATTAGATGTGGACATCAATTTGGTCACTAACCTGTTGGAGTCTCTCAGCTCCCAGGCTGGGCTGGCTGGACCAGCTTCTAACTTGTTGCAGAGCCTGGGCATACACCTGCCTCCCAACTCTGATCCCTCGTAGCGCAGTAGAAGCAGACTCATAATGAATGATGCTGTGTTTGACAACCTTTCTTCCCTCAACGAGACATGTCTACAGTTATTTGCCTTCATTGCACTCAAGAATGTTAAATGGGTCCTGCAGACTTAAAGAAAGAGTAAACATGGTTGTGTTTACAGTCAACCTCAATGTTTATGTGGTAAACTGTCCTGTTTTCTCCTCACACAGATTTTTGTCTGTTTTGCTACAAATATATTTTTTTAAAGTTCCTAAAATGTGTAGATCAGATTTCTGACTGCTGGAAGAAAACATTACAGCACTAAAATCTGGAAATCACAACAATAATGAGATTCTACAGCAAATTAAACGTTTATTGTGTTTTTTTGTCACATTGTGGTTGTTACAAAAAGAACAAATACTCTTTCTAAATAAAGCCTTATTTCAGTCTCATATCAGTTGATAAAATGTTATCACAAACACAAAAAAGGCTTAATAATATTAGCTCATTCCTATAACCCAGTTAAAATATATATAATATGTAAATATATATATATAAAATGTAAACAAAACAAAATGAAGTGATTTGCAACATCTCATAAATGCCTGGTCAAACATCTCATGATTAACAACAGGTCAAAAATAATCTGAAAATATTGGAAGCTGCATCTTCTGAGGTAAAGAAGAGAGGGAAAACCTTGCTCTTCAGTTCACAGTTCAAAAGCTGTGAGTTGATAAACAGTCTAGACACTTAGCACATCAAGAACAGGAGGATACCACAAAGAAGACCCCGAGGTAGCTGAAATCCTCTAACTAATCCATGAAAAATAGTGAAGACTAATTTATCATACTAATTGCATATCACAACATTTTGTTTTTATTTACATTTTACAGTCATTACTTTTACAGAAAGGGTTACATTAGGACATGGTTTAGCTTTTGACAACTTAAAATAACAGCTATAGCAACTTTTTATTCACTGCCCCTCCTCATCTGACGTCATTGAAGCCAGAGTCATTCAAGGTTAACAGGTTAAAAATTCATTCCGTCAAGGATGAGAGTTAATATTTTTAACACTGTTGAGTAAACGTGTAATAAAGCAGCTTCAACACTCTGTGCTCAGTTTTTAATCAAAGTCACTAAAGGGCAAATTCCTCTGAACTCTGGTTAAAAATTAATTGAGCTAGAGGTATTGAAGGGAGATTGAAATATTTTAAATACTGTTAATTACATTACACATTCAGTAGGGCATTCAGTATAGTAGCTGAAAAAATGGCTGCATTATTGGTTTTCCAGAGTGAAGTAGTGCAGCACCCAGCGGTGACACACAGAGAGCCATCATACCGAGCAGGAAGTTCAGCACCATCCCCAGCAGGAGAATAGCAAGCAAGTATCCATAAAAGAGCAGGCTGTGCCAGCTGCCCTGACTCACCACCTGCCAGGGACTGTGAGGATGCAGCAGCCACAGGAGGCCTAGTATCCAGCTCTGGTTCACAAGCTGGGTGTAGTAGATGTCAAACACAGACACCTGGGCATCAGGGTGGTGGCGTGGAGCCTCAGACACTTTAGTCAGGCAGGTGAGAGAGAGACTGTGGAGGATTAGAGCCAGAGGTGCATACATGTTCTCCAGAGGATCTGTGAGTGACAGATGTCTGGATGCTGCAGAGAGAGAGAGAGAGAGAGAGAGAGAGAGAGAGAGAATGGTACCTAAATAGATTTAATCTGAGAAGAACACTCATGTTTCACCTCTCTAAGTTTACCTGTGATAACAATAGATGTCCCACTCAGAATGGAAATCAGAACAGTGGTGTGAATAGATGGTGGGGATGCCAGCTTCAGAGCGAAACTCAAGCTCGCAGTTACAGGTACTAGCAGGGGTTGGGTGAGGAGGAAGAGGCTGGTGTATGAGCTGCAGGCTTTGGCCCACATGACCAACACAGAATGAAGGCTGTTACAAATAGCAGGCAGCAGCAGCCTCTCACCCAGGGGCCTGGAGTAGTGTTTTAGATGCACCACATTCAGGACATGGAGGAGATTTAAGATGAAGAGAGAGACCAGCACCTGAAAATGATGTCAGATTACAGCATAATTCATGATTAGCTTAATGTCCAATGGTTTTATTTTGTTGCATACACACACAGCACCCTTTACCTAAAGAGCCAAGGCTAGTCAGTGCATGGCCCTCATTCAGACAATTCACTCCTGAGCTACATAAACCTTTGCACAAGCCACAGGTTTACATGTCAGTCATCTGGGAGGCCATTTGGTTAAACATCTATCAGGCGCATATTATGTATTAAATCCTGTCACTCAGGACTACCACTGCCCTTCAAACAGCACACCCACTGCTGCACTGACAGCTAGCAGCTCACTGTATGAACTTCAGCCAATGATCAATTGATTTACATTTTATAAAGTAACTGTCACAGTCCCTTCTTTGTCCTACAGTGACACATTAGTATAGAGCCATTTCTGTACCTAAATGGTGGCAGAGACAGTATAAATACACAAGCGAACACCCTGCTGCTCTGTGTAAACAACACTGTGCTACACAATGCATTTTCTTATATTCACATGCTTTCTATTGAAAAAAAAATGCACAGAAACAACACTGCAGGTTGAAGGCACCAACCTGAGCAAAGCAGAGAGCCACAGGGTACGGGTAGTGATACTGAGGGATGAAGATGCCAGCCACAAAATTTCTCAGTTTGCCAGCCAGGCCATATATCACCATGAGCAGCAGAAAGAAGGAGGGAAACAGCGGCTTTAGTGTGTGATTTGATGAGAGACTGTTCGCCACTGAGGCACTCCATCCTGCACTCCATCCCCCTGAACTGCACACAGGAAGTTACAGGCACAGAATAGATACTTTTGGATTTTATCAAATGTGTGATCCATTTTGCTGATGTTTTACTAAATAAAGAACAATCACCTTATAATTGAAATCTTGCACATGACTCATTCAGCTATTAGACTAAAAACATCAAAACCAGAAAATAATACCTTTTACCTAAAAGACATGCTGTCATTCTGCTCAAAGGTTGCTGAGTACAGGTGTGTGCGATCTGATGTCAGTGTGTGACGAGAAATTCTCACAATAGAGAAGAGAATAAAATGTTCTCTAAAGAACAACCCAATGGAACACCATGTTTAATTATAAGCTCAGACAACATGTGTGCCATTTTCAAGCATGAATTGACACTTCAGCAGTTAATTTGGGACTTTGCTATTATTATTTTAAAGTGAGCAACTATATAATCGTATATATAAACAATTATGAATATTGGAAATCTTTACCAAAGTAAATATATGTACAATAAGGCAACATTGAGCCATGCATTTAATTTGATTTTCAATAAAAAAAGACTAATAATTAACCGTTAAATGGCTTAATGATCAGTTTAACAGCTAAAATATTATTTTTAAATTTGCAAGAAATATTTTGCATTAAAACGTTTCTGACATGCATAACTTTCAATAATAACTGCTAAAAAATGTAAGAGAAGAAAAACACTCACCATTTGAAATTCCTCACAAATTCATATTTCATTTTCAAATTCCAAACATTCTCTCTTAGTGGCTCTCAGCACCACTCATTTCTTCTACTGCCAATAATTACCCTGCTAACAGGTGTCTGCTTTCCTCTCCATTGTGCTGTGTTGAGCTGCACTTCGGTGTTGCGGGTATTCACCTCTCCTCTCAGTGTCAGGATGGACTTTGGTCTCTGTTTGTTTGTCACAAGATAAAAGGAAGCAATCAAGTTTGACAGTTATCAAAGTCATATTTTTTTTTTCAAAGAACACCTGACCTCCATGAAATTGATTAAGACATCAGTTTGCTGGTACATTTTATTACACATCGTAAACACATGTAAAGGGAATTTAATTTGTCTGAGGATCTTACTGATGTAGGCTGTATAGATGAAATTTATTGATGTACTGTTTGCTGAAGAGGAAGTAAATCCCTATTGCTGTATTCTCCAGCTTTGACATCTGTTTGTGACATTCCTGACAATACTTCCCCAGCTCCATGTTCCCAACCCCCCACCCCTTCTCTGGCATCATGGAGTCCCCCAGCCTGGCAACATGGCTGCATGACGGAGGGTCTGTTTAAGCAAACAGAGCCATCAGACTGAGGGGATGGAGGTCTGTGTGAGTGCTGATGATTGATACAGAATACTATAGCAACAAGCCTGCCTGCTGCACAGTGTCATGGGGTGCTGACCGATCATGTGTGTACACCTGACGTGTAGACACACTGTAGGTTATACATAAGAAAAGTATGTTTACTCTCACATGAACGATATAGCCTAGTTCTTCACACGTCTTCAAATAAGGCTGTTAGCATTAACATCACTCAGGAGCACAACAGGGCGCAATCATACTCTGTTATAGATTATGGGACCAACGCTTATACAGCTTAAGAATATAAGATTACTGCATATGTGACAGTGAATGACCCTGTTCAAAGTACTGCTTTTATGCATGATGCAAAAATGTATTTTTGCATAACATTTTACATACTGGATTTTTGCATGATACCAGAGAATAACAGAATGGGAAACTTGACATGGACAATAAAAACAAAAATGAGCTCCACACAGTGGACATAGTTAAAACAACAGCAACGTGACCGTGACACGGACCAAAGGGCACCAACATGCCCTAGACTAGCTGCTTTGACTGTAATTAAGTGGGCAGGCTTAAAATACGTAAAAAGCAGTTATAGGTACAACAGGTGTGACAAAATATAACAGTGGTGGTGGTGGAAGTGGTGGGGTCGGGATGGTCAACGTAATGGGGGAGGTGGCAGTAGTTTTGGAGGAGGATGGTGGGTTAGGTTTGGAGAGGCTGTGAGTAAAAGGAAAGAGAGGAAGAGTAAGTGACGTGAAGGTGGAGGAGATGACATGGCTGAGAGTGACAACTGAGGGGCACGCCGAAACATACAGTAAGATTCAAAACTTCAATATTTGAATGGAGAGGATGCAGTGTAGCTCTTTCAAAGGGATGGTGGACGTTTGGTGCACTTTATTTATATGTTGTCAATAGGTGCTGAGGTTACTTTTTGCAAGCTATGGACCCAAATTACACAGAGGAATCCCTTCAACTGCTAATATAAGCTTGCTTATTGCTTATTGCTGTTTTTGTATTATTTATTGTTTTTCACTACTTCTATTACTATTTTAAAAAATCCCTACAAGCTAGAGTTCACAAGAAAAAGCAAGCCATGTTGAGTTTTAAAGACATTTTCAACAATAATTTTTATTTTTTTCTACCTAGAGATAGGCTCATGTATGTAATTCCATCTCCCTCTCTGTGTGTGCCCGAGAAATTCTGCATGGCGTTAACAGCGATTTCAAACCTGACTAAATTATTGTGTATGTTGCAACTATTGGGAGTTAATTTGGGTGAAGTAGGACTCCTATCCAGGTCTCTCCTCCGTCACCTGTCACAGCCAGCTACCATGTGGCCCTCTAGAGCACTTAACTGTTACTGTGTTTCCAAGACCACCGGCTAAATAAAGAGCAAGGCTGAAGCTGGGTTGAGTGAGAATCACAGCTACAACAAATATTGCATAGTCTGTTTTTTTTTAATCTTTTTAGTTAATTTCTTCAAAACGTCTTCAACAGTTTTGACATTATCTCTTTGTTTGTGTGTGTAGCATGTTCATCTAATGAAGGGCTGGTGGGAACAGCTGATGCATCTGCTAAATGACTTAAACGAGATGGGCGTAGTACTGTCCAGGTAAATAATTCTGTTGTTTCTATTGCACTTGTAAAAATCTGAAGTCTTCATGGAAAAAAAAAATATATATATATATATATATATAAAATTGAACTGAACTGTATTGAATGAGTCACTTCCTTTGTTTTTAGTCTCCGCTTTATGACTTTCCTGAGACTGCACTTGTCTGTATGTTTGTGCCTTTGTGTGCCTGTCAGAGTGAATAACAGTTGTAGAACGGCCTCCAAAGAGCCTGTCAACACATTCCAAACAGTGAGCAGCATCTCTGACAGAGAGGTCAATAGTACAGACAGCGACCATTCTTCCATCATACCTATCCAAAACAAAGGTAAAGGGTGTCGTTTTACCTTTAAAGCTATAAACGTACAGCTGTACACATGCAGACATGTTTTACTGTTTGTTTTTTTCTGCCTGCAAGTGGTGTGTGAGCCAGAGGAGGTGCTAGTTCCCGCTCTTCCAGAGACAGCTTGTGTGGAGCGAGGTTACATCACCCCACAGCAAGTGTACAACCTGCTGAACGCTGAGGAAGGCCAGCCGGCCTTGTATGATCCTTACTATATGCTCATCCTGGACTGTCGCAGTGCAGAGAGGTGAGTGTTGCACAAATGCAGTAGCACATCTCTACATAAATCAACATAATGGTAAATAAACTTTGGAACAAGTGAGTGCACAAGTGCAAAAGTGTTGTGTCACTGAAACTTTAACTGTGACTGGTGTCAAAACCACTTCAGTGGCTTCATTCACTGACCTGCTGTTCTGCACTATCCTGTAACTCAATAGTCAACCATTCATCTACAGCAGCAAATGTAAAAACAAACTATTACCAGTGTCATCTTTCTGTCATAGTATGAATGAATTTGTTTGTTAGGTACAAGGAAAGCCACGTGGTGACGGCGCGGGCTGCTGTGACGGTGATCCACCCCGAGCTGGGCTGTTTGATCAGCTGTATAGAGCTGCAGAAGTACTCTATAATACTGCTGTATGCAGAAGAAGGATGCAGCCCAGGTTAGTAGTCAGTGTTTAGCAAACACACACTCATGCATGAAGAGCCAGACAACAGGCAATATCTGTTGATCAGGTAGTCAGCATCTATGGGAAGTCTGGCTCCATCATCAGGTGTAAAAATTTACAAATACAATATGCTATCTTGGTAAAACTGAGATTAAGGATATTATATCTGTTTAGCGTCAGCATGTTAGCATTGCCTGTGTCACATTTCATCACGTGTAGCCCAGACAGCCTCACAGCATAGCTAGACTGTTAGTGTTGTGTTGTTTGGATGGCTCTGACTCTTCTTCCTGCCTCTGTGTTCGTCTCTCCACATACTTCAGTTGGCAGTGTGAAGGCCAGGGCAGACTCTCCAGACCTCCAGCGCTGCTTTTTTCAGCTTAGTGCTTTGGGAATGGACCCTGTCATCCTACTGGGGGGATTTTCAGCCTTCCACGCCCTGTACCCTTTCCTCTGCACACCACGTATGGTCCTGCTTGAACCTGAGCGGCACACCCTCACCATCTACCCCTCAGAGATCCTGGAAGGAGCCCTCTACCAGGGCTCTGCCTCCCAGGCCTCCAACTACCGCATCATCAAAAATCTACACATCACACATGTGGTCAACGCCACTGCCAACTGCCCTGACACGTTCCCCACCACGCTGTGCTACCTGAGGCTGCGTCTCAGTGATGATGCCCAGCAGGACCTGGTGGAGGCGCTGCCTCTGGCATCCAGGTTCATCAACACAGCGCTGAAGGCTGAGCCTGCCGGGCGAGTCCTGGTCCACTGTAGTATGGGCAGGAGCCGCAGCTCTGCACTAACGCTGGCCTTCCTCATGGAGCACCGACGCTGGTCACTGCTTCATGCCCTGCGCTGGTTGAAGGAAAGGAGGGCATGCACAGCACCCAACGTGAACTTCCTGCGCCAGCTGCTGACCTATGAGGAGCAGCTGTTTGGGAGCAGACTAACCTCGCTGGATGACATCCGCCGATGACCGGAGGAAGAACAGGCACTTAAAGAAGAATATACTGGAGAGAATGAAAGAGTGTATTATAATTATTTCATCTAAAGTTCAGAATTGAGAAAAGGTGTCACATAAGCAGAGACTGAATACTGCAAGAGAGACTCTAAAAGACTGAATAGGAGTATTTTCCCCATGTTTCACGTTAATCTCACTTCACCAACAACTCTCTCTCTACACTGTGTTTATTCCTGTGCTATGCCTCAATACCAACAGTAATCGTACAGATGTTTCACTTTGTGACCTCTGTATGACCCACAGTGATATAGCCCCTGTTATGACATTTTGCTTGGTGATAGTGTTTAGAATATGTTTAATAATAAAGTGTATTTATTTCATTTTACATTAGAATTGCTTCTTCTTTTAACATTACTCACTGGTGGGTTTACATAATGCATGAAATAGTTTAAACAGTTTGCTGCACTCTCTTTTACAGACTCCACCCTGTTACACTCAGCTGCAGGAGGCAGGAATCCCCTCCCTCCAGACACACTTTCAGTTGGGAGTGAGGAATCTTCTGGAATGTGTGTGGGGGGGAGAAAAAGGCAAAACCACGTTGTTTGGCCAACTTAAATGTTGTAAAACTGCACACAACAAAGCTGTTAATGGAGCTGCAGAGCCCAGTGCGCACATAAGTTATTTTTAAAATGTATGATGAGTGTTACAGGGGGTGATGGTACATTTTATTCCGCAGTAGATATTCAACACGTGGCACAAGGATGCTGCTGCTGCTGCTTTTACAATTTCTGGGTTGAACCCCAAAATACACACATTCACATTCGTGTCACTACGGGTCACCACAAATACAGACACCACCCCCTTACAGAAAGACAGCCCCCAAAGTCTCTAGTAGCATGCATGTGAGTCTGCACGTAGCATTCAGACCCAGTCTGTCACGGATTCAGCTTTAACCAGCAGATGGCCAACAGACCACCGAAACACCACAGATAGATAAATAGGAGGATCCACCGGATTCATCTTCATTTTGCCGTTAACTGCGTTAAGTCTTCACGGGAGCCAAACGCCACAGATATCAGCTTCTGGATGCTCTGGATGAGGTAAATACTGCCTCCTGAATCAGATTGTGCAGAAATCCTGCTGTGATTATTTCAGGCTGTTACTTTGTCAGCTTACAGTGTAATTTGTCTCTCATACGTTTTATTTTATATTATAATTAATTAAATCACATTTTCTTTGAACAGCGACAACCATTAGAAACTACGAACTTCTGTTTTCCTTTGGGATTTCAGCTTTTCAGCTAGCTAAGCTAGCTAGCTTAGCTAGCTGAAAACTAGCCAAACCCTACCAAACTTATAAGTATTCTCTTCACGGTAAAAGTAAGTGTTGTAGGCTAACATTGATTTAGTTGGTAATAACAAGGAGAGATCACATAGTCTACAGTGTAAATAAGCAGAAAGAAGCCTGAAATTAGCTTACGGGAACTACCTTTAAATGTTAAGGCATTCCAGTGCAGTGCAGCGTGGGATGCCTTCACTCTGCCTTGTGTTATTTTAGCTCATTTAACAACATTTACTCTTTATTCATCAGCCACCAGCAGTCTATACATATGACCAAGCAGTCTATTGCTACTGTGTCTTTTGCAGCTGGCATTGTAACTGGAAAAGCACAAGGATGTTATGTCTATTTTGCTGTTTTATTTTAATGTTCCATTTCATATTTTTCATTTTTACGTCTTTTTTTCCATGCTATAAATGTCAAAATATCATGTGTAGAAAAAGAGCGCCTATTGTAGCTGTTCAGGGATAGAAAGTAATGTTTATTTATATTTAGTTATATCCTCGTAGGATGCATAAATGCACGCTAAAACGTGTTTAGGAGTAAACAGACGACTGCAGAGAGTAAAATCCCCCAGCTGCCCGTCAGTCTGCAGGGTGCACTGACTGGTTATCGCAGGTAAAGTCAGACTCCATTGGGGAGTGAGCAGTCCTCACATGAGTTTCCACGGCGGGGAGGGGCGAAGACGTGGCAGTCCTCTTCCATCCGCATCCTGTGCTGTGTGACTCCACTGCTTCACTCACTGTGAAACTTGGAAGGAGTCATATCCCAGTGAAGAAGCCACTGAAACACAATGCTGAATATCAGCAGTAGCATCTCAGCAAAAGTATATTTTGAGATGTGGATTCCTATTTCATCAAATTTAGATTTATATATTGTTTGTTTATATATGAATTTTTTTAGTTAAGCACAAATCTGGCATAATATTGAGAACTTGAAAGTACTCGTCATTTGTTCTTTGTAAAATGACCTAAATAATTGAAAGATGTGCCTATTCATTCATGTTTACAATTACATTCACACTTTGTTGCTGTTGCTCTGTCTTCCATTTAAACCTTCAACTAAGAGTCTTAAAGGACAACTTGAGGAGAGATATAACTGATAAGATGGTGTGTGTCAACCTAATGCTGTAAACTGCGAACTCATTAGATGATAACCTGTGCAGCCATTCACACGTAAATTTATGTGTCACTTAATGTACATGTCTGTGAGTTTTGCCTAATTTACACAGTTTGTTTTCAATTACATGTTTAGAGAGTTACGTGTCAGGCTGGTCAAAGTTAGAACATTTTGGTTTACATGTATGCATGCATGCATACAAACACTCTCACTTTCTCATTGTAATGTTTGGCATGACACATAGCTCCAAAATCTACCTGTTAGATGCTCAGCTTTAATCTTGTGTATCCAACATTGTGTGTGAGAGCGGCTGTAACTGCCGCCTGTGCTCTCACACTAATTACAATAATTACAGTTGGTTCGAGTTTGAACCGAGTCACAGTGCTGATTCTGGAAATGCAGCTGCACTTAGGTGTAAAGATAGGTTGTGTCTTTCTTTTGATGTTCCCCTTTTTTACTTAAATGGTTTTATTTTGCTTTTCTTATTGTAAATCGGAATACATTTTCATTCCTTTAGTGTATGGTGCTGACCTTAATTACCATCCCACATGAAGTCATTCTTTTATGAAAACTTGTCCATGTGGCAAAGTCAGAACCTGCCCCAGCCTGTTGTCTGCTTCCAGTGAGAAGGTTGAACAAACTGCATGGATTTCATGCCTGAACTTTACTTTTCACCAGGTGTATGTGGAACAAGGATGAATGCTTCTGTGGCTGCTTGGTTTTCTGTGGGTGCATATCTGTCGTTCTAATATGAATCTGACTTACACCTAAAACGTGTGCTTATCCAGTGTGTCAGTTTACACAGTATACCACATATTTCATCACCTGTAATAAATCCAAGAAAGCTCCCTGCAGCAGTATAGCTAACTGCAGTTCTCGTAGTCACAAATCAGTAATGTATTACCTTTGGTGTGCCTGCTCTAGCTTTGAAATGAAAGGCATGCAGAGCAGTTGTTTAGTTTATCTTTCTTGTATTGTTGTAAATAATGTCATACATTTATAGATTGCAAAGGTTTAGTTTCCTGATCTACCCTGTCTTTGTAACAAATCTCTTTGATTGAGCTTCAAAGGGTCATTTATAAGATCACTACGGTTAAGTTTTCAGTGCAAAGGGCCAAGTGCTGTGGTGCTGTTGTAAAGTTTGGGAGGAATTTTCATTCTTTTGGAACCATTTGGTTTCACCACTTCCGTCCAAGTCTACTTCTGTGCAGTGAAAGAATCTTTATCACAGTGTGCTGCACAAAAGGCCAGCAGGGTTCAGATTGGCCTATTTTCAGTCCTATTTTTAAGAAACTCTGTTAACAAACAATAAAAATTGTCAGTGGCCTAACTTTACCTTAAATTTCTGCAGACCAGGCACCAGGTGTATGTGTGAATCCAGGATTTTTCAAGCGCTAAAATTCCTCATGCATGCACACATTATTACGTCTGCTGTTATGTGGATAAAAATATTTTAGTACAGTTCTCTTTGAATTTGTGTTTGTATGGACAGAAGGACTCCAGTGTCACTGCTCACAAGCTAGAAGCTGTGATATTATGGCAGTGCCAGATACAAAGCTGAACCAGACATGGTGACAGCAACCACAGACTTATATTTGGCTTTGTGTGGTGGTGAAGGCTTTTTCAAGTTTTTTTTTTTGAGCTGTTGTTGCATCTGATCACCCATCTTTTCCAGTCACTTAGCTCACTCATTTCGCAGCAAAATGCTTATTTTCTTTATATCTCTTGCAGATGGTTATATTTTCCTGATATTGGGATAACTGAAGTTGCTCAATCTACAGACGCAGTATCAGAAAGTTAAATAACCCTCATAGAAAAACTGCTCTGTTACAATTGCAACACATACAGTGTAGTAGAATAACAGTTCTGCAGACAATGAGTCAATTATTTGTTGTAAAATGCACTGCTGTTTCAGTTATTCTATACAGTCCACAGGCCTTGAATGCAAACATTTTTTTTTATCAGGAACTTTATTAGGAGTAGCAGGGAAAGGTGTAGGAAAACAGGAATGTTAGGACAATGGAAGAAACGGCTTACTGGATTGGTTGTCAGGTCTGGAATGTTTCATGTGGCTCTTTTAGTGTGGGTGATTCAAACAGCAGATGAGTAAAGTACTAAAGAGGTTTTTAGCATGTGTGCGGTTTAGGATAACTTGAATTCTAACAGTTTGTAGTTTTGCTGATAATGTTTGTCACTGGGGCTTGTCGGTAGCGAGATGATGTGGATGGCAAGGTTTAATAAAACATAGCAGTGAAGACCATTTGTCTGATGTCCAGCAGGTATTGAGATGCAGATGGAGAAGGAAAAGTTCATTTTCACTTTTTTCTCTATATAATAAAAATGATGTTAACCTTACTGACATGTTAAATTGAATGAATATAATATCTTAATTCTCTTCCCTTCACCAGGATGGAGCTGCCGTGTTGGTTTGTATTGTTTCTGAGCTGCCTGCAGTCGCTCTCAGCCCACAATGACTTCTTCACCTCCATAGGTAAAACCATACTGACAGTGTTGAAACTGTAATGGTTATATAAAATAAGTATTACTTTATGTATTCCATTACTGCAGTGTTGATTTTAAGTGTTTCTGATCTGTATGTTTCAGGTCAGATGACAGATCTGTTATACACAGAAAAAGACCTTGTCACCTCTCTGAAGGACTACATTAAAGCAGAGGAGAATAAACTGGAACGGGTCAAAAGGTGAGTTTGTGGAGACAAGATACACACATTAATTTATACTAACTTACTGTATGTTAGTGTTCAGCACTACACTACACACCATCCACAGAACCACTTCAGATGGCTCTACTGTGTCTTGTATCACTAAATCACTGTTGCTTGTTAGATGAAAGTTATTAAAGATTTTACCTCTGTGTAATAGGTGGGCTGATAAGATGGATTCACTGACAGCCACAGCCACACAGGACCCCGAGGGTTTCCTGGGGCATCCAGTAAATGCCTTCAAACTCATGAAGAGGCTGAACACTGAGTGGGGAAACCTGGAGAGTCTTGTGCTCAGTGACACTACTGATGGTATGAATAAAAACCTGGGTAACATAATGACGTGCATGAGTATAGATGGTGCTTATTTGTGCTTTAAGCTTACCTTTTATTTTTTTTTATTCTGTCTGTAGACAGTAATTATCTGTTCACAAATTTACTTCACTTCTCATCTCTCATTTTTGTCACATTCACTCATTCATTCAAGTCACACCAAGCATCTTTTGACTTGTTGTTCTGTTTCTTTTTCTATGCTGTCTACAAACAGTATTCATTTCCAACTTGACCATCCAGAGACAGTACTTCCCCACAGATGAGGACCAGACTGGGGCAGCTAAAGCTCTCCTCCGGTTACAAGACACATACAGACTGGACGCCAACACTATCTCTATTGGAGACCTGCCCGGTAAAGTCCTTGAATTGTGGCATGTCACATACATGGAACAAGTAGTTTCTCATATCTCCGCTCTTGTCTGCCCACTAGGTGTGACACACAAAAGTCATATGACAGTAGAGGACTGTTTCGAGTTGGGGAAAATTGCCTACAGTGATGTGGACTACTACCACACAGAGCTATGGATGGCACAGGCCCTGAAACAGCTTGATGAGGGAGAGGAGTCCACCTTGGACAAGGTGACAGTGCTGGACTACCTCAGCTACTCCATCTACCAGCAGGGGGAGATAGAGCGTGCCCTGGAGTATACTAAAAGGCTGCTTGAACTGGGTGAGTACCCTTTTTAAATGTTCTGCAATGCAAAGGTATACTGTGATTTTTAGTTTTCTATTTAACATTTATAATATCACTTAAACATCAAATAGAAAAGCAGTTATCTCCTAAATTGCATGTTGTAATCTGGATTTTTTTAATGAAATAAGACATTGTATACGTGTATACATGGCAAGTGCTTCAGCAAAGAGGTGATTGGAGAAAAAAAGGACACATTCACAGTACATTTTGAACTGAGGTTTGAACTGAAGGGCATGCTAAGCAGCAGAGAGACAGAGATCACAATGTTCAAGCCACAGAGACATTGTTTTATTATATATAATCAGATGTTCTGAAATCTCACAGAAATTTGATTCAGATGTTTGGATGATGAAAAGTGGTTTTATGTTTGTCGGAAATCGCTATTATTGAGTATTGATGACTGTAGAGATTTTGTGGTGTTTATTATTATTATTATTATTATTATTATTATTATTATTATTATTATTATTATTATTATTATTATTATTATTATTATTATTAATAGTTTTAGTGTTACAAATGATCCTAGCATTCAGGACTACAGCTGTTTTAAAGAAGTTCACTTGATAGTTGTGGCTGAAAGCTTAGGAACCTTGAGTAAGCCTTAATGGCGCCCTTGTTTTTCCACATTTCCCCTGAAAGTGCCCTTGAATTAAACAGCCAAGTACATCACGTTTCCAAGAAGCGGATAAGGTCAGACTAAATAAATAGCATATAATTATGTCATGGTTAAGGCTCGGTTATTTTGATTACCGGCCATGTGATAGTTTTAGGCTACATCGCTTCAGTCAACGCTATTTGTAATCATCCCTATTATTCCTGACGGTGTCTCATTTTCAGACCCTGAGCATCAACGCGCCAAGGGCAACCTGAAGTACTTTGAGTTCCAGCTGGAGAAGGCAAAAAAGTCTGCAGAGGAAGAAAGTGCAAAGCAGGAGGAGCGAGGAAAAAGGGAAACAACTGAAAAGAAGAAGAAGCAAAAGTCCCAAAAGACTTTTTCCTTGATCCCAGAGAGGAAGAAGTATGAGATGCTTTGTCGTGGGGAGGGTATCCGACTGGTAAGGAAGAAAATGCGCAAAGCACTATTTCTAACCTATAAGACTGAACAGAGTTTCACACCTTGTTCCCTGCTTACTGTTTTTCCTCAATCAGACACCCCGTAGGCAGAGCCGGCTGTTCTGTCGTTACCATGACAACAATCGCAACCCCAAGTTTGTGCTGGCACCTGTCAAACAGCAAGATGAATGGGACAGTCCCTACATTGTTCGCTACCTTGACATCATCTCCAACACAGAAATCGAAAGAGTCAAAGAGCTGGCAAAACCACGAGTAAGTAAATCTGAGCTGATGATAGATAGATAGATAGATAGATAGATAGATAGATAGATAGATAGATAGATAGATCAGGGGTGGGAGGTCAAAGCTGTGTGGCTAATTGATAGCATACAGGCACACACAATCCTCTACTTGTGTGTGTCTGTGTGTGGGTAAATCATGTCCCTGGCTTCACAGCTACGCAGGGCAACAATCTCCAACCCCATCACAGGAGTGCTGGAGACAGCTCCTTACAGGATCAGCAAAAGGTAAGACAGAGCCAGAAGCTGTAACAGAGTAAGTTGGATAGAGACAATGAGGAGAAAGAGGGATTTCCTCCTGTTTTCTTTTCTCCTCTGTATTCCTTCTACCCATAGCTCCATTCCTACTCTTCTCCAAAGCTTGAAGACTCCTGAGCTGCAGCGTGGGATCCAGCTTTACATACCATATATTGACATCAATACACTATTGTTGAGTTGTAATAGTGATGAAACAAATTTAAAAAAGATACTTTAAAAATATTTAGTATTTTACTGTTACTGGACATGGTTCTGCTCAGGAGGCTGTTACAAAAAGGTAACACAGGAGGAGAAAGGAGGTGGTTATGTGTTACTTTTTCTGCTAGCTGACATTAACGTAGTTGCTTTTGAAAGCCAGGTGGTGTGTCAGAGGCAGTCATTGACTTGCTAAATTTTATACATATGTGTGTTTTAAGAGACATTTGGACCCTAGCATTGCCTCGGGGAACACTCTGGTCCCTCTTAAGAATAACATTGACAACTAGTGACCCGCCTTTCTTCTCTCTCCCTCTTTCCTCTTCTTTCCACCTGTCATCTTGTGTGTGTGTGTGTGTTGTGTTCCACTCTCCTTTTTTCCTTACTTTTTTCCTGAACCTCCATGTCCTTGTGCTCCGGGAACTACTGTAGTTAAGGCGAGCCACTGTGCATGACCCCCAAACTGGGAAACTTACCACAGCTCAATACAGAGTCTCCAAGAGGTAAGGGGTCACAGGTGACCAGGAGGGCTTCAGTGCCTTCCGCCCTAATGTTTAGCTGCACTTTAGAAAACTAACAATATAGAGGCTTTCTGTTTGGTTTAAGCCCTAAGCCTGAACATTATGTTTAGCTGAGCTATAGTTTAAACCAATGTAAGAACAAGTCTTTAATTTCACCAATGATTTGTCGTTTTCATGGAGCTTAACAAGCTTGTACCAAGCTGTTTTCTTTCCCCAACCAGTTTTCCTGATTTGAATTCCTATGCATTGAATCTCTATTGCCCACTGCAATTTCCAGGAATGACTTTGTCACTCATTCTAATATGAGCTCATTTGAACTGTTGCAATTCTGCTATGCTTTGTCAGCTCCCATTATCAGCAGCAGAGACGTCCAGGGCCTGAGTATTTCAGTATACAGATAAGCAGAAGATGGTGGCACGTGTCCCTCCTAGCTGATATGTTAAACTTTTATAGATGCATTGCTCACTGTTGGTTGATTCACAGCCTAAAATAGCATGGTCAGTTGCTGACTGAATCCCCATATTTCTTTGGTTTTACTCTTCTGGGTAGTAAATTATGTGGCTGTGAGGGTGTGGTGTTTCTTAGAAGTTTTGTGTGTGTGTACGTGCTAGTCAGCATGTCTTTCCAAGTTTTGTGAGCCTTAGTCTTTGAGGAAACAGACTGACAGATGGACGAACTCGGAACAGTTCGACCTCTCTTTGAACTGATTGCAACAAACTTGATTAAAGAAACTTGGCTCACATTTAATCCAGAATCAGTTAAAAAAAAATATAACTCATCATCTCCTCAGACTCCAAATAAAAAAAAAGATGACTCATCATTCTCTCTCAGGCTTATACAAATACAGACGCTACATATCCACCTCAAAGTAGATCTGCAGAGATGTTCAAAACCAGAGGCAGTGGAGGTGAGAATCATCAAAAAAAAAACTAAATTTCACAGTGTGTTGGAATTTATTTTGTCTTTGTCTCATGTTTTGGCAGCGTCATATTCATGTGGCTTTTTGAATAGTGTTTAAATAGAAATTGAAACTGTTCTGTCATGTTTAAAGGAGTGTCAGTAAATGTGAAGGCAGAGTAGTTTCCATAAAGTAAAATAAAGTTGTTGTCCTCAGCCAAACTCCTAAAAGTGTCTGCCACCCTGTACCCTGAGCTGACTGGGGATTCTAAATCCTGGGCTGTTGCATGTAATTAACTTTATTCACTTTTCTCTCACCTGATTGTAATGCATAGCCTTACATTCTCTTTGAGCTTTTTGTGGCATGTTACCAGCATGAGCTATCTTTGTCACCTTTTCCAGGAGAGCTATTTACCACCATCTAGTGGACAATGCATGTCACTGCAGTACAGAGTATGTCTCCTCTTTTCTCATCCTCCTCTCTTGTTTTCCAGTGCTTGGCTCACTGAATATGATGATCCAATGATTGAAAAGATCAACCAGAGAATTGAAGATCTCACAGGGCTGGAAATGGACACTGCAGAAGAGCTGCAGGTAATTTACGTAAAGGATGCATACATGTAGAAAGTATTGGTGAAAGGCCAGTCCCTTTTGACTCTGACAAGCCTTCTGCTTGTGTGTTGTAAGAAAACTTAAATTGCATTGTGTTTGTTTTTAGGTTGCAAATTATGGAGTTGGAGGTCAATATGAGCCACATTTTGACTTCGGAAGGGTACAGTTTATGCAGTTAATTTTTGCAAATAAACACAGTGTTAGGACAGGAAATTAAACCTGATCTTTGTTATTTCTGTACAGAAAGATGAGCCAGATGCCTTTAAAGAGCTGGGGACTGGAAATCGCATAGCAACTTGGCTCTTCTACGTGAGTTGTCATATACAAAACGCACACATTAATTTTGACATAAACTTGTAGCCAAAGAAAATCAAACTCTTCAGTAGTTACTGAAATGCTGTTACAAAATCATGCTTTTGGCAACAGTCCCGCAAAACAAAGTTTTAGCATTCACTAATGTTCTCATTATTTATATGTACAAACATTTTTGACAGTGAGGTGTGTTTTAGCCACTGAAAGTTCAAAGCTATCATTCATATCACTGACCTCAAAGAAAATGATGCAGACTTAAAGCCATGGGGGTTCACAGTAGATAATTGTCTGGACTCTTTCATTTCACATAATTGAGTTAGAAACGTTGCATACACTGTGAACTTAGCAGTCTCACACTTACAAATTCTGGTTTTGTTCAGGGTGACCTCCTGGTATTATACATCTCCGTCTCTGTCATCTGTGATGAAGGACTCTGCCAGTGGGTGCTCTGTCGCAAAATAACACCAATAGTAAAGTGAGATCAAAGAGATGCAACAAAGATTACATAGCATTTATTGTGAATTTACTAGAGCCTGTATTTTCACAATTGTGCAGAAAGCAGTTTTTCTCTAGCGGGACTATGTTGTACATATTTTCTAAAAAATATTGTAAAATACACATACACACTGAAGCCACTGACCTCTGACCTTTAATCTGTGTAGAAACACAACAAGATTTGATTCATATAAAAGGGTAACCACAGCATTTTGCCATACTGTCTCTACTGTAGATGAGTGACGTATCAGCAGGTGGAGCCACCGTGTTCCCAGATGTTGGTGCAGCAGTTTGGCCTAAGAAGGTAAGAATAAGACTCACTGACTCTGAGATGCATGGTGGGAGTGCAGCACTGTCAAAGGCCACTGTGTGTGTTCTAGGGCACTGCAGTGTTTTGGTACAACCTGTTTGCCAGTGGGGAAGGAGACTACAGCACCCGACATGCAGCCTGTCCAGTGTTGGTGGGCAACAAGTGGGGTGAGTTCTTTGTTAATAAGACCATCTATAAAGACCTACCACCACATACCACTTATCAGAAAGTAACATTTGCTCAAGATACCCGGTGTTAAAACTAACCTTCAGAAACACTTAATTACAGTCAACATACAGCAATCAAACGAAGTTAAATTAAACTCTGTCTTTTGTTTCTATTGTTAGTATCAAACAAGTGGATCCACGAACGAGGCCAGGAGTGGCGGCGGCCGTGTGGCCTAAGTGAAACTGAATGATGGAAAAAGAATACCTCCCTGTTACCTTTTAACCTTTCTCTTCCTTGTGAAACCACCAAGGACCAAAAACACTGCTTAAATCACAGATGACACATATGGCATTATGGAGTCAAAATGCCTTTTTTTCTTTTTCATTTTTTGCCACCTGTTTGTTTTTTGCAGCATCACACAGGCTGTTCCTATGCTGCAGCTCTCTTTTCACACAGCTGTCAATTTAGTGGCATGACTACCTCCACTACTTCCTATAAGAGGGCCTTCTGAGTCCAGAAATCATTAAAATCACATTGTTGGCATTGTTGTAACTGGTAGAATGTTCCTCAAGTTCTTGGATGGTTTTTACAAATGCTTGAGCCCATGTCGCTCTGAATGATAAGTAGCTTTGGAAGGAACCTGTTTCCTCCCATTCAGAACCTTAAAGGCACATGTTGTATCTTTTTATTTTTTTAACACATTGCTTTGGCCTTGTGTATGTTTTTTTAAGAATGAGAGGATCATTTAGACATTATGAAAACGCCAAAAATCCAGTAAGATATAGTTGCAGTTTTACTGTCCAGCAACCTATAAATTAATAAACTACTTGGAAGATATAAAAAAACTGTCACACTCCAGTAAGGTTGCAAATCTGACCACACTCAAAAGTGGTGTTTTTGAATGGGAAAAAACAGAACCAGAACTGGTTGAAAACTAAGTATATACAATACATTATCACGTCACACACATTATTGTTTTTCCCATTCACAGAATTGACTGGTTACACTTCGACATGAATGGGTTTGAACACTGTGTTTCTGGGCACCTCTAGGTAGAAACTCAATCTGAATGTGTTTATCCTGAGTTATGGAAGAAATTAAATGAGCGTTTGAATAGGGCATAAACAAAAGACTGTGGATACCATTCATTGTTCTATAACAACAAAGTTGTTTTTCAATTATTGGTTTGCAAGATATCATTTCTAAGGTTTTCTAAGGAAGAAGAATTTATATTTATATTTCCCAAATCAGTGTTGTGTTTTATGTCCTAAATGGAAGTCTTTTGCTACAGTAAAGAATAATAAAAGTTTAAAAACTTGCCTTTACTAGCTGTGTGTGTGTGTGTGTGTGTGTGAGTGATGAGAATTTGTGGGTGGGGTGGGGGTATGCATCACGTGACCTTCCAGTACTAATGATACGACAGTTTGTTCATCTGTGGCAACCGGGGCCAGACGTCTGTCAGGTCGGGAGGACAAGGGCAAGCGTGGGAGAGTGAGAGAGAGAGAGGAAGAAGAAGAGGCAGCAGCAGCTCTGACAAGTCAGGGAACTATCCCGTCCTTTATCACGTACAACAGACTGAAGGATAAACACGCATTTGAGTTCGGAAGAAAAAGACGCTAACGGCATAATGATGATGACCCAGGTGGAAAATACCGTGCACTACGATAACGGCTACGAGGAAGAGTACATGATGCAGGAGGATGAGTGGGACAGGGACATGTTGCTGGACCCTGCCTGGGAACAACAACAAAGGAAAGTACGTCAAAGAAATTTCACCTGATTGTACTACAAACAAACTAGCTAGCCGACTTTACACACAGCACTAGCAAAGCAGCTGTAATTATTAATAAATGTTTTACACTGTTTTTTAAGTTGAATAAGTTTGTCAAAGTTGTACAGAGAACTCCGCAAATTGCTCAATAATTGTTAGACAACATAGAGTAAGTTACACACAGTTATTTGGACTTTAAGCTAACCATAGCATAGAGACACTGCCGGATGTCATTTCCAAAATAAAACACAGCTCTTCAGTGAACGTTAAGCTATTTTACATGGAAAATGAATAAAACAAGGGATATTGTTTCCTTAATAATTACCTGTTTATACGTTCCGATAACAACAGCTGATGGACTACAGTCGCAGGGATTAGGTAACTTTATGTAGCGTGTTTTTTTTTACTAAAGAAGAAAACGCGTGATATTGTTTGAAAATACTATACACTTTAAAGTGTTTTCAACAAAAAGAAATGCCACTTTTCAATTATTGGCAATGTCCTGTGTAGTTTTAATTTGAAGGACAGAATCTCTTAACTTCCGGAGTGGGCCTCTACGTGTTGCGTACTTGTCACAGCCGGCATCCAGGGATGGAAGCTTGACGGACGGATGCGGTGGGTACCAGCTAACAATAGCTCAGCCTTCCAGCGGCTCTCCAGACTGCTGCCTCTACACTGATACGCGCGGAATGCGAGCTGTCAACAGATGCTTCTAACACATGATGACGCTCTTGGGATTAGAGTGGACGCTACATCTAATTTTAACCTCGGGACCAAAAGGCATTATAGTAGGGTTAATCCAGTGTCCTTGGTGCGGAATTCTTTTGTTTGTAGAAACCAACCTAGAAAATATTGTACCAGTACCAGCAGGTCTCAATATAGCCTCGGCCTCCCACACTGTCAGTTGGTTTTAGGGCTTTAAAAGTTGGCCTGGGCCTTAAACTGCACATGCCCTCCATAAACTCCTGTAGTCCCCACTGAGATGACAAAAGTGTGTATTTTAGGTAACACAAGGCGGTGACATGATAGCCTGGTCCCTGGTCCATACACACAGACACAACTAGTTTTCCACTGTTTATCTTTTTACTGATGGAAATTTGGAGTTGACATGTGCACACTGGAGAGTGATTTTTCTCTGTGAGCAGCTGTTCAAAGAGCTCACTACTGATACAAGTGATCACGGCTGATGCACTTTTGCCAGACACTCACAGTCTGTTTGGTCCATAAGGGGCCATTCGTTTCTTTCCCTTCCTCCAAGTGATTTCTTTGTTAAGAAGCCATTGAGCAGGGTTTTTATTTCAGTTCTTGCTGTGGTAGCTCCCCTTCAGTTATTGTTAATGAAACTTAGAAACCTATTACCAGACTCAGACAAGTTTATCAAAGAGATTGATGAAGTTCTCATTCATGTCACATAGACAGAGCCAAGTATCTGCCTCCATGGTGCTGTGTTTCATTAATTAAGGGTGCAGATGTTCTAAAAAGTTAATTCAAAGTCAAAATGGGGAATCCAAGCTATTTTACTGACAAGGTCCAGTCTTTCTGACGTTTTAAACATGCAGTTTGCATTTATACTTCGTCCTCATGCCCCCCTTGCCAGCCTGTGTCCTAGTGAGGCCCCAAAGGCATCCGTCAGTTTAGTGACAGGGTTGTTCCTTGCTGGATGTGAATCATATTTTTAGCTGTATTCGTCACTGGGCAGCAGTGCTGTAGAGGGTGGCACGCTAGGGGTTTGGAAAGCGGGTTCTGTATCTGTGGCCCAGGCAGATTTGGAGGACAAGCAGGCCACGTTTTTTAACAAGGAGGGCAACAGTTCAATGTCACTTACACCCCGAGGACTCACTCGGTGTGGAATGTGATGGCCTTTACACTAAAGCCTGTAATATTCGGCTTTTGCACCGGCATCCAGAGGGGAAGCCCAAACAACTGGCTGAGTACCCAGTCCTGCTGAGTACAAGGATGTGTTAGAGTCAGGGTCAGAGTCACTTTGCTGAATTTATATTCACAGTTCAACTGCAGGAGTAAAAACAAGCCACATTAAAGGTTGTTGATGTTTTTACCTTCTATTGTAAATTAATGAAAACTGATTTATTACACCTTATTCATAAAAAATGGTCAAATTATAATAGCAAAATGAGCTTAAACTATGTGCTGCTAAAGATAACAGGTGGAGTTAGAAATAAACTTTCAACAAGCAACATTAAGATCATTTCATTTATTCATCCTTGTGACCCTTCCCATTCTTTATGCATTCCTGCCTGTCTTCATATCTCAGCATAGTTTTAAGTGTGACCTGGAAGAACAGCATACATGTACGGTGATAGAGCTATCTCTATGCAGCTGTAACATATCAACATGTCATAATATAAGTGGCAAAATAGTGACAGAAAATGACGTGAGAGGAAAACTTGTTCAGTGCCCACGTGACATTTTCACTCATGTTGACATGGCAAGATGTTTCGACGTTTTTCCTGCTACTCTCTTATCATGAGGCTCAGCAGAGCAGTCTAAATTTATCACCTTATATCGGTTGGAATGTGCTCTGTGGTCGGCTCCTAGCTTTCATCCGCACTGTGCTGGGCGTTTCTGAATTCTGCTGCTGGCTATCGAGAGACTTTATAAAAATAGGAAAAAGCCAATGAGCCTGTCTTAACCTGATTTACAGTATTTCAAGTACCACACATGGAGTTCATTTGTCCTGATGAGCAGATGGAATGTGACTCTAGCAGGAACATTTGAAATTGGAGACTAATGAGTCACTGAAGGTTAACTTCAAATTGAAACATTGGTCAGTTTGTTATCGATGAAGACATGTCAAGGAGTTAGCTGTTTGGGTTTCCTACATAAGAGGAATATCCAATTTTAATGCAAATTTTCTTTTTTGAGACAATATAAAACAAAACAGTGTTGTAATTAATTTTCTTTAAGTTTGAATCCTTGAAAACATTAGCAGAGCTTTATATGAAGCAAATAAATAACTGCAGGGGTCATGCACACAGCACCATGCATTTGACATTTATTAAATCCCATTTTAATTGACCTTTAATTGAATTTCCTCTCAGACCTTCACAGCCTGGTGTAACTCCCACCTGAGGAAAGCTGGGACTCAGATTGAAAACATTGAGGAAGACTTCAGGAATGGACTAAAACTTATGCTGCTTTTGGAAGTTATCTCAGGTTAGAGCATTAAAGCACATTTTTCATTGTAGTTTTTGTGTGACACAAATCTGACCACATATGTCACATATAATAATGTCTTTACAGGCGAGAGGTTACCAAAGCCAGACAGAGGGAAGATGCGGTTCCATAAGATTGCTAATGTCAACAAAGCTTTGGACTTCATCACAAGTAAAGGAGTAAAGCTGGTTTCCATTGGAGCTGAAGGTACCTAAGGGCTTCTTGTGTGTAATATTTCGTAGAGGAACCCCTTATGGATGGATTGTCTTTGTGTGTGTGTCTTTCAGAGATTGTGGATGGGAATGTAAAGATGACCCTTGGAATGATTTGGACTATCATTCTCCGCTTTGCCATTCAGGACATTTCTGTAGAAGGTAATGAATCAAAAATCATCTAAATAATATAGAAACGTGGACAATTGAAGCCGACCGAGACTCGACTGCCAATTTATGTTTGTTTGCATTAACTTTCTCCTCAGAAACATCTGCCAAGGAAGGACTCCTCCTGTGGTGTCAAAGAAAGACTGCCCCCTACAGGAATGTTAATGTCCAGAACTTCCATGTTAGGTAATTGTTGAAGATTATACACTGGCCACTGTAAATGTTGACTGGTTATAGTTTAAAGTAATAGTTTAAAATTGCCTCTTCTCTCAATCAAGTCATGTCAATTTACAGTATTGTTGTGCTTGAACACTGAATAACTATTCAGACATGGGTAAACTGTAGCATTAGTGAAATGCTGCCACCAAATTTTATTGCATTATTAATGAGTTCTCTCTACTCATTGGCTGGTGAAGCTGGAAGGATGGCCTGGCCTTCTGCGCCCTGATTCATAGACACAGACCCGACCTCCTCGACTACTCTAAGCTCAACAAGGTGTTGTGTGGTTTCACTCATAACTAGGATGCTGTGTTTCAGCCCTGCACACTAACACACCAATTTCCACAAAATTAACACTTTTTCCAGTGTGAAATGAAAAATGACCCACACAGTGAAAACTGATTAATAATGGTGATATCTAGAGAACTAGAGGTGTGCACCATGATCCATTCCTTCTCTGCTACAACAACTCACTTACAATGCACACCTGGTTTGTGTATATTTAAGTGTTTGATTTTGAATTATTCTTTTACTACTGTTTATTGCACTTGAGGATCAACCTATATATGGCTTCTATGGTTCAGATCCATGTTGTTTAGATAAAATATTTTCACAAAATTATTTCACATGAAGAAAGCAGTTGCAGTCCACTCAGTTCAGTAATTTAATGTGTGCTGTTTGGCTAAAAACTACTCTATAGATGTATCTCCTCTGTGAGGGAAAATGTTTTGATGCTAAGTGGATTCACTTAGTCTCACCTCATGCTTCATTATATTTAACTAAAGCAATTTACTTAGTGCACAGTTTTATCATAATTAGCATGAAAGAGATGGCTGCTTTTATTTTTTAGCCGGTTTTTGTGCCCATTATCGGATTGGATTTAACAGTAGAAATATTGTATAACAGACACAGACTAAAGTAACCTGCCTTTACACATCCATTTAAATCTATATGATCTCTAGCATATAACTGTGCATAATACTTGAATTGTAAGTATTACCTGTGCAAAACTACGCATCTCAGTTGAATGTTGGTAGTGGCCCAGAATCCTGTATGTTTGTGAATAAACAGGTGAGGGCCTCAGTGAGCCGCAAATATGCAAAGGTGGAAAGCGCAGTTGAATGAAGGTGCAGCTTTAGTCAGAGGGAAAAAACACCCCTTTTATATTGTGGGGTGTTTCTAAGGTTAGCAATACAGGTTGGTCCACTGAATGTCTAATAAATGGAAAACTAAGCCTACGTAGCTGACCCCAAATAGGCATATTTCCTTACCCATGCTTGATTGTAAATGTATAGCAGGGGAACACCATGGGCGGACACGACGAGTGACATTTTCATTTGTTGTGGAAACAGAGGCACTCACTTCTCAGCACACAACTTGGTGTCCTGACTTGGTGTTGACCCTGAATAGTCACAGAAACACGAGCTGGGTCCCTGCAGAGCTCAGGCTTAGCTTCCCTTTGCTATTGTCCATGCAGTCACGTCGTGTTCCCCAGTTAGATGCTGCCCGTCATAAAAACCAGGAAGCTATCTAGGAAATGATTACTGTCAAAGTTATTTTAGTTTTTAAAACTGATGATGTACACACATTGTCAAAGAAGGCGTTGTTTTTTTCTGCTTGCTTTTTGTTCTGTTTTTGAGATACATATTCAAACACTGAGTCACACCTCAACTTTTCAGTTCTGCTTATGCTGCCAGGAGATAGTTGCATTGTGCGCCAGGCAGCTGTTGAGTCTGGCTCCAGGTGAGCCTGTTCGTTAAGCTAGCAGTGTTACAGCCTGCTGAGACAGCTCTGGTCAGGGGCAGACACACAAACATACAGAGAGCTTGGGGTATCCTTCTTTCCATCTCTCCATCACACCAGTTTACAACGCTATCCTTCCATCATTCAGTGCTGCACTGGATCTGTGAGCAGCTGGCCCTGTCGTGTAGTGTGCCTTCCCCCACCTCCTTTCTTTATGGAACAGCAGTACACAGATAGGGACAATAGCAGCAGCATGATAGCATGATCCCTTTACCCCGCTGCACTCTGACTGTCTGCTCCATTAGCAGGGTTCACTGTCAGCTGTTGTCTGAATGCAAAGCTCCCACTCTGTTTAAACTCTTGGTTTTGCCTGTCAGTGATGAGAAAATGTCTGCTGGCCTACATGATGTGGAGGAAAATGGGGAAATTGAAGACTAGCTGACTAGCTGATTTCACATAAATTCAGACCAAATCTTGCATCATCGTTATTATAAAAAATAATGGAATTCAGAAAGGGGTTAGAAAGTGGTTGATTTCGTAGGCCTGCAAATCTGCAATCATCAGCTACTGATTAACTTAATAAGCATTTGACCCATGTCAAATAGAAATTCTACATAATGTAAATGGGAAGAGCTGTTTGATTGATTTTCCTGTGACATTAAATATGCATGTGAATTATGTGAGCAGGGAGTGTAATGTGTCCTCCCTAGTGTGGAGATCAGCACAGTGGCATTTTAAGTCCGGCATTGGTGTGCAGTTATGTAGAATTTTGTTTCTTTATTTAGGATGATCCTCTGGGGAACCTGAACCTGGCTTTTGACATAGCCGAAAAACACCTGGACATTCCCAAAATGCTGGACGCCGAAGGTAACACTAAATGGAGGACAAGTAGCCAATATGATCAGAATGTTTGTTTTTCTCATGCTCTGATCTTTGATAAATTAAATAATGTGATATTTGTTTGGAATAGCATAGAATAGAACAGAACTTTATTGATCCTTTGCAGGAAATGCTTTTGTAACGGCAGCACAATCACCAACACCCCTAGCCCACAGACAGCCAAGGCTTATGGCAGAGCTGGCTATTAAGAAGAAATACAAAATATACATTATAAAACATTATAGAAAATATGTGGCGATAATAAGGAAAATACAATATATCTATATAACAAAATATTTTTATTTTCATATATAGCAACTATACAACTATGTGTAAAGAAATGAAAATGATAAAAAAAACTGTTACAATTACAGTAGACTTGTTTTTCTGTCTTTTATTTACTTACCTTTTTTCTGCGCGCCTGACTTTTTCTTCCTCTTACTGCTATAGATATCATCAACACCCCCAAACCTGACGAGAGAGCCATCATGACCTACGTGTCCTGCTTTTACCATGCTTTTGCTGGAGCCGAACAGGTACAGAGGCTAAAACATGTTAGCTATTCATGTCCCTCTTTGTAGTACAAATGTGTTCGTATTCAGGGGCAGAAATCACTTGTCAGTTTGGTTTTGACATGGTCTGTCGATCAACAGCTATGTTGTGATGATTATGTTATTATGCTAAGATGTATTACAAAGGATCAATGGGGAGCATGGCCTGCTGTCTTAATTTAATAACATTATTCTTGTGCCCTGTCCTCTCAGGCAGAGACGGCTGCCAACAGGATCTGTAAGGTGCTCGGTGTAAACCAAGAGAATGAGAAAATGATGGAGGAGTATGAGAGACTGGCCAGCGAGGTAACGTTTATTTTAAAAAATGAAGTAAAATATGAACCTGAATAGCAAATACAGTTGGTCTGTGAAAGTGGTGTAATTAAATGTAAATTTAAAACCGTTTTTCTTTCCCACACTTATGCATTCCTTTGCTGCGATAAACTGCGAGACCCAGCTACTAAGAAAATTTAATTATTCATCACATTTATCTTAACATGAAGCTCTCCACTTATTCCCATGTCGCCTTTTGTGTTTCCCAGCTGCTGGAGTGGATCCGCCGCACCACTCCCTGGCTGGAGAACCGCACCCCAGAGAAGACCATGGCAGAGATGCAACGGAAGCTGGAGGACTTCCGGGACTACAGGCGCCAGCATAAACCCCCCAAGGTGCAGGAAAAGTGCCAGCTGGAAATTAACTTCAACACCCTGCAGACCAAGCTGCGCATCAGCAATCGCCCTGCCTTTATGCCCTCTGAGGGAAAGATGGTGTCTGTAAGTCAAAAATGTGTGTTCTGCTTATAGCCCAGTGGTTAAAGACATTTTTGTGATTGTGATTGTGTCCTCACAAAGACTCTTATGTGGAATTCTTACTTAAGAAAACAAGCCCTCAAACTTCACCAATAAAAGGTGATTTGCTTTATCACTCCTGCAACATTAGTAATGTTTTTTGTATTTATTTTTATTTTTAAAAATTTTAAACACTTAAAATAAAATGAAACTGTTATTTTTCTTTCTTAATGTTGTCAGGACATAGCCAGTGCATGGCAGGGCCTGGAGCAGGCAGAGAAAGGCTACGAGGAGTGGCTTCTTACAGAAATCCGAAGACTTGAGAGGCTTGACCACCTTGCAGAAAAGTTTCGCCAGAAAGCCACCAATCATGAGAACTGGGCCAGTGGTCAGTTCTAGTTTTTTGTTTTTAACTGCTGTGTCTGCTTGTCTGCTAGTATCTGTATCTGTCTGTATTCAGGATTCCCAGCCTGATTCTTAGTGTTTAATTTAACCCCAGGATTTGTTTAGACTTGCTCCTAATGAGATGTAATTGAAGGTTTTAGGGTCTGTCCACTGTAATCAGCCAGTAGTGGACTGCAACAGGCATTTGCCTGCCACATTTTCTATATTCTTAATGACCAAATGTTTAGACCTCACCTACTAATTACCTCATTGTCTCATTGTGTGATATTCAGGTAAAGAACTGATCCTGTCCCAGAAGGACTATGAAACAGCCACCCTGATAGAAATCAGAGCATTGCTTCGAAAACATGAGGCCTTCGAGAGTGACTTGGCAGCCCACCAGGACAGAGTGGAGCAGATTGCTGCTATTGCACAGGAACTGAAGTACGCACTCCCTATAGCAGACATTTGTAGTCATGTATTATGGAGACCCAGAAGGGGTGGGAGGGAGGAAAGTTGAGAAACAAACAAAGGCAATCTATATTATATAATATGAATGTTATTTGAATTTATATGTTGGCTTCAGACACTGCATAAACTATAGAGGTGATTGCCTGGATCACAAGCAACAAAGGACAACATTAGACTGTCCAAATAAACACTACAGCAGAACTACAGCATCCTGTATCCTACAAGGAACGTGCTGAACACATGATGTAGTTATGTAAAGAAATAACTAAACATACAGTAGTTGAGTGTAATCTTTGCATTAAGTATAAATCTCAATGTGTGTCTCTCTCTCTCTCTCCAGTGAGCTGGACTACCATGATGTTGCAGCTGTGAACCAGCGCTGCCAGAGCATCTGTGACTTGTGGGACAAGCTGGGAACTCTGACTCAGAAGAGGAGGGAGGCACTGGAAGTAAGGAGAATACATTAGGGCTAATGAGATCCTAAAAGTTGAAGGACTTTTATGTTCCCACAAGAGAGCGCTAATGTTCACCACAGCCTGCGATAGATCGAATTTCCATCCAAACTTGTTAGGGTAAGCATATGGCAAATGACCTGAATGGAGAAGACAATGGATTAATGAGGAGATATAATCGGATCCCCTTTAAAAACCCCTGACCCAAGTAGAAGGGTAAAACAGAAGGTTGAGGGGATAAAGGAGAAATAAATGCAGAAGTCCCATCCAGGAAGTGACTGGCTCAGAGCCCACTAGCCACTTCCTCTGATCCATGCTGGCCATTCCAGACCTGCAAATGTGTGAGGGCCTGGGAAAGGGGCCAGGGATTAGGTCTGAATGACAGGGACAGGGGTCTGTTTCTGTCCGGCTCGCCCCCCTCTTCTGATGGAAAGAGCTCAGGGGGTTAACAAGGCAAAGACAAAGTTATGTGCCCCTGGTATCCTTCATCCAAACAGATAAGAGGACATTTGTTATGGGATTTCTGGCATATACCAGTGATAACTCCTTGTTAGGCTATGATAAAGCTGAGCTATTGGATGTTGTGACATTTTTCTGATCTAAAAGCACAATGAACATGTATATTTTGTCTAATCCTGTCAGCGCACAGAAAAGTTGCTAGAAACCATTGATCAGTTGTTCCTGGAGTTTGCCAAGAGGTCAGCTCCTTTCAACAATTGGATGGAAGGAGCAATGGAGGATCTGCAGGACATGTTTATTGTTCATACAATTGAAGAGGTCCAGGTAAGCTTGTAGTACTCCTACTTAATGTTGTTAGCGAGATTAAAATGATATTTCACAGTATTGCTGATAACAACCCACTGAGAAATTTCCTACAATTTATAATGTTGCACTACATACAGTATATCTATATAGTGTCTAATATTAGCATATTTCTCACACCCAAAAGAAAATGACAAAATAGTATCACTTTTTACAAAACTGATATTTTAAAATCCCAGATCTTCCCTTTTCCACTTCCCACTTTCAGAGTCTAATCGCTGCTCATGAGCAGTTCAAAGCTACTCTACCTGAGGCAGATGCAGAGAGACAGGCCATCTTGGGAATCCACAATGAGGTGCAGAAAATCTCCCAGAGCTATGGGATTAAGGCCAACATTATCAACCCCTACAGCACCATCACAACTGAGGAGCTTCTCAACAAGTGGGAGAAGGTAGCAAAAGTTTAAAATCAACAAATGCATACAGTACAGAGAAAAACAGACACATTACACTGTGGATGTCAGGACAGGTTGTTTAAATTATCTAGGGGGAGTACATTGCTTTCAACAATAGCTCATGTTGTCTGTATGTTTTTCCAGGTAAAGAAGCTGGTTCCTCAGAGAGACAGTGCCCTCCAGGAGGAGATGGCACGCCAGCATGTCCATGAAAGGCTGAGACGGCAGTTTGCTGCACAGGCTAATCTCATTGGACCTTGGATACAAGCCAGGATGGAGGTATACAAACTTCATAAGCTATTTGACATCTAATCAAATAAGAAGCTAAAATGGAATATAATTATTTTCATATGCATGGTTTATAAGGAAGGTACAATGATAATGGATTTCATGATGATGGAATAAAGCCTAGTAATTGAACTAAATGCCATTATATGCATTATCAAATTCTATATGCTGTAATAGAAATTACTCTCAGCCCAAAGATAAATGACTCTACCTATGCTATATCACTGAGCAAATCATCAAATTTTTGATACCTGCCTCTTATGATTTAAATTGGTTGAAAAATTAAGTTTACCTTCTTCCATGTGTTGTACACAGGAAATAGGTCGCTGCTCTCTGGAGATAGGAGGCACACTGGAGGACCAGATGACCCAGCTAAAGCAATTTGAGCATGTCATTGTTGCTTACAAACCCAACATTGACAAGTTGGAAGGAGATCACCAGCTGATCCAAGAGTCACTTGTGTTTGACAACAAACATACCAACTACACCATGGAGGTGCCAGAAAACTGTGACACATGACATAGATGGATGCTGTATCACCAATACAATCACAAAAAGAGAATGAAACTATAAACACGTTCCTGTCTTCTTTGATATAACGTGTTTGCTCTATCATCACATCAACAGCATATCCGTGTTGGGTGGGAGCTGCTCCTCACAACCATTGCTCGAACCATCAATGAGATTGAGACCCAGATCCTAACCCGGGACGCCAAGGGCATCAGCCAGCAGCAGATGAATGAGTTCAGATCCTCTTTCAACCACTTTGACAGGGTACAGCTCTCTACCATTTCACATGATTGGGTGGTTTTCTGTCCATTTGAGGGGACCAATCAGAGGCAATCTCACACCACTATGGTGTAGACATGTATGGGGCCTGTTAGAAGTCTTAGAGTGCCCCCTCTCTTGATTTCAAGGTTTTGGACATACCTAAAAATCTAATGGTGTCATTTTAGAGTTGGAGGATGGACAAGGAATCTCCCATTTTGGCCATATTTAACCATATTTTAGACATATTTTGAGTGAGATTCTTATAAATTAAATGGAACTGCAGGAATGGATCCCTTATTTGAGGATTTAATCCATCAATTTTAGTAGAGCAGACACCATATTATATACTGTTTTGTCCATGTGTATTGTTTCCATGTCCTCATGTGTGTGTACAAAATGTTACAATTTTCATGACCATCAGATTGGGTGTTTTGATCATGTTTGATATTACAAAGAACTATGGACTTGGTTTGTGATATCTATCATGACCCTTTCTTTTCTTTGCATGGTAAACCTCAATTTTTTGGACCTGGTTGTAGAAGAAGAATGGAGCAATGGAAACAGATGACTTCAGAGCTTGCCTCATCTCAATGGGTTATGACCTGGTATGGTGTTTTATATGAGGCTGGATAGGGTCATGTTTGATGTAGTTTACCCATTCAGACATTTTATTGTCCATTTACGCCTTTCATAGGGAGAGGTGGAATTTGCCCGTATAATGATGCTGGTGGACCCCAATGGTAGTGGAATAGTCTCCTTCCAGTCTTTCATTGACTTCATGACCAGAGAGACAGCTGATACAGACACTGCAGAGCAGGTTGTGGCATCCTTCCGGATCCTGGCAGCTGATAAGGTTAGTGCATTACTTGCGTATGAGCTATTATTCTTTCCCAGCTTCATTCTATTTTAGTGAATTAAAATATTTACCTTGTTATTGGTGTACTATTTTGTTTGTGAGCTAAAATGGACAAAGTGCCAGCATGAATTTGAAACTGTTTTTTACTCTGTCATCACAGCCCTTCATACTTGTGGAGGAGCTGAGGAGAGAACTGCCCCCTGAACAAGCAGAGTATTGTATCATGAGGATGCCACCTTACAGTGGTCATGGAGCACCACCGGGGGCACTAGACTACACTGCCTTCTCTACTGCCCTCTATGGAGAAAGTGACCTTTAACCCTGACTAGAGAACCTTTCTCCACCTGACCCTTGCCTCGCTCCCCTGACCCTGCCTGCCCTCCATTTCTTGATGAAATTAAGGAATCAATATTAAAGGTGGATCAAATATATTAAAAAGTTTTTATTCATTAGTCCGCTGATGCATTAGTCTGTCTGCAGTCATGCTGAGCATTGCTATGCTCTTCATGTGTCCAGACAGAAATCCAAACCAAATACCTAAAGAAGTAATTGAAAATTTTAACTTGTGTGTTATGGTATCTGAACAAAAAATAGGATTTACGCTGAAAGTAGAACACAATAAAACATTACTAAAACTCACTAAAGGGATGGTGTTTTAGCAGTTTTATCAGTTGAAGAAAATAGTCCTATTTTGTCAAGCAATGCCATGTATTGTTTTCATGTTTCATTGCCTTTTGTTTTGGGAATAAAATCTGATAAGGCATTCTGAGATGCTTTAAGTGAATTACAGTTTGCAAAAGCAATTTCAGGCCCACTGCCATCCATCAATAAACACTAGGTTCCCAGAAGGCCAAAAATATGTACCAACAGGAAAAATGGGAAGCTGCATGAATGCAAAAGTAAATATTTACAATTGCTTAGTGCTTTAAAGGCAGACACTTGTGCAGCCTTCACAAGTAATGCAAGGTTAAATATTTTCTCTGGTAGCAGCAGATGTACTAATGCTTACATGAGCCTAGTATGTCAGAAAAAATGAACATTAATTAACTAAATGTAAGTGAAAAATGTTGGATTAACAATAGAATTGTATGCAGTTGTACTGCCTCCATTTGTAGTAGAAGCTCCCATAGGTACGATAAAATAGACACAAGGGATCTGCATTTTGAACTTAATAGTACATTTTGGGGAACCACTGTTAAACATGGAAAAATTATGGAAATGGAAAACTTACATCTTTAATGCATGTATGCACATCTGTTCCTGCTTGAGGAAATGTTTGCTCATAATATATGTATGGATCATCTTTGTGCTGTACGCCTTTAATGTATTTACTTTTGTATCCTAGCTGATTTGTCACACAGCAGTGTTACTCTGGTTAAGCATTAAGATAAATAAAGTCCATCATTCAAATCAAGATGTTGTTATTTTTAGTAGTTAGTTTAAAGTTAGTTTTAGTTAAAAAAGGAAAATTTCCAGGCATCTCTGGCACATTGAACATATTTGCTGGCTCTTAATAATTAAACTTTGTACTTCAGGATAATGGATTCATTAAAGTGTTTGTGACTTATTCACCTATTTATTTTAGACAATCTGTTTCCCTTATGGAGGTGTCTTTTAATACAAGGACCAATCACAACCAAGTGTAAGCTGGGATTCATTTGCAAGTCAACAGGCCTACATGTTTTCTAAATACTTTACTCAATATTTTGTGACTGTATGAGTTTGCATTAGTATTTTTGTGCTCCAAAGGTTTAGGCTGAGACAGAAGAGAAATAAATAATTGTTGGGCCAGCTGAGAAGAACATCAATATCCTCAAAGAGCAAAACCAGTCAATATTAAAACCATTTGTTTTTATTTGGTGAAGCAGTTCAGGCTTTGAAAAGTTATATCTGCAATGTCATCATCTCCTGCGTATCATGTAGCATTTTCACCTAGAAAATTGTATCAAAGATTTCATGTTTTTTTTTCCTTTTCTAGCACTGCCTTTCAGGGCTGTAAATGTATACGTTATCACAGGGCATCTTTGCAGAACAGATCAGTGAATGTGAAAATTCAAAAAGGTTCTCTCTTTGAGGAGCACGCATGTGGTCTGTAAATGTCAGTGGAACCTGTTGCATAATGCATTGACTTCTGTGAAAGCAGAATTTAGTATCAAGGGTATTATTAGAGGTAAGGGCCTGTAAACCGAAATGGACATGATCATCTAGGGAGAACTGATGTTTAGCCCAGTAGACCCAGCAGTATGTGTAATGCAAGTCTAACTTTTGTTTTGGTGATGTATCAAAAAGGTCTGGAGCTTTATGAGGGGGTGATTAACAACATAATTATATTATAAAAGCTATTTTATTGGAAATCCATCTGTCTGTTTTCCAGGGATTATTAATGCCTGAGAATAGAGATAGTTTTAGGACACTGTGTTGGGGGCACAAGACAAGCAGAAATCCTGCCAGTAGATGATAAATATCCTTATCCCTATAAATATCCAAATTTATTACAGGGATCTTCAATTTCAGAATATTTTCCTATAGTTTCCAAGATGTTTCCTAGCTGGAAAGAATTCTGTTTGTTGTTTCTGAGGACAGTGTGCAGTTGGTACATGTTTTAATTAATTAAGCTCTGACTCTATTACCCATTGTGAGGCCATACGAGCTTACAGATCCAGTTAGAAATGAATAAAAAAAGAAATGTGTATTTGTGAAATTACAAGTTATGCAGCTGTTATTAAGGCATTTCTATGGCTAAATCATGGTTTAATAATGAATAAAGTAAAACAAAATAATGATTATCAATAAATGAATACATATACATGTATTTACATTTTATTTTATTATTATATAAAGTTAATTATTTTAATGTGGTCAAATCATAGCCTAATAAAGCAATGTACTTTGAGACTATTAATTGTTAGCAATAGCCTGAGGCATTAGAATTTAGTGCTACTATGTCGCGTAAAACAAAACAAACAAAAAAACATGGCGTCACAAAATCCCCGGATGTCAAGTATAGTCTCCGCCCACACACATCAGCGGTCGCGCACCTTCTAGCTTGGTCTGGTCACCAGTCTTGTCCTCCATCGCCTGAGCTCACGCTTGAACTGAGGCCTGATAAATGTCCCTCATTTGGCTGTTATGATGACTGACAGTGGAGATGGTGATGATGAATTTCAGTTTCTACGAACGGTGAGTCAGACATTTTACAAACAAAACTAGAGGCTAAAAGTTTTTAGCCTCCAAAGCTAACCAAAGCTGTCAATTACAGTAACCTGACCAAGCTAGTGCGTCAAACGTTTAAATTTTGTTTTTAAATAGTTTTGTTTGTGTAGCTCTGTTGAGGATATAAAATGTAGCATTTAAAATGCTGAATTTATACTGTATCAGTACTGTTCGTTAGTGTAGGTATCCTTATAGAAGGCATATTAGCAACTTTTTGTAGTTCAAATCTAAATGCCAAATGTAATGCGTGACTTAAAGTTGTCAATGAGTTGTTGTTCTTCTGTTTTCCTTTGTTGTTTTATTAGAATAATACTATATGTAGCAGCAACATTCCTTTAACTTTTAGCAAGCAGCTCCCAGGTGAACACTTTACATCTATCTTTTCACTGCCAGAAAAGAAAGACCCCAAATGACTTTTCTCATATCCACTGGACGATGCTATCATTGTTCCCTAGTAGTAAGTTGTCCTCTGACAGCTTGTAATCTTTGCCCTCTGATAAGGGGACGTCACATGGAGGGTGCCTGGTGGTGTGGATATGAAAAGCATACTTACACAGGCAGTGATGCAGATGGTTTCTCAGCCCAGTACACAGACTGGGGAAAAAAAGTCATTTTGTGAGATCGATCCCTGATATACCTGTCATAGGTTATTATAGTAAATGCAGGGTTTCCCCTGTGGAAATTGTAGAGCCGAGGTGGGAAACCACCCACATCCTGATGAATCCTGTCTCATATCAATTTAGTTAGGAGATGACAGGAGAAACATACTGTGATAGCCACATTGATTAAATGTGCCATTTGTGAAATTGCACTGCTGCTTGATTCATGTAATAAAACTGTATTCATTTTATACAATATTATCAGCGGTGGCTTTTGTTTAAGATAAACTGCTGCTGAGAAACGTATGCAAAACTTTGAAATATTTATATATAGAGTGATTATAATACATAGTCTCTGCCACGTCCCATAAACATGCATTTATTATTGCCACAGCTCTTGACATTTGGATTAGTTTTGTGGCAGACTAAATGTTCACTTGCCAAATGTACCCTGCAGAAACCTTGAGTCCTATAGCCATCAGAAATCCCCTCAGTGCCTCACAGCATGTGTGTTTGACTGATTGCAGAGTACTGCTGATATGAAGAGTGGAAAGGAGGGGGAATCTGGAGTGAGACAGTGCTGTATATTCCCAATATGGAGGTCTGCAGCCAGTGTACAGAGAGGTGTTAGTAGTCCTTCCTGTAGTGTGGAGACAAGTTGTCTGTTGTCCTTCTTTGCACTTCCTTAAATAGATTGAGAAGCCTAATTTATCTGACGAGGTCCATGTGGCATTTGAACGGAGATAAGATAAATGTTAAATGACAGAGATCTACTGTATATACAGTTACAATGGAGAAGACTATGTCCTCCTCATACTGTATACAAGCCATGCCAGAATAATATGGCCAAATACATCCCACATAAAGACACTTGGACAGTTTTATGGCAGTTTTAACATTTTTAGAGGCAAAATAGAACTGAACTGGTTTGTTAGATTACCATTTGCTTCCTGATAATAATTCATTTAAAATGGTGTGAGAGTCAAAGATGAGTTAAAGTGCCTTTTGGCTTCAGCTGCTTCAGAGCCTTAAGAACCAACAAAAGCACACTTCAGGGGGAGAGGGAAGTGCTTATCTTGCATGGTGTGTACCTATAATTGAGTGTGATCAGGTGAAGCTTTCACAGACAAATGAGCTAATTTACTGTGAATGTGGCATTTTAATATATTGGAGTCTCCACCTCTTATGCATGCACAATGTTTGCTTATTTGCTGTTGTAATCTCTGTGCACATGTGTTTTGCTTAGGGCGATGAGGTCGTTCTGCAGAGTACCTTCACCTCTCAGGAGGAACATGTGAAGCTCTGTCTTGCTGCAGAAGGGTTCGGCAGCAGACTTTGCAGGCTTGAGTCCACCTCTAACTGCAAGGTAAAGAACTAACATTTTTCATGTATATTCCCACAAAGGGAGATTACAGCTATGATGCCAACAATTCACTGAAATTTTTCTTCACTTTCCCCTTTAAATTAGTATTTTAGCAGGAGTATTTTAGTAGGAGTTATCAGGTTTCAATTTATTTTTTAGATCTATATTCAGTGTATTTCTTTAAGGTTGGTGTTTTCTTTTGTTTTTGTTTTCTTCTACGCTCATTACCAGTTTGGTTTTGCTTTTATCACTAATTGCAGTGCTGACCTGTAGAGGGAGCAGAAAGACATGAAACCTCAGACACTCACTATATTATCTTATCTTTTACACCAGAATGTTCCACCAGACTTGTCCATATGTGGCTTCGTCCTGGCCCAGTGTCTGTCTGTCCGAGCACTCCAGGAGATGCTGTCTCACAGTGAACACCTCGTTGCAGAGGTGAGAAGTTCTTGTTTTCCCCCAGCTTCTTCACGTCAATATTCATAAAATATTTTGTTATTTTAACCTTGTGACTGTGTGCCATCTGTTTAGTGTCATTTATTGGAATTTAATGATGCACAAATCAGTATTTGGTTCAGTGGTTAGCAATGTTGCATCACAGCAAGAAGGTTCCACTTCTGCCCAGTGACAGGTGGGATAAGATAATCAGACTTACTGTTCTGTAAACTGGTCTAAGGTTAGCACAGTCTTATAACATTGCTAAATGAGTCATCACTGGCACAGCTGATGTTTATTTAAAGTAACTTGCAAATACAGTGTCTTGGGGACACATTGCATGTGTGTGTTGCTTTTCGCCCACTATTTCTTCAATGGATTGTTGTATTTGTTTTCTTTGTTCATATCTTTTGATTGTGATTTTACAGGTGGAAAATGGAGGTAGCCATCGCACTCTTCTGTATGGTCAGGCAGTGTTGTTCCTGCATTCATACAGTGGCATGGTGAGTCATATTTTTATAATTCTAAAATAAATCAGGAGGTCTTAATTTTTAAATATATGTACCTGTATTTTTTTCACTTCTAGTATCTCAGCTGCTTGTCTTCATCACAGTCTTCAGCTGACAAGCTGGCATTTGATATTGGCCTTCAAGAGGATAAAGAAGGTAATTTACAGGTCAACATATTTGTGTTTATAATGCATAAACTCAAAAGTTTTTGTGTCTTGACTATAAAGTGGTCTTCTTCTGTTCTTGTTCTTTATTTATATTCTGTCTGTGGCTCAGGTGAGGCATGTTGGTGGACGGTCCACCCAGCATCCAGACAGAGGTCAGAGGGTGAGAAGGTGCGTGTTGGGGATGACCTCATTCTGGTCAGTGTGTCTTCAGAGAGATATCTGGTGAGTTAGAAAATGTTTTTGTGAAATGATTAAAACATTTTGAACAACCGACAAAGATTTTTCCATTTTTTCCTCTGTCATTTTCTGTGATTTCTGTGTTCTCTCTGCCTGATAACTTATTTAGCTAGAAAAATAAAAACTACAGTTGTATTTATTGTTGATGAGCTTCTTTTTCTTCTTACCATCTTTTTTCTTCCTAGCACTTGTCCTTTGGCACTGTATCTGACAACAAAAGCCTGAGTGACAGTCTGATTGTAAATGCCGCCTTCCAGCAGACTCTCTGGAGTGTTGCACCCATCTGCTCTGGAGGTGCAGTTGCTCAAGGCAAGTGTCATATAAATTTTTTCCCTCCTTTTTGCATGCTGGAAAAACAGCATCTTCTCAAGCGATAAAATTAAATTGATTGATTTGTGTTCATTAAACAAAGGATCCTTTCATTTTTATACTTATTGTGTTATAGATGTGACATTTTTGCTGTCCGTGTCCAGATGTTAATAAAAATAACAATGCAAATTTATTTTATGCGAGTAATTTCATTTATAGGTGTAGTTTTCCTGAGTAATTAGGCCGTATGTTTTTGAATGAAACATTGATATTCACTTTTAAAAGTTTTTTTTTGGCACTTTGAGCACCACAGGCCATTTAGGTCCATTATAGTTAAGAATAGGTAGAAATCTCTGGCTGATATTCGAAATGTTTTTGTGTTTATCCTAGGATACCTGAAAGGGGGTGAAACATTGCGGCTACTCCACAGCCATAGTGATGCTTGTCTGACTATTCCCTCTACAGAGCATGGAGAGGAGCTTCAAAGGTCAGTTGAACAGACCAGGCTCCTCTTGTCTATGTCTGCTTGAGAAAACGTCCTTTACATTTGTGACCATGTCTGTTTTCTTAATGTAGGATAATGCATTATGAAATTGGATCAGTCTCCAGCCATGCCCGCTCTCTCTGGAGGCTAGAGTGTCTGCGTGTTGTGTAAGTTTACAGGGATTGTTTCAGGAGGATCAGCATGTATTTTTGATTGTCCATCAGGCAAGCTTGGGGTCACCTTCGAGAACAGTGCTCAGAATTTTTGTTTCTGCTGTTTTTGCTTGAAGGATTTATTAAGTTGCCAGGCACTAGATTTTCCCAGTGGAATAAGGGTTGTATGGCCCCTGTCCCTTTACAGAAATACAGAAAAACACGTAGATCGTTAAGTTTTCTTCAGAGCAGCAAAAAAACCCCAAAAAAACCCACAATGTTCTTGCTCTCTCCCAGTTGGAGTGGTAGGCATATAAGTTGGGGCCAGCCATTCAGACTATGCCATGTAACAACTGGGAGGTACCTGGGTCTTACAGGGGAGAAAGGCCTGCACCTGGTGGATTATGACAGGGCGGACATCAGTACAACTTCCTTCTGCTTCCAGTCATCGAAGGTCAGTAATACGCTGAATGTTTTCAGGACTGACCTGATAATTGACATACATGACGTGTGTTTTTTTTAACTATTTGATGATACAAGTTCATTAACTGTAGAACACCTACGGCTTTGATGTATGTGATAATACAGGTGTCCTTTTTTATTTACCATAGGAGAAGCTTGACAGTGGCACAAAGTCCAATGCAGATGGCATGGGAAGCCCAGAAATCAAGTATGGAGACTCAGTTTGTTATGTTCAACATGTAGACTCTGGGCTCTGGCTAACCTACCAATCTGCTGATGCTAAGTCCCACATAGGAGGGGCTCAGCGAAAGGTAAATCCATAGATTATATTGTTTTTTTCCCTTAAACCGTTCAAGACCGGTCAAGAATTAACTAGAAACTGTTAAAAATGATGTTTTTCAGGCCATTTTGCACAGCGAGGGTCATATGGACGACGGGTTGGCGTTGTCTCGTTCTCAGAGGGAGGAATCTCACACTGCCAGACTAATCCGGAGTGCTGCTCTCCTCTTCAATTGCTTTATAAGGTAAGGCCAGATTAAGACCTGTAGTCATTCGTAAGGGAGCGTATTCACAGAGACCAGTGAAGGGTGCTAGTGATTGAAGCAAAGTGTTAGACTACAAGTCCAGCTGAAAGATGATTTAGTACTGTGCTTGTTCTTGTAGAATACACTGAGTGTTTTGGAAGATGGGATAATTTGCACTAATATGTTATTTCCAACCTCACAAAGCAAATCACCTTCTCTTTAGGAAACTGGATGGTTCTCATCAAGATGGAAACCATCACCCTGTTAGCCTTCCCATGGAGATGGTGACATGTAGTCTGCAGGATCTAATAAAATACTTCCAGCCTCCTGCTGAGGGCCTTACCCATGAAGCTAAACAAACCAAAATGGCCACCCTAAGGAATCGCCAAAACATGTTTGAACAAGAGGTAAATTTAGGTGTGTGAATGGATAAATTGGGCTTACAGTACATGCAGTGTTTTTTCACTGGTCCTTAAGTATACCTTGTTTTCTTTTAAGGGTGTGATAGATTTGATCCTAGATTGTATTGACCGTCTACACCAATATAGCAGTGGTTCTCATTTTACTGAGTCTGACACAGGAGAAGAGTGGGAGGCCATCCTCAACAATTTCTATGAGCTGCTGGGTGAGAATTAACACTTCTTTCAATTTTCACAGTCACTGAAAAGATGTACATGTTCTTCTTTAATAGCTATGGATCAGTTAATAATACTTCCAATTGCATTTTGCTTAAGAATGTCTTTGGTTTTCTCTACAGCTGCTTTGATCAGAGGAAACCGTGTGAACTGTGCACATTTCGCTGGTTCTGTAGACTGGCTGATTAGCAGGCTAGACCGGCTGGAGGCGTCTTCTGGTTGGTTGGATTTGTGGGCTTTTTGTTAATAAGCCTTCAGAAATTATCTATTTGTCAGCTGTTTTTGTAATATGCTATATTAGCTATTATATTTCATCTCAGTAGTGTAGAAACATCTAGAATCCCATGGTAATGATTACTTGTATTTACAGGAGTCCTGGAGGTTCTACATTGTGTCCTTGTGGAAAGTCCTGAAGCACTCAATGTTATCAAAGATGGACACATTCAGTCTATCATTTCATTTCTAGACAAGCATGGATGCAACCACAAGGTGAGATTTTATTTGCCAGCTTTATTAATAATCCCAATGCACAAAGTTTGTGACCTGTTATTGTGATTATTATATATGAATATTGGGTACATCCAAATTAGATTTTCTGGTAAAAACAGTTGCATTATCTAAACAGTAAATGTGTCTCCTTGTGGTCATGTAGTTCAAACATATTTCACCAATGCAAGAACATAGAGACAAGTATTGCAGTTGTAACAGCCATTATAGCGGTTTACGTGCTGCCTAATGTGGGATCGTTTCCCTTTGTATATCAAGCTATTGCTGCATGAAGTGCTGACGGGTTGTGTTCCAGGTGCTGGAGGTGCTGTGCTCTTTGTGTGTGTGCCATGGTGTGGCAGTACGGTCCAATCAGAACCTCATCTGTGACAGCCTGCTGCCAGACAGAGATTTACTGCTCCAAACACGTCTGGTTAATCAGGTCACCAGGTACCGTTTACAATGTGTTCTCTGAATAGGACTGCTTTTTCATCCTGTTTTGAGGGAGTTATTCATCCCTCATTCATTCTTTTTTTCTGAATTCCTCTGTGTTTGTCTATTTGTGTCACTCTCTACACATAAAAATCAGTCGCATAAAAGATAGAAAATTTGAAATATAATTATTCAGAACAAAAGCGTGTTGTCCATACACCATCCTTTATTGTGTTTACTCTTTAATTCTCTGAATGGGCTCTTCTGGTGCATGATAATGCATTTGTTTAGCAGAGCAGTTTGTCAGCTGTAGAGCTCTTACTGCCATGGACATAGAATGGTATTCTTGATGTTTTCCATTTGTATGATGATGTCTGTCTCTTCACACACCTCTCCTTTTTTCTCTGTTGGACTTAATTGAAGACTTGTCTAGTGTCATCTCTTTGTTTGCTGTACTGGCTTTTGTCTAAATAAATCAGACCAGTAATGTCAGTGCACATATGCTTTTGTGTCAATCTATTCTGATGAAGCTTTGGAAAAGTTGCCCACTGCCCAAGGTGCTATGACTCAACTGAGTTAATCTTTGGACAATGTTTGGCCAGTTTCATCATATTTCATGTTCGTCTTCTGTCTCCCAATATTTTGGCAAGCTGCGCTGTCTGATCTTGTAGGGAGTTTCCATTTCCCGCTTCCTTTGAGCTTTGTTTTTTTTCCTTCAATCTGCCCTTTCCTCTGTCAGCAGCTGCCTTCTTTTATCATGCTTTTCTCTATCAGTGGCCCATTTTCTTCCCCAGGCCTTATAGCTTATTTAGCTTCATATTCTTCACACACCTGCTCAGTCCATTCCCCAGCTCTTTCTTCCTCCTCAAGCCATTTCTTCTTCTATCACTTTTACTTCTGTTCAGTTAAATGCTTCATTACTTCACCTGCTTTCATTCTGATTTCTTTTATCTCATAAATTTTCTCTCCATGTTTTTCTCAGCCACCACATTTTACCAATATTGCAAGATACTGTTTTTGGTCTCTCTTTTTTTTTGCTTTATTTATTTTTGTCTTCCTTTTATTCAGTCTCCCTTGCTGTGTGTCCCATCTTTCGAACACCTTTTCCATTGGGTAGTAATATTCTAAATAGAGGCTTTCAGAGAGTCCACAAACTTGCACAGATTAATTCTGACTTAGCATAAAGTAAACTCATAATTAATATTAGTTATCATTATGATGATTTTTATGATTTTTTTTTACTGCCATGGCAATGGTAAGTAAGAAACTGTGTCTCTGTCAAAAGCCAGATGATTTCAAATTTCAAAATATATACCTCGTTATCCAAAATTATACAGTCTAACCAGTTTTAAGGATATGTACCTAAATATTGTGTATTTTGTTTGTTTTTGCTACTCTCTGCGCATTGATTCTCCACAGCATGAGACCAAACCTCCTCCTGGCACTGGGGGACGATTCAGCCCAGCCTCGGAGGTGGTACTATGAATTGGTCGTGGATCACATCAACCCCTTCCTTACACCTGAGCCCACACACCTGCGTGTAGGTTGGGCTTCCACTAAAGGCTACCAGCCTAGGCCGACAGGAGGAGTGGGCTGGGGCAGCAATGGTGTGGGCGACGATCTCTGCTCATATGGCTTTGATGGGCTTCACGTCTGGTCAGGTGTGGATGAGCTCACATAAGAGATAAGAGTCTGTGTTTAGTATTTTGGGGGATTTTGCTTACTGGCCAATGATTAAATAAGTTAGTTTGTTTACAGCAAAAATATTGAGAAGTGCAACATTTTTCCAATACCTTAAAGTAGAAAAAAGACATCTTATGTAATTATTTATAAAGATATAGATAGAGTTAGATTAGAGTTAATCTGTTTTTCATTTGTTTCTTGGCTATTAAAATAACACTGTAGCAGAACTTAATTATCTAGAGAGATACATTACTATATTATCATGATTGGGAGACTAATACATTGTCATTATGAGTAGCAGCAGGGATGCCTACACTGAGTGATTTAGCAAAAAAAAAACTTGCAATTTTGGTATTATATTATGTTATTATGTTGATGTTTAAATTGGTCCAGTAGACAGGAAAACTCAAGTAGATTAACTGGCTCATATTATTATACATTCTGAAACTGTAAGTCTCAAACCTATTGGGAAGAAAAAACAACAAACGATAAAATAAGAAATGTGAACTCTGTTAACTGTGTCTCTCCTGAATCTCAGGCTGTGTGGGCCGCAGAGTCAGCTCTCCCTTCCCTCACCTGCTGAAAGATAATGATGTGGTTAGCTGTTGCCTTGACCTCACTGTTCCCTGCATCTCCTTTCGGGTCAATGGTCTACCTGTACAGGGCATGTTGGAGAACTTCAGTGCTAATGGACTTTTTTTTCCCGTGGTCAGCTTCTCTGCTGGAGTGAGGTCAGTAGTGCTGATAATCTTTGTTTTTTACATGATATAGGCTGCCAGCTTTTGGTTTTTGTTCTTTTTAAGTACCTAAACCTATCTTTTTGGAAACCAGGGTTCGTTTTCTGTTTGGGGGAAGGCATGGAGAATTCCGCTTCTTTCCCCCACCAGGTTTTTCTTCGTGTTCTGAAGCTTTGCTCCCGAAAGGCAAACTGAAGATAGAACTATGTGAGAAATATGTCATGAATTGTGGAGAAGGAAAGCAAGAGCTTATGGGCCCAATAGTTCCCATCTCTCCAGTGGTCTTTACTCCTGCACCAATAGACATTACCAAGGTAATAATTACTGTAAACAATTTTGTTTGGAGTGGTTTCAGATTTTAAACTACTAATTTGTCAGTTGTTTAATTATGTGTACATTACAAATGTTACCCTTGTAGGTGGCATTGCCCCCACAACTTGAGGACATCCGAGAAAAAATGGCTGAGAATATTCACGAGTTCTGGGCAATGGACAAGATCAATCATGGATGGACACATGGACCAGTAAGAAAATTAGTATAGCAATAGTATAGCAATGCTTACCATGGTGTGTATGACTTTCTGCCAGCTCATGTGTACCAGGTGTGAACAGGGTGTGTTTTTGCCCAACAGGTGAGAGATGAAGTTAAACGTCATGATCCATGTCTTGTAGAGTTCTCCAAGTTGCCAGAGCTAGAGAAAAACCAGAACCTTCACATGGCGCAGGACACCCTCCGGTAAGATTTGCATATTGATTTAGTCTTTTATTATACACAAATATGTGACAGCAGACCTTCCAGCTTTAAACTAATTTGTAATCAGCACCTACAATAGCAGTGTTGCTGTTTTTCCACCATAGGACACTCCTTGCCCTCGGTTTTCACATTGGTTTGATGGATGACCATGCAGAAGAGCGAGTCAAATATCTGAGACCTCCCAACAAGTAAGTATATGTATATTATATATATTGAAAAAGATAAAGCATTTTGTTTGTTGTCATTGCACATGGTGGGTTACAATGCAGGGAAGTTTCTTGATTAATATTGGCAAAACAAAAGTTCACCCTAAAGTTATAAACCTTAGCTTTTTATTCCATCCCCTCAGGTATGGCCAGCTCAGTGGCTACAGGCCTAGTCCAGTAGACCTAAGCCAGGTTGTTCTGAGCTCAGCCCATGAGGAAGTGGTTAGCTTGTTGGCAGAGAATGAACACAATGTATGGGCCAGAGAGCGAATAAAACAGGGATGGACCTATGGAGCACAACAGGTTTGTGTTCTCTGCTGTAATACTGTATTGATCAGACATACTCGCATTCAAACATTGGACAGTCATAGTGCTGTATGTTGATTTAACTGGAAATTAATCTTCAATTCTTTTTTTCTATGATATGTATGCTGGTATATGAAGACGTGTTCTCAGATTATTCTAGTAATTCAAGAATAATCTCTTAACACTGTATCTTATTCATAAACATTGCATTACATTCTCTGACAGCTATCTGTTCACTTTGCTGTCCATATTTTTAGGACATAAAGGGAAAGCGAAGCCCATATCTTGTGCCCTACAACCTTCTTGATGAAAAAACTAGAAGACAGGGCAGGGAGAGTGTCAAAGAGGCTGTCTGTACCTTGCTGGCATATGGCTACAGCCTAGAGCCCTTCAACCAGGAACAGAGTAAGTCTCAGAGGCCCTATTCATTAATCTTAAAAGCAATACTTCAATAAATGTTACTTTATAACCAATAGTTTAAATTCAAAGCCACGGCTGCCACGCAGTAGCGATACATCCTCACAAAACATGGCAATGTCCAGTGGCCTTGATTTTAAACTCTTGGATGTAATATGCATTTCATTTTGTGTGCAAATTAGCTTACTTTCATGTCAAATAATAATATAGATAATATAAAATAACATAAATAGTAAATAATGCAAAAAACTGTTAAAAATGTATTTTATGAGTTGTGAGTGCATGTAGTTTTTATTTTTATTTTTTCTCTGTTTTTTTGGATTTACAGCCCCATTATCAAAGCCAAGTCTCTTCTCTGCTGAGAAGTGTAGAGTGTTCAGACCAGATAAATCTTATTCTGTGACCCGAGGGAAGTGGTATTTTGAATTTGAAGTGCTGACAGCAGGAAGCATGAGAGTGGGCTGGGCTCGACCAGGCTGTAGTCCAGATAAAGAGCTGGGCTCAGATGACCAGGCATATGTCTTTGATGGACTTGAGGTAAAATATTCATATTAGTTCTTAGTCACTAGTAAAACAACAGAACCCGCTGTGATTTTGTTCTGATAGAGAGGATAAATCATGTATTTTTTCTTGGCTTTTAGAAATTTGCACTGTTGTGTTCTAGCTGTGTGACCATCACTGATCTCAGACAGAAACATTTGAATGCCCCAAAAATAGCTAAACAATAACTTTGAATTTGTTCTTCTACACTTCCTACACTTTTCTTGCAATCCCATTGTTGCTTTCAGGGTCAGTGGTACCATCAGGGTGGTGAGCCCATGGGACGTCCGTGGCTCAGAGGTGATGTGGTGGGCTGTTTGGTGGACATGGCTGAACGCACCATGATGGTCACACTCAATGGAGAAGTGCTGTTTAATGACACAGGATCAGAGCTGGCTGCCAGAGATTTTGAAATTCTGGATGGTGTGCAAGATTATTTGACTTTATACAGTGTATTGCACTAACTATTTTCAAAATCTATTGATCTGATTGTCTCTCCTCGTGTTTTCAAGGCTTGTTGCCTGTGGTCAGTGTTGGGGTGAACCAGGTGGGAAGACTGAACCTGGGCCGCCATGTGGGGTCTTTGCAGTATTTTACTGTATGTGGTCTGCATGAGGGCTTCAGGCCTTTTGCTGTCAACATGGCCAGAGATCCAGCCTTGTGGATGAGTTGGAAACAACCTCAGTTTACCTCCATACTGCCTGAAGATCACAGCTTACAGGTTTGTTTACTCATGTAAGCTTTTTTATCTAGTTACTTGGTAGAAATGTCTTTCATTTGTAAATAATGCAGTGTACATTATTTATCTGCATTACCGTGTGTGTCTGCTTATAGCACTAGTTTATTCATAATCTTGATCCTTGTTCAAATCTTATTCAAGGTCACAAAAGTCAATGGCTCAGCGGATTCCTTATCCAGCTTGAGGGTCTCGCAGCGGTTGTTGGCACACCATGGTGGTGGAAGTGAGATGGGTTTTTACAGGCTCAGCATGTTCATTGAATGTGCTGCTGTCCTCCGAAGCCCTACAGGAGTTGTTCTTCCAGGGGCCTCCAGCCCTGTTTCTCCAAGTTCAGGTAGACTGATATTCACTTTTTTGCTGTTCAAGTTGAGCCAAAAGAAGACATGAACTTAACCACATCAAGCAACAACAAATGTCATATACAGCATATAAAATTATTATGTAATCTGGATAGCTACAGTAATTCAGATTCATTTAGATTAGTGACCTTTATAAATTATTCTGCTAAAACTCCCTGAGGCCCTGCTGTAATTAATGCCTATTGTCTTAGGAAGGAAAGATCACGAGGAGGTGGACTCTGACTTTGAAGTCCTGATGAAGTCAGCTCATAGCTTTGCTGGCTCAAGAGATGAGCTTAACCACAAGGATCATAGCCAAGAGAAAACATCTAGACTGAAACATCGGTAATTTGAGTAATGATTATGAAAATTTTAATGTAGAATAAATATTTAGTTCACTATCTTTACATATGTTTAAGATATATGACATAAATATAGTATTTTTATGTCTTTCCTCCTAATTAATACTTGAAAAAAGTAGCAAAAATGAAAGATCAATGCAAAATCATTGTGCTATTGTACAAATTAATGTGTGTGGTCTGTCAGGTTCATGCTGAAGAGAAGTAAACCAGGCTTAGTCATCAGCAATTCATCTGCTCGCCTTCTTGAAGACGTTGTAATTGACAAAGATAATTATGATCAACTTATACAGAGCTCCAGAGTAAGTTTGATTTTCATACATACATAAATACAAAAAGAAACCAAATGTTTCTGTATAGCGTAATCTCCTTGCATTGAAATGTCAACATGTTTTTTGTATTTAAATAATGTATTAAAAAAAAACATAAAACGCATTGTGATGCATTATGCAAATGAAGTTATATGCTTATCACAATAAAAGCTTGAAATGCAAGATGCAAATACCAAACAGTGACACCAAGTGACCTCTCTGTTTCAGTATTACTATTCAGTGAGGGTGCTTCCAGGACAGGAGCCACTGAATGTGTGGGTAGGCTGGGTGACCTCTGATTTTCATCAGTATGACATGACATTTGACACTGACAGCGTCCACACTGTGACTGTTACACTTGGAGATGACAGTGGCAAGGTGCTGGAAAGGTTAGTGTGCACCAACACAAGCAGAGACTCTACCAAGCTTTTAAATACTAATTGCGGTCAGGATCATGATGTTGATTTGAAAATCAGTTTGTGGTGCAGATGTTTTGTGTTGTATTTCAGTATGTGGCATGAAAAACACTTCTGTACTTTTGCGCAGTGTGACGCGACGTAACTGTTACATGGTGTGTGCTGGAGAGGCAACTGGCCTGTCTCAAAGTCGGAGAAGTGCAGGGTTAGAAATTGGCTGCCTAATTGACTCAGCCACAGGACTGCTCACTTTTACCTCCAATGGAATGGACATGGCCACTTTCTACCAAGTAAGTCCCTCAAACGATTGTGATTTGATTTATTGTTTAATACATTAAACCCCATTCTAAAGTACTTACATTATACCTCAGACAACATCATATTAGAGCTATTATTGCTTTACATTATTACAATTATACTATTTTACTTCAAATCAGGTGGAGGCAAGTACCAAGCTGTTTCCTGCTGTATTTGTCAAACCCACCACCAGCAACATGTTTCAGTTTGAACTGGGACGTATCAAGGTAATGAATTGCTATGATTTAGCCATTAAACCTATCAAGACACTTTTTTAAGTTTTTCAAGCATGTCAACTCTTCTGCATGATGGTTAAAAAACAACATCTTTAATAACTTTGGATAGTTTGTTGATGACAGATTAGACTGTCAGTCTACAGGAAACTGGGTCTTATACATGTTCAATTATGCTCTTGTATTCCTCTTTGCGATCCAGAATGTGATGCCACTGTCATCAGGTTTGCTTCGCAGCCATAGAAGGAATCCAACTCCACAGTGTCCTCCAAGGATTCAGGTCCAGCATCTCAGCCCTGCTATATGGGCCAGGGTACCAGACAGTGCATTACAGGTGTTAGTAGATCGGCCAGAAGAGCGGCATGGTTGGAGAATTACATGCAATGAGCCCCTGCAAGTCATGACCCTGCAGATCCCTGATGAAAACAGGTTAAAGTTTGAATAGAATAAATGAAATCAAATATGTTTATTCTGTCATAGCTTAGTATTTAGCAGCAGCTTTCATTTGCTTTTGAAAGAAATGGCACTGAAATTGCCTTTGCTTTTTTGATGGCATTCATATAGGAGCGTTGACATTTTGGAACTGTCGGAACTTGAAGACCTCTTGACCTTTCATCACAATACCCTTCTCCTCTATTGCTCTTTATGTGCCCTTGGCAACACCCGAGTTTGCCATGCCCTCTGCAGTCATGTGGATGAGCCTCAGGTCCTTTATGCTATACAGAATCCCCACCTCACTGGTCTGCTCCGCTCAACGTTTTATCACCTGCTTATTCAGGTTGCTTGTTGGAATTAATTCATTTTTGCATTATTTAATATTCATTAATTTTATATTATTGGACAAGAGAATAGGTCAATTTTGACAATGTCTTTTCTTGTTCTCTAGGTTTACCTCAGCGGCCACAGTACAGCATGTCTCATGATGAACCATGAATACATTGTTCCGATGAGTGACCAAATCAGAGAAATCACCCTGTATCCCCATCCTGTTAATGGTGTTAACAGAGGGAGTAATCAGCCTGCAGAGGGAATTCCCAGTGCTAGTAGATGCACATCCCTTAAACCACAAATGCACTTTTCATCTCCTTGTTTTGTCAGGAGTGGTGGGATGGAAGGGGATGGTGCAGTTGAAATAGCCTTTGCAGACAGCCCAGAAATCCCCTTGGACACTTTGAAGAATCTGACTGTGCAGATGCTCAGTGCTGCCGTGTGGGCTGTTGGTCAGGCTGTGAGGGATCCTCCAGGAGGCAATATTGAGCTTCTGCTTGTTCCTCTCCTAAGGCTGTTCTACAACCTGCTGGTTATGGGGGTAATTGGGGATGATGACCTAGAGAAGGTTCTCAGACTAATGGAGCCAGCCATGTTTCCCATAAATGCTAAAACCCCCAAAGAGGAAGAAGAGGATAGTGACAATGTAGAAGAATGTCTTGAGAGCAGAAAACAAGATGACACCACTAAACAAGGGCTTATTCAAATGAACCTTCCAGAAGCTGTTAAACTTGAGGTAGAAACTAGAACATATTCTTGGATTAAATTCAGATGGTGTGCAGAATTTCATTATGATTCAAGTATTGGTGTTTCTCTTTCTAGCTCTGCCATCTGCTGTCCTACCTGTGTGATTGTGAGGTTCGTCACAGAGTAGAAGCTGTGATTGCTTTCTCTGACAGTTTTGTGGGTCAGCTGCAAGAGAACCAAAGGTTTCGCTACAACCAGGTCATGGAGGCGCTCAACATGTCCGCTGCACTCACAGCTCGGAAGACCAAGGAGTTCCGCTTACCTCCACAGGAACAGGTAGAATGGGATGAGCAAGCACAATGTGTTTTAGCTAAATGAGTTAATATATGTTTGTGCAGCATACCATGCCAAATAATATGGTCCACAATATATTACTTATTGGTTACAATATTGTACAATTTTGTAAGATCAAAATGCTGCTGAGCTTCAGAGAGGATGACCAAGAAAAGACCTGTCCATGTCCATTGGAAATCCAACAGCTCCTTCAAGATTTCCACCACCTCCTTGAAACACACTGTGGTAGGAACATTGCTTATCTTTGCTTTACTATTAATTTTCATTGCACCAGGGAACTACAGAAAAGCTCTGAAAAGGTACTTACAATAATTGCCACATTTTTGCTGTCATTGTACAGGCATTGAATCAGACAGTGACTCAGAGGATGAAGAGGACGCTGTGATATCTTTGAAAGATCGACTTCTTAGTCTATTGGCAAGAGTTGTCAGATGTAATAAGACTCCCTTGGATGCAGGGCAATGTAGGCCAAACAGACCCAGTAAGTACAAGCTGTTTGTTGTCCCACTATATTTAAAAAAAACTGTGAATGTACCCTGTTATTTACCTGCACTTAGGCTCATACATATATACACACATACTTCAATTATCTTACAGTACTTGACATGTAAAATTCATATTTTATTTTTAAGGGTAGCAGGACAGTACTTATAGTTTTATCACCACTTTCCCACCTTTGGTACTCCTTCAGGGCCCCTCAAGAGTCTCATCTCTGAAACCATGGTGCGCTGGTCTCGAGAGGGTGAGATGGAGGACCCTGAATTAGTTAGGGCTGTCTTCTCATTGCTGCATCGACAGTATCAAAGACTTGGTGGCCAGATGGAAGGACCCCTCTGCAACGCTTATACAATCAGCCAGTCCTCAGTGGAGGATACCATGGCACTTTTGTCCTCTCTGGGCCAAATCCGCTCACTCCTCAGTGTCCACATGGGAAAAGAGGAAGAGAGGCTGATGATCCGAAGACTAGGGTAGGGAGAAAATTTACTCTTAAATTCCTTGTTGCATGTTAGTGTTAACAGTATTCTTATGGTCTCTTTTGTTACATGTACAGCGATATTATGAATAATAAAGTTTTCTACCAACATCCAAACCTAATGAGGACACTAGGGATGCATGAGACTGTGATGGAAGTGATGGTCAATGTTCTGGGAGAAGGTGAATCAGAGGTGAGGAAAATTTGTGTGTTTGTGGAACATGAATGTTATTCCACAGGACATATTTCAAAGGTATGTGCATTGTTATTAGGCCATGCTTTCCTTTTCATCATTTGTGATTTTTTTAGGACATCAACTTTCCAAAGATGGTGGCCAGCTGCTGTCGATTCCTTTGTTACTTTTGCCGTATCAGTTGTCACAATCAGGGAGCCCTGTTTGACCACCTCAGCTACTTACTGGAAAACAGCCGTGTTGGACTTGGTAAGTTCTGTTATTTGTCACCTTTGTTTGTCCCTGGTTTGTGTCTATGGATAAGTGCTGACAAAACCTCTTGTACTGCAGCGTGCGCTGTACGTTAACCTTTCACTACACCACTGTACCTGAACTCTTCCCTGTCATTTTAGAGAGCACATTTTGTTTTCTTCTTATACTTGCACATAAGATACTAAAAATGTTGTTCTATTTAATTACCAATAATAAGCATCCTTATAGTCTGATATTATGTTTAGTTTCAGTCTGTATTTAGGTTATTTTATGTCTTTATTCCTTTAGCTTCACCATCAATGCGTGGAGCCACACCTCTTGATGTGGCAGCGGCCTCTGTTATGGATAATAACGAACTGGCCTTGGCACTAAAGGAACCAAATCTGGAGAAGGTGGGAGTTTCTAATTAAGTAGATATTGAAGAGAGCAGTGTGAACATTTATTTGATTTTTAATGCAAGTATCACTCAGGGCGCAGGTGACATGCAGTAAATTTGTTTCAATGACATAATATTAAGACAACAATTCTTTTTGCCATTACCCATTACTTGTATAGTAGCTATATTTATCGTTACTCTGATAATCTGTTCCCTTCTTCAGGTGATTCAGTACCTAGCTGGCTGTGGTCTCCAGAGCTGTCCGATGCTAGTGGCAAAAGGTTACTCTGATATTGGCTGGAACCCTGTGGAGGGCGAGCGTTACCTGGATTTTTTACGCTTTGCTGTCTTCTGCAATGGTATATTAAAAGCATAATAAAAATTGATTGATTTTAACTTTATGTATTCAGTTATAGTTTTGATTCTTTCATGTAAGACTTTCTAGGATATTTGCTACTGTGGTAAAAAAAAAGAGTAGGAGCAAAGCAGAAAGTTAAAAAGGCACAAGAGGCTGCATAATTTCATGCTCCCAATTAAGTAAGTTATTTGCAATAGACGTAATTCACTCCACTATTGATTTTTCTTACTCTGATGCAGTGCCCAGAAGTCATCCGTTTAAATTGCCCTTGAGGGTGTTGACAGTTCAGCCAAATAGCATTTGCTTTCTGTACAACATGCCTCGGTAATTCCAGCCTCACCTCCTCCTCTATACAGCCTATATAGATGTGACGCATGTTGCCGTTTCTAATTTAGTTCTTTTGTTCCATAAGTTGAACGAGAATCTTTTTCAATACATTACATATTGTTTTAGTAGATTTGAGCAGTCTGTTTACTAATGTGTTTTCTTTTTCTTGCATGCATTCCTTAACACAGGTGAGAGTATAGAGGAGAATGCATATGTGGTGTTGAGGTTGTTGATTAGACGGCCTGAGTGTTTTGGCCCAGCACTGCAAGGCGAGGGGGGCAATGGGCTCCTAACAGCCATGGAGGAAGCTATCAGGATTTCTGAAGACCCTTCTCTGGATGGACCATGCACCAAATACCAGTCCAACAGAACGTTGTCAGTATCTGATATGAAATGCAAAGTCATTCTAATGGTACTAGACTGAACTGTGCTTAAGGGATAAAAAAATCATTTGAGCTCTTGACTCTTATGATTGTTTCCTGTAACAGAGATGTTGTCCAGGACAATGATGATGACCTCATTCACATGGGGCATGCCATCATGACCTTCTACTCAGCGCTTATTGATTTGCTTGGGCGCTGTGCCCCAGAGATGCACGTGAGTGTTTTCCCCAGCCTTCAGCAACACTTTCACATCAATATCCACTGATGTCTCAAACAATGGAGCCTAAATGAGAAGGGTCCCCAAATATCTTTTTGAAGAAAAATCCAATCTGTTATCTGTTGTAGTTTGACTTGTGTTATTCACTACCATTATATATTTAGATTGCTATGGATCCATTAGATGTGTTTTTATGTATGCTTTCTCACAGCCCCTAGCTTCATTAAACATACATTTAAACATGATTTAATAACCAAAACTGTCTGATGTATGCCACAAATGTTTTGTCATGGGATATTATGCTGCCTATTGGCCAACATATAAATATAAAGTCTGATGTATCACCCATAAAACACGATGGCCTGATTGAGTGATCCAGTCCTTATTATTGATGTGATATGCTTTAACTGAGGAGTGAGCGTCTATAGCTGACAGCATAAGTATCTATAAATATTTATATAAACACACATTTCCTCTTAGCATCTTGACACAATAGTACAATCAGCTGGACTTTAAACCTGTGTTTCAAGGTAGGCCAGCTCAGTTTCAATAACCATGTTTTATGTATCCAGTGTAAGATGCAATATTAGACCATATGTGTGATGCTGTCACTATCAGATCCATGCAAATCTGTAGTGTTGGTATTAAACTGTAAATCACTAATCATTGTTTTTCTTTGTGGTAATGTTTTCATCCAGTTGATTCAAGAAGGCAAAGGAGAAGCCATCCGCATTAGAGCGATTCTGAGATCACTTATCCCTATTCAGGATCTTGAAGGAGTCATCAGCATCCGATTTCAGATCCCTTCAGTTTCTAAAGGTCAAATGGGCTGAATTAGCCAATCCTACATCACTTTAGTGAATTAAATCCAGTTGGTTTGATGTATGCCAGTTTTATGAAATTGTTGCAGCTACTGGAAAAATAATGAAATCTGTTTGAGGCACCCACAACCTCATCAGGCCTTATCACAGATTATACATGTAAACAAACTCACACACAGAGAGGATGTACAAAACATGATATGTTAATATGACCCCTTCTTGTTTTTTTTAAATCTGCAGATGATCTGTTGGTTGAGCCTGACCTATCTAAAGTGTTCTGTCCAGACCACAAGGCAGCCATGGTTCTGTTTCTGGATCGAGTATATGGCATTGAGAACCAGAGTTTTCTTCTTCACCTTGTGGAAGTTGGTTTTCTGCCTGACCTTCAGACTGCTGTCTCTCTTGACACTGTAAGCAGAAAAAACTTTTATTTTGTTGCCCTCTTCACCTGCTTGATTGATTTGATGTAGGACTGTAGCAGTATCCACTGATTAAGGAATTGATTGATAGTGCACTAAGTCACCACTGGAAAAAAATGTACCTCTCTCCGCTCGTGTCCCTAACTTCAAATTAATTACATAAAAGTACTCGATAAGAAGTAAACATGACTTGACTTATCAATTCTGTCTCTAACTTGCATCTGCATACCGATATGAAATATCTTGGGTCTAGTTGACAGAAGGAAAGGTGATGGTGTTGTTGTTTCTTCTTACTGCTTCCTCTTATGTCTTATTTGGTTTTGCTGAGTTTACTGGACTCTGTCTAAGTGCATTTTCTCCTTTTCACTACAGGTTGACTTAGGATCCACTGATATGGCCCTGGCCCTCAACAGATACTTGTGTACATCTGTTCTTCCCCTGCTCACCAAATGTTCAGCTCTCTTCCATGATTTAGAGGATCGTATGTTGCTGGTTGATTCTCTCGTTCAAGCAATCTATCGCATCTCCAAGGCTCTTTGCCTGACCAAGGCGCAAAGAGACACTACTGAAGATTGTTTGCTGACATTGTGCAGGTATGGTTTTTAATTGGTATAATGTAGATACATATACTGGTGCGTTTTTCTATCCACTTATTATTGCAAAGAATTGATGCTCTTTTTGTCTGCACCTAGGTTGTACTTGTATTCAGCTGTTGGCTCTCTTGATTGGTTTTTGAACTGGAAGTGCAAGCAAAGGCTTTTTTTTTAGTTCTAACTTGAAACTCAAGTGGAAAAACACTTGTGGTTTGGTAATGTTTTGGGTCACTGCATTCTATTTTTTTCCTCAAAGTTTAGGAATGATTGTAGTATTAGCTACCTATATCCATTAATTTATACTGTTTGACAAAATAATACACTGAGTTAAGAAAAAGTTAATATCAACAAAATATTAACTGAGCCATACATAACAATGACCTATTATTCAAACCCATCCTTGTCCTGCAGAGGGTTGCCAGGGGCTGCAGCCCAGCCTAAATTGCTTTGGGCTAGAGGAAGCAGGGAATTCTCTGATAGGTCACTAGTCAAACAAAAAAGCTTACACATGCAAACCTATGGCCAATTTAGAATCTTCAATTAACCTAACATGCACATCTTTGGTCTGCTGCTGGAGGATGCTGTAGCACCCGAAGAAAAACACAATGGGAGAACATGCAAAATCCTCATTAAATTTAATGAGTCACTGTGAAGCCTGTTTTTGTCCAATTCTAAAGTAATTGATTAAATTCTGTCAACATGTTAACAAGTTAATTAAATTTTGCCTGTGGCTTCAAATGACTTATATTTGTCATTTTTCTGTGATTGTCAGTCAAAATATCAGTCATTGTGTGTGCGTGTGGTGGATATGAACTGTGTCCGTGACTAACTCTGCCTGCTTTGATGCCCCTAGTAAACTTCAGCCATCAGTGATGCAGCCTCTTCTTCGACGGCTCGTCTTCGATGTTCCCCATCTCGCAGACCACAGCAAAATGGCGCTAAAGGTGAATTCATTCATTGTAGTTTACAGTTGTGGTAAATATGTGGCATATGTAAATATATCCATTAATCTGTTCAAAATGTTTGTCTACCAGCTGTTGACGACGCACTACGAGCAGAGGTGGAAGTATTATTCCCAAACTGGTGGGCAGACTGACCAGGGTTTGGCCTCTGAAGAGGAGCTTCTTCTCTCTAGAAAGTTGTTCTGGGGAGTTTTTAAGGCTTTGGCAAAGGAGGTAAACCATATTGAATATCTGTTTCACTCTCTTTAAAATAACATTTTCCTGGGCACCAAAATAGTTGCAGAAAAGGACAATGTTTTGTTTCTTGACAGTAATCCTTCCACTGATTTATCAGCTTTTTTTTTGATCCTCCTCAAAGTCTATTTCAGGAGAAACCGCAACGTGCGTCCTTGTTTAGTGTACTAAAAAAAACCTCAGTGAAGAAAAATGTAACACACTTGAGATTAAGTGTTAATTTTTCATATCCAAGACTGAAGCCCCATAGTCTTACATAGAGATTTTGGAAACATGGGAGGTGAAATCAATAACTGAATCTTCTCTCACACCAGACTATTTCTGACAGACACCTAACTGTGTGATTCAGAACAGGAAAACATCAAAGAAATAGGGTCATAAGGTGGTGTCAGGTGCACGTGAGGCCCACATCAAAAGGAATCAAAGCCTGAGTCCACAGTAAGCACTGTACAGAACTGTATCTCCAGTTACTGTCTGTCTCTGTAGCTTGGGTGCCCAGTGTGTGTGGCTGTATAAACTAAATTTCATACCAGCTGAACTTAAATTGGGTACAGTATCTGTTATATCATTATAGTGATATGGTTTTATTTTTTCTACCCCAATTTGCAATTATATGTCCATTAATATTTTACTTCGAGTTTCCTCTTGGTGGTTGGAAAACATTGGATAATGTTTTTTTGTGTAACCAGGTTTTTGCAATCCTTATAAAGGTATTTCTCCTTTGTCCTGCCTCAAACTGATCTTCCATTGTACTCTTTCCTTGTATGGTAGTCACAGATATGTAGAGGATAGTGACAGACGTTTTTAATTTCAGCAGATGTTGGAGTAAGATGGAAGACCTTCAGTAACAGTTTCCTCTGTAATTTAACTATTTTTGTTTCATCTGTCCTATCTTTCTTCTACTCTTTGTTTCGAATATTCCCTTCCTTCTGCGTAGCCATGCACGCCTCTGTTATTGAAGCTATGTGTGCAGTGCCTGACTGCTGTGGCTAAGGCTTTGCCTCCTGACCATATGGTCCCAAGCTGTTTGTCTCAAATGGAGAAAAGAAATGCTATGGACACAGACGAACACTTTGACCCTCAACCCGTAGATACCTCCAAGTAAGATAGTGACCATAAATATTTATTGATCACTGACAAGATATATCCTGTTGTATGCATATCTTGAAGATGACTTGTTCTGCTTAAGCCCTAATTTGGTAATTACAGAATTACAGTCTGGCACAATGTGTTATGTTCTCAGAGGTGTAAATATAAACGTATCATTCTCAGAGATTAATAATGTGAAGATGTAATCAGAGTAAAAGATGTATTATTTCTTTCCCTCCTCCAGTGTTTCAGTGCCAGAAAGGCTGGAGTTTGTAGTGAACAAGTACGCAGAACACACTCATGAAAAGTGGTCACTAGAAAAGGTAATATCTGGATAATGATCCCTCAGTTGTGTATGTCCTGTTAAAGATGACAAAGCAGAGTTGATATTTGATATCCTGGTCCAGACCGAACTGAATTTATCACTGTGATAGCATTCAAACATTTGTCTGTAGTGTGCACTTGACTTAATATGATGATGTCTGCATATTTTCTATTGTTTGATCTTTGGTGAATTTGTGTTATCTGTCAGTTTGCCATTGGCTGGGTTCATGGAGAGCAGCTATGTGAGAGCACCAAGGTTCATCCTCTCCTCAAACCATACAGGGCTCTTGCTGAGAAGGTAGTCAGCTTTATAAAATGTGTATACAAATGTATCTTGGTAATAGAAACAGGGAAATGACACTTCCCAGTGGTACGATTAATCCAATGTGGCATATGTAACATAAAAGATTATAACATTGCTTTTAGTGGTTTCTGGATTATTACCCTGCTGCCCTCCAAGTTCTTCAAATATTGAAATAGTTCAAGCACATTTTTGCTTTTCTGCTAACCTCTGATAAAGCTTACTTTTAAATAGAGACTTATATATAGTTATCACTTTTCCAGGACAAGGAGGCATACCGCTGGGCCATCAAAGAAACAATAAAGAGTATGCTGGCCTTTGGTTGGACCATAGAGAGAACTAAAGAAGGAGATGCATTTGGTCTGCATGCCTGTGCAAGGAGGGTCTCTCAATCTGGACAGGTATATGTGTTCAAAGGCAACATTCTCTTAGAATCTAGGTTTGTTCTACTAAAAGCACATTTTCATCAAGCAAAAGAGTTTTTATGTTATTTGAGAAATTTGTTGTCTGTCCTAGCTATCTTTTCAAGGGGCATCAACTTTCAGTCCTAAGCCTATGGACATGAGCAACATCACCTTATCATGGGATCAATGTGTAAGTTTAATTGTAACAAAGCTAGTATCAGGAGATGTCATCATGCAGTCATGTCAGTGGCTTACATTAATCAAATATTCATATATTCCTCGTACCTGATAATTCCATTTATTCATCTAAATTGTATTAGTGGAAGGTGTCTGAGGAGGACCCACTTAATATTTACATCCTGTCACGCTGTCAGCCATACAAGCATGTTGCGTACTCTCCAGCTACTCACAGTGGTCTTGCAAACTGCCTCTTTAATGCGCTTTACTCCCTTCTCTTCTTCTTTAGGCTATGGCAGAACAGTTGGCTGAAAACTACCACAATGCCTGGGCCAAGACAAAGAAATTAGAGCTTGAGAGCCAAGGTAATCTTCTCCTCTCCTCTCTTCAAACACAGGAACGCTTACAAAAATTGCTATGTATTTTACTCATTTCTCTTCTCAGGAGGGGGTGGCCATTCAATGCTTGTACCTTATGATACCTTAACTGCTAAGGAGAGGAGCAAATTTAGAGAAAGAGCCCAGGATATCCTCAAGTTCCTTCATCTCAATGGCTACACTGTATGGAGGTGATTATGGCTGCAAAATGACAATGTGATACAGCATGTATCATTTGATGTTTGATGTTTTTTCCAAGCATTGTAGCAATCAGACCCTAGTTTCTTTTCGTAACAACTTTGAGTACAGGCCACAACCTGGCATACATCCATTACATAGATTAATTGTATTGCCTCTTTATTGTCCTGCTGTAGCATTAACATGTGATTTAAAATTGTGTTCAGTGTGTTTAAACCAGTGAAGTTTAACTACCCCTGTTCTGTACATCTGCAGAGATCGGAAGACAGTGGAAATGGACTTTCCAGCCATGGCCAGTGGCTTCGGATGCACTCTCCTTCAGCGGCTGCTGTCTCACACTGAGGAGGCTCAGGAGAACATGTTGAAGCTTGGTAACATAATAAGAAATAACACATAAAAGAAGTAGTACAAATATACCATATACCACAGGTTTAGACCTGTGTAGATCTGTTCATTCAATGCATAATGAGAAACAGTCTCTTGAGTCTGCATTTGCAACACTGCCCCAGGGTAGGTTTGATTTGTACCATCACAGAATCATTCAAAACCAGGTCTGGGTATGTGAACTTGTCCTTCTTACCTGATGATTAAAAAGAAACGGTTGTGCCGGCAGCAGCTGTAGCTGGAGACATTGTGTTTGTGGTTTGTCTGTCCCATTTTTGTGAACTTCATTTCTGAGCAATGCTTCAAGGGAATTCCTTGCATGGCACAAATATTCTGTCGGGCTCAGTGTATGAAATGATTGGATTTTGGGGGTCATAGTTAAATCGCATTAAATACATACACTAATATGGACCAAATGCAGTACAAATGTTTAATAAGAAAAAGTGGTGATATGATGACATTTTAAGTACAAAATGTCTTCCTCAATGCCAGAATGATGAAGTTGGTAATTCTGGTTAAATATCATCAGTGTATATTTTTTCGACTTCACTGGAGGTGCGATGAAAGTTTAACTCTTGGTCTGATTGCTCAGGTTTCATATATCACTTTGTTTGTCTGTCCAGAAGTGATGCAAGCCAGAGGACAGACCTCTAAAGGAGAGAGAGCTCCAGACCAGCAAGCCATCAGTTTTTTTCACAAGGTTTGCCACAGCTCAAATGTCTATACATAGTTGAAGTTGACTGCGTGATAAGACAGCCCCCTTCTAGTTTCATTTTTCCGTTGCCTATTATTTCTTCTCATTAGACTTTTTTTCTTATTACATTTAGGTCATCTAATTAGTTTTGTTGCCATGGGCGACCCTTCCAAGTAAAACCCTTTGTGGCTGTGTAATTTATTTAACCATTTTGGAAATCCATGTGGGTGTGTCGATTGCCATTAGGACATTGATTAAAGCTTCCCACACCGCTCTGCCTCTAAGGAGGCAGCGAATGAAAAGGGTTTATTTTTCATTGATGGGACCCCCAGAGTCAGACCCAGCCAGCCAAGACCATGAACAGTCATGCCTCACATCTCTGTGCACATCCCACTCGGCCTCATTCTGACACGGCCATGCATGTGTGTGTCTCCTGGCGGTTCATCTGTCTGTGAATTGCCAGTCCTCCAGACTTGGTGGGTCCATCATTAAAGCCATGTTATACAATCAGCAGGTGTTGCTCACACATTGAAAATGTCTATTTAAAATTCTAATTTTTAAATTCTAGTCATCTAGATCACAAGTGTCAATGTTCAAACGACGGAAATGCCAGCAAAAGTTTTTTATCAAGTGTTGAACAAGACTAGCATTATGTTTGACATTTATGGTGCAGCTAGACAAAATTTCATTTTCACTTCAGTTATGAAGTTCAGTAGCTGAGACTTGCCAAAAAATGGGTGGCGGACCATCAGTGGAGCTCAGGCACATGATCCGTGACTACACCCACCTCTCTGCGACCATGCCCCTTAATACTTTTAAAGAATAAGGAAGAATCATCACAGTACTATAATCACAAATGTGGATATTATATATCTATAGATACAAAAGTGCCCTTTAAAGGTGTTTAATGTTGTTGTAAAGTTGATAATAAGGTCTATATGTATTGATTGAGTTTTTTGGAGCTAGTTGGAGGCCATTGGTACTTAAATGTTTTCTTAGTGAAACTTTAAAACTAAGAGTAAATTTAAGGAAAATGTCTGGATCAGATGTCTGATAAACACAATTTTATGTGCATATTTATGACTGTGGGTTATTACTGTGTTCACAGGTCACCCTTCCTCTTTTGGAACAGTATGTGAAAAGCCACTATCTGTATTTCCTGTCTACTTGTTCTAATGATGATAAAAAACATGCCTCAAAAAAGGAAAAGGAGATGGTTGCATGGTAAGTATATTTCACTTCGTTTTAGAACAATTCTTAAAAAAAGGTGTACATACATAATCGTTTTTTGTTGTTTTTAATAAAAACCTCATTCTGTGCTGTCAGTCTTATAATTTGGTGCCCTGTAATTACTTTTTTATTCTTCTCTCCTCATTACTTTTACTTGTGTTTTCTGCTCACATCCAGCCTCTTTTGTAAGCTTGCAGCTCTAGTAAGACACCGAATCTCACTCTTTGGTAAGGATTGTGTGAAAATATGCAGACACTAATTTGTTTCACTTGTCTCTTGCTTTTCTGCTTAGTTGCATTGCTCTTTGGCTGTCGGTTATTGTGTCTGTTTGCTTGCTTTATTTTCTAAATGTTAATGTGTGGCTTGTGCTTATGTGTGCTTTATAGTTGCATTTTTGTTTTTGAAATGTGTATTTTTAGGAAACGAAGCCTCCTCCATTGCAAGCTGCCTCCACGTTCTCGCTCAGGCTCTTGATGCCAGGTAGCTAGATGGCACTACTGTCACACTCTGCCAAAATCGATCTTCACGCTCTGCCTGCAGTAACACCAGTGTCGCACCACCATGTCTAAGGATGAGATGACTGGTGTAATTGAGCCACTGATGCTATCTAATTGTGGTTGATCACTTTTTACTCCCTGAGGACAATGCTTCTGAAGCATGACCTTTGTACAATTTTAGCTCAGCAGACATTGATGCCATTTATAATTGTCTGAGATTATAGATTAGCAGCTGATTTAGTGCACTTAATGTGCTTTATTATAGCCCTCCAAAAGAATCCCAGCATGGAACCTTAACATTTCCATTTTCTGCACCATTCATTAATATTGTCCCTTTTACAATATCCTCTAAATGTTTTTACAACCAAGGACATTGATGAAGTCAGCCCCAGAATCTATCCAGACATCACTCCAATCATTTTTTGAGGCAGCTGCAGTTGATTTGGAGATGACTGTGGAAAAGCTTTCTGAGACCTCGTCTCCAGTCTCCTTGCCTCAGAGTAGGGGTCAGCTGGCTAGAGGAATTACCAAGGTTCTCAACTACGCAAACACCATTCTCCTCCCCACTCTCACTTCCCTCTTCAATCATCTTTGCAACCAAAACTATGGAGCGGACATCCTGGGTAAGGCCTAAGGAAGAATGTCTCCTATTTGTGTGCAATGTGTATTCATCCTAAAACACAGATGTAGCTCATTAACATGTCTTCTTTCATCATCTCAGCATAGTAAACATACAACCACCACGTGCGTTTTCAGCAGTCTCATTCGTTTACCTCCATATGCTCAGGAGTTGCATGAACAGCTGGTTTCCACACCCCTGAAATCACTCTAGGGACACCCTCCGTTCAACTGCTTACCTTCCACCATATCTTTGAACCCAGCTCTCATTAAGTGTCTCAGTCATGACCACAGAGCAGCAGGAGCATATTGTCTCCCTTACTAATGTCCTGGCCTTCCACGAATCATTCATTACCTCAATCAGCAGGCATCCAGCCAGTCCATCTCTTTGTTATTCATTGCTAACAGCTTTCATACTCTGTGTCATTGGGTGTTTCTGAAAGAAAGGTTTAAATGTCCCTTGTCTTTTCAGTTGGCAGTATCCAGGTGTCCTGTTACAGGATCTTGAACAGCCTCTACTCTCTTGGAACCAGTAACAGCATCTACATAGAACGGTACTGCTTATGTTGCTATGTGATTTTAGAGAATAATGTCTCCTTTTTATCATACCTTTTGTCTTTTTTTCCCGCACACAAACCTTAGAGCCCTTAGAAAACTTCCATAAATGTTTGTGAATAGTGTACACTATCCACATAAAAAACATGTTGCATATTTGTCAGTCATGCCTGTGTCCCATCGTTGCATTTCAGGCAGAGGTCTGCAGCAGGTGCGTGTCTGGCAGCCCTGACAGGAGCTTTTCCTGTGTGCTTTCTGGAACCAATTCTAAACCCAAACAATCCTTCCTCCATCTATAATACCATGAGTGCGTCTGACATAAATGGTAATGAATACCATAATGCACACACATTTTTCATGGTTGTCCATTTAAGCTCAGGAACCTTAAATAGCTCTTATCCACTTTAGACCAGGGGCTCCCTGATCAGGTGGAGGACATGTGTCCCCTCCTGCCTTCTCTGGTACAGGCACTGAGGGAAGTGGAGGAGTTGGCAGGCGCAGGTGCTGGAGCTCGCCAGGCCCACTACATCCATGTTGCAGAGGTCACTTTGCCCATGCTGTGCAGCTACATTTCCCATTGGTGGCACTGGGGCCCTGAGGGACAGACAGACAGCCCAATCTGCACCTCTGTCATTCCTCAGCATGCTAGTGACCTACTTGGCCACATCCTCCGTATCCTCCACAACCATGTGGGAGATAGCCAGGGTGACTGGATGAAACAGCTGGCAGGTATTGTGTATCATTGGTATATTTGGATATATTTATTTCACATTAGTAATCCCTCCTGATAACAGCTGTCCCCTGTATGTCTTAGTTTTTTCTCAGCCAATCATATGCAAAGCCCACACCGAGTTGTTAAAGAGCCATTTTCTGCCACTAATGGGGAAGCTGAGGAAAAGGACTGAAAGTGTCTGGCTGGAGGAGGAGAACATGAAAGTTAAAGAGTGCCGTACCTCTGAAGCAGAGTCACAGATTCAAGAAAAATTTTCTGTGCTGGTCCGAGACCTCTATGCGTTCTATTCCCTCCTTATCCCATTTGTGGACTCTAATCGGTAAGACATCAACCAAAGGAAATTATGTGTGAGGAAGCAACTTTATGTTAAGGATGAAACTTGCTGTGCTGTATTACTTACATATTGACATAATTCTCACAGTAATAATTAACTTTCAAATATTGATAACGAGAGATTAAAAAATTAAAGGTACAAAAGGAAAACATGACTTTTATTGATTATTTCACTATGTGTAGCTTTACAGAAGTAAATTATGTGATGTTAATATATTTTGTTCTGTCTTGTCTCAGAGCCAGATGGCTGAAAGGACCAAACCCTGAGGCTGAGCAGCTGTTCAGCATGGTGGCAGAGGTCTTTATATTCTGGGCCAAATCTCATGTGAGAATGACACATTGTGTTTTTTTTTATTGATTTCCTTCATGCCAATGCTATGCTAGTGAGTATTGAACCCTTTGAACCCTATACATTTTTTCCCCAATGCATTTTTAAAATGCAGAATTTCAAGTGGGAGGAGCAGAGTTACGTGGTTCAGAATGAAGTCAACAACCTGGCTTTCTTGGTCAATAGTGACACAATGTCAAAGGTCAGCCTTTATTTGTAAATATGATGTGCCAGGATTACCACATAGCCTACCTGTTGTAAAAAATCATAAATCTATGCCTTACCAATACTCAGTTTGACCGTGAGAAGAGGAGGATGAAGAGAAAGGGCGATCGTTATTCTGCACACACCTCTCTTATTTTGGCATCCATGAAGCGACTGGTCCCAGTGGGACTCAGGGTTTGTTTTCAAAGCGACCAGAGTCTTATTGTGTTGGCCAAGAATGGCTTCTCTCAGGTCAGTTGTAAAAATGAACATTATATTCCCACTCCTATCATAAAAAAAGAAATAAAAAAATGTGTCACTTCTCTGGGATGCTTGACTATAGTACAGAATAATGCATGTGTGCACTTGACACTAGAAGACTGTCTAGTATATTTATATGTTATATGTTTTATATATTATATTCTCTACAGAAAAACACTGAAGATGAGATTCGAGAACAGATTTTCAATTCTCTTAGACATCACACTCAGGTAAGGTCATCTGCTAGTACTGCTACTTGAATGTTTTTTGCAGATGAAAGTATATGTATGATTAGGGTTTTATAAGCTATATTACTGGTTAAAAAAATTGGTTAAAAATATTCCTCAAAGTGGTTGTTGTGGTTTATAGTGTAATGTATAGTGTATATATCTTAGCATCTCAAACTGCTAGTTAAACTTTAAACAGTTCCTTGACCGATATAATTATTATATGTTACCTGGATCTCCACTGGCTCATATAATTTAGATAAGTGAATTCTTTCTTTATACCATACCTTTGACAAATGAAGTGCATATGTATATTTTCTCTGTTTAGAAGACATTCTGCATATTCAGGACATGCTCAGTTTCTGGTAAATTAAAATGTAGAATGCTTTCTTGCCTGTAAAAACCCAACCTGTCTCAGTCAGTGAGTCATTGTTCATCAGAAACATGAATACGACATACTCACTGTGCTGTACAAAATATGCATGTGGCATTTCCATATTCATAGTCAGAGATAAATAAATACATAAATGTTTATTCATAAGTCTGTGAGGAAATATCCTCAGCATAGAATAAAGTTTTCCAAACAGACATTTTGTGCGTAGCCCTTGAACCATCCTTTGTTGGTTTGATAAATTATTATTTTGCTGTGAGACAGTGAGCAGTAAGTCTTTATTGTTATTCACCGTATAAGAATTCAACCAGGGAAATTAAAACCCACTTGATTTATTGATGATGTTTATTAACTCTCCATGCTTCTTCATTCTATCATGTGTTTTTTTCATGTTAAAGTTGCTGGGTGATTCTCTTTCCTCTTTGCAATGAATTTTTCCAGTAGTCCTCTAAAAATATTTTAATTAAATGGTAGAAATGCAAGCTCCTTGGAACAAAAGAATTAAACGTGTCATTCTATTTCTTTTCTTTGTAGACATCAAACACCTTCAGGCAGAATATTTTTTTTACAGAACACCCAACCCAGCTTGAAGCTGTCAGTGACTCACAAAGGACTGTGGACAGGATTCTGGAAATAGCTCAAGTCCTTTATTACCTGGAACAGGTGAGCCTTTCCATTCTATAAAAAAACCTGATTAAGACTGAAAAGAGCGATCTTCTTTTTCCTCTTAGCCTCAGTAAATGTGGTGACATTGGATATATCCATCCTCTGCAGTCAGTTACTGTCAGAGTAGGATTGTGTTGTGACAACTCCCTTGTTTGCTGTTATTGTTGCTAAATCATCATCATAAGATCCATCAAAGATAATTATCTTTTTATGCAATTAACAGGTTTTTCCTTCACTGTGTGATTACTGTATCACAGAGCAGCTGTTTTGTTGTTGAGGCTGATAATATTGTGATTATCAGTCTTGCAGGACTGGATGTCCAAATGCCTTTTCAGTTAAATTCTGATTAAGGTTATGTGAATATTGGCCTATAAAGAAACAACTGAATTTGACAGAACCTAAAAACGTGTTCTTTGGCTACATTTAGACAAGTCACAACCTCTGAGCCTCATAAAACCCATGTCGATGTGTCAATAACTACAGTTCTCACTGCTGCCTCTGGGAATTTACACTCTGGGACAAAAAATCGTTTGGCTCATTTCTTTTAATGTTAAGATATGTTAGATAAGTACAATTATTTCTATTTGTATTGTTTATTATTATTTATACAGCTGCTTGAATTTATACAGCCTTGAGATTATTACATTAGAGTCCATTCAACAATTACCACTCCAAGTTCTGTGTGTACCGTGTATGTAGTTTAGATATCTTTTCTTACAGGTGGAACACCCTCAGAGAAGCAAGAAACCTGCAAAGCACAAGATCTTATCTAAACAGAGGAAACGTGCAGTGGTGGCCTGCCTAAGGATGACTCCTCTCTACAATTTACCCCGGTGAGATATTTATGAACGCACCCACCCAAGTGGTCTGTTTAATTGCTTATAAAATAAGATTTCAGTGAATTAACCAGAAGGAAATCATATTTCTGCTGCAGATTTTATGCTTAGTATTTTAAGAGCACTGGTTCATCAAACCTTTAGAGATTAAAATCCTATAAGTAATCATTTTAATTATAAAAAAAATTTAAATTTTTAATTTTAAATAAAAGTTAGTGATTACTGCTTAATCCTTTTTTAAGGTATGTTAATATGCTGTATGAATTTGTACAGTATCACTGTCCAACAACAGAATATTTTAGGTATGTAAAGGGAAGGTCTGCATGACACGCTGCTGTGGCTAAGAAGTAATGTAAAACCTAATTAGGTTTCAGAGCCACATACAGCCATGTCAGCTGCAAAGGGAGCAGCTATTAGCATATGAAAACCCTCTGGGTGTGTGTATTTTGTAGGTGATAAAGGTATATTATTGTGGTCCTGGTGTCTTGTGATTTATGGTTGCTGTTGTGTAGCACTCTGGTGGATATAACAATCATCACCTTGGAGAGGCATGAGAGCCCTTGATGAATGAGTAATAATGGGTCTAATCAAAGCACCTCTACAGTTTAATGGTTTTCTCCTATGCTGCCTCTTTTGCATTTTTTAATACCTGAAAGACATTTTTGTTTCTTTCTTCTTTCTCTCAAGGCACCGAGCTGTCAACCTGTTTGTCCAAAGCTACAATAAATCCTGGATATCAGCTGAGGATCACAGCTTCGAGGAGATGCTTGTGGAGGATTTAGCTCAGGTGAGGCACAGTGATTATTCTAGTTTAGAAACTAGAATGCTTTAGGAGTAACAGTAAATTTGGTTAACACCCAAGAAAAGTTTTCACTGTGCACATAAACATGGTCATGCATTTTTATGCGTTTTGTTGTGTTTGCAAAAAAAGAAAAAAGAAAACAACAACCGCATGTAGTGCAAACTAGTCAGGCTCTGGCAGCTGTGGACTGCCAAATGTGACATAATCTAAGGCCACACCATCTCTCTGGTTTCCAAAAGGGGGGAGTGACTGAACTATGTGGAAGCAACAAATGGGAGGGAGATGTGGATGAAGATGCCAAACCAATCGATCCTCTTCTACAACTCATTGCCCTCTTCAGTCGAAGTGCCCTGACCGAAAGCAGGTGTGTGTGTGTGTGTGTAATATAAAAGATCAGTAGTAAAAAAATTTAATCTGCTTTCATTACAAGCCAAACCTGTTACCAGGAAGGTCAATACCAAATGATTTTTTGTTTTGTTTTAGTTAACACCTGTTGCTGTTGTTCCTTCCAGCCATAAAAAAAAAATCTGTTTTGTTTTTTGTTTTTTTGCAGAACCTTGAAATCAGCAGACATATTCATATGTAGTTGTACGGGGATGTGTAATTACTATATGTGTAAAGATGTGTAATCACTATTCTATTTTAAACCAATTCTTTTTACAGCCGTATCTGGGTGTATTTTTCTGTCAGATATTTAGTCATTGGAATATGAAGTCCTGCATCACAGAAACACTCAAGTCATTTTATTTTCCTCTCATTCTCTCCTGCACTCTTCAGCTGACCTGCTCTGAGTAAATACAGCCTGTGGTTCAGCTGCATTTTTCTCACATAATTGTTGATTATATTTAAGTACTTAAAACCGTTGCACCGAGGAGAATGGGATTTTCTGTTCTTTTTACAGTTTATTTTTGGGTTTAAGTTACCGTAATTGTCAATGATCATTGCTGTATACATGTGTGTGCTCTTTCATTCATGAATGATTTAGTGCACCAGTCCCATTCAGACATCACCGTGATATACCTGCAGAGACTCGGTTGCCTGAGAGGATAACATTAAAGGAATTGGCTTTATGTCACTGTAAAGACAGTTGTGGGGTTCCATACGGGTCAACAAACATGTCCAATTCCGCTGGACAGTTGTGTGCAAAGTGGTCACATTTTGTGTCCACACAGTGCAACCCTGTCACTGTCCATGTATTATCAGAATGCTGCATTTGTCCATGCTTTGACATATGATAATTGTATCCTGTTTACTTTCCTTGTTGACAGTAGGCATGACCATGACAGTCTCTATAAGTCCTATGCTACTATAATGGCCAAGGTAATACTTTCTGAAGAATGATCTCATTATTCTCACTGTTGTGTTCTCATTGTTAGTGTGTTCAAATCATTTACAGTAAATTATGCCAATCATGTATTATTACTGCCTGTCATGTTACACATGCTGCGTTACACAGCCAGGATGTTGTGTGGTAATATGACCTTCATTTCCCTGGTTGAAAAGCCAGAATAATACTTAGCACCTAATGGAAAGGGCTTGGCTTATACTGGTGTTGAAGGGTGTTGAAATATACTCAAAAAATAAAAACCATATGGTTTCTTTTTTTTTGCTTTGACTTCCTAGTGCATGTCACAAGTAATTTATATATATAAAAAAACTATTTTATATCATTTTTATATATGTTTCCCCAGAGCTGTTGCACAGAGAGTGATGATGAAGAAGAACAAGAGCTAGAAACCTTTGAAGTGAGTGATTGGAATTTTACAATGTATACTTGATGTTTCTTGTTCAAAGTATTTAATCCTACAAAGCTTAATTTCTGTTTGCCTATTTTGTCTTGTTAAAGTTTAAATATAATTACAAAACAAAAACATACATTGACATTTTTGTGTTTTAGGAAAAGGAGATGAAGAAACAGAAGCTGCTATACCAGCAGGACAGGTTGCATAGTCGTGGGGCTTCTGAGATGGTCCTGCAAACCATCAGTGCCTGCAAAGGTATACAGGAAATTATTATTAATTATTATAAATAAATGTAGTCTGTTTTCTTTTTTTAGACCATTCTCTTCTGTTGCTTTAGAGGAGCCACTTCTAAGACAAATAATTTATGTTCGCTGAATAATGAATCATAATGATATGATAATGATCGGTTCAATAGCAAAGTCCTCCCAAATGGCCTGATAAAAACATAGGCAGATTTGCAGTTTATATTGCTGCCTTTAACTGTTTGTTATCCTTTGGTATTGTTTTATGTGTACATCTTGTTTTTGATTTTTCAGGCACCATGAACTCTCTGATTGCCCCTACCCTGAAGCTTGGTATTGCTGTTCTTAATGGAGGAAATGCCACTGTCCAACAGGTACAATAATGTAAATCTACATAAAACTATGCATGGTAATGGTTTCTTCATTTCAGTCAGGGTTATTGAACCAAGAGATCTTTTTTTTTATTTCTGTAAGTCTGTGAGTTTTGTAAAGGGACCTTAAATTAAGTCTCCTTTCCTTGCGTACAGTTGTTTTACACATTGCACATAAATACAAATAAATAAGAATTCACTGTCTGCTTCTAGTGCGATCCGTTTAGCATTTAGCAGAGTTTGTCTCTTTTGTTTGATAGAAAATGCTCAATTACCTGAGAGAGAGGCAAGATGTTGGCTTCTTTCAGAGCATGGCTGGACTCATGCAGTCATGTAGGTGAGTGAATGTGGAAACTTCAAGTGTCTTGTCAGTGTCACAAATGTAGCTGACTTCAAGTGATAAAAATGGTAAGAGTGCGAAAGCTTGCTTATCCTTGTGTCTGTGTGTGATTCTCTGCCATCCAGTGTTCTGGATCTGAACGCATTTGAGAGGCAGAACAAAGCAGAGGGATTAGGCATGGCCACGGATGAGAGCTCAGGTACTGTATTCAAATGGAAATAAAAAAAGTCCACTACTCTGGATCTACGTCATAGCAGAAGAGCCAGCTGTGACACACAATCCCTGGCCTTGAAACAACCACTCAAATTCACACTCCCAATTCCTGTTTTTTTTCTCTGTCTAATATATTCTCAACAGCGGTCTGTCTTCCCACCACAGGTTTTCTGTACGATTACCTCTTACTACAGTCTCTCATTTGTTCTGTTGCACCGTTCTGTGCATATAACACATAAGCCTGTCACCTTATCTCTTCATTTTTTGTCTTTTCTTGCACTTTTTTTCCCAGGAGAGCAGGTGATGCCTGACAAAGACCTAGCCTGTGACCTATTCCGTTTTCTGCAGCTGCTCTGTGAAGGACACAACTTAGGTTACTCACTCTATATGGTTTCCCCTCTCCACTTTAACAAAAAGCACATTTTTGGGTTGAACAGGAGTTCATAACAGTTGTGTTTCACCTTTACTCACAATGCCCACACATTCTTATAAAATATGTTATATTTATGTGTCTATGTGTTAGATTTCCAGAATTACTTGAGAACACAAACAGGCAACAACACCACTGTCAACATCATCATATCCACTGTGGACTATTTACTAAGAGTACAGGTAAGCTCTGCAGGCTGATGACTAGTGTGAACACAGGATGACCTGTTGTTTTATCCTTTAGTGTGATGTCTTTTGAAATTGTTTGTTAATATTGGTTGTTTAAAAGAACTGTATTTACCTAAGCTTATTAATACAAACAAGTCTTTCTGTGCCACATTACAGGAGTCAATCAGTGACTTCTACTGGTACTACTCAGGAAAGGATGTGATCGATGCACAAGGTCAACACAGCTTCTCCAAGGCTATTCAAGTGGCCAAACAGGTTTTCAACACACTCACTGAGTACATACAGGTCAGTCATTGTCAAGTCATTGTGGATTTCTTGTAGAATTCTATGAGCTGCAGTATACAGATATACAATATGTATGTTAATCCAGGGCCCATGTACTGGAAACCAACAAAGTCTAGCTCACAGCCGTCTTTGGGATGCTGTTGTGGGATTCCTCCATGTCTTTGCACACCTGCAGATGAAGCTTTCTCAGGTATAGCACAATAATGTACTGATGCTGACATTTAAGTAGCTTATTTACCTCAGTCAAGTGAATAAAAAAATTGAATATACCCGTGGTAGAGTTTCTGCCCTGCAGTCCTTATTCTAGCCTGCTGGCTCTGTTGATATAAAACATGTCTGGTAATGCGGCTACTATACAGCTACATTAAAAAAAATAAAATCAATTGTACATTTTTTTCTAACAATGTAAATATGATTCTATAGGATCCAAGGCAGATTGATCTTCTGAAAGAGCTCATGGATTTGCAGAAGGACATGGTTGTGTTTTTGCTTTCAATGCTGGAAGGTAAACAACTGCTGTTGTTTTGCAGTTTTTGATAATAAATGGGTTACGAGTTATTATTAATTCAGAACTGTCTCTTCCCTCCTTCCTTCAGGTAATGTTGTCAATGGAACTATTGGAAAGCAGATGGTAGACATGTTGGTGGAATCATCAGGCAATGTGGAGCTGATTCTCAAGTTTTTTGACATGTTCCTTAAACTTAAAGACCTCACATCTTCTGATGCCTTCAAAGAGTATGACCCAGATTGTGATGGCAACATATCTAGGAAAGACTTCCAGAAAGCCATGGAAAACTGTAAACGTTTTTCCCAAGCTGAGACTCACTTCCTGCTCTCTTGCACAGAGACTAACGATATTGGCATTGTGTGCTACAAAGCGTTTGTGGATCGCTTTCATGAGCCAGCAAAAGACATTGGGTTCAGCATTGCTGTTCTTCTTACCAACTTGTCCGAACATATGCCACACGATTCGAGACTGACTACATTCATGGAGCTGGCAGAGTGTGTGTTAACTTACTTTCAGCCGTATCTAGGACGCATTGAGATCCTTGGCAGTGGGAAGCGATTTGAACGTGTCTACTTTGAGATCAGCGAGTACAGCCGCACACAATGGGAGAAGCCACAGGTCAAAGAATCTAAGAGGCAGTTCATTTTTGATGTGGTCAATGAGGGTGGAGAGAAGGAGAAAATGGAGATGTTTGTCAATTTCTGTGAGGACACCATCTTTGAAATGCAGCTTGCAGCCCAGATATCTGGATCTAACACTGGAGAGACGTGTTCTGGAAAAGAAGTGACAGAAAAAAGTCAGAGTGAAAAAGAAGACCTGAATACAAATCAGATGTTTTTCTTGTATTATTGGTGGCTAGTGCTCCTATCTCTACTTTCTGTCAAAACACTAAAGATACTGATGAAGATGACTCTGAAAGATTTGCTCATGTCAGCTGTTTTCATTCTCAGATTATTTTGTATGGCTCAGCTGCGGTGCATTTGTGTGATCATTCGCAGCATTGCATATGTGCTGTACATAGCCTTTGTTAGTGGTGGGATCATAGAGGAAGCCAAAAGGATGAGGATGTCAGACCTCCTTGGTGGTATCCTTGAGCCAACACTTGATGAGGTCATGGAGGCACCAAGTGGTGTATATCGGCTGAGGAAGTACTCTGCCAGTGTCTCATCCCAGAGAGAATTAAGTGAGGTTGGGCAGTTGAAAGCGGTGCCCTCCCCCAGAGAGGTGGATGTACTTTCAGATATATTCGGCCTCAAACTGAAGAAAGAGGGAGGTCAATACAGACTTATAACGCAAGACCTCACTGCCAGTCTGACTGACCTTTTCAACACAACCTCCAGAACAATTGCCACAGCTGATATTTCTGAGAGGCATCAAACAATGGTAAAGTTTATATGTAATATATTTCTAATTTGATTGTTGATGCTCAGTGTGTTTTTTATTTCTCACTGTTTTGTGTCTGTGCATTCTTTCTCCTTTGTCAATCTTCGAATGCCTTTTGAATTTTATCAACATCAGTGTAATGACTTCATGGCAACAGGAGAAAAAGCCGAAGATGAGAAAATGTCTGAATTAGAGGTCACACCGTGAGTCTCTTCTTCCTTATTAAATCCCTAATTTCCTTATAGCATTATACGTTTTAGAAGCTAGAAGTGGTGCATGGTGGGATTATAATTTCATACTTTAAACCATAGAACTTCGTAGAATCATAACAGGTTTTTTCTTCATGCCATACATTTCCGTGTCAAAATCAAACTCTTTGACATCCTCTCTGTGTTTGGATTGGCTGCAGAGGAAAGGAATCTGAGAAGAAAACTGGACATGAGAAGGCAGAAGCAAGCTGGAGAGCCAAGCAATGCTCTAATAAGTCAAAAGAAGCGCAGAGCCAACATTTTGCCCTCTGGGAGACGATAAGCACTCATAACAAGAGCCTGCTGGTAACCACACATGCTTGTGCATGTATGCATACACATACAAATACAGATAAGGGTGCATACTGGAACATCCAATTAAATTTGCATGCACAAACAAACAAAAATATGCAGAAGGTATCTGAATGTTTTTCTGTTGTTTTTTTTTTATTCAGAACTTCTTTGCTAGGAATTTTTATAACATGCGTTTGCTATCGCTGTTTGTCGCCTTCGCTATCAACTTCATCCTCCTCTTCTACAAGGTCAGTGTACTTGTTAAAGAAGTGTGCTGTATCATTTCCATTGCTGCACAGTTCTATTCTTATATGCATCTTTTTTCTTCTTTCTCTCTTTGCAGGTAGCATCCTTGCCAGCCTCTAACGAAGAGGACGGTGTGATCACAGCTGTTAACAGAGAAAATGTGACCTCTGATGATGAAGACGAAAGCCGGAGCAGAGTTTATTTTGTGCTGGAAGAGGACAGTGGATATATGGAGCCCTCTCTCCATTTGCTGGCTGTAGCGCATACAATCATCTCCTTCTGTTGTATTATTGGTTACTATTGCCTTAAGGTATGATGGATGAAGAATGTATTTGCACAATTGAAATGAATTCGTTTCACTTTTTGAAACAGTTTTCCATCACATGGATATATTGTAAAATAAAAAATATTTTAACTTTAGCACCTAGATGTCAACGAATAATGTGACTTTCACATTTCGTTAAAGTTTGATTATGTTTCTTTATTTAAGACGAGTTATTTTTCTCGTGTGTTTGATTTAAAGGTACCTTTAGTGATCTTCAAACGTGAGAAGGAAGTGGCACGACGACTTGAATTCGATGGGCTGTACGTGACACAGCAACCCCCAGAGGAAGACATCAAAGGGCAGTGGGACCGACTGGTCATTAACACACCGTATGTTCATAGTCTCATAGTCTAATGTCATATTAATACACTGTATGGTGCTATATTAATATCATATAAGAACATATTTGACAGTTGAGAAACCTAATGTTGGCATCTAATTATAGAAATACAGCAAGTTGTTCTGTGATGATTTAGGACTGAATCGCTCACTGTTATGTTTGAGTTTTCAGTGTGTTTTACATGTTTTTCTTTTGAATCTGTCTGATACCATTTTGTATGTTTTCAGATCATTTCCAAGCAATTATTGGGATAAATTTGTGAAAAGAAAGGTGAGTTCTTCAGACTTGAACTTTGATTGTGTTCAGAAAATTATATATTCTACTTTAAATGTGCTTATGCATATGTAATTGTGTGCATATTTCACACAGTGACAGTGCATTAAGAAACTGAATTAAATTTAATGAAGCATTTAATGGCAGGTGTAATTATTCCCCTGTCAAGTAGCAAAACGATTTTATTGTCTCCGGAGACAGTGAAACACTTAGCTGCATCACTAAGATTAGCTCATGTGTTACAAAGGTGTAAAATTATTCTCTCTTTTTTTAAAGGAAGGAAGTGTAGGTGTGTTAAATCAAACTAAAATGTAATGTTTAACTAGCTCACTAATCATTGAATATGTTTTAAAGTCTTGTTCTTACCTGGCAGGGGAGATACCATGATCAAGAAGGTGGTTCACCCAGGGTGAAGCTCAGCCATTGCACTCTAGGTTGTGCTGACCCCTGCGAATTCCCCAAATGTGTGAATCTCGACTGCATAATTTCTGGTAGTGGGATTGGGGGAGGACTGCGTTCGCACTCTCCCCTGATTTTTGGGGGCAGCAGTGGCTCAGTGGTATAGCAGCCCAACTCCTCCCTAGTCACTGTTGTGTATCCTCGGGCAAGACCCTTTACCTGCATAGCCTCCAGTGTACTCACTGGTGTATGGCACTCTTTGCTGGGCTGCCATAAGCAATTTCCCCATTGTTGGACTAATAAAGGTTCCTTACTTTAATTTAAGTAATTAAAAGCATTATCTTTTTTTCATACTATAAATGAACATCTGTGAAGGTTATTAGCCAATAATTATTAGCCAATAATTATATTGTGACTGTATTAGTCACTGTTATTTCATATCACTATTATTTTGCATCTTCAATCTAGACACATAAGTGAATAGTATGTTGTTTGTTGATTGATGCTGTTTCATAGACTACAAAGAAACATACAGGTTGTAGTTGTGTTGATTAGCTCCTGAGATTTATTTCATTTATTTCTTAGCATTTTCTGGCATTACAAATTTGATTGACAGATTGAAGAGTGGATTGTTCACTAATGACAGTTTGCAGTTCAGTCCTCGGATCCTCCACATGCCAAGGTGTGCGTTCTTGGGCAAAATACTGAGCCCAGACTTCGTCTTGACAAGGCAAGCGAGTATCTGGCCTGCCAGGTCTGCCACCACTGGTGTATGTAAATGAAAAACATTGTAAAGCACTTTGAGTATTATGAAGGCGGAAAAGCTCCGTATACTGTAGGTGTAGACCATTTATCATTTCACAAACACCCACATTAAAAGAAGTGAAAGGAACAATTTAGCCCATAAAGTCTTATGCAAGAAAGGTTTTGACTTTGAATTTCATTGATTTGACATCTTAAAGTACTTTCACTTTGGCGTTGGCTTTTTGCCACTGTGATGGACTATGCATAGCACTCCCACATTGCATTTAATACCCTGTATTGCATCATTTTAAAAGCCTGCAGTAAAATGGATGGAACAAAGTCTTCAGGTCCATCTTGAGTTTGGAGGTTTGCAATATTGCTTTCCATTCTATTAAGTGCTCGTATTTAGAATAACAAAATTGGCACTGTATTAAAGCTTTTGGTTGGCTCTAATTTTATGTCAATAAATCAAGGGTGTTCATATTTCATAGCTCCAACAACACAATGAACTGAACTCTGCATCTCATGTGATGAAGTAACTTTTTTGGCCAACATAAACTCATGCATGCACATTTTAAAAAGATGATTAAAAAGTACAATAGACCGATACTACTTATGAACCGTTGGAGTTACCGTTAGTCATTGTTTCCTGGTGGCAGCTACTGCTAACCCTCAAAAATCATGTATTATCAATACAGGTATCAGAGATGTCTTACTTTGTAATTCAACAGTTACTGTAAGCAGTTCTGTCTTCTTGTTAGTTGAATCAAGCTGCCTCATTCTGGCACAGATTAATCAGAAGACTTGCCAGTTACCTCATGCTGTCTCATGTCATTCTTCATTTAGATGTAAATATACTGACAAATGTTTCAGTCGCTACACTAACCTGTCTTCTTGTCCTGTCAGGTGATGGATAAATATGGTGACTTTTATGGCTGTAAGAAGGTCAGTGAACTCCTGGGCCTGGATCAAGCTGCATTAGACTTCAGCCCAGAGAGAAGGGAAAAGAAGAGGGTGAGGAGGGACACTGTCTGGAGTGCTCTGTAAGTACTGAAGGTTTTCAAAATGTCTTCAAGAGATTAATAAAATGTTTACATTTGTTTTGGATTGCATGTAGTTTCAGTGAAATCACCTAGCATAGGTTGTAAATAAGCAGTCGTGAGGTTTTGTCGGTTGTTATAAATAATCATCAGTTTCAGTGTATTGTATGCATTGTGTAATATAGAATGTGTAATATAGAATGCAATTAAGCAGGCATCTGCAGTGATGACAGAATTCTCTGGAGGGTGGCTGCAAGCATGCTGACATACAGGCAGAAAATAGAAAAGTTCAAATGAGGAAATCAATGCAGCTTTCTCTCAAATACATTTTACTATAGAGCTGAATAGGACTCTTAAATGGATTCTCCTGGTATACATTGACCAATGGGATTATTTACTGTTAGAAATAACATTTCAGACAGCAAATAATAATTGATAGCCTATGCCTTTATCAATAACTGTATTGTGTACATATTTGTGCAGATGTGTGTATGTATGTTTGTGTGTGTAATATGTAGCGGGTGGCTGGACAAAAGAAGCTCCTAGAACATTATGTCGTACTTGAGGAAGAACAGCACATTCTGAGAGAGTGCCACATGACAGACAGGCTCTTTTAGAAAAGACGTTGCAGCTCTTTAACCACGGGCATTTTGACCTCATTTTCCAGCTCTTATCATCATATGTCTTTGTGGTAATTCTGTTTATTTAAGGTTTAACTCCATTGATGTGAAGTACCAGATCTGGAAACTGGGAGTTGTGTTCACTGACAATGTAAGTTCGGTTTATTTTTGTGCCTTTTGCTTGATTTGTTTATCCCCTGGTGACACATTCCCCAATTTATTTATAAGATAAGATAAGATAAGATAAGATATTATTTGTGTGTCTATGACACATTTATATATTTACTTATATGTTTTGTGGATTAATATTCATTTGTTCAATCTCTTGTAGTGTGCTAAGATTTAATATATTACCAGTTGCTTATCTTGCAGAGGTGATGGTGGTAATATCCTGTGATTCTAGCTTATCTAAATACACATTTGCCTCTATCTTGTGATCTGTCTTGGCTGTTTTCCTAATTGTGATTGTGTTTGTGTGTTTACAGTTCTTCTTGTACTTGGCCTGGTACATGACAATGTCAGTTCTGGGTCATTACAACAACTTCTTCTTTGCTGCTCACCTTTTGGACATTGCTATGGGCTTTAAGACTCTTCGTACCATCCTGTCTTCTGTCACACACAATGGGAAACAGGTGTGTGTGTGTGTGTGTTTGTGTAATCCTCTGTCCTTCTGTCTTAGTGTGTTCTTAAGGTCCATGAGAATGCATGTGATGTTTGCCTTTCATGCTGTATGGTTATCTTGGGGTTTGTCCAAGATGGAGACATGTTAAAGCCCATCTGTCTCTCACTGTCTTATTGTAATTTTGTTGTGTGTCCGTTTGTCAGTTGGTCCTGACTGTGGGCCTGTTGGCAGTGGTGGTGTATCTCTACACTGTTGTTGCCTTCAACTTCTTCAGAAAGTTTTACAACAAGAGTGAGGACAAAGATGCCCAAGACATGAAGTGCAATGACATGCTTACTGTGAGTTTAATGTGCATATTGGCACACACACACACACACACACACACACACACACACACACACACACACACACACACACACACTCTGGTCGTCTACACATCTACCTCTATCTATTCTTTCCATCTCACTGTTTATCTTTCCAAAGCAAACGCAGCTGCACACCTCATTTCCTACCTTTAATTTGAGAGAGGTGGAGGAAGATTTGGACAGAACAGCTTCTTGTCTTCGTCCTTTCTCTACTTTTCCATAAAATGATGGACACATGGATAGAAAACAGCTCCTGAAGCTCCAGCATAGCTCTTTGTTTGGCTGTTCACAGCATTACCACCCCTCTGCTTGCTCTACTCTCATGTGGACTCATTGTCACTCACATATGGAGGTGGATGAGCAGCGATAGCATTTGAATAAAACCCTACTATTATAGTAGGCAGGGGGTAATACAATATCAGTTCTGATGAAGCTGCTTGAATGAGCAGCAAAACATCTTCAGGATTATTCTACAAGTCCAAAATATTTTTGGACAGATCAGATTGTGGTGGAGCTCAAAGGACTTATAGACGAGGAAAAGAACGAATTAGCTACAGGTTACCTCCTGTTATGTACTGATCAATCCCGTGTCCATGTTGTGTATTATCAGTGACTCTATTGTGTTTTATGCATACAAATGCAGGGGAAAGATTTTAATCTTTAATCAATTTTAAAATAGGTACAGTGCTAAAAAAAAGGAAAATAAAATCTCACATAAATTTTCTGTGGTGAACTTTTTAAATAGTTTGTATGTTCTTTGAAAGTTTTTCCTGGTGCTCTTCATGGTTTAAAAAAAACACCCTTGGCACTCATTAGCACAGTACAGCGCTTGCTAGACAACTTTTAGGTTATTACTTCCTCATACACTTACATAATGTCCTTCCTGCTTCTGATTTTTTGTTTTTTGTTCAAGGTCAGTAACCTGAAATGACTGACAATAACAGCAACAAAATAAATAAATAAACATTTGATAAACTCACACAGTGGAGTTCAAGACCAAGATTGTAAAAAAAAAACATTCAAGCCTACTGGGAGAAATGACATCGATTGCCTGCAGTCAGTTTGCTTGAACTTAATGTGTGAACACGGCAGCAACAACACTCTCCAGCAGTTAACGTCACCCCAACAGCAGTGTCAGCTACAGGAAAATAAGCCAGATTAAAACCTTGTTCCTCAAGGAACAGAATCATTGTGAATGATCTTCACTTACACTTCACCTACAGTGTCATAAGGAATTTAGTGATCAATAGAAGGGTTCTTTCAAAATAAATTATGTACTAACAGAACTTTCAGTAACTGATTATACACTTATTTATGTGTTTTCTTTTAGTGCTACATGTTCCACATGTATGTGGGAGTGCGCGCGGGCGGTGGCATTGGTGATGAGATCGAGGATCCGGCTGGAGATGAGTTCGAGGTGGAACGAATCGTCTTTGACATAACGTTTTTCTTCTTTGTCATTGTCATCCTCCTGGCCATCATCCAGGGTGAGTCACACGTGATAAAATGGTTTCCCAGGTATGGTTACCTTTGAAGAACTGCACACATGATTTGGCATGTGTAGCCTGCTGCATTTCCTTTTTCCTAAAACACACACACACATTTTATTTTATTCACCATGACCAGAATACATTTGATGCATTTTTCATGTGGAATTGGAAAGTGGGCAAAGTGCCTGTTTATTCCTCTGGGGCTTTATGTTTCACAGATACCTGTCATTCACACATACGCAAAGCTGGGTGCTTGCATGACTAGATAAAAATACAGTTCTGTATTTTTTGTAGGTTTGATTATTGATGCCTTTGGAGAGCTTCGAGATCAGCAGGAACAGGTCAAAGAGGATATGGAGGTAAGACTTAAGGCTGTTAGACACCACACAAGTTGCTCTTACTTTGTACTATGTCCATCCCTTCCTGCAGACATTTTTATCCACTGTCACTGTTGCTTTGCTGTCCATGTATGGCCCTTCATGTTACAAATATGTTACAAATGTTTGTGTAACTATCCACCGTAAACACTAACCAAGTTTTTCATTTTTGAACAAGCCAGCTCTGGAGCTATCCTTGACTCTTGATATTGACGGTATCTTCCTTTTGTGTGTGCCCTGTCCTCTGCGCAGATTGGTAGCTCCTAAAGTTTGATTCCATCATTAAGCTCTGAAATCCATGACAAACAGAAAGAAATGTGGAAGTTATAATTGGTAGTTTGACGAACAGACTTGAAGGCCACTAGAAAATGCAAACCTTTTCTGGACAGAACCCCAGCAGCAGGCTACATGAAGGGAAGATAAACATAGTATTTACACATACTACACGCCAAATGGATACAGCACTGGTTCCTAATCAGCAAGGTTGTCCTTCAAGTATGTTTAGAAATGAATGTGTGTATACAGGATTAAGTAAAGTCTGTTACTGTGGGAGTTTGTTTTACAAGAAATAATCATAAAAGCCTTAATTAGGAGGATATCGTTATCTCTTTCACATAATCAGTGGCTAATTATTACAGTAAGTTTAGTTTGAGGGGAAAAAACAAAGTAAAAGTGACTGATATTTAAAATTAACTGTGGCATACATAGAACATGCAATTTCTGTTTCAGAGCATTTAGCCTCTAACTCACTAATGTTTGCATACTAATACACTTACTGTTGTAAGAAAAAGTAAGTTTATTTAGAGGTGAGTAAGGCTACTTGCCTACTACTCAGAAGCCTGAGTTCCATGTAAAGCTTGAAGCCTGTGGACCAGGTAGAAATGATACATGCTACTCTTAGTGAAATACGCTAACAACAAAACACTCAGACAGCAAAAAATACAAGTAAGGTTAAAAGAGAAAGCCAGGGTGACACTTGGCAACAAAGCCCAAAGCCCAAAGGTGCAGGAGAAGCATGCAAGTAATCCAAGGCCAGAGCGTTGATTAGCAGACTGTGGAAACAAAGCCGGCTGACAAACAGTGTCGCGCTACCATCTTAATATAGCGGGTGCTCATATAATGTCATTGAATGCATAGTTGTTATGGTCACTGACATTTGGCAAACACACAGTCAGCATCTGCTGTTCTCTATTCACTGAGAGAAACAATACAATAATAGCAGAGAGCTATGGTTCAGTTGACTGCAAAACCGATTCAAGGTGAATTCAAGCAAAAGCAAAGTGTTTCACAGATTGCTGAGGGCAGAACAGAAGCGAGCAGGGGCTGTGAAGTGATTATGAGTAGCACTATATAAATTTAATCTATGGTTTTGGTTTTCTATAGTAGTTTTTCTGCAGGGTCTTCCCTGTGTTTCTGTGTGTGAGAGTGTGTGTTTCTTAACACTGTAAATCATTTTATTTTATGTCTGCTTTTCCAGATGTTAAACTTTTGCATCCATGTATGCTCTGCTACACTCAGCAATGATAAATGAGGTCCAGCTGCTACTTTCATAAATTGTTGCACCAGATAGGAATGACCTAAAATACTAACTGCATTAACCCCAAAACACACATTTCAGTGTAGTTGTTCTTCTGTCATTGCAACAGTAAACAGCTAACCACACTGTTACGCATCCAGCAGAACCTCAGCAAATCCTGCTCCTGTGCCTTGTGAAGGGAATATCAGGTTGTTGTCATTTACTGTCATTTGCCCCTTGTGGGCATCTGTTGATTGTCCAGAAAAACAAGGTGTTATATTGTTGTGCTGGCAGACTAAATGTTGTGTTTGCGTCACAGAGGCCTACAGTAAAAATACCTTTTGCTCTTATGTCCTCTGTCGAAGATTGTGTCTGTTAAAATCTGTTTCATGAATCATTACATGTCTTGTATCTCTCCTCCTGCAGACCAAATGTTTTATATGTGGAATAGGAAGTGAGTACTTTGATACAGTCCCTCATGGCTTCGAGACTCACACTCTACAGGAGCACAATCTGGCCAACTATCTGTGAGTCGACCCACTACTTTAATGCTTCAGTTTGTCATTGCCGCAACCCAGCATTTTTACTGATGCAATGCTAGAAATCCCAATTAAAAAGAAATGATTTGTCAAAGAACTAACATTAAACCTATTTCCCCACTATTAGTGTTCTTACTACGTAATTATTCATCCTCTTGGCTGCTTAACTGTACATCCCTATAAACCATTACTGCCAGAGTTGATACAGTGTGTGCTGTTCTCCGTGTTTAGACCAGTTGTTGGTGTAAAAGACTTCAGACAGTCGAATGTTTACCTCTTCTAAAAACCACCTCTGAACATGTGTTTATAATTCATTATCAAGGCACTGTCTTGTTTAGTATTTATCACTTGATTACATGAGCAACATCATTTCAGTGTGAGATTTGTAATGACAATGATGAAACAAGATGGAAACAGATTAATAACACATACACAGGACCAGTCTGCTGAGGTTAAGCAAGTTTGTACTTTTTTAAGCTCTAGATGTGTGTATTATGTGCATTGATTAGATTGCAATTAATGCTAGTTCCATGTGGAGCTAGGCGCAGCTAGATTGCTTACATCCCCTGCCTTGCATTGCTCTTGGTTTATAAAAGGCAGTCATTAGAGAATGTAGATTTTTTTTGGCTCACCTGGTGATGGTGTGCAGACTAAAACATCATAATTCTTAGTTTAATAAACTTGCTTTGTGTCAGCCATGTTGTCAATAAACATCTGTATTGATAATTAGCATAACACATACACATGGACAACTTTTTAATTCAATGCTAATTTATCATTATTTTTTTGTATGTGTGGCGTATACGCAACTTCTATGATTCTTCTGTGTCCTTCCAGATTTTTTCTGATGTATCTTATTAACAAGGATGAAACCGAACACACGGGGCAGGTATGATATTTCTTTGTTCCATTTTAATGCATGATCCAGTAAAAGCAGGAACTCCTCTAGGTGTGTGCTTTTAAATAATTCTGCCCATGTTGACAAGTCTTACATTTCTTAATATATCCCTCCACAGTGGTTCCTCTCTGTCTCAATGACTTATTAATTCTAGCATTTGCGGCGATAATGACAAAGCTTTAATGTAACCTTTTCAGGACAGACTCTGCATTCATACTGTCTCTCAAAAGCCCTATCACTTCTAACACACACGTTCTATGATAATACACATGGCAGACATACAGTCCTCATGACTACAATTTATCTTTTTACTCACTGTGGTATTTAAGCTATAAACTTTAAGAAGAGTGCTTCAGATTTCAAGTGAACATGTATTTTAGTCTTATCTTGCTGTAGCAACATATGGTTCCTGATCCACTCTGTAGAGCAAAGAGAAAAGCTTCAAATCAGCAAACGTTATTCGTTCCACTGCCTTTCAATGAGATGACCTTTCTCTTTCTCGCAGTATTACAGTTGGTGTAAACACCTGTGAAAATGATTTAATTCTCAATGTTCACTGCCTTACATAGAAAAGTAATTAATCCAGTCTTATTTAGAATAATTGGATTTTTGGCAGAGAATGCATCTCAAATGTAATTCAGCAGAATGTATCTTTTTATCAGCCTGAAACAGTTTAAAAAACTTGGTTGTTTTTTCAAATTGATAGGGGTTCTAGGCCCCCTTCACATAAATATTGTTAAGGAGAGTGACTGATAAGTTTTTGGCCTAAGGTAAACGGAGCTGAGTTGCACAGTTCTTGTTATGAGAGCTTTGGTATGAGACACATTGCATCAGGAAAACATGATCCTTTCTGAATTCATCTGCTGCCTTGGTTTCAAGGTCTACAAGGACATGGTGGCAACACTAGAAGAGTGTGACCCATGATGATAGAGGTGGCTGCTCAGCGAGAGCCTGAAAGATGAACCCTGTTGTGGAAGGCCAGTCACTGGCACCACACAGGAGACAATGACAAGATACATGAATTGATATTGACACACTGGGTAACAAAGCTACATTGCCACTGAGCAAGATATTTCACAGGAACTTGTCCACATTGTTCCAAATGACTAAGGTGTGTGGGGTTGCTGGGTCCTCATTACTCTTTCAGCACATGTCAAAGGATAGTCTGTGAGTCTGTGAGGCAGAAACACAGAAGAGTATTGACCAGATCCTTGTCATGATCTTTACTAAACAACACAACAGTACATTGACACTGAGCTGTCAAGGGACAATTTTGCCATTTTTTTTTTAGCAAAAAGACTTTTTCGCTCTACTGTTTTGTGTCATTAAACTTAGGGCCCAACCATCAATCCAAGAGCCAAATCTAAAACAATCAATGAGCTCTGCTGCCAAGGTGATGGCCTGTTTTATGGAAGGCAGAGCTGCTGTTAGACTACAGTACCTAGAAAGGGATATCACAATTACAAGGTCCTACTACGCTGATACCTAGGACAGCTGCTGGAGAAAATCAGTAGGATTTTTGCTGACACACTGACAGGAGAGTGTTCTTCCACCAGAACAGTGTTCCAGCCCACAGGTTCAGAGTGGTTATGGTTGTCATCCATGAATATGGGGTTGGACTTGTCTATCACCTGCCCTGTTGAACTGATTTTTCACTTCAGACTGCTACCTCTTTGAAGGGGGAGTCAGCTTGTACAAAAGCCTTATGCTCCACAACTGCTGAACTGTTAGTGTAAATGTTGGATAGACCAGTGTTGAAATCTGAATCTAAAATCTGAAATTGACTCAGTGTACTGTATAGGCCACAAACGTATTGATCACATGTTATTCTTCAGCTAGGTGGATTGCTCAAAATGTTTCTCTGGTATGTTGTTTATTGGAGTTGATATTGAGATTGCACTCTTTTTTACTGTCGTTAGTTTAAGAATCCAATGATCTCATTGTCAAAGAATGTATACATCTGACATGGTTAATGACTCTAAGATAAATTACTGCTCTGTTGACTTTGCCAGGAATCCTATGTGTGGAAAATGTACCAGGAGCGGTGCTGGGAATTCTTTCCTGTGGGAGACTGTTTCCGTAAGCAGTATGAGGATCAGCTGGGATGAAAGGAAATCTGAGTGCTGTAAAACCTCCCTAGATAGCGTCATTATACAGAAGCTGCTTTGATTGATGCCCTTGGACTCATAGATTACTTCCAAATTGTGTGTTCCCACTATGTTTTAATTTTTCTTAGTTATATTATGCTATTATACAATTACTCAGAAAGAAAGCTTGTTTATGTTGTGCTACAAATTTAATATGTTTTTTTTTGGGGAGTGCTGTGAGTAGGTTTTTATTTCAGACGTATTCAGAATAATGTGGCAGTTTTCTGTGTTATGCATTATTATCGCTCACAGTCAAAGCTTGTAATTCACATTCAGTTCCACAGCAATTTTGCTGGCTGGATGTGTCTCATGTTTTCTGAATAAATTGATTTGTCTGTCTAATCTCAGCCTCTCATCCCCTTACCCTGTGTGACATACAGATAAACACTCTCCCTCTGGCATTTGCTCCTTTTACCCTACTCTGTTTCTCAAGGTGCTCTGTTGTCTGTGTCTCATCTCTCCAGGATCCCTCCTTCTGTCCTCACTTCTTATTCCCTCTTCCCTCTTCATTCTGTTCTTCTCACATCACTCAGTTTTAGCTCTTCTCTCCCTTGTCATCATCAGTGTGCCAGTGGAAATCCCAGTGCTCTGGTCCGAATTTTGCAAGTGGAAGTAAGTCTCTGAGCTTAACGACATGAGACAGCTGAATTCTTGGCTCATTGACTGAAGGAGTGTTGTTAAGTTTGGTTAAACTGTTAAAACATGCTGAGTTTAACAGCATGAGGACAGTTGCGGGAGGGCCACCTACTGACATTGTCCTCATTATCCAAGGGTAAACACTGAGTGCACACAATATTCTGCCACTGATGTGTGTTCATGTTGCTCTCTGGGGTTGTGACCTGTAAGCATGTGTACTTATTGAAGAGCTCACTGAAGGAGCAGAGAAAAAAGGTCTCCAGCAAAAAAAATGTCTTTAAAATAAAGATGTTGGATCATTTTGGTATGATCAGAAAACTCCATATCTAATTAGCTAAGTGGCTAATTCAGTGGTACAATTAAAATGAATAAAAATCACAACACTGTGGAGCACTTCTCCTTTAAACATGATGTATTAACCAGCACAATTAGGACTAAGCAGTTTTGACTGTCAATCTATAATGATGAACTCTACTGAAGTATTATTTAAGGGCTCGGAAGCCTTGATATAATTCATTACTATGGATTTCTTATTTTAATAGCCTCAAGTCCTTCAGATTTCTCTATTGCCTGAACTTTATGTTATTGATTTAAAGTTGACAGGGCCAAATTGGAAATGATGTGTTGTATTTTAAAAGTAGGGTAGATTTCATTCTGATGCACTTTTTGTTAAATTAGTGTAACTTCTCTTTACAATCCGATAGCAACCAATTAGTTCGGCAGTTGAAATAAAGAATATTAAACATCTGTGGAAGCTATAAAATGCTAAAAACATCAGCCAATCCACCACAGGACGACCCTGTGTGGAGTATTGGCTGGTTGTCACTGTCTTCCTGCTCTGCGCCCACCAGAGAGGTACGTGCATGATGGCCGAAGTCAGAGACCGCAGCTCGTCTTCAGGTAATGCGCGTCCATGTGATTGGGAGGAGTGGCTTCGGGGTGAGCTCGGGGTGTTTACTTTCAAATCTGGCTGACTCACTGAGTTCACAATCTCCTACCCTACCTTTAAAACACAGTGTATTGGAATTACTGTGCTATATTTATATAGTATTTTAACCACAGGCTATAAACAGAGCGGTTGATGGGCAAACCATTTCTCCTGTGAGAAATGTTCTTTGTGTGAACGCCTCTTTAACCTCTCCAAATTGTTGGATGCATTGTTGGATTGTTTTGGATGCAGGTGGCAATCATTATGTCTTTTATGTATGAGCATGTTTCAGAAGAGTCATGAGGGTCATGGTTCTCAGTGGACACTGGAGACTTATCAATGTTACTTGGTTGCCACATAGGCCTTAGACCACAGGGGGGAAACCTCTGATTTCATTTAGAAATGTATCCCCTTTTGAGTGAGTATAAAAATCAATCAACCCGTCATAACATCAAACCCACAGACATCCAAATCCTCTTTACGGCTTTCTCACACCACAGGTCTGCAGGACTTACAGGGTACAGTTTCAGAAGTAACCTTCCAGCAGTTGATTTACTAGAACACCATGTATTTGAAACAGGGAACCTTGCTCCTCCAAAACAACCCAAATTAAATATACTGACGGTTCAGTGGATAATTGCCACATCTGCTGGATCAAGATACTGTGGATAAGATGGATGTTCATTGTTAGTGGCCAAGCTTCCCACTCGAGTCCTCCAGAGATCTTTCCATCCTGTGGTTTAAGCAGTGCCAAGGCCAGAAGGTCTGGAGGTAGTTTTGGTTGTGGAACATAACTCAGTGATGGAATTTACTCTGTCTGCTCACAGTGTGAACAGTAGTAGCACTACGTGACGAAGCTCAGGTCCCTAATGTCTACAAGAAGAAGCAGCTGATACAGCACAGTCAGCTTCTGTGATGTCTGTGAGCAGGACGATGCAGCCACCTCAGTATTGTAGTGATTTATTAGGGTTAACTGCAGCTAACATTCCAGCACACAACTCCCAGCCAGACATACATTAAACACTTGCACATATTTTTCTAAGATTTATTTTAGTATGCACCAGGGAGGAGTTAACATGGGACGCTTCAATTAAAATTATTGCCTGAATGACTGTCTGACGATATGCACAAACACCGTATGGCAAGTGCAATCTAGTCTTTAGCTGAATTGCGAGCTAACCCTGTGTTACAAATTACGGTTAAATACATTTTTAAATGTACCCTCCTAACACTGGTTACATTGCGCCACAGGATCATTGCTCCTACTGTTTAGTTTAAATCTGAAGTTCACATTAGAGCCACAAAATAAAGGTGCAGTGATTACGTCTCTCCAAAGTTCACTGATGTCACGCAGTAATTTACCCAGCTGTGTAAGTTATGAGCTCTGTCAGTGACAGGATGTAATATAAACTGATCTGACCCCTTATGACACATTAACAAAATGCATGCAGCGACTAATTCATTCGACCATGTTTCATAGTCTGTAATCTGGTGATCATATGATGATATGGATCCATCATGCAATAGCCTTCAGGTTTGCATTATTCGGAGACGCCCTGGTTACCTACAGTATGTGTCTCGTACAGTAAGGCATCCAGTAATTATGCATGGCCAGATGGCTTTAGGTTGGCATGCAACAGATACTTATGCAAAGAGTGAATTGTGAAGTGTGTGTGTGTGCTTGGGCACTTGTTTAGAAGATTATGCCTGTGCATCCAAATATATCACAGAGACGTAATGTGAGTTATAAATCAATAAAAGATGACAAGAGAAAAGAAAGATAGGAGGGGAGTGCAGCTGTGAGTGTACTCCTACCTGAGGCCAAGTATTCTGAATTAAATATGAGCAGCGACTCCTTTTTTTTTGTCACTGCCTCTGATTTCATTTTTGGAGCTTTTGTCTGCCGGCGTTACATTCCTTTATTGATTTTATTTGAATATTTGACAATCCTTCCTTGCTTGTTTCCATGTATTCATTTGGTTACTTTGTGATGGTGTGCCTGAGACTTACAATCAATTTCATCCCCCCTAGTACAGAGTTTGCAGTGTGTTGTGTGTCTGTGGACAATCTTCTTTTTGAGATTAAACCTTAGTGGTTTATTTTTCATCTGCAGTGTCATCCCCAGACACTCTTTCTGAAGTCTTTTTTTTTTTGTTCAGTCCCTTTTCACGGACTTGTCAGGAAATCATTTGATGCCTGTCTGCTACTGCTGTGTAGTAGTATATATGAAGGCTTTTGAGGAGAGACAGATTAAGTCTTGGCCTTGTATTAACAAAAAAGGTGAAATCTTCACATTATATTTCTTTTAGGTTAAAAAATGTAAAACATATTTTTAAAAATTCTGTGCTGACCAACATATGTCCCCTTTACCTGATACACTTATTTGAAGTTAGGCTCTAAGCAGCAGTGTCATGTTGATCCACGTTGGTTTAACTGATTAAACTACTAAACAGTGTTTCTTTGAACCAGTTTTCCTTGAAATTAATTTGAGAATTTCTGACACTTCTCTTGTAAATCTGTTTGGACATTCATGTAATCTCTTGCTGGTTTATCTTGTGCCAGCAGTAGAATGTTTGTTACATATAATCGAATGCATCCTCACTAATCCCTTAAAGTAAAATTGAGTAAAAGCAACAAGCAAAAAATGTCTACCATGAAATCCTGTCGTGATTGTGGCAGGTTAATACCTGCTATTTCCCCCTTATGCTCATATGCAGCACCATTAATCCCCATTTTTCCAGGCTCTGGAGCATTATTAAGCTGCCATTTTCTTGCAGTATTAGTTCTGTAATTGACCAGAAAACCATCGTAGGTGTTGTAAAAAAAAAAAAAAAAAAACACCTTGAAATCATGTTGCTCCCAGACTTTTTATTCCCATTCAATTCTGCCATATTCCAAAAGCAAAGATTTAAATAAATGGCATTGTAAGGTCAGAAAGCAAGAAATAATAAAGCTGAGGAGGAGAAGATTATTTTCCCAGCTGCGTCGCTGTGCCTCTGCGCAGTACTTAAATGTCAAAATGACAAATGAAATTTACACCTGCCATCTATTTTCTGCACAGAGAAGTCCTGTTAAATTCTTCAGTGTGCTCATGTTGCACTAATTAGAAGTATATTCCCATCGCTGTTAGGTCTGTGTTTAACACACAAAAAGAACTCTAAATCTAAAGAGAAATCTTGTTATTTGTTCAACCTGATTTCTTTTCCAACACATTGATTTATTGCAACTGTTTCCTCCATTAGTTCTGTTTAAGTTTCAGGTGGACTCTGCCTTATCTCAGCATTTATTTGGAGGATGGCACAAAGCAACTTAGACAGGTCACATCCATCAGAGCTAATTCAAAGAGAAGGAAAATGTATACCTGTGGACTTGCTAGAGTCTCCGGTACACCTGGCTTGCATGTGTTTTGAAGGGTGGAATAAAACCAAAGCGCCTCAGGAAAAAAAAGCAGGTAAACAAAGTGAGAGCACCGAGACAGCAGCAGTGATAAAGTGCCAGGACATTTTAATTTCGGTGGTATCTCCTTTTGCTCCGATTACAACTACTATCACACCAAGTATTCCAGGGAAGATTCCTCTGTCATGTATTGTCTCATGATAGATTCCTGCCATCTCATTACAGTTTTCGTATTGAGTAACTGTCTTCCAGTAAACAAGCATTACCAGCAGTGACGAGAGGCGGGCCTTCCAAATTACCATTTAGATTGGACAACTCCATGCCAAGAGAAAGCCAATTACTCAATGGTGGTTTAGCAAGGGAAAGGGAATAGTAGAGGACTGGAGATGAGTATATATATATATATCCCAGCAGATGAGGTCTCTTTGCATCAGTCCTCTTTGAATACTATACATCATTTTTCATTTCAGTGGTTTTTACTTTAGAATCTGCAGAGTGGGTTTTTGTCTCTGCAGGGCTGTTCGCGCACAGATCTGAGCCACTGAAATTTGAAAGGAGACAGGTGCTGCCTTTTAATAATTGAAACTGGCAAATTGGCTCACTCAAAGGTAAGCCGCAGCAGTTGGGGAAATGACCCATTTTCCAGCCAAGTGGAATAATGTGCATGTTCAAAAAAAACAAAAATAAAAAAAACTCAAGTTTCAGGAGATTGTTTATTGGCCGGAATTGTCAAGAATTTTACATCAATCCCATTTCTATCTTTACACTGAAGCAGGATGACTAACCTGAAGCCAAAGGAGATGAATATCAATATTATTCTTAATTATTATTGTATTCTATTTCCAAAGACTCTAATTCAGAGTATCAAGCCTGGCTTGGCTTAAAAGAAAGAGTCCTCAAAACTGTTTTTGTGTTCACAGCTGTGTGGACAGCTGCCTGCTCAGCTGTTATCTGTAGTTTAATGTGTGAGTGTGGTTGTGTCTGTGTGGTTGTGTGTCCCCCTGATGGAGGAAGACACACAGAAGCATGTCATTATTTTAATAGTTCAGAAATGTGTCACATCCATTGATCCAAATAAAGTAAAAGAATATTTTAGTACATTTTATTATCAGATAAATACACACTATTACTTCGCATTATGCCTTTCCAGCAGGATGGTTGCTCCTGATATATATCAGGAGCATTTAAGAGTGTTATTGATCTGGTTGCAACCATCCTGCTGGAAAGGCATAATGCGAAGTAAGTGTGTCATCATATTCTTTATATATATATATATATATATATATATATATATGATGACACACATTCAACCACTCCCTGATCCTGCTCCATGCCAGACCATGTGATTGTAAATAACATACATATATTTTTCTAATCCATTTGACACACTGCTCAGAATAGAGATTTTTTTTTACACACTCTGGGAATAATTGATAAGCTTGCGCCATCTCTGCCCTACCTGGGCATGGCACAGTGCAGGGTGGCAGATGGCTTTGTCTGGCTTTGATGACAACACTGGGGAATGAGGGCAAATGTGAAGAGTGTGAATGGACCAACTTCAACTGGCAAAGGGGGCTTGTTTCATGTCTCCTTAAATGACCCACATACTGCCAAAGGGAGCCCACATGCACACAGCCATAATTAAGCATAGTGTTACAATAAACTCACACAAACAATTAGATCCAGCGCAGCATTGGAAATGTAATATAAGTGTAACTGTGTTTTTATTATGTATTATCTAATAGGTTAAAAAAATGCAAACTAAATATTGCTGAAGGCAGTAACATACAGAAGCCAGTGTAATTCATAGTAAATGCTCAGAATTCAGTTATGAAAATACCAAGCAGTCTTACCAGCGTCTGGGTTTCCTTGGCCATGTCGCTGTTGGCTCTGAATACCTGCCATGCTTGATTGCTGTAAATCACAAAGACAACAATGTTAGAGTCTCTTGCATGCAGTCGCTGAGAGAAATATCCCTGCTCCTCTGCCAAGGTCATAGGAACCTTTTGCATGCCTGGCTGGGGGTTATCATGGAGATAATATCACAACACAGACAGAGGCAACTTGCTTTCTGACTGATGCTAATCTGCAACCATTTCCTGAAGGGTCAGAGTTCAGGCTGGTTTCCATGATTGGAAAAATAAATGCTACTTAGATCCTTTGAATCTATATGATCAGAGTTTATTGTGTACATGTTTGCAACATCTATGCAGTCCATATAGTTTACAGTAGGTGAATAGGAGCTTTGTCATTGCATGAGTTCTGCACACGGCACACACATCAGTCAGTTCCAAGCACAAGTCTTCATCACAGTCCATCTAGACTTCACACATTTGTCCCTTCCTCAGTAGCCCTGCAATCAAATCTGCCTCTTGATTAAGCGTGCGTGTGTGTGTGTGTGTGTGTGGCCTACGGAGGTTTCTGAATATAAATACGGGCTCATTGTTTTGCTCTGTGATTTGGGTGGTTGTGTGCTCCGGCTGTCTGTCCCTCTTGTTTATCTTTGTCATTATAGTCATTAAGCCACCATTCTTCTTTCAGGGAGTCAAACTGATGCATATCTGTAATCATTTGTATGAGGTGTTCATAGCAACTACCTGTTATAAATGTCAAGTTAGGTCCTTTTTTGTTTAACCTAATAATTTCTATCAGTATAACAACACCATATCTCAGTGATGATGCAGGACCAGCATATTATCTGTCAGCCTATAGGGAAAAAATGCTGAAAAATACAACTAACCTGCAGGTTAAAAACCAGCCTGAGGGGAAACAGTTATCAGTGTCAGGCAGCCGGTAAAAGAGTCAGTCAGTGAAATCTCTGTTAAATTACTAGTTTACATTTGTAGTGATTGAAACCACCATCTTCATATCTGCGCGCCCTCCTGGTGCCAGGTGAAGGGAATGTAGTCTCTTGGTTGCTGTGAACCCAAATCTGTATATGTTTCCTAAACTTACACAAACAGCGGAAAACAAATAAAAAGTGACAGCGTTTGGCCACCTCCTGCTGCTGCCTCTAAAAAGCTCATTCCTCCCCTCTTGTAGGTGGTTCAGGCTTTTTTGTTGTTGTTGTGCTGGTCACACTTAAATGCGTCTGGATAATGAAGAGCAGTCAGTGATGTTATGCAAAATGTGATGTTAGAGCAGCTGTCCTCAATTTATCAATAACCATTGAATGACTGTGACACAGGACAGTTAATTTCAGTAAATAAAGATGCGAGCTTGGAATATTTAATCTTCACAGCTGCAGATATTTTCAAATCTTCTTTTGCTCTTACCATTCTCCCCTCTGGATTTTAAAATGGGCAGACGTTTTATTTCACTGGTTCATACCGAGCAACCACTCAGACATTTTTAGTCTTTAACCCAATTGCCCAAAGCTGCTCCTTTTTTCAATATTTGTACTTCTGCAGGGATTTATGGTTATGAAGAGTAAGACTCTGCAGCTCTACAATACTAATACAGTTCGGGAAGAGGCAGGAAAAAGTTTCAATATTTCTTGCCTGTGTGTCCTTTTCAAGGATGTTATGTGATGTACAGCTCCAAGAACATCGTGTGGCTATGATAAGAATGTGTTGTCATCATTGGACTCAGTGTTCCCAGACAATTGTAGCTGCTAGCTCAGTCTGTCTGTCTGTCTGTCTGTCTGTCTGTCTGTCCATCCGTCAGTTAGTGGGTCTGTTTGTCTCTATTCACTCCCCTCCCCCTGACAGATGAGGAATGAGGTGTTGCCTACGGTCAGAGAGTGTGTGTGTGTGTGTCAGACAGATAGACTGAGTGTAGCAGTCTGTGAATATGTCAGGTTAAAATGCTGGGACATTGCTCCCCTGTAATCCCTTTGGCTCCGTAGATTAGGAGAGACAGGCTGTTGAGCCATCCGCCAAATTTGTATTCTGGTCATCTCGCTGTCTTTCTGCAAGAGGCGACTTTTTGCCATATTTATTCGGGTAAAAAAAATGCAAATTTTTCTCTTTGGTTTCAAAGAGAAATCAAGCCAAAGAGTTTGCATTATGTACAGGGAGAGCCCAGTCCTGAATTCACCCCTGAGAGTCGCCTACAGCAGCGGGCTGAGATGTGTTCGGTGCTGCTTGTTTTCTTTGCAAACATCCAGTGTGGTGTAGCAAATTCATTAATCAATGTCATGAATGAGGAAAAAGAAAACAGTTTGGGAAACTTTGTAAGGAAAGAGTCTCACAGCCACCATGTTTAGGCCTGGAATGATGATTGAAGTGGAAGATACGCTTCATCTGGGCTAAGTCAGCTAAATTCTCTATGCAGGACTAATACTGAATGTACTGTGGTGGCTCTGAGAAACTGTTCTTTGTTTTATGCTGATGAACCGGGGGTGATTGAGTTTGTAGAACGAGGTAAAGGAAGACGAGTTGAGCTTTTGTCACATGCTCATTTCTTTCAACATGTTTGACGTTAATGTCCTCTGTGATCTTTCTCTCTGATGCCAGTTAAACCTGCCGCCTTGGTGTCGAGGGTTCCTCACCCAGCAGGGCAGCGACAGCATGCTAATATTTAAGCTAAGGCACAGATGCTGCATGTTGGAAAAAAGTTTCCCTCTACAGTGACATCACATTGCGCATTTCAGGAAAACACATTGCCTTTTTTGAGTCATGAGCCGAAGCCTGATTGCCTGTATCGTCCATTCAGATAATGATATCTGTCTTTATCTGACTGTGTCTATTCCACACCTGCTTTCAGAGCTTTTATTGATCGCTCGCATTATCTGCCCTGAACACTTGGCTTTCATTGTCAGCCCTCCATTCTAACAGGATCTGTTCTCTTCCTGCTCCTCTCCTTTATCACTCCTACAAACTCTCTCTCACTTACACTCTCTCTCTCTCTCACACACACACACACACCTCACTATGTCTCTTATCTAGACCCTTTGTGCGGTGTAAATAAGCTTCAGAGTAGGCAGTTACTGTGCTATTGCAATTGTTCCGTTACCTTGACCTGTGGCTGCTCATCTCCAATGCAACCATTGTGGATCCAATTCTGATTCCTTCAACTGTGTCTCTTTCTCTCTCTATTGCCTTTTTTTTGCTCCTCTGTCTTTTTAAGTGGATAGTGCAAAGACTCGCATCAAAGAGAGCAACTGAGATAAAGATTTATTCATTTGATTTTCTCCTAAAAACCCCAGCCAGCCACATAATATGACTGAAGCCCTGTGGGTAGAGTAGGGAGGGGAAACCTAGTTTCTGATTTTAGTTATTTTAATTGTCTCCATAAATTTGACTTAATTTGTCAGCTGAAATCGCATTATGATGATTGGCACAGGAGGGGAAGAGAATTTTAACTGTTCTTCACAGCACTAATTGGTTCCTTACCAAGCCCAATTTAGAGTGAGCAGCCAGCACATCACAACCCTTCACCGTCTTTCTAATAAGCACCACAAACAATTCAGCCTGTCTGTTTATGGCATTTTGTTTACATAGGACTCACACATGATCACACAGAAGGACACGCATGCACTCTGAGAGCTGTTCAATTAAGCAGCTCTTTAATTTGAAGTTTTTGAAACTTGGCTCAGAGTTCTCGGGAATTTATATTATTCCTACAGAAAACAAGAAAGAAAGGGTAAAAAAAAATCTGTGCGCCATACAAACAGTTCTGAACATAACAAGGACCCTTCAACAATACATGCCAATCAAGCACAATAGCTGGTTGAATGCTGTTTTTGAGACGATAATTTAGGGTGTTCTGTTCAGCTGCATTATATTGTAAGTTGAATTTTCGTGTACCACTCAACCCGTCATTATCTGTACTTGGAATATAATGCTAGCTTTAAAAACACACTTGAAATAACGTGTTCCTGAATATCTCAGATGAGGGCGATACTGTTAACAATTCACCAGCCGGCAGTGAGATGAACGAGATGAGCAGGCAGTGCTGCTGTAAAAAACACAAAAAAACAAAAAAAACAATAGACCGTATTCTCCACCCTGTCCTCACCAGAAAAATATAACATGAGTTCAATATTTCAGTCCTTAAAAATGGATCAGAAAACAGGCTAGGGAACCTCTTATATCTCTATTCTGAACTGAACTGAAAATCGAAACTCTTACGACTTTGTGTTTTAACACAAACCATGATCTTTACTCCACACACTGTTTAAATGCCCACCCTGAACCAAAACTATTTATTGCCTAATTTGCCAGCCATTAAAAACTAAACTTACGGAGTGAAAATGAAAGAGCTTGCCATGTCAGAGATACTTCTGAGTAAAGGTCCATATCGCAGCCTTGACTCCCATCATCCCCCTGCCATACCTATGTCCCTACCTCTCTAACAACAATAATAAAAGTTGCAGTGTGGAACTTTTGTACATGTACATTACACTGTGACATGTTTGTGTTGCTGCCTCTGGTGTAAAATTGTCTTCATTCACAGCACTGCCTTAGCCTGTTTCTAACTGGGCGTCCAAGTGAAATGTGTCGACAGTTTATGCACACCTACTAGCCTTTGGTGTAGTTTTTGGATTGCCAAAAAAGAGGTGGGTGTTTTCCATCATATTCATACTTGTGGTGGTCTACTTTGTCTCTGTGGCTACTGTTCTCCTCCTCAGCACCACAATCACTGCACCAGAGCAGGAATGGCGTCAGTGAAACTAAATTTGAAGCTGTAAACTCAAAGTACAGAGAGATATACCTGCTCCAGTCGTGCCTAATCAGAATTGTGTTCAGCAAGAGGCTGAATGAAAGGATTTAGTAACAGCCCTGCACTATAGCTGTAACCTCAAGAGGATAAAGCTGCTTATCTCAGTCCTATCTGTTGGAAAGGGTTTCATTAACATACAGCCGTGTGCAGCTGTCAGTATCTGAGAGTGGCCCTTCTAATTCGATTTGATGGTCTGTACTGTAAACCTCCCTGTGGTTTATTCTAAAATTTTAAGTCACATCGGAGGCATAAGACCTCTGTGAATTCATGCGTGAATGTGTGGGCGATAGAGTCTATTTTTGCCTCTCCTTCTCAGGGTGTCTTTGTCTCTGGCTCTCTTTCTTCCCAGATGTTATTTGCACCTGTGCTACATGCTGTGTCAGTCCTCCCAGTGGTGGTAGTATCTTGGCAGTCCACAATGAAGATCCAATAACACAAGGGTGTGATCATAAACACATCAGGATCCTATCACAGTGGCAAAGTGGCATTAATGTGCACACATACACATACACGTTCACAGGATGCATCCTTTACAGCTTTTTTTTCTTATCTTTTTTTTTTTTAAACAATAACAAAAACAGAAGGATGAATCTAAGGAAAGGGTCCACCCAAGGGCAAGTTTGTAACTCAGCCCTGTGCTTGTAACTTAGAGAGCTCAGCCTCAGCCAGGTCCGGCTGCAGTCTGCGCCTGTGTTTGGGTTCAGCTGGTGGAGCCTATGAAAGATGTAGAGCTGGTCTCGATGCTACGGAAAACGTCTAGGTTTGGAGTTTTGGACATTTGTCTGATTATTGTGTTTCACTTTCATATACATGAGTCTAATTTCGCTGAAAATCTAAGTGAGAGCATTTTTATTTTATATTCGAAGGCCAAAAGCAATTTGGAAGCGGACATATCTGCTTAGAAGATTTTGTATCTAATCTATCTTTGTAATTAACTGTGGTGGGAGCTTTTAATTATTTTTATATCAGATCTGTATCTAAAACATGGGTGGTGTGCTAAGCTTTGAGATATTAAAGGAACAATGCGGCCCTTATAGTGAAAGTGTAAAAACTCATCCATCTCTGTTGGTCACCCAGGGGTATAGAGTGTGATAAACAGTCTGTCAATTTTAATAACCCAGAATCATTTGTGTGTTTATTGTGTAAGGGCGTACCGAAAGTGACCGCTCAGCTATGAGACGAGTGATGTTTACAACCATGTAGTGCACACAAAACATTGAACTATTTAACACACTGACACACTCCTCGGGGTCACTAACACACTGAACACAATACTTGTATGACAACATATCCCCAAACATTTGTTTCAGATTGTTCAAGCTACAACAATTGCATCTTTATGGTTATTCCTCTTCCAATAATGGCAGCCATTGACTTAAAGGAGTGACCATAGTTTTCACAGTTTTTGACCATTATAGGTAAACCATCCTCATGCTCTTTGTGTACTGCTCCTTGCCATATGGTCAGTGTGATCAGGGTTTAGTCTTTTTATCCTAAATGATCCTCTACTAAAAAAACAATGCGCATGTTTTTACCATGACTAAATGAAACTAAAAGTATATTATATATATAAAACACACATTCACTTTTACAGATATCCGCAGATGCCTTCTCATGAGTTAATGAGGTATAATGAAATTAGTAACAAAGGTCTGTCTCCCAGTCCATCAAAACAGTATGATCCAGCATGATCCTGTAAGCCTGTCTGGGATGGCTCTGATTAGTCCTGCATGAAGAGCTAATATGAGTCTAACAACCAAGACCAGATGTGGTCTTTATTCAGATGGCTGTGGAGGAGGAGGATATTTATCAGCGCTTGATTATGTAAGTGCAAAGAGGTGCGTGCAGAAAGTTTTGGGTGCTTAATGGTAGACATGCAGACAGAGCTGACCTGTAGGTGTGGGCAGGGAGCACATATGTACAACAGTAAATCGTTATTGCGTTGCATCCCTTTATTTTCTTTTTCTTATCTTGACCATTTCTCCCATCCCTTTAAAGCTCTTTGGGATTTTTCAACATCTGGGAGTCTGGCTGTCTAAATCAGAGTAAGTAGCCAAAAATCTGCTTGGGAGACAAAAAGGATGAGCACCTTTACTTTTGGCCTTTAGCTGTTATCTGGTACATATAAGGGTTCAAAAAGCAGGAATTGTGCTCTGGTACAATTCATCTGTCCGCTTGTGTTTTTTTATCGCTTGTTTTCTTACTGTCACACTCTCATTCCTTATCACACACATGCACACATACCCCATAAGTGCTTGGATTTTGAACTGCACCCAGTAAAGCTCCCCCTGGGTTTCCTTCTTGTATGAAAACTGGGAGATCAGTATTTGACTAAGCAGGTGTGCAGTTGGTAAATCATTAGGAAATGAGTGGCAATGGGACCCACGGAGGAACAGACAAAGCAGCATATGGTGAGCAAGTGGTTTGGTCCGTGGCATGCTGATACAAATAAGTGATTCATGCACTTTGGCATTGTGTTGTTTGGATTTGGGAATGGCTTGTTTTTGTGGCTCAAGGAAGAATTAGTCCAACTGGGTCTGAGCCGTGCTGGTAAGTTATCTGAAGCATGGAGAATCTTCAGCCTGTCCCCCATGTGCCTGTGAGACAAACAACGCCAGCGAATGTGATTTATGGCAAAAAATCTGCAAACATATTTTACAGAATATTAATGACTGACTTTCAAGTTCAGGCGTGTGATGTGTTGACTGTACACTTGCTGAGGAGCTTAGTGAGGGAAGAAAGAGAGGTCAAAAGATAATTAGATTTGGGTTTTTATCTAAAGGGATGTTCCGTACCACTGATAGTGATAATTAATTAGCTTATTGTTTCGGCATAATTAAAACCCTCGATAATCTGACTTTTGTTCTGACTCAATAGCTTCTGACTTGTGACAGAGGGACACGGGGAAACAGGGCCAAACGGTCTGTGGTGACACGTTGTGTTTGTCAAATCGCGATTCATTTTTTATTAGATGCTGCTTCTCTTTGGTGCTTTTAGAAGAAGAGTTGCAGGTCACCTCACTTTAGCAGCAGTCATTTTAATTTTATCCGATGGCACTGAGAGGAATGTACGGGATGTTAGGAAGGACACCGTGTAACATGCATCTCAATGAACCAGGTGGTGACAGCTAATAACACTGGGTTATTAGGGAGATTTCACGTTATCTGCCATCACTTTAAGGGGCAACAAGGTGTGAAAACTGGTGTGTGTTGTTGTCCCCGGTGGTTCTGGAGGAGCTTCCTAATCCCTGATGATGTATTTACTATTCGTAATATTGAATAATAGACAAGCAGTTGGCATTGTGGGAAGGTCAATTTTTTATGTGTGTATCAGATTTGGGGGAGGCAAAACTAAATAACTACAGAGCTTCACTTCAATATGAGGCAGCATCAAACACTGACTCACTTTTTTTTATTAAACCAATAATCTTCATAAACTTCATACATGTGCTGTGTCATGTCTTACATTATAGTTCAGGATTCCTTTCTTTGCTACATGTCACTTTAAGAGGCATCCCCGACCTTTGTTTCAATCCCACTCTAAACTCACCTACTGAATCAGAGCTGCGTGTAAAGTTAACTGACTGCAGCCATTGCTCAGCACGCGTCCATCCTGAAAGAAGCACTTTCTTTGTACTTAGCTCTATTTCAGTGTGATTACGCTTTGTCGTAACAAGCCGCTGTAGATTGTTGACCTCTAAGCAATTGCCGACTGATTACTCTGAGTGATTGCTGACTGATTGGCCTCCCTGTGGACCCCCGATATAAGAATCACTGTAAATATTTGGACACACTGCAACTGCTCGTTTTATTTCAGCCATCTCTGCTGAGTATAGTATGTACGGGGAGTTTTAAGAGTAAAGCATGAAGCAGGAATTAGAAATATGCAGCCAGATATTTTGTGTAGCAATTTTCACTTTGAAGGGCTGAAGAAGAGCTGTAATCCTGTTGACAGGCATATTGTGGCAAATAGGTTCAGCATGGAGACTGAAAGAGAGGCAGAGTGGACTTACTTGTATATTCTTCTAACAGCTTGCTGAAGGAAAGATATGACAGTAGAGATGACAAGTCAGACAATGATCAAGGTCAGTGCAAAAAATGTCAAAATGCAGAATTCTTTGGACACAGTGAGAGGATTAGGTTTTGTTATTCAAGTAAAGATAAAGAAGAAGAGATGCCTATAAAAGGACCTGGCTGATGTAATAAAATACTCAGCATTAGAGGAAAGAATAGAAGCTTTTGATAAGTTTTTGGCCTAATGCAGCAGGAGAAACTGGTGTTTCTGTTGAGTCCTCATCCCGGAAGGAAACCATTGACCAGATCCATGAAATGATCTTAACAGACCGACAAATAACACAATGGTACGCTGTCAAGAGATGACTTCATTGTTTTGAGAACAGATCCTGAAAGATTTCTTCAGCATTTGTAACAAAAGGATGTTTGAAATAGTGGGAACAGTCAGAGTGTCCAGCTCCCAAGAGAGACAAATCAGTGAGGTCTGCAGGCAGGGTGCTGATGGTCTCTGTTTGAAAAATGAGCTGGTGGTCGCCATGACAGTGACCATCATGGCTGTTCCAGACCCCTCTGTGGAGGTTGAAGATACCAACATATAGTATACTCCATTTAAGAGGATACTATGTTGAAAAATAAATGTGCTACGTTATTTGAAAATTGACACCTTAGACCATGGATTTTTCAATCACACCTCAGGCCTGTGATTGTGTGATAATTCAACACTTCATTGGTATTCGGGAGCTAATATCTCATTGCACATGTCAAGAAAGGACAGCGTCACATACACAGAGAAGCCACACGCAGAGAAATAACCCTGAGGGTGCTAGTTTCTAATTATTTTTTACCAAAAAAAAAACATGCATTTCAAATTGAAAAGCCCTCAAGAAAATTATGGACTGCGTGGTATTCATCATGTCAAAATATGAAAATACACGGACATCTCTGCGCCTCCTGTAAATGCTGCTATATGTAAACAAGTTTGTACAAAAAATAGGCTAATCATGGTTCATAGTGGTAGAAATTTGTTGTTGTGTTTAAATGTTTTGAAGCTTTTTGAGCTGCAGCCATCAGTAAGAAATACAATCAGACAGGCAATATTTCCTCCGAGTTTCACCCTGAATAACCCCAGCTACGTGTTGACTTTTATTCCTGTTTTTCTGCACGGAACAAATGAAAGACAGCTGATTAAAAAGAGACAAATCGTTGTCGGTGCATTCTAACCATCTGCAAGTTTGTTCAAACACACACACACACACAAATGCAGCCAACAACTCTAGAGAACAAAAAACACTTCAGGATTAGGATTCTTGGATCAGGCTTACCATTGATTCCTTGTATGAATTTTTTATATTTCTCATTCCACGCTGCATTCTTGCAACGTTACTGACAGAGTACTGACTCAGGTGTCCTGATCTTAGACATAAACCTTTTGTCGTTCAGTGTGGGATGGTCTGGCCATCCTTTCTTTGAGTTTACCTAACTTGCAGTGCATCCAAATATGAGCCAAATTGTTGGGCTTGCTCACCTGCTACTGTACATGACCTCCTGTTATGGTGTTAGTATGAGCAAGGCACGTATCCCAGGCACATGCAGGGAGCATGCTAAGTTTAATATAATGTAATTGATGAATCATTTTACATTGAATTCTTAAACGTAAAACTGTTTAAAAGCTTTCATGTTGTATGTCAACATTCCTTCCCTATAATCTATCCTTTCATCATTCCCAGTGATATATTCATACCTTGATATATCTGAGAAGGTGTGAGCAATTTTTGTTTTGATACTCAGAAATGAAGGAATCAGGTTTTCTCCTAAGCTGGCAGCACTCTTAACTTTTGTTATTTATCAGAAAAAACTGCACTTAATCAATATTGTGTGCTCCCTCTATTCACAGACAGTTATGAATCAGGTTTTTTTATAAAGTTTATGCCTGTAATATAAATTGTATTTGAGGATAAATACATACTTGTGGCAGCCTTGGAGATTTTCATTATGAATCTTTTACTGGGAGAATGTGCAGTCAGCACCAAATCGCATCAGGTTTATATAGACTCTGTGTTCACCTTGCAGTTTCTGTGCCCATGATACGCATGTTCACTGGATTTTATTTCCTATAGGAAACTGTACCAAGAGAAGCATATCTGGAGAAGAATATAATATTTTGTTCGATCACCAGTGTTTCTTTCAGCAGAAAGGAGTCACAGTTTATAGATAGACATTTATATATTTATATATATATATATATATATATATATATATATATATATATATATATATATATATATATATTATAATCAGGTACTTGGTTGATACTTTTGAGTTCGATGGAGGGGCCATTATGAAGTGAAAAGTGTCTCTGTAGACCAGTGGGCTACAGTAGCTTTGTTATCGGTGTGTTCATGCAGTTCTCCAGGAATCAGACGGTGTGAAATTGCAGGACGGTGAATGTTGAGGCTCAGCTTGGAGTTGCTGTTTATCAGGACAGCCATAGCAGGTGTGCTGGGGTAGAACCACAGACTGGCTTCTTTTTATTTTAAAACCATTTTATCATTTATGATTTGGAAAAATAAACCTGCACAGAAGACCAGCTGTAAATTTAACACTTTATTTTATTTCATATTTATTTCCATTAACATTCAGTTTGTTGCTTCAGGTGTGATGTATAACGTACAGTGATCGCTGGGCTGTACTCTGGGTTATACCTAGTGTACCAAATGTCATTTGCAGCTTTCATTTGCAATGTTTGCTCTGTCAGCCTGGGTGTAGTCAGCAGTAAAATAAAATAAATTGCCTTTTCTATGTCAATATTTGCCCTTTTTTTGAATTGATTATTTGTCTCTTAGTCCTCTGTTTTACCTCAATGCAAATACTGCAAGATTGTTTTAATACCCCCAGATTAGCTGATGTCCCTGAGGCTGCAGGATGGTGCACAGCACAGCACACCCGGCATGAACTCCACAACATCAGGTAACCAGATCAGCAACTGTCTGAGCCATCCTTCTACTTACAGCAGACACACGATTATGTAAACCAACACACGCACAGCATCCAGATGGAAAGTACTGGTTCTCCTCTCACAGGATGCAAACAAGCTGCTGATGGGGGATCCTGCACACAGACTCTGTGTCAAACAGTCCACAAGGCATCAGGATGATGAGAGGACAGTAAACTCGAGGAGGATCCTCTTCATGTCCCTAACCGTTCTGTATTTTTATGGAAATCTTGCCTGTGCACTTGGAGCAGGAAATGTTCGGGGTCTGCAGTGAGCAGGAAGCTCTGACAGTTTGTTCCACGAGTCCCTGTAGCCGGCTGTAATTGGCTTCCACATTCCTCCAAGGATTACCCCTCAATTCTTATTTGTTTATTTTCAAACAAATGTTAAACAATCTGCTTTGGCTCCTCTGTATTAGACTCAGAGACACACTGAGTGAAATAAAAGCAGACTGATGAATGTGTTTCATATGTATCAATAGTGTTTGGTATATTTATCATGTGAGCTTAAACTTGCTGCAGTATTATATGTATGTATAAAACCGTGCCTTATGGAATAACTTTTTATATTTTAAACATACTGCAGGATGTTTCTGGAAACAAACAGCCTGCAGGGCATCTCCTGCTCCAAATGAAACAATATTTAATATAAAAATAAACAGACACACAGAGAAGCTCGGACACTTTTTCATTTCCCAGGAACATTTATCTCAGTTTCATCTGCCGGTGTTGTTCTCTGAGCTCCATCACTTCCCCAGAGCCTTTTCGTCCATGAATGAATCTGGACATTTTATTCGACGGGTGTGCCACCTGCCGGTGCGTCACGACTCCTCTGACCAATCCTGACGCAGTGACTCTCCGTGCGCCCTTGGAGATCCCGTTGTGCTCTTTGCATCGCCGCCCAATCTAGTAGTCGGCTCGGTGTCAGTGGAAGGTGGCGAGCCTCGTTAGCTTGGTGTTGTTAGCGCTTCAGTTGTGACCAGATTGGACTGCCGTGCGCTGCTGTGCCAAACATGGACCCGTCACAAGTTTGACTGGATTTGTCATTTTACCATCTACTTTTGCTGCTTCTGGCCACCACCGCGCACACCAGTGAATGTGAAAAGGTAGGTGGGGAAAAAAAAGAAAGTTTTGCAAATATTTAGTCCAAGTGAAGTCGGTGCTCCTCTGCTTAAACTGCAAGTGCCACGTTTTTTTGTCGCGCAACGCTGCACTCAGAAGTTAATGAGAAATCAGAATGTCATCAGTGCACGTCTCCAAAGCGAGTTTATGTTCAGAGTAGTATTATAAGATCTTCGTTTTTCAGTTTTTATTTGAAGTGCGTCTGTTTAACTGTAAGTTTGCCAAACATTCGCTGCACGCTCTCAGCTCAGCATCCCTGCCCAGCCCTCAGCTCCTTTCAGATGCCTCTCCTCCAAAGCGTGGCTTCTCCAGCGATACGCGCTTGTAAAGTTAATTAAAAAGCTCTGTTTTCATATCTAAAATTCCCTAAAGTGAAAACAATAATAAGAAAAACAAAGAATCGTCTTAGGTTCGTCTCCTCCCTCTTGTGGTGTCATTATTTTGGTGAGCAGATATTAAGGTATTGTGTGACTGCGTTGCTGTGGATAGGGGAGCAAATTAATTGTGTCCTTACATGGCAAGTGGAAGGCTTTCATGAATTGGGGTGACTGTTTATTTATGATGCCCATAGATGGCCATGTGAAGGAATGTTCCCTCTCAGTGACCTGGGGGTTCTTTGACATTGTGCTGGATAATGAGTAAGAGCAGAGGGAATGGCATCTGTGCCATGGTGCAAATATTTTCCTTTTAGTGCACGGCTGCAGTTATTCATCACAGCAGGCAGAGTATGAGTTTGACAATACAGAAGCTATATATGAATCACAAACTATTCACCGTGGCCCTAAAGCTGGACAGTTTAACACTTTAATATGTTGCATATATCAACACAAAGCAGCATGTTTTTATATCAATATATCAACAGAGCCCATTGTTAGGGAACAGTGCAGTCAAGTTCTGTGTCACGGTGAATGCACGGGTCTGTTAAAGGTGCAGCAGGAATGTGTTTGGATGATTATGACTTTCCATTGCCTCCTGTGTGGAGAGATGCAGTGGAGGACATTCAGGGGAAAAAAGACACATGAAAGAGAAAGGAGAACAGCAATAGAGCTTTCATGGTGTGATGTATTGTTAGAGCCCCGGTCAATACTGGTTGACTCATATTTTTTCTGGCTTTCTTCCTTTGATAGATGATTTTGTTGTTCACAGTTCTACTACCGTATTGATCATCATTATGACTTCCCCGAATGGGGTGTGGGTGGAATGCATTGATAGAACCGAACCCGGTGACAGAGATCTACATGGCTCCAAGTAGGATGAACATGTCTTTGCTTTACCTTCCTGTTCTCAGTGGGTGATGCAGTCACAGGTTTCACAGATGGTGACACCTTTTGCTTTATTGTTAAAATATTTTGCAGATATGCAGGGTTAACCTGTCATTTGTGGTCATCAATTTTTGATGGATTAGCAATTTAATGGTGCTTACAGTTCAGTTCAGTCATTAAAAGGTGCAGTTTGAGAATTTGGAGGAAAAAAGTTATTGTTTACTCGCTGGTAGGCGACAGGAACAGCTGATTAGCTAGGCTTGTGCCTGCTTGTTTGTAGCTGTCCCCAGATCAGTTACAACCTTGTACAGTGTGTCTCATTCCGAACACTTTCACTACACTTTTATGTTGTACATTAGTATGTATGTATCTTTTGAAGTGCGACTATTAACAACTCTTGCTTCCTACCACACTGGCCGTAGGTATGTGTATGAGTGTGACTGTGTGTTTGTCTCTTTATTAGCCCTGTGGTAGACTGGCGACATCCAAGGTGTAGCTGCCTCTCGGCCATTGACACCTGGAAAAGAATATGGATTAATAGCTGAGAGGTTTGCCCAAAGGAAATTGGTTAGTCAAGGTGCTTGATTGCTTTTTTTCTCCATCCATTGCTGTGCACTAGACAAAACCCAAACAGATCGCATATGGCCTATCTTAATGAAACAGATGTTACAGGAGTGGTATGTCTCCTTTAAGGCAATGGGCAGTGAGTGAGTGTGTGCGCCTGCGCGTACCTGGGAGGGGGTGAGCATGTATGAGTGTGCGTGAGAGTGTGTATGAGACGAGAGAGGATGTGTTCCCAGTAGTAGTGAGTTGTTTGTTACTGGCAGGAATGTATTGTAGAGAGTAAAACAATAAAGCTGCAGCCCTGTGAGGACACATTTAACCAACAGATGCCGTGATGCGGGGGGGGGGGGGGGGGGGGTGTTTGCAAGGGGGCCACCCTAACTGTAAAGAGCTTCGGGAAAACCTGGGATAGTTGTGATCTTCCTCTGCTATGTAGCTATCATAAGATGCCATTATGAATACACACTATTTAAATATGCAGAGCTCACTACATGTTACCTACCTTGGCAGCAAAGTAGTGACAATCGGTACAGAGCATGAACTAACACACAGTGCAAGTTGGAAAATGCTAATTTCACAGTGACACTAAAAGTGGAATACAGTGATAATTTTATGGCTTATTTTTGTCCATTACTGTTGGAATAAAGAAAGCCAAACTGATATGGGAACATCTACCATGCAGCCTTATGTTCTTGGATCTCCTGTTAAAATAAGCAAATTTACCATATAATTTAACTGTTTTTTATGATGGTAATATGACCATGTTTGGTGACGTTATCTCTCCATCAAATAATTTTTGGCAGATGTCTGAGCTGTGCGATCATTTAAACACGATAATGAAGAACAACAATACAAAACAAATATTTGGTGAAATAAATGATACATGACGTGGGCATCACTGTAACTCCGAGGCTGCAGCGAGCACTCACTGGCACCAGCAGGCTACTTTTAGAGCAGGCAACAGGAGACAGTGATGGGTATTTTACAGGAGTCAGCTGGCCAAACAGACAGGCTAACTCCCCCCATTGGGTTTCATTAGAGCTCATCTTGATGTTAAAGCCTGTTTAATCCACTTTCACAGCCACACAGACCACAACAGAGCGAAGAACAGTGTCTGTCTGTAGACAGCACACGGGCAGAAACTTTTCCATCTCGGTTCAATTATTAAAACAATAACACAGAAATCCTACGGTTGACCTTTGAACAGTTGAACAGGCTGTCTCTGTGCAAAGTTTGGGAAGGTGTTTTCAGCCATAGATAGATGGTGTCATTCAGCGTCTGCTCAATTAATGTGTCCATAAACAGTGGTGTTTATGCAGCCCTTGTTCCTCCAGTGAGTAGACGTGCTGCCGGAGGGTGTGATTACAGTAAAGCCTTTTGAGGTGAGTGCTTTGCCTCTTCGTCTTTGTCTCCACTGTCTGGGAAGCTGCTGTTGTTGTCCCTTGTTCCCAGTGTCTGCTTTGCCTTAAAGTGTTGGGAGGGATAGTAAGCAGCTTGACATCTTGGACGTTTGAAGCAGAAATACATTTTTAAGCTCTTAATGAGGACAGTGGTTTGATTAGGATTTCATTGGCACATAATGTGCAGATTTTTTGTGTTCTCATGGTTAAATTACTTTCAGTGGTGCTGCTGTGAATATAAAATTGATGGGTTTACAGCTATAGCACAACACGCATGTGAAACTGATGCTCATCCATCACTGACCTTTTACTAGTTGTCATAAGCTTAGCCGAAGCGGCCCCTAATTGGTAGCAATAAGGTGCTCCTCCGTAGCTGTTAACAGTGCTGCTCCATGTTTACCTTAGGATATTGTCAATGTTTAAGCACACAACAATCAACACATAAATCAAGATAAAGCAAGTGAGTTCTGGTTCAAAGGTCAGGCAGTGGGCAGGAAATGAAGAGTGATTTATAGATGTAGTGTCCAGGTCATTTAAAACTCTGCTGGGTGCACATTTGGTTCTGATGTTGCAACAGGTACCAGTATTACCATATGTGTATTTTGCAAATGTCCATCACACGCTGGTGCATTTCGTTTCTTCCTGCCTCATTTAACGTCCTCTGTGTGTATTCTTTCTCCTCTGTCAGAATTTCTCTCTCTGCCCGTGTTGCTCACTTCGTCACGTGTCACTGCCTCTCTGACACCACCTCACTCTCTTTATGTCTGCTTTTTTCACAAAATCATTTTGATGGAGTTCAGATTCATGCCAATTATATCACTCTTGTGGCTCCTGAGTATTGCTACTGTTGTTGTACTTTATTTTAGGCCCCTGAGTACCTTGTGAGGCAGCTAAATTCTTGCAACATTTGTGAAATCACAAAGACGCAAATCCATCTTTCCTGGCTTCTAGCTTGTACCATCGCTATATAATCCACTTGCTATTTTGCAAAGATCCTTGGTGGTTTGGAGCATTTCCTTTTTGGTTCCTTGACCGCTTGATCCAACAGGTTGAGGTTACCTTGAAGGTCTAATAGACGGTGACTGACAGATGGTTCATCCAAACACCTGCCATGTATTGTTTTGAAAGCACCTGTCAGAATACCCTGCATGTTCACAAACCTTATGTCAAAGAGTCCTAATCCAAACCTTTCCAGTCGGAACAGGCAGTATATGACTGTTTTGTATGTTCTTACCAAATAAGTCAATTAGTAGTTAACCTCAATCATTTATAGGTGTCCAGAGAGATACAGTATGAGTGTTGTTGGAGTATGATGCAGAGCTGGTGCAGAAGGGGAGAAATTACGATAATGAATGTTTGACTTGAATATTCAGCCACATGTTCCTTTGTTGCAATTAATGTTGCTATTATTGATGGCTTATTTATTATTCTGAGTTAATGTAGTTTCACACAGTATTGATTACAGTAAAGATTCCTTTTGTGAATGAAACTCAAACATGCAGAGCACTTTTTATTCCTTTACTGATGTAGCCATGGAACATTTGTGTGAAGTTATGAGATTTATAATAAGCATATGCTCTCCGTGAACATCTCGGTGTAATGCAGACTGAATGTTTGTTCATCTTAAAGTCTGTGTGCTGGTAAAGCAGGGATTGGTGGCTGCAGTTTCAGCTCTTAATAAAATAGCAATTACCCTCAGCTGACACACTGCTAATGGCATCAGTTTCATAATAATACTCTGCAGCTGATAATCCTGAAAATAACTTGATGTATTTAGAAAGCAGTGAGTGCATGTGTAAAAGTGAACTGCTGCTGTGGATGAAGGAAAACTGCAAGAATAAAACAAAACTCAAAGATAAGTTACGGTTAATATAACATTTCAAATGCCTGTGAGCTCTATTAAATTGTGATTTTTCTCTATAAGCCTCTAAATATTCCAATAGTAGCCATGTATTCGAAGTAACATAGCTGTGTTGAACATTTAATGTTTCCACTGATTACACTGGTAATATGGTACTGTAGGCATTTTTAAAAGAAGGGCTTCTCTGTCTTCTGCTGATTCCAGACCAAACTTGCTTACATTTTTTTTCTTGGCAATACAGCATCCATTGTCCTGTTTTACTCCAGCAACAAAAGAATATAATATAGAGCCATTCATGCACAATGCTGCAGCTGCTTTATAATGCACTGAAATACTGTGACTCATCAAATGTATTGTCCCACACGCTGAAGGTTTTCTCTACATTAAAGTTGACATAATAGACTATGCAATTCACCATTATGTGGTATAATTGCAAAGAGGTATTCAAACCATAGGAAGCCCTAGCACCTCATACTGTGACATAATGTAAGCATGGAGTAGTGGCATAGTGGGGGTTAAAGCAGTGCTATCATGCACACTGTGTAATAGAAGTAGATGGATCACATATGGAAGGCATTAGAACGTAACATTTACAGATAAATTATAATTTAAGATAATTCTTGTGACAGATGTTGCTGTAGCCAAGCAGATGTTGTGTTAATCATCTGTTGTTATTTTAATAAATAATGTCTTTAACTGTAGCATTCCAACACAGTTCAGTCCGATCAGATTTATGCAAACATTTATGGGATACCTTTCATTATCAATATGCGATGATGTCAAATAAATCCTATTCTCCTAATCTGAAACTAAATTGGAAGTGTTTGAAGTCTAACCATGGCAGCATAACGTTTGATTAGATGCTGCTGTGCGATTAGGTTCCTGTCAAAATGGGTTTGTCAGAATTTATCAGTAAGTTTGTTCTCTTGGATTCTGCCGTGGACTGTTTGGTACTTTTGCAACTAGAAAATTCCTTCTGCTCATTTTTTTGTTGTTTGTATCTGCTTGATTCCCCCTGGCTTTTGTGATACAGCTCATCAGGCACGTATCAAGTGAGGCAAATTGTATGAACTCAGCCTGAATGCATGTCCCGACTGTATCACACTCTTTGGATTTGTAATGGTTCATTTTTCCAAACCATGTCAGGGGTTGGAGCGTAGTGAAGAACTTTCTAATATAAATGATTTTTCTTTGAAATATTTCTCCTCTTTGTGGGTTTTTTTAATCAGTGAACTATGTCAGTTTAACTTAAAGGTTGTTGTTTTTTACTGTGTTTTTACAGAGCTTGTGCAAGTGACAGAAATCAGCCTTGTGCTCTTGGATCATCTCTGTTTAATATTGATATGCCTCTCTTCTTTATTGGTGCTTTAGATAATAAAGGGCAGAAAGATGGAGGTTTTGTGAGGAGCTGTTTTGTAGCTCAGTGTGGTGGCTCTGGCACCATCGCCATCTTTAACAGTGCATGACTGTGTGTAACTGCAGGCTAATCAAAACATGGGCAGAGGTGAAGCATGAGTGGTGACCTGTGATGCCCAACCCACACACACACACACCCACACACACCTCAGAACGGTCACGCCCTTAATTACAGTTGGCGTTTTAGCACCTCTACATTTATTTTGCCACTTTCTTTTTTCAGATGCAGATATAGTGAAGGCCTGTTGTTTTCCCTCACATCCATGTAACACCTGTTACCTACAATTAGGACGGGGTGAGTGATCTCATTCCAAACCAGAACTAATCAAGAACTACTCGGGGAGCAGCATGTGGCAGAGGAGAGACTGAATGGGCTCTGCTGAGATGATCACAGCTCTGGATGTAGATGAAGGACTGTTAAAGATTATTCACAGCGCCACGCGGTTTTAAACAGGTGAGCGAGTGCTTTTTTGGAGTTCCTGATTGGTCGGTGTGCCAACCTGTTAGAGCTAATATCTATGCTGTGTTACTGCCAACTGTGTTTTTGATAAGATTTGGCATGAGCTTCTGTGCAAAAACAGCAGCATGTCTATAAGCTGCCTGCACGGTGTGCTCTGTGGTTTAAAATCCTGCACCAGATTAACGTCTGTGTCGTGCTCCTCAGGAAGGCCCATTCATAATTTAATTTAAATCAACTTTTGTCTTAATGTCCTGTTTTCCCCTTGAGCATGTCCATAAAGAATTTGAACAGATGCTGCTGTCATACTTTGAGGATTAAATATCGATCTTTACAGTTACAGTTAGGATTCAGTCATTTGTTTGCACAGCTGGCTTTCATTACACCACTTCACCTGATTAATCCACCTCACCAGGTTTGTTTGTTCTACCTGTGCTTTCATTGGTTGCTTCAGCTGTGTCTTTATGCCAGTGCTATTACCTTCAGAAAAAGTAAAAAAAAACAATGGACGAGAATCTAACTCTTCTTGAGATTTGGATTTCTTAATGTTTCTCCTAGATGTAGCATAGCAGTTTGACAGCGCTGCCTGTCTTCTTCTATCCTCTGATTAAGTGCAATGTTATAAAGGAAGCAGGCAGTTGTAGAAGTTGTATCAGGCTGTGGTGAGATGTAGTGTGAGCCCTCTGGCTAAACTCTGTAGAGAAGGTTTAATTTAAGCCAAGAAGGCCCTCAGCCTGCAGGCGTTTGACATTTACATGAGACTAAAGCAACAATAAAAGTATGGAAATGAATTGGTATCTTATCTGTGAAGTATTTGGTGCAATATGTTGTGTTTTGTTGGGGGGTGTTCTTATTGGACAGGTTGTGTGGGACACAGATGTACAGTGTTCCTGTGGGGATTTGAAGTGTTTCTTAACAGCAGTGGCAAGCTGACAGCCGTTGATTACAACAAGGCAGGATGACTGAAACAATCTGAGTCTATTACCCGGATTAAGAATGTTGCCTTCAGGCTTAACATCTTACAATTAGCTCTTCATGAATTTTATGCATAGGCACATATATAATAAGATGCATTAGTTTCAGAGTAAAGGCACTTTGTAAAATGTTTTTGACATTTATTTTAACAAACATCTCAGTCATGAGGTACAGTTTCATGTTCATTTTTGTGCCTCTTTCTTTTTTTTATTCAGTGCTTGGTTAGATTCAGGGGAAAAAAATCATTTGAGTTATAATGTGACTTTTCACACTGTTAACAGTGAAAAGCTCTGCTTGATTTTTCTCTCTACATGAGGCCTCAAGTATCATCACAAAGCCAAAAAGTAGTTCTTTATTTCTTTATATGGTTAGAAAATCACAGATTTTTGCACAAGCTCTCATAGTGAAATGCAACCACTAACACTAGATAGATTAAGGGGCTGAAAATATGTGTCGTTTCTCTCCTTGTGGTGGAGCTTAAAACTTAAAATGGCGATGCTCAGTTACTTTTCTCCACTGTGGATAATTTACTGTTATACTTAGCCCCCTGTTGCACCCTGCATCTGGTCTGAGGACAGGCTCTGACATAAAATGAAGGATGCAGTGTGGATTGTCAACCCCCAAAGTATGTATGAAGAAGCTTCAACATCAGTTTGTGCCACAGTGGATGATAGTTATTGAAAACAAGTATTTAGATTTAGTCTTCGGAGTGAAAGCTGCGTGTGTTGACTGGGGAATTCCAGCGTTCCCTGTCTGGTATTTTCACTCCTCTTTGTGTTTCGTGGATGGAGTGGTGTAAAACTTTAACACTTCCCCAGGGATTACTTCCATTAAGCAAAGTGATAATAATCTCAAGCTCATCACAGGAATGTGGATAACCTGGCACAGCATGAAAGATTTGCTGTGGAAGGGCAGCGACATGAATCACTGGACTGAGGTGTTAGGACCGGTCCTCTTGTTTTGTTTCTGTGCTTATCAGCTCTGACAATAACATGGGGCACCAGCCTTATCGAACAGCACGTGAACGCCAAGCAGTGGAAATAGTTTTGTGGCTTTGTAGCAACTGAGGTATTGCAGGAATGGAGAGATGTGTTGGCGGCAGCCATGTACATTCATTTCAGTGATGTCTTTTTGGAGATGATGAGGAGGCCAGAAGCAAGAAAAGATGGATGGAATTGCCTGGCACGTTTCCACACAAAAGTTTTTGGCAGGGTATGTTGGTAGAAAAAAAAAAGGGGGGGGGGGGGGGGGGGGGGACTGTTTATTGGCTTTGTACCCTCTGTGTTTCTTTGAAATGTAATCATAACTGAAGCTGGACATATTTATTGCATATACAGGCAACAGGAGTTGCAGTAGCCTGTTATTTATCAATATTTAGTCAGCTGAAAAACGTGAAAATACAATGGTTAAATCTGCTTGATTTATAAGTCTGGGTTCTTGGCCCGAGCTCAATTTAAATCTCTTCAAATGAAAGTGGCAAACAAGGAAGACAAAGGACACTGCAGGCTTGTGTTTTCAGGCAGCAGCACGTCTGGCTGAAGCACAAAGCAGGACGCCATTTTAGTTTTAGTTTGGGAATTTTACGGCTTCAAAGAAACGATGGCTGATGAAGAAGCACAGCTGATGTTGTGTTCATATAGATTAGGAGGCCCAGTGGTGATTTACAAGCCCTTTTTTTGGCATGAACTTGTGAGCAGTTCTGCCAATTTTGACATCATGAGTATGATGTTATTTTTAACTTAGATATGAATTCATATTAAGCTATATTTTCATTTGATTTTTGCAGAAAACCTGTTTAAAATGTTACCATCTCAATAACTTGATCTTTTTAGTGATTTTTACTTACATCTAGCTCAGTGGCCATTATCAGTTTCACTGCCAGCAGTTTACTCATAATGCTAGTAGGACCATTCTCTACCTACCAGTTATCATTCCATCCAACAGCTATTATCTAATATTATCCAATAAAATAATAGCATTGTTATCCCATTAAATGTCCGTTATTCCTGGCTTGTTATGCTGCTCAATGGCTGTTACAATGTTGATTTTGAAGCAGGCTCAGGTGGTGAATGGGCCTGATTTGGTAATTTAAAAAAATGAAATCCACTTTTCTGTGCAGAAGTGTGTTTTACAAGATTATTTTATTTTACTACAAACATAGCAAAATTAATTTGTACCATTAAACTACATTTCAATATGGCACTTGTATCCACTAAAATGCAGTATACCAGTATAAGCTGGGAGCGTGATAACAGCAGGATTGGAGCTGGTAGGATAAACTGCTGTGGCTCTTCGTTTCTCACAGTTGTCTTTAGAGTGTGATTTCATTATAAAGGCAACATGTTGTCAATGACCCTCAGTATGCCCCTGAAGTTTCCTCTCTCAGGCTGTGCCACCTTTATTGTTTCTTCCTTGCCGTTCGTGTTTATCTAACCACTCTTTTTTGTCCAGCTTAGTCTCCCTAAAGCTCTTTAAATTAATCTCATTAAATCTCATTTTCAGTCGAGCCGTGGAGGGGCGGTTACAGTTTGTAGTCATCTCCTTCATTTTCCTTAAGCTCCTATCATTACATCAGTCACATCCTGCTTAATCCTGAGCTGGTGAGAACCACCAGGGGAGAAGGATAACCCTGTGACCTCATCACTGCCTCTCTGTTTGTTGTTTGTACGCTAAATATCAGGATCTGAGGTGATAGAGTGAGTTAACAATGATTGACCGTTCCTTGGAGAGCCAATGGAACACAGTCTGAGTCATTTCCCTGGTTTGGTAATGACCTCTTTTATTCTATGTCAGCTTTGGCAGCAAGTTTAAGCACAGCACTTTGCTCTCCATATATCATAATCAGGATGTGGCAGAGGTTATTTACATTGTTCACAATCCAATGTTTGGGCTCCTTCTTAATTCCATGGTTCACTTCCAAGCACTATCTTGTGCTAATGTGAAGAAGGTTACAGTACTGCCAAAATCTCTGTGTTTTAATTGCTAGTGGCTTGGTGGGGCTGGGATTCAGACCACTTGGCTGGAGTATGAAATGCTTTGTCAGTGAACAGTGACATTATCAAGGCAAGAATACTGATGAGAGCTAGAGACAGTTGGAATTCCTGGACTCGTATGTTTTGACTCCTCTCTGTCTTTGCAGCGCCAGGTGTCTGAACCCAGATTTATTCATGTCTCTGGTGAATGTGAGCAGCTGAAGGGTGAAATGAGAAATGCTTAAAACACAGTTGTGTTCTAATCAGGTTCTTTTATCAACAATAATTTGTTTGTAGATGTAGCTGTCAGTATTTTTTTAAGTGCATTATGATGTGTTGCTTTAAGCCATAGGCTACTTATAAAACGCTCCATGTGGAAATCAGAATCATACAGGTTTGTTCCACTCGGCTTTCCCTGCAGAACAAAAAAAAATATTAGACTTTGGGTGTCGTCCATCTTTATCCACACTGTAGCCTCTTTCACACAGACAGGACACCTTTATTGCAGCTCACTGTTTTACGTAAAAGGTGGGAGCCATTGTCTCCTGCATTAAATGTCACCATCTAAATTGCTGCATAAACTGGCAAAATGGCTTATCAAAGGTGTGATCTCTTTGTGAAAGGGGATTATGATGCTAACAAGCTGGAGCTGTTAGCTACGTTGGTAACATGAAAAAACAGATGTGATAAGCATGAACCCGACAGCTGCTGAGTGCAGGGTTATATTAGGGTTATAGATTATAGTATGGATGTGGTTATTTTCCAGCAATGTAATTTACTGTTGCCTATGAAGGTACCACTCAGACATGCACCACTGCCTGCTCAACTGTGATTTGACTCCTACATGAGCTGCAGAATTGTATATCAAACATCCTTACAAACATCTGCCAAGCATCTGGAACAACTCCTCTCACCCTCTGTAGGGTGAGACAGTGGGGGCCTTGGGGAGCTCAGACTGCTGCACCCGCATTTCAAGAAGGAACATTAGCAAGGCCCCTTGTCCCAGCAGTAGTCAGACTGTTTGACATCAGTGTATCACAGGGCTGCTGCTGTTTCATCCAGTGTGAATGTTGGACTTCTATATGTTTTAAATTTAACGTTTGCACATATTGACAACATATTGATAAAGTAATCCAGTATACTGTCTCTGTGCAGAGTTTTTTTTTTAATTCACATAAAATATTCCAATTTTATTGCTCCTTCAATTAATACATTTGGACTGGCTTGTCCTGTTATATGTGTGTTGCTATAGCAACTAAATATCCCCCTGTGGATCACATCAGTCCTCTCCCTTACCTTACTGATACACCTGAGTTAGGCCAGTGCACATGTGCAGATGACAATACAAACACAACAACTGTACACCTCCCTCAAATGGCAGTGAAATTAATTGGAAGTTGGATTGTGGGTTCGAGAGACTGGGAGCATTCATCAGGATGCTTTGTGTCTCTTTGTGAATGTTCAAGGAGACATGAAAAAATGAAATGACAATACATGCTGTAAACGTTGAGCTGTGTTCACTTTTCTTTGTTTTACAGAGCTTTTTATTAAACATTGCTACTGTTGCCAAGGCATAAACACTCTCACTTTAGTTAGGCAAGTTTGTTATCCTTCCTTCCTCACCATTCAAACAGTGACAACTTAAGAGGAGAATTACTGTTTCTGTCACTGTAAATGTGTTGTCTGAGTGCTCACAGTATGCCACAAGTTGTGGAATTTTGGAGTGTAAGTAATAAAATGTTTATTATCACTTGAAAATTGTGGCCGTATTTGGAGAGTTTTTGGGGGGATTGTTTCCAATAAATCCCTCACATTTTACTCCTTGTAACGTCTGAGTTGTGTCTTTCATACTAAATATAATTCTGAGAAATCCCTCATCTCTTATAGACTTTATTTACTGTCAGAGGTGCTGTAGAGACATTGTTTTCCTCACTCTTGCACACAGTCCACCAGCTCTTACTTTCCCTTCTACTTTATCTTACATGCATGCTTCACATTGATTAGCTTTTGCCCCCTATCGTGCACAGTCATGACCAGAGCCTTGACGTTGCAGTTGTACGGGTGTGTTCGCTTTCAGTACCCCCATCAATCAGTGCAAGTGACAGGACATGGCCCAACCTAACACAACACTTGTCCACACAGAGAGGTCATTCGATCTGCGCTCGGGCCTCATCCATCAGTATGACGTATGCAGATAACTTGCTGTACAAGACTTCTAAGTATCGGAGGCTCATGCTTAGAAGTCTCGTCTGAATATCCATTTTATGTCTCTGAAGTGTCACACACTGAAACATCTGCTGATGTGCTATTTAAATATTTTGTGTGTGTGTCACCATTGATATTTAGCTTTCTGATACAGAAGCTCAAAAGGGAAAAAATATAGCTGGTAACTGAAGATGTATAAGCCCCTGGGATCTTATATTACCTCTTACTTAATTCAGTGATTCACACATGCCACTCCATTGGGTCATGACAAAGACAGCCAGGGAAGGGAGACTGGGAGGAATGAATGATAGAACGTTTGTGAACTTGAACAACACTCCCTAAAATAGAAAGTAGAGAAGCAAGACTCTATAATCTGTGATGCTTGGCTGAATTCAAGGCTCTGAGGTGATCCGTGGACACATGAGATTAAAAGGTTTGCAGACTCACATGTGTGAACCCTGAAGTACTTTCGTATTAGTGCTGTGCCACGGGTTCCGAGCCTGATGTGTCAGACACAAATTGTCCCAAACCTCAGTCAAACCGGCAGCATGTCTCTTAATGGAATCTGCATGTACTACACGTTCTGCAATTATGCAGTTTTCTCTGTTAATCCGGAGCTGGAAACATATTTTTTGACACGGTTTCTAAAATTTTTATGATGTCCTCTTCGGCATCGAGCGTTCTACACACTCAACAGAATCTTTACTTTTATTTTTTTGCTAGTTATTCTATGTATTGGACCTCTGAACATATGGTGAGGCTGAGATGTAACAAGGACTCAAGTGACTGGGCTGAATGAAAAGAAAATGGAAAATTCATTTAGCCCCGGGCTGAGCAAGCAATATATCACATTCATAATGAATGATTATGAGCGTTGCAGTTTTTTGGGTTTCACATTCTTAAGAAGTTGGTTTCATCTGAGCAGAGCATTTGGCATGTGCCTTAAAAAAACCTTGTGGTTTTCCGAAGGTTGCTTTTAAATTCTTCTCCATGGGTGTCTGAATATTTTTTAATAGCTGAAGAGATGTCACGGTGGGTGTTTGATGTGTGTATGTAAATCCATTTTTGCTCCATCGCTGGCTCACTATTTGCTTACACTGGGCATAATGAATCATTAATTCACTGCTGTCACTTGCAGCCCACAGTCACTCTGAACAGAATTAACTCTTGATCCAGCGGAGCAGAGAAGGAACAAAGATGTGGAGGAGCTTCTTTCACTCTGAACAGCAGCCTGTTCATGTGTGGAGTTGATAGCGCTTTATCATGCGTGCTGGTTTGAAAATGTTTGAATTTTTTATATATTTTTATTATTTCTCTGAACCTCCTGTTTATCTGTGACAACAACACACGATTGTTTGAGTATTGCTGTAGGTGCTCAGTTAGTTAAAGGTGATGATGGGAATAGTCTAGGGTACCAGACAAAGACAGTGTTGTTATAGGACGTGTATTTTAGTTTAGATTGTAGTCCATAAACCTCTTATTAATGCCCATTTGAATGTGCCTATGGTGGAAATATTACCTTGTACCACGACATCATTATCTCTAATACATTTTGCCGCACAGACAGGGTTGATGGCATCCCAAGACAGCTGCAAAATGACACCCATCATACTCTTTGTAATCCATTAAACAGCAAAAGAAGCATCCCTGCTTACTGCTGATGTTTTTTTTTAACATGCTGTGAAGTTAGGTGTTCTACAGTTCAGCATATTTTTGATTCAATTTCCTTATTTTTCATCAATATTTTACATTGGCTTGAACAAAATGCTGAACACATGCAGCTCAGATCTCTTCCCCTTTATTGGCTGGCTTTTCAATATGTTCTGGTGAGTGAGGATCCTGTCTGTCCCCTCACTGCCTGTTTATGACTTACTGTTTGTGCAGCATTAAAAGGTCAGACTGGATAAATAACTTGTGAAAAAGCAAACAAATGGCCCAAAGATGTTGTTCCCATGATTACTAAAGGCAAGTTTTCTTAACACTGATAACCATGGAATTCTCTCTGAAGTGATTCCTTTAAACACAAACACTCCTCAGCATTATGTATGTTCACTAACATATTAAAAATCAAGCAGCGCATCTGCCCAATGTGTGAGAACTTTTGTCTTCATGTGTATGTTTGCTCTGATAAGGAGCCTAGACTTAATACGTCTGTCCTCCTGTTGTAAGTGACCCTTTGCCTATATTCTGTGCAGTCCACAGGAAGTATTTTATGACTATTAGTGGTGCTTCAAGATGAAGAATAGAAATAGCGTTTGCCTGATGAAGGACCATCTTTATTTGAAAACTAAGAATATTCTTTTGTTGGTACTGGCTCTGGGATAATGCCGTTAAATTCTTTTGTGCATGAATAATTCTTTAAGCGTCTTTTGGGACATTGTAATATAGCCCTCTTTCTCAAGCAGTCCAGAGCTAAATGGAATTGGAACGCGCTGCTCGGGAGTCGATGTTCTCCCATTTCTGATGAGCGATGGTAGAAGAGGAGATGAAAAGCCTATGTAAAAAAAAGCCATTCTTCTGCTTCTTTTTCCTCCTCTCGCCTCCTCTTTGCTCCCTGCTCACCTACTGTAAGCTGCAGTTCATCTTTTCAGTGTCACCAAAGAATGCAGGGAGGATGCAAAAACCTGCAGCCGCATATTCCAACTCCTCTTCCTGCCCACCCCCCCCTCCCTTTTTTTTCTTCTTCACCTACTTTTTATTACCAAAGGTACTTCATGAAGGGAAGTAACAGCAACTCACGGATTTGGCTGAGTGAACATGTTAAGAGCTTTGAGCTTTTGGGTTTCTGAATTCTTTTATGCTACTTTGTGATGATGAAGTCCTGGATGACGGCTGGTTAAATGGGCTGAAGAATTTCCCTCTGCGCTGCAACGATACACATCATTTGTCAAGCAAGCTGCCTTCAGTTATCCATCAAACACAGGACTGGCCCCTTATCATGAACTCCAATGAGATGTTTGTTTGTGCAGCAGCGGGACATCAACTCATTCAGAGCCACTCATTTGTTCCTCTGGTCATCTTGTTGGTGCGATCTATTTGTGATTTCTTCCCCACAGAGCAGATTTCATCTTAGAAAAAAAAATCTTTTTGTTTTTGTTGCTCAGTTAGGGGTCCCATTTCTCCTAATAGTTGCTTTTTTTCTCTCTCTCTACCCTGTGTCGTTCACACCTCTGTGCCTCACGCCTCCTCTTAGGCTGTCCGCTCACATTCAGAGCATCTCTAATTGAGTTTTTGGACAGCCGGCTCCGGTCTCCAACGCTCTACGAGAGATAAAAGAAATTTTGCTTTAAAACATCAAAGGGATGCCCACACACACGCACACACACACACACACACAGACACACACCCCTCCCTGTCCCATTCCACATCCACACTCACCAAAACATGATGAGATCAAATGAACATCTAAGGTCAGGGTATCTGCGAAGGGTTAATGATGTGGAGAGCGGGCTTGGATTTTTAATTCACACTCTGGGCAGATAACTACCCTCGACCCATGCAAGTCTCATCCCTCCACTGATGACTCATGCACTTTGCACTCTTGGAGAACAACTTGTTTATTTAAAGCACTTTTTATGAATGTGTTTGACTATAATTTGACATAGCTTGGCTTAGACCTGTCATTATCTGACACTGTCTACTTCACCGGGATCAATAGGCAGCAGACATGCAGTAGACAGCAGTCTAAACTGAGCACCGCTGTAAAGTATCCTCCACTGAAGTGGCACATTCCTAAAATGATTTCAGTTTTTTTTTACTTGGACAGAGCAAATGGGTGCTTTACATTATATACTGACATCTTTAGCTCCTTCATTTCTTTTCTCTACTTTAGGAAGGGGGGGTTTTACCCATATACACTATAGACATGTATATGAATCTTTCACATGTGGGACCTACAAGGCAGATTGTAGTCACAAGGTCTGTGTGAGTGTGTGTGCCCCCCCCCCTTCAGCTGTGCATAGGAGATTTATTAAAATGGCTGTGAGTCATTTGCAAAGGCTTTTATCTCAATGGCCATTCAGTGTAAGTATTGTATCAACACGGGCAGGTATTCAATTCTATTCTGTGGACAAAAACAAACAATACACTATAACTCATCAAAAACGTGTCTCTGTGAGGCCTTGAGCATATCCTTCCACATTTGCGCAGTGGTTTATTTTAATCCATACCAAAATCTGCTTCTTCTGGGCTTTTGTTGTTTATGTTGCTACATCCTTCTAGTCTCTTTCTAACTATACTACAAATCCTTTTATCAGTGGGGAAACACACATTCCCAAGTCGTATAACAGTAGTCATGGGTCTGTATTAGTGTCAATTATTAGTCATACCTTTATTGTCATTTCAGACACAAATTTCATTAAAGTAGGTGAACAACTGTAAACACAGAAATGTGTCAGCAGCAGATTTAACATGCTTAACTGCATAAAAAAACAACAACAGCACAGTGTGCAGAACATACTTCGCACATGCAAAATGCACACAGTAAACAGGATTAGTTTACATAATGACAATGATCCACCTCTGACAAGATTAAACACTGATTCTGTTGTAGTCTCAAGTCAGTTTGAAACTGTGTAGCATGCTTCTTTCGAACTGTGGTGTAGGATGACATGTGTTCAGATCAGTGATTGTGCTTTTAAAGAGGTTTGTCATGCTGCATTTTTTAGAAGGTCACAAAGACCTGCTCTGCCATCAGTGTTGATATGTCTGAACACAAAGATTGAATGGATCCTAAATTTGTCTTAAAATTGGCTGTGATGGAGACACTGTCTCTGTGTGCAGCTCTTTAGAGAGATAAGTGTTTAACAAATGTGAGAGGGTGCGAATGCTTCGCTTTTGGCAAACGTTCAAGGCCTCTCTGTGTCTTTTTTTTTTTTAGAAAGCTTGCATAAGAATACACAGCAAAAAGCAGTCTTGCAGATGACTTTCAATATTTGTAACTTTCTTGTTTAAAATTGAGCTTTGTTCAGATGTCACTTCAAGAAAAAACATAAAAAGGTTCCTTCATTCAAAGCTTAATTTTTTTTACAAAGATCTTTTAAAGACAAATTCAGAGTTCTAATAAGTTATGGATCGTAGTTAATTTTATCTGGCCTTTATTTTCTGCTGTCTGCTCTCTGCCTCATTTTCATCTTCACCCCATCTCGTTCCTTCCTTTACAGCCTCACAGGCTTTATAGTGGCTGCCTCTCTTCCATCTGTTTCCCAATCAATTTGGTCTCATTTCCTGCCAATTGGTCCACCTCCATGGGCTAAAGCTCATTTAACAGGAAGCATTGCATGTTGAGATCATCAGCTGTAGTTATGGTGATCAGTCCGTGAGAAGCTCTCAGCGTCAGAGAAGTTGGCTTTGGTTTCGTTTGAAGTTTTGGAGTTTGGGAAGACCGCTGTGCGTGTGTGTGTGTGAGGAAGCAGCGGTGTTTTAGCAGATGGCTCACAAATGTACTCATTTTAACAGCGTGAAAGATTAATGAAGACAACGCTGTGTGATTGTGGTCGAGGTTTTGGTGGTTTATTGATCTAGGAGCCTTGTTTCTGTTGATGCACGGAAACACACTTTGTTTGATGTGCCATGACGACTGCTTTTTAGCTACAGGATCACGTGTAAAACAAACTCTCCCCTCCCAGTAATAGGAATATGACTCCTCATTGCTTTATTGCCTCTTTCTTAAACATGGTTAATCCATTATTATGGTATCATCATACCACAAACATGGTGCCTCCCTCTCAGCCATTCAGTATTTATCACTCTGTCTCTCTCTGTTCGAGCTGCTGTCCTTAAAAGCCTCTCTGGAATTCATGTGGCTCTCTGAGAGCAACAAAACAGAAGGCTTACAGAAAAAATCCTCACTGCCCGCACTTTTGTTTCAGAAAGACATAACTATACCTCTCTCTCTCTCTCATACATATATGTCTCAAATTTTAAAGAATGTGCCTGGTTGTTGAATAGCAGAGCAGAGCAGAGAGATGTAAAAACATCTGGTAGGGGCTGGATTCATTAGTATGGAGTCTAAGAAAATGCTAGAATTACATGTGGAAAAGGTTCGCCTTCTACTATGTGTTTGTAAAAGGATCTGTTTCAACCAACCTGGGTGATAAATGAAACCGATGCACATGTGTAGTTCCAAGAATGGCCACTTGAGACTGACTCCAAAATTGCATCAGAGCCCACAGACCCCCGGCATGAAACCTCAGCCTCCTGGGTAAAGGTCGGACCTGCTTTAATGCCACCATCTGCTTCACATCCTTCATTTAAGGAGAGTTTAACATACTGCTCATTTGGAACTCATTAGAAATTCACCTACAGGATTTACCATTATCACCCGAGTACATCAGGACATATTCAAAATATGTTACAAAAGTCGAGTCATTTGATGTGATCCGTGGCTTCCACTGAATGATGAAGCCTTGCCTAAGCGTGCTGTCTTCTTTATTACCAACCAAGAGAATCTGTTTAATTACACACACACAATACAGAGCCATGGTGTCTGTCTGCTGCTCATGAAGTATCCAGTCTTATCAGAGGGAGCAGATGGAGAGCGTCCAAGTGAGAGGCTCATCCTGGCTCCATGTATGTCATAAGAGGATGACCTTGGCTGAATCTCAACTACAGCTTAACCACAAAAAACACACAGTTTCTGTCCTTTTCTGTCTTTCTGTACATGTCTATGATTATGCCTCTCTCTCTCTCTCGCTCACACACACACATAACACACACATGCACGTTGCCTTGCTCCTACACATTCTTGTATGCAGAGTTACAGCTGGAGACAATATAGACTCCTCCACACTATCACTTGATCAGAAAAATTTATAAGACACTCACTGAGGCTCAAAACCTCTCGCAAAGCCCTTACAAGCAGGTGATTAGATACTGAGTCATTTGCAGCATTTACCACAGAATGATGAGGTTTAGATGCTGCCTTTTACCATGGCATTTAATGAAGTTGGAACCCCATTTTTATCATGCCCCAGCAGAACTCGCTGCTCTCAAATCAACCCGACGTTAACCATTTGACTCATAGAACATAAATCCCACAACACATTCATCAAGGGCAGGTTTTTAGGGTCTGCTCAGTTCTCGCTTTTCTGCACTCACAAGGTAGAATAAACACTCAGTGAAAGGTGATATCGACGGCTTTTTCGGCCAATAAATTTGAGGAGCTTTGTGATAAGATTTACGCCGGACTCAAGCTGGGTGAGATAACAGGCTCCGTTTAGGAGGAAGGGAGACGTGAGACTGTGAAAATGTCAGGAGATTCGCACCAGTTTTTATGTTTAATCTGAAGAATCCGGTTCATTGTGTGTTCCTCTTGTGGTTTCTGTGTGTACCGACGGTGCCTGTGTGTTGCAACTTCCAATCAAGTGTGTTGGCTTAAGGAGGACGTACGTAGGCTCATACAGTGTGAGGCTCCTAATATACACACAAGGCCTTTTTTCATTTCGTAATACATACAGAGCTATTTAAGGGCTTTCTAGATGTCTATGTATAGACTACTTTCCCTTTCAGAAAGTGTGACACAAGCAAGTGAATATTTCCTAATGTAAGGTTTACCTCTTAAACTAGAAGTTTTTTACAGTTTGCAGTGACTTCCTGTTTACATAATTGCTCTTTTATTTGTACTTCCTGTGATTATGTTGTTGCAATTACAATAATTAAGCATTTACTTTATTACCTAAGTCATTTTCTAAATCTCACAGCTTCACTTAACCTATATTTTTCAGGTTCTGCAGCATCTATGAGTTTTAAACCAATTTATTAAAAAAATATTCACAGATGTAACAAAAGTTTCTCATGGCTTTCTTTGAAATGAGTGCTTCACAATATCCTCATTTTAGAATAATCTGCTGTCAAACTGAGAACTGAAGCTCATATAATTACTTGACCCTTTATCTGTTACTTTACAGCAGTGCCCTTCACATGTACAGTATAACACATTTCTCTTACAGATTGGTAATGAGCTAGTGTACATTCACATTTTCTATCTGGATAATTACCGTTCCATATTATTGTGGGAAAAGCCCCCCCCCCCTTCATTCATAGGGTATTTCAGATCAAGTCTTGTTAGATATAAAGTGGAAACTTGAAATGGTAATTGTCTCATTCAGTCCTCTTTATGTCTCACTTGAGAACGCCTCTGCAGACTCAGCTAAACTGTGGAGCGGAGAGGCCAAGCCAGGTCGCTGGTATTAGGATGAAGTAGTCCATCTTGTTAGAATTTTTTTTTTTTTTAAAGAAAAAGAACACAATAGTTGCTGATTTGTATTTAAATTCAATGTGCTGCCAGTGAAAATGTCAGTGTTGCTAAAAAAAAAAGGAAGATGTCACGGCCAGAAGAAATGTCACGCAGCTTCCCATTAGAAACGAAATGTTTTCTCCATTGACCTTTGAGGTGTAATTTGTATATGTAACAGAGGAGTAGTGTGTGTGGCCATTTGATTCACAATACTGGAGGCGTAGGTAAATATGTGAATATTAGAATCATCCCTGCCTTGACTGTCACCCTCCTTCACTTCTGAGTCGAGTTACGACTTCCGTTTCTTTAATAACTTTCTTTTTTTTCAGTCTGGGAACTGCTCCATTACTTCTGATTATTTTTAATGGCAAGCTCATTCTTTTATTCATTTTGTCTCTTAAGACTTGAAGACTGTTTTAATGAGCTCTCAGAAGGTCTGCTTCCTTAGCCCCTGGCTAGATCCAGCTATGTGCAGCAGGCAACTCTACTAGACCAAGACTATATAAGGCTTGAACACTTCCCTAGACATGAAGACATGCCATTCTTCCCTTTGACAGAAATTATCCAGTGGGGAATGGTAGCTACATAACTTGAGTAGATCCTTGATTAAAACATATTGCATAAATAAAGCATAAAGTGAGATTTTAACAATGCTGCACATGTCAAGGTACTTTACAGAGGGCAATATGAGCTCTTTGGCAGTTTTAAACATGCAAATAGACACTTAAGTTGCTGAATAACGACCTTTGGGTTTACTTTGAAAGGTGAAGTGTATAATTTCTGAAGGAAAAAAAGCAGTCATTTTGGCTCAAAGTGACTGTAGTGTATTATGTATTGCTGTATAGTATATCCCACCTGTTGAAGCCTGACCTCCAGTGTGCTATATGTATTCCACTTCCTAATTTGGACTCATCATTTTTCTTATTTTTCCCCCTTCCTCCCTCTGCCCTCTTTGCTGCCTGTCTGCCTCCCAGACGCCATGATCCGGCTGGAGGAGGATAATCGCGCACCCCCAGTAGACAGCATGGACACCAAAAGGCACTCCGCTGAAAGGTGACCTCCAGACACTTCACCTCCCCAAAACATTTGGTGAGTTAAGAGTGAGAGAAACCTTCTATTCACCAATGACACCACCTCTCCCCCACAATAGCTCCTCTACAGCAAATCCTCTGAGGTCCTCGATAGCAGAGCACATTATCTTATGTTAAGATTGATAAGTATTGATTTACTCGTTCATCCTTAAACGTTACACATTCTTTTCTGCTGAAGTGGAGATAACCTTCCATGCAGAAAAAAATCTTTATATCTTAATTAAGGGTATTGTCTTTTTCTTTAATGACTGCAGCTGTAGTATCTGAAATTGCCGTTGATAGGATCAGTATGATTTCTACAAAATGTGTTTGTGAAAGGTTTAGTTATGGATCAGGTTTTAAAGACTAAATTGTCTGTTTGTATGTCCACCTATCACACCCTGATATCCTCATTAAGGAAGTGATTACATGGTTGAGCTAAGAAGGAAAGTAGATTTTTGATGCCCAAATGTAACCATGATTAAAAATAAACTGACATCCATAGGCGCACATCAACCCCTACCCCTTGTCTGCATTTATAGGTGTGTAGGTCAGTAACACACTCTACATTTGTTCATCATTCAGTCTGGCCATGACCAGAACATGTGTTGTTATCAGGGTCATTGACATCTGACTTATGTTGACTTTTGTCAGCCTGTACCTGCTGGGACACATGGTAACAGAGCTCACAATTGCTATGATGTGTTTTGATATATAGCAAAAAGAAAGCAGCACAACATTGGTTTTGTATGCACAGTGAATAATGAGATTGTTGGTTATTAACACCCTTTTAACCCCTTAAACCTCTGTTCATTAATAAATGGTACTGCTACTCTCCATGGGAAAAATCATCTTTGATCTTAGTTTGGATGCACATTCCAGGCAGTCTGTTATTAGCATAAGCACAGACCCTTGTAGGGCAGCAGTCCTTAGTGCCTTGGTTGGAAAACCATCTGCAAGTTATTACCTGTGAAAACCAAATATCTGCACATGGAAGACTGAAATCAAAACAGGCAACAAGCAGAGCAACAGTAAGGAAGTAAGGAACATGGAAGCACAATACCAAAGCATTAATACAACGACCACTACAGCCACTTATAATAATAAATGCATAATAATGTGTAATATGATTAGGGACCCAGAGAAAGGGAGAGCCTGGGAAATGGAGCATATGTGCGGTTAGATTGAAACAAGTGGTTTGATTTAAAACAAGAACCCTAGAGATGTAATTGATGGCGAAGTATTAGTGTCATGAGGAGGACTGCAGGCAGTTCCTTAGCAACTGAAATTGATATGTTTGTCACCTCCACAATGGGAGAGGCTGGGATTTTCTGATTGTCTGGTATGATTATACTCGCAGCATCGAGGCCCAGATCTTCTTTGATTTACTTTTACATTTTCATCAAAACATTTGCTAAAACTCGCAGCCCTGTTTGAAAGTTATACATTTTAACCCCTGGGTGTAACTTCTATATGATGGTACTCTCTGCATAGTGCCTTGGGTGAGCGTGGCCTCTTTATAGAAATCGGGCCTTGGATTAGAAGCGATGATTGATATCAGACTCATTTTCATTTGAAAGTAAAAAACTTCAGGCCAAAATCAATGCAATCTATGTAAGTGAAACATACACAGAAAATATTAAAATCAAGCAAACATTAAAGAAAAATCATTAACTGGCCAGAGGCGAGCCTCATTCATCATTAGGGAAATGGTGCATGTGTGCTGTGTAAAGGAGTTCAGTGGGTTTGCGGTTTGTCACCCAGCATACAGTGTGTGTGTGTGTGTGGGTACAACAGCAGGAGTGTTTAAAAGCACTCAGGCAGTGGATAGAATTCAGTCAGCATGCATTTAATTTGGGTGTGCGGTAACAGGGGGCACAGATACAGCAGAGGTACGGACAAACACATTTATGTGTGAGGAAGGTGCAGATAAACCGTTTCTGTCACCTCATTTCATGAAATATGATTACCTGTCTGCTGTAATGTGTTTGTCTCAGCTTTGTTTTGTCTTATCCGTTGTAGCTGTTCAATGTTTAGTGACAGATTGTAATCACCGATTTAAGCTTTGAAATGCGCTAAGGATTTATGTTTATCCGAACTGCATGTGAAGAGGTTGCAGAAGATTGTTTTTAAACAAAGGCATTTATCGATGTTTCAAGTCTGATTATGGAAAGAATTTACAATCTTTACTTTTTTTTCATCATTAACAAACTGCAGAAAACTCCAGAAAACACTTTTATGTCCTAACTTTTAACTACGATCTTGCCTGTACAGGCTCTTTATGACAGGAATTCTCATATTGTCAATGTATTGTTTGACTGATGTGTTATAAAAATGTGCCAGTTAATCCCGAGCACATGCATGTGCTTTGTTTCTGATAACAAAAGGTGAATTACTCGGAGGAAGTACAGTCCAGTGGGACTTCATTAGCCAGTGGCTGTATTATAATTCTTCAAACATTATAAAATCCTAGTTATTATTCAGCTGTAGCTCTCTGTGGCTCATACTTGTGCAATTAAAGAATAATCTTTGACTAACTTAGGAAATCCATTTACATACACATGGATATATACCCACATAATTGGACACACACATTCAATTTCACTAAGCTATAATATCTACACAAAGTTTTGATGAAGACATAGCAGGATTAGGTATATTTAAATTTAATACACTGGAATGTTTCCATGCAGTCTTAAAAAAAAACCCTCAGCTGTGACACATCTTACTCTAGAAAATCAGTGTTTATAGCTACGTATGTACCCTCCTGTGGTTGTAGTGTGTTGTGTTTCATCACATCCACACAAAAACACACACGTGTTAATGTTTCATTTCAGTCCATACTTCTACTGTATAGAGCTGTGTGTGTGTGTCTGTGTGTGTGTTTCAGCTGCTTTAAGGGAAACTTGTGAACTTGAAGAACACAGTGGTGCTTAGATGAGGTGAGGCCCTGTGGGTTTGAAGCCTCTGGGGACAGATTAAAGAAGTCATGGGTGTTAAAGAAAGCAGAAGCACCACAGCTGTGATGGTGCGGCAGACACACAGCTGTGACATTGTGTCAGATGACTTTTACTCAGGGCATAGACGTGCTGTCATGTCAGGACTGGATGCTGTGTCATATCCACTGTTTGCCAAATATGGTTTAGAAGCGTAAACATAAATTTTCACAAACAAAAACCCCCTGTGAGTGTTGTTTTATTTATGTCATGCAAATAGAGTTTAATTGCTGTTGCTAGTCTGCAGTATCCTGTTGTGTTTCCTCAGCCACTGAAGGTTCAGAAGATGGTGGCAAATAATATGTTGCACGTAATGAGTCTAATTTGGTTTACAGCCATGTTGCACAACTCTTCAGCCAAACTGTCTTTCCTGCACTTTAACCAGCTCATCCACTGACCGGCTTTGTCCAAAGGCAGCTTTGGCCTAAATTGCTGCCTCTTTCTGTCAATATGTTGGCTCCACGGTGATGCTGTTTTTCAGTGATGGATTGCTTCTGCCTGGTTGCAACCCATTGGTGTGTACCTGTCCTTTCATAACTGGGTTTTAAAAATGTTATTTCCACTTTGTTGGTGCCATCAGCTTTTACCCTGGCAGCAGTGCACCGAGTTGACTTAATACAGACTTTTTAAGTGTTTTCCTTTACAAAGAAAGCAATAGCCGAGAAGCACCTTGAGGGAATTTATTCAAATTTTGTAGAAATCTTCACTTGAACTCAAGAATGAGCCGACAAAGGTCATACTGACCCGGCGTAAGCACTCAAGAATTCATATTCTAATTTTGACAATATGATTAAAATGCTAAAGGAAGACACTTTATATTCAGGAGGTCAAAGGTCAGGCTCACTTTGACATCATCATTTTCAGCAAAGACATTTTCCTTTTTACTTATCTACATATTATATGAGTCTGGACTGACGTGGTTGTAAATTTTAATCAGGGGCAGAGCCTACAACCACGAGACAGTAATTCAGGTTTATCTCCTATACTTACTGTATGAGACAAGGAAACATACCAGCTTTATCGCCACACATTTATCTAAGATTTGGGAGCTTCAACACACTCAGTTTGTTATAAAACGATGGATAGTACATTAAAGTGCCAAGTCTCAGCTTTAATATGAGTGGATTTATATCAATATTGAAAGAACTTTGTGTGAGATATAGCTCTTTTTGTACATGGAAGTGAGGCACAGCTGTCCAAACAGTCATCTCCACAACCACCCAGAGCAAAAGCAAAACAAAATAAAGGGAGAATATAGGGAGTTGCTAATATTAAGCAAACTTTTTAATGATGAAACAACAAAAAGAAGCAATACTTGTCTCTTCTTTCTCGTCTTCCCTCCCTCTAAATTCCCTGTTTTTATTTTCCCTTCTATTTCAGCTTCCATACATTCCTGCTAGAGACAGTATCCAGATGTATCTCCCAATTTTTCTGCTGTGGCATAAATACATAAATATATTTTTATGCGGCGGTTTCAGTTTGTGCTATTTTCTTATTCTAGCAGTAGACACGTTATTCTGCGGACCTGGAATGCACTGAAATCTGTACATGTTTGCAATATTTAACACACACACAGCCGTGCCCCATCACCTCTCATAAGACACCGCAGGAATTTTAATACCTACACATGGACTGTAACGGCTTCAGCTACAAGTTAGTGATTTTATTTTGTTATGTTTATGCCACTTCAGTTAGTTCTTTACTGGCAACAGATTTTGGGCTTAACTGTGGTGAAAATTTGCCATCAAGATCACAGCGCCCACATTACCATGCATGTTTTAAAGCAGTTTAAAGGCAAGACAGTCAGGACTCTTAAATTTTATTAGCTCGGAATGACTTCATTACACTCAGTGTTGTTTCAGCACTAAAACTTATGGACCAGAACAAGTTCATCTGGTCTCTTATGTAACCTGCAGACTGTGGCTTGTTATTCGAGAGAGAAAGAGGTGGAGATGTTTAGGCGTTATATTTAATTGGTTTCTACCATCATTTTAGAAAATTCTATAGCTAAAGCTAAAAGTTCAAAGGGTTCACTGTCTCCTCTGAACTGAAAACAATATCTGATCTCTATGTGAAGGTTTAATCAAGATGGACACTGCTCCGATATCACATTAGATCAACAGCACAGGTGCGATAAACAGTAAGGGAGTTCAGTTTTACTCCCAGGTCTGAGGATGATAGCGCCAGTCGAAAGGTCGCTCCACAACTCAAACCTACACCTGTCAACACTTTCTTTTTCACTGGTTGTATTTTACGGCCCTCCTCCACCACCTTCCCAGGAAATGCCACTTCTTTTCAAAACTTGTTTTAGGGTGAAATAAAAAAAACACTAAAACATTACCGACGTGTCTGCTCTTAAGATAGCAGCCTGCCATTTAAATTATCTCAAGGTACTGTATCGCTGTGTCTAACAGAGCCTCTAGCCTGGCAGCAGATGCTTAGTCTTGTTAGAAGAAATGTCACAATCTATGCCCGAGGCCTGGAGTAAATGGCAGAACTACACTACAGAAGTTCTTATCTGCTGTGTTTAAACCAAAGTCCCATAGATACTTGAGTTTATAGTTCCATTCTTAATCCCGACAGCTTCATAAATTCAGTGAAGGCAATATACCTAATAAGAAGACAGAAGGAGAAACAAGCATGACTCTCCTCTTCCCACCATAATGTGAATTTCTTGCAGCATCTCTTCAATGAATCATTGAGTGAACACTTGAAAGAGATGCTTGAAAATCCTCTTCCTTTTCTCTTCTGACCTTCTGTCATAGCAGTTTAGTTATTTGGTTTACACAACCCCTCCGGAATTTTTTCCTTTTTTAAAGTCAGTGATAGAAATCTAGGCATGCGTCACAAAGGCGCAGTGATAAATCCATAAATTGTATGTACTGAGCGCTGCGCGTCAGGTCTGTATCATTATAATAAGAAATTGTTACAGCTTCCACCTTTGCTTAGCTACTGATGGACAGTGATGGATTGAGACTTCTGAGGAGCGAGACAAACAGGCATACTCTCCGGTGTTTTATTCACAGAGATCAAACCAAACCAAACACAGGGAATTTCATCTGTTTGACATATAAGTATGGGAGTCAGAGCCAGTAAAGCATCTTCATTATAAGAGCTTTTGACTCATTCTGTCTTTGTCAGTGTTCTGCTCCTCTCTGTGAGAAATTCACCTTCTTTCTCAGCCTTCTCTGAGTATTTCTTAATAAGGTATATTTTCCTTATCTCTAAAAACAGTTCTCTGTCCATTTGTTTCCTGTCACACTGTAGCTACCTGACTCGCTCCCTGGATGTTCATTTTCTCCCCACCCTGCGGGTCTCCCTTCATTTCTCTTCCACTAGGCTATCCATTGTATGCAGGGTGTCATTGAGAAAGCAGTCGTGGTGTGATGCATTGTGTGTGGTATAATTCTCAGATACGGCCTCTGTTTGATAAAGACTGCGTACAGAACAAGGGGACATCTGTCCTGTGGACCTTGTCTCCACTCCTGTGCTGCTCTGAATGGAAATGAGCCAGGCATTGAACTCTCAAAGCAGCTAAAGGGTTTGCAGTTCTATCAGCTCTTTTAACTCCCTTTACAAGAGGATGAGAGTGTTTTATGTAATATTGATGGAGATGTTTGCATATGTTATTCTTATACGTTTTTATCCATCCAGGAATCTCAGTCCTCCTGTGCTTTGCTTTTCTTTTATCTTTCTAAAGCTAACCTTTGATTTGTTTCCAACCAAGCCTCTCTTCCATTTTTAGGGGTCAAGGTGTCCGAAGATCTGAATTGATGATTCTGGCTTTAATTAGTATAGCCTGTTTTAGTGATATCAGCAATTCTTTACAGGCTATGCTAATCTGTGCCAGAATCAGCAATGCAATTGGGACGGATACGTTTCTCCGTGACGTACATGTTAGGCCATTTATTGCACTGTTGTCCATTCCTTTAACCTCTCTTTAATATTTATGGCTGGGTTTGTGTCGGTGCTTTGAAATATAGTAAAGCAACAAAAATATCTCCTCAAGACAGGTGGATATTGATGGAGACCTTCTGCCGAGGTTCATCTCTGCACACAGCATATCATTTGTAATGACCTGACTGAAGAAAAAAAATACCAGGTGTCCTATAGGGTGCTGCAAACAAGTGGCCTTTTCTGAGGCAGCCAGTGGGCAACAGCTTGATGGGTATAAATGTCAAAGACGGTGTCAGTATCTCAACCTCCTTGTTGGAAAAGGCTGGTGTGAAAAAAATACAGCTTCTCCTGGTGTTTTTCTATTAACCTGGTATGTTAGAGGTGCCTAACCTGTAGACACTTAATTTAACAGCATGCCAGTCTTTTAAAAAAGCCATTATCCCTGCAGAATCCCATGTGACCTATATAATGATAAATGTATAATGCTGTGGGGACTGTTCTCTATGGAATGTTATAGGAAGCTAAACTTTATCAGTTTATCATCTGTATGTTTGAGTTTAACTTTAGACCAAATGGGTTAATTGGAGCAGTGGTTGTTCAGTTACAGCTGATTAGGCCAAACAGAATGTTGTTCACAGTGCCAGCCAGTGGAAATTAGCTAATTAAAGTTAACTGGGGTTTGTATTATTAGGGATTTAAAGACTGACTTGTTAGTCCTGAAAGTCGAGCTGGATTTTTTCATGCGTATAGCTCACTGATAAATGCTGTGGAACTGTGAGAATATTCTGCTACAGGGTGGAACACACCGTGCAGTATTGACACACAGGTAAAGCGCCTGTAAATGAGGGCTCGGAGGAACTGGCATTATGCTGTGGCCTTTGATTGGCAGGGGAGCAAATGGCACCAGCAGCTGGAGGCACTCGGATCAGGCCCTGAAAAATAAAATGCACGAACACACACCAATATACATAAACACACAAACACAGGCACTTATGCACACACACACACACACACACGAGAACAACTGGCCTCATCCTCAACCCTGCAGCCCTTCGTGCTTTGTCTGGCTCCGAGCAGAAACATCCATCCACATGCACGAGCTTCACTTTGAAGCAGCTGAGAGAGGAAATGTGCTCTCAGTAACATAATCACCTCTGGAGGTTTTCTCATGTAAATATAATGTTTTAAATAATTTGCCATTAGTCATTATTTATGTTTACACAAGCAGTAATTAGTTCTACACTCTCTCTGCCATGTCTCCCACACAATTGACTCTACACTATTTGCAACATGCTTGGAGATTGATTTTTGTATTTGTCTGCTGTGTCATGTTATCTACATTTTGTTGACGAATGAGCTGTCTTTCTGGCAATTAACTTGCACGTTCAAAATTCCATCCATCATGTCCAGCTGCATTTACAAGCCCAATGCGGTCGTTTAAATCAAGACTGACAAAGCAATGGACTTCACAGAAAGCCATTGATTGCATTACTCCATCTCCTTACATCAGTGTAGACCTTATAAAGTTAATGCTTCCACTTATCTCTTCCCCGGTCGGGCATTTATACCCATCTCTCTCAGTTGTCTCATCAGTGGCAATAATGTTCTAATTTTTTCTGGGTAATTGTATTAATGTTACTTTGGAACAAATCAATAGTTTTTTTTCTCATGCACATGCTCACATGTCTTGAATATTAACTAAAAGCAATTCTGTATAATGTGTCTAAAATTCCTTTTAGTTGTGTAATAGCTAATGTGTACTGACATTTTTGATTTTGAATAATTATTTCCCTTCTCAGTGTGTCACTGTTTAACCTTGCTGATAAAACCCCAGATGCCCATCGGAGAGAGAGAGAGAGAGAGAGAGATGCACTGACTGGTGAGGTCACCTCTCCACAATGTTATACACCAGAGCACCAGGCCCCTCCATTTAGCAAAGTAATTCAACTCATTACCTCTCTCTCTCACTCTCTCTCTCTCTCTCTCTCTCTCTCTCTCTCTTCCTCCTTCTTTCTCCAAACTGTATGCATGGTGTTAGTGTTATGCCTGAGCTGCTATAGGCTCTTAAGCTGCCTTGGTTTATGAGGTGCCTGCTATGTGTGTGGGTGCATGAGCGATCACACTAGCTGAGTATCTCTTCCAATGTCTCCAAACACTGATAAGAGACATTTTCTCCATTTTATTTCATAGCTTGACACAAATATATATAAATAAATAAACAGACTATAATGCTTCAATTTGCACTTTTCGTTTTCTGAGAACATATTGTATGACAAGTAATTGGAATTCCAGTAATTTGTGGTGGCAAGACAAAATAAACATAGTGGAGATGGAGGAGATGGGTTCTGCAGTATGCACAGGTTTTGGCCTCCTGTGTGTTTGACAGCTAGAAAGTATTGTTGATGTAATTGTAAAATTGGAATTTGTGGGGAATCTGTGCGCTGAATATGACACTGACAGTATTTCAACAACATTACTGTTGTGGATATTTGTAATGTTGCGTTGATTTCTCCCTTTATACCAGGTGAATGAGGTTATTGTGATTCACTGAGCAGAACATGTTGATGGCAAGGTTGGGTTTCTGTTTGCATCAGTGTGATTCAAGGTACTTGTTCAGATGGTTAACTGAAATGTTTAATAATTTAGCCTCAAGAGGATTATCAGATAGCTTTGTGCTCTCCTGTGGTTGTATGACTGATGCATGCATGTAAATGACACCAGTTTATGTGGGACTGGCACCATGTTGCCCAGCATGCCCTTACACACAAACGCCAAAACTGGTCAATTCTATGATCACAGTTGGCCAGATGGAACAAGAAAGCAGTCTGGCCTGATGTGACAATAGGCCTGATGTTACAGAGGCTGACAAAAGTTCACACATAGAGTGGAGGGATGGATGGGTGCTACAGCATCGATCTAGACTCTCACCCTTTGGGGTTGAGGTTTGCATCCACTTTGCTTCAGGACCCATCATAAAGATGTTTCGCTGCTGCTTTTACATGCAGTTAAGCATTAATCTGCTTGGTTTAAATTACAGAAACAGTGTTTTCATATTTTATAAGGCAAATAATTATATTAAATATCAAAAAATATCAGATAACAGATAAATAATAGATTTTCAGTATAAATAAAAACATGATATAATCTTAAGGTTTTCTCCGCACAGCAAATTCAGTCCATGAATTAATACTTTCACTTCCCATGTCTTTCTCTTGGCAGGTTACGCAATCAATCTGTTGAAGTCTTTATCCTGAATTTATATGGTCTGTGAGACTCTTGTCAGTTTCAGGCTTTAATGCACTTTCTCTTCTAATGTACAATTTCTTGTTCATTTCTTTGAACATTCAAGCCTCACTGCCTCTTGTCCATCAGCTAAGATAACTGCGAGTGTGATTTGTGTGGTGTAATAATGGTCATGGCCATTTCCTCTCTGAATTATTGGAGCCAAGAATATCACCCTGTCCTGCAATTGATGACACTCCATTGATTCAAACCATCCCACCAACTGGTGGGGGGGGATCTCTCTTTTTCCTCCCCTGGGGTTAGTCACAGATTTCCTTAGTTTGATGCTCTTAGTTTAAACTTCTCTCCAGGGACAAAACCAGCAGAGCCTGACCAATGTATTAACCTTAACAGGCCCTAAATCACTCAACACTGATTTAGAGGCAACTGCTGCTGGGTTTATTTGCTAACACTAACATTGTGTTAGGTGTTAAAGTTTTTATGCCCAGTCAAACATGTCTGCTTTCCACCCAGTGAAGCTGAGGTCAGTTCAAGCTGGCTGAGGTCTGAATATTCATGATCATTATAAAGTATACTTATGATCAGATAAAAAATTCCCTTTTCTACTGGAATTCAACTAATTTAAAGCACCCATATCATATAATTAGACAGTCAAGATTTAAACAGTAGTATGGATTATTTCACATCCTAGTGGATTTCAGGAAAAAGGCTGAGACCAGTCATTACACTAGATATCTCATCATATCTCTCCTGACTTTGAGAAATGGCAGCAGGTAAAAAAAAATCATTATTCTCCACAAGTTCTTCTGGCTCTCTCTCTCTCTCTCTCTCACACTCTGTTCCTCTTCTGTTTTATTCCTCATTCCCGTCTTTGCACAGGGCACTATACACCCTGTATTCTCCAGAAATAACCTTACAGATGCACTTGCATCCACAATTGAGCACTCACATGGCTGGCAGATGGCACAGAAAGCCTTCCATCAGCATTATAGGGCCAGAGAGTGTGTTATTGGTCAGTATCCAAACCTGCAGTGTGAGGCATAAGTGAAGGCTATAGAGAGAAAGTAAGAAACCCTCAAATGTATGGAAGCTGATATAGGAAAGGGTGGAGAAGAGCATGCAATGCTATAAATCTGTTATCCTCCTAAAGTTAAGGCTTGAAAGTTTTACCTTAAATGAACCCCAAATAGATTCTCCTCACCTCCATGACCTTTATGATGGGTCGATCTATGCATGCTGTGAGAGGTTATGATTGCACGGGCCTCATGCAGGTATAAAATGTAAAGACAAGAAATATTCAGATTGTGCTTGCATGCAAAAAGAACATTTTATCGTCATTGTGTTTGCCCTTTACTCAAAACCACAAGATTTTGCAGAAAAAACCTACGATATTTTCACACGTCTGATTGGATAATAATGCACCTTCTGAGCCAGGAGTAAGTACAAAAGGTCCCTCCCTGACAGCAGAGATGCCAAGTATTTTTCCTGTTATAATCAAATGACACAACACATGATAATATAACACTGATGATAACTTTTCCCCCACCGCTTGTATTTCAGGCATGGCTACATGTAAAAATAAAAAGATGAATTGAGAATTTAGAAGGCTGCGTAACATCTATAATAAATAAAAATCTGATTTGCAGTTGAGAGGAGTTATGACTCACAGCTGACAAACTAGCTGGACATCCGCACATCTGCTGAGTTTCCCTGCTTTAGGAAATGAATTCCCCATTGATCATGTTGTGCTCTAAGCGAACAGAAGGTCAGTGTTTGCCTTCATTTCCTTAAGCTTAATTTGCTGACCTTTCAACACATTTTATCTGTAATGATAAGACGTCTGTGTTGCTCCTTTTTAGCTATAAATGGAAGTGAAATGCCGTGATGAATTACTTGTAGCTCGGGAGCAAGAAGAATTCGCTTTACAAATGTAGGTTCACCATTTCTTTTCTTTTAAGCCCACAAGAGCAAATCACAGTTTCACAATGCAATTCATCCCACTTGCTATCAATGAAACAAGCCGTACGACTAACTGGCTAATGGATTTCTGTGTTGATTTCCTGCCTACAGGTTGCATTGCTTTTGTCTTTGCATTCTCCACACAAGAGATCTCTGCGAGATTGGAAATCCCTTTTTTTCACTGAGAGCAGCACCAATGAATAGTGTCAAGCTGATTCTGCAGCCGCACCTGTCGCTGATGGAGACAAAAGCTGAGACAATGAGGTTTGATCTGATGTGAATTCAGATAGTCACCTCTGCATGTAGCCATTGACAGAGAATCGTGCTAGTAACAAGATGTTAATGACTTGACTAGGATGACAGAGTGGCAGCGAGCCAGCTGAACCTCACTTATGAATTTGTCCTTGTGAAGACGCAGCAGAGAGGAATACGAATGACAAATATTTCTCAGTATTTCACGCTTGGCCTGTGATGTTATATGCTAATGCAGATGAAGTTTCAACCTGGGCTTGTATTACTGTTATTACATATTACATATTTATAGCAGTAATTTCTTTTCAGCAGGCCTGACATCAAGTGCACAGTAGTTGTTGTAGGTATATGTTATATTATTTCTTGTGATGGGATATAATAGTGTCAGGGCAACTACAGACAAGAGCAGAAGTTATTAAAAAATGGTGGGATTTCACTTCTCTGGGAGAAGGAGAATAAAAGGCAGCAGAATGGACGATGTGGAGAAAGAAGTTGAGAGGCTGAGATTGATGATGGTAAAATTAAAAAAAACACTGGAAGCGAAAAAAGCGAAGGGTGATAAAAGAAGAGAGTGTGTGGGCTCTTAAGGAGAGAGTGAGAATACATGACTGTTGGAGGACGTGCAGCTGTCTCCTGTCCGAGCTACTGCTGCAGTCCGTCTCACTAATTGATAAAGCATGCATATTTAATAAAAATCTATGGCCGTCATCGGTCTTTTAGTTATAGCAGTTTTGGTGACAGAAGCTCTTTGGGTGGAAGGAAAAATGATGCAAATAATGGAATCCTAGTTAGCCGCTGCACATCTGCTGGGGATTAATTGGACAGTTGCAGCTCCACATCTTTGCAGTGTGATGTGTGTGACAGGTCCATTTCACTGACACACACACACACACTCAAAGTGGAGGTCAGATCCTTCCACGTCATGCATAAGCTGGCAAAATACAAAATACAGAGCGTGACATTTTACATAATGCTGCCAGAATTCAAATGAGAATGAATGACCACAAGTTTCAGCCATCTGCTTGTAGTTTACGCTGTCACTTTACCTTGATTGTTTGAATGTCACACACAGTTGGCTTTGCTCACTTTTTATATTGATTTCAGGCATAAATTTGTTTGTTATTGTTTATCTTTTTTTTTTTCAATCTCACAGGATTCTAACAGAAGCCACAATTCTGCTCACTGTTTGGGTGGCCAGGACTTGGCATAACACAGACGTGACTTAGCCAAGACATGTTTCATAACAAACTAAGGCTCTCTCTACGATCAGTAAATGTCTCCATAGTCTGCACACATTGTGATCTGTTACATAGCAGAGTCACTCCGTGTTCTAACACAATCACAGCACGGGGACAGTAGTTTAATAACCAACACCTGACCTAGTTGCCAAAAATAGAATGTCATTTGTTTGTTCCCAAACTTAATACAGATCACATGCGTGCTGTGTAACATCACTAAATTCAATTCCCAAGTGGGTGAGTGGAGGAGAAGGTCATAAAATATGTCCTTACACATACAGGCCGGAAAACTGACTTCCAAATGGCTCCGTGGATAATTTAAGGTTCACAGCAATAAACGTCTCACATGGCAGTATTTCATTAGTCGAGGCGCTCGGGATATAAAATGCTTGCTTGATTCTGTTGTCTCACCTCCCACAGTTAGGACTCTATTTCATCCCTCACATGAAACGTTATCTAAGCTTGTCTTCAGTGCCTTAAATGCATGTTCACCAAACGCTGATATGATGAGGAATCAGCAAATATATAAGCCACCACTAGCTTGCAGAGCACAGACATAAAATGACATGTGGAGTGATATAAGTGGTATTCTTCTTAATACAGGCAGCTTTGCAGGGATGACCGCTGTGTCCACAGAGGAAGTCTGGATTTCTTAAAGCATATCCACTTTTTTAAAAGTAGCTTTCATTCGCATGGCTTTAGTCTCCATCTGAATTTGAAGTGACACCATGCTGTGAAGGCTGGCTCTCTGTTGGAACAACCCTCCCTTGTTCTTCTTGAGTGACTGAGATTGCAGCGTGTTAGCCACTTAGCTGTCACTCTCAGTAAGATTACCTGTATGCCAAACTCCCGAGGACAGCTAAAAAGTTCCCCATCACGGAAATGTCTGCAGGTATACGGGTGTAACTCTGAGCTGCAAGTAAGCCTGTCTGCTTATTGTGCAGCTCCCTGCTATTTGAAAAGGATGCTGTTAGGTTTATTGGCATGTGCCTGGTTTGATTGATGCCGGTGGTAGCTACACTTGGAAGGCTTCATGCTTGTCATTCTTCATTCATTCTTACGGTGTCTTCTCTGCCTGTGGTGCTTTTCATGGCAAACGATAACTGACAGTGTGATTTAGGCCGATTATTACGTATAGAGTATACATGTTGTATTTGTCTAGTTAAATTAGAGCCTTGTGCTTCATTTTATAAGACTGCTACAGTTTTAATCGATACACTCACTCTGTCAGGATTTGTAATAAGTTGATTATCATTTTGAAGTGTTCTTGCTGAAGCCTGTGTAATGTCAAGTGAGGACTCATCATGCATTTTGATGTGAACCGCTTGTCATTCAACCGAGCTGGCAGGGGCTTTATAGACTATTCAAATGAACACCTTCACTTACTAATTAGCCCACAAAAGACATGGTAATTCTGATATCATCCCCTGTAGTCCCCTTTAGTATAATTATACTAAAAATAATATACTATAATGGCTAATTATTTGTATGGTAAAATGTGTGCCATGCATATTGTGTCTGATTATGGCTCAAACATAAACACCTTTTTTCGTTCATTTCTCTTCTTACTTCAAAGACAAACACCTCCATGATCCAATCAAGACTTTTCCCCCCTCTTTCATTTTGAATTTCTCAGAATGTCAGCTTTAAAATGAGTTTCAGGGGCAGTGATTACAGAAAGCAGAAGTTGAAGGCACGACTCGTTTGCCTGACGTGAGTCTCACAGTTCTATTATTCAAGTTCTGCCTCCATCATTATTAGGAGTAGAACAGGGGAATAAAGAGAGCATTCCATTTATTAGATGGTAGAGTCAGGGACTTCTCATTATAATGCATCTTAGGGAGCAGTGCTCAATAACTTTTAAGAGTTAGGTGCCTGTGTTTGAAAAAGGGTCGGTTTTCAGATAATGATACTCAATAAAAGAAACAAGTAGCTGCTGGAAATGTGTTTGACTGGTTTCTATGCCCAGTTGCTGTGTCTGTCAGGCTTTCTGTTATCACACAGACCACATGTGGTTTTAAATGATGAAGGCTGGCAACAGGAAAGCAACATTAGTGATGGGATTTCTCAACCAGTGTTTATGTAGCTATACATTTGAATAAGAAAGTAAACATTAAGACTTACACATAAGACAAAGTGTACCAGGCTGTAAGTTTTTTTCTGCTTTAGGCAGTTTATATCAACATAACACGGTGACTTATTGAAACATTCATGAATCAGGCATGTTTTAGGACACATATCTCTTACTCTTGGCTATGTTCCATTCATGAACTTATGAACAAAGGCTTAGCGAAGCTGGTGTCATATTGATGAAGATGTTGGTATTTATATGCTGGTATTTTCTCCATTTGCATGTTTTGAGCTCTTTGAGCCACCATACTTTTGGGAGGGGTGCTCACCTAAGTGTTTGGCAAATCTCATATCAACAACATGACAGGAGGCGTAAACTTCAGTGTTGTGTAGCTGCTGTTAAACAACATGCTCTTTAGACTCAAGTTACACATAGTTGGCTGGACATGCACCGTGTTGTCCAGCAAATGCATTTTGCAGTTTTTTGCTATAATTCATGGCACTGAATTCTGGCAGCAATTGAAAAGCAAGGGGACGCTGACATTTTGCTGAATGCAGTTGAAAGTCCAAAACAACTAAATCCTACTCAGATCCTGTGCCGCATTTAACTTCTCATCTCTGGGTCTCTGAGTGGTCATATGTTACCATCACTCTGCACTGAAAAGGACAGAGCGGTGTATTCAGGTGGAACTGACTGTAATTAGACCGTAGAGAGAGAAATGATGGACACGCAAAGCAGTCACAGACAATTTAGCCCAGAACAAGAAGACACACTCCCGGCCTTTTCCGCACCAGCACTCCCACCCTGCTCTGCAGCTCCCACAACTCCGCTAGCTCAGCCAAATGTTACAGGCACATAATCACCTCACTCTATTATAGGTCATAACCAGTTTTTATGTGCCGATATTTTTCCTCTTTCCTTGACCTGCGTTTTCTCTCCTCTCACATCCTAATGTCATGCCTCGTTACCTGCTTGTGTTTTTCCTGGCGTCATCTTTTTTTCCAGGCGTTTCTCTCCTCAGCTGCTGCAACCTGTTTGCACATTTTATTTAGATTACGTGTTTTCGTCTTGCTCTGTGTCTCTGTTTTTTTTTTTCACTTGCTGCCATTGTCACCCTCAGCTATACAGTTTTAAATCACCTCTTTCCCTAAAGATGATTTTTCTATGATGATAGGGTAGTTTCGTACTGACAACATGCCTCTTGGCAAACACAGTAGTGCTGAATTGTCTCCTTCCGAACGGTGCCTTTTCACATTTTTACAGCTTGGCTATCCATCACACATGCTGTGTTTGTCTGTCTCCAGGCTAGGGGTGATTTATTATCCCACTGAAAATTACTGTTCTGATGTTGTCGTTTGGTTAAAAAGAAAACACCCTCACTCTGGAATTCCGGGAAGAGAAATAGAACACCCTCATTTTTTTTTCCATTTTTTACAGATCTAGGCATACTTAACAATGATTGCTCTTTCATGTATGAAAGAGAACATAGTGCAATTTCCCTTTTTCCTAATTTTATTCATTAACCGCATGTAGTTTGCTAAAAACCTTGAATTGCATCCAAATTGCATCATCTTGAAGGCGGCATCAGATTAGATTTGACTGTTTCCTTTAATCCCACTTCTATACTTATCTTCACACATTCAGTATTAACATTAGCATCTATTGGCAGATGGATATTGACAGGTCTTGCTGACTAACTTAATCTGCCTCAATTACGGGAAGGTTACAGGAGGTTAAAATGTTGTTCAGGAATAAAAAGAAGTAGCTAGAAGAATACGTTTAAATCATTCATTACTACTTCATGCTTCTACTCCAGATTTAATGAGAACCTTCTGCTCCATTAAATATTATTTCACAACTTTTAGTTAGTTTACAATGAATTTTTGACACAGTGAATAAATAACTTTTTAAAGTATAAACCCTTATTGAGTATAAAAATGTTTTTTTTACTTCTTACATGGTTTTACTACTCTAATGAGCACCTGACAATCCTCAGGCTCACTCTCTCTATATATCACAGTATAAATAATAAGTGTTACATGCATAATGTCTGTGTGTTTATAAGTATTTGTTGATCAGTACAAGACACCCTGTACTAATGAAGTCATATTTTGTATTTAGTGACAATTAGCAAATGTCACATGGTGAGCCTAAAAAACACGACACATTCTGTGACATTAAAAGTTTGCTAAAGGTTATGCTATCTTAGTCTTTTTAATAATGTGATGTTTTCACCACATCAGTCAAGAAAAGCACCTACTGGTGCAATACTTATCAGTTAATTACCTTGATTAACTTTGGTGAAGACACTACATCTGATTTTGGCATTTAAGGTTTGGCAGTTCATCTGACTAAATCTTGAGGCAAGCTGTGACTTTTCTCTGTGTGTGTGTGTGTGATAAATGCAGGAAAGAAGTATTAAAAAAGATGAGTAGTGTTATTTAGTTACGTGTGTGGCATTTATTTCATTTTTGTTTGTTTACTTGTGGCATCAAAAATGTTCTGACTCAGCTGTGTATTGGAAGTGTTTTGAGGTTGTGGGTCAGTTTGGTGCAGAAACAGTTCATATTTAAATTAGATTTTAGCCACATTTAATCATAAAGTGAAAAGATAAACAACAGTTTAGCCCAGTACCTGTGTGCAGTTGGAGTAATTGCAGTGTTGGTCCAGAGTGTCAGACCTAATAGTTTCAAGAGAATCAATTTTGAGTCCTGAGTGAGACTCCTGAGTGAAAACCTTGTCAGTTAGTGGATCCTCCTTCAGTCAGGCTCACTGACTTCTCCCTTACCCAACAGTGGGTGATGAGGTCGAAAGAAGCTCCATCATCCATGACAAAATGAGAAAACAAGCAACATGATTTGATTGATCAGCCAAACACGATGATGATGAGTGTGAGTAAACACTGGAACTCCGGTCCACTGAGTGTCTGACTTTCCCTTTGCTTTAATTTTCTGTTGGGGTCAGTGGAAGTTAATTAATTTCCCATCACATGATTTTATCACTGCTCCACAGACCCTGTCAGGTGCAGATATTACTTTTCCAACTTCAAATGGCTTCTAGTTTAATTCATCTGTATAGCAAAGCAGTGTATAATTACAGAGCAGTGGCAGAAGAGATATTAAAATAAGTGAGTCTGATGAAGTAGGGCTACAGTGACTTTGAAGCCATAACCATGAAGTGACCTTCTATGTATTAAATAAAGTTCCATCATTCATTATCAAGACAGGGATTATTATTTATACAAACTAAACAGGCGTGCTGAGTGACACTTGGACACTGAGGTTGTCCTTCGCAGCGTAAGAAGCACAAAATAAATACTTCATTCCTGAAAACAGTGAATGTGGAGATGTTGAGCAATGTTTACTGTGTGCACAAATACCATTTAAAATCACTCGTCACTGACAAAACAAACACTGTGCAGACGGCCTGTGATAATGGAGGAGGTGAGGGAGAGCTTCTTTACAGGGAATGCTTTAAAAATGTAATGAGATGGGCCGACTGACTATATCTGAAGCACAGACCTGATCAAAGCAGCCCACTATAGCCACTCTCATTCTTCAGTTAAATCTCATCCAGCCTCATCCTTCCTCTATTTAAACCTCCTGTAAGACCAGTGACACCACTGCACAAATCTCTCCACCCGCTGAAGGCAGCAGAGATGGAGTGTCAGGCTCAGAGAGACAGGAAGAGGGTGTTTGAGGGACAGGATGGAGAAAATCTACAAGGATTAAATAAACTATGTGCAACGTCTGTGTAAAAGAAGTCTGCCCTCTTACTGCACAACTATCTGTAATTAGTGAGACATGTTAATATTTTAAGAGCTAAAACACACAAGCAAAAATAATGAGATGAGATTTTTAAGGTGCTCTGTTGAGACCCTGAACAGTAGGTCCATGGTTGAAGCTCAGTAGGAACAAGACTGTAACAACAGATGTGAAACCTCCATTCACACTTCAGCCATAAAGTAAATATGAATGTTGTATTTGGAATATTTGGCTACATGTGCAGGTTAAATTAAACATAAAGGATAAACAAAGAGAAAGAGGAAGTAAAAGTCTGGTTGCTTTAATAATGCAGAGCCAGACTGATCCTTTTTTTTCTCTCACTGTATTATTATATAGTCCCTCACTGACATCATCTACCTGCACTCTCCCTCCCCAGAGCAGGGCCATTATTGCATTATGACAGTACACAACCTTAAAGTCAAACTGAACAATCTGCGGGGACAAACGCTGGCTGTGACTCTGTCATTATAACTTCTCGATCTTAAAATGTGTAAAATGTGTTTGTGAATGTGTTGGAAAGTTTTCGAGGTTTTTTAGGAAAACGACGGTATTAAAGTTTAAGTCACCCAAACCGACTCTTCTTCTGAAGTGGATGTTCTCATTAAATCTGGCAGACATCGCTGCCTACATTTGCATCCTAATGAGGGGAGTCTGATTTCGCTGATATTGGCATAACTTCATGAAAAAATAATTAAATATAATAAATACAAATGTAGCACTAAATCTGGAGGCAAGTGTGTATATGTAGAAACATTACCTAATTAATGAATGATTTCAAGTAATGGGATCATTAGTGCTGCTGCGCTACTGTACTTGTATTATAATGATAATGTTTATAATGGTAAGTCATTTAAATTTAATTTTATAGTATACTTTTGCCTAAATTTTGCTAAATGTGAATGTGCAGAAAAGAAAATAATAATAATAATAACAAAACAAAAAATGTCCCATCACATTCCACTCGCAGGGAAACATCATTGCAGTAGCAGCCAGTCTTAATTAAAGTTTAAGTGGCATCAAGTTAGGCCATGCTCTGCAACACACGAAACATCATTTTCCTCTATTAATTTCTGAGTCAGTCCATAAGGTCTGCAAACACAGATGGCTGACACAGCACAAGACTACCTGAAGGCTACACTAGCTGTGTTGGATGACCTCTAATTATATTAGCATCCTTTGAGTCCAGCAGACCCCCCCCCCCCCCCCCCCCCCCCCCCCGAGTGTGTTCATTTTTTAGCCGTAACTTCCACATCAGCTGTAATGTATGTTGCCCATCGGCTAATATAATGGCTGTTTGATGGACGAGCCCTCATCCTCTGGGGGCCGAAGATTCTTTTATAGTTTTACACATTATTAAGGAAGTGCTTCAAGAGCTGAAACACACTGTGCCTCACACGCTGGGAGTGACTTCTGCACCAAAAATGGGTTCATTTATCTAATTATTGTAGGGTGCATAACATGAGGATCCAGCGACGTTTCATCCCTGAGGCAGAAATGTGCAGGGTAAAAACCACGCACTTGTCAAAAACTAACAATTTATTTTGTTTTTCAAGGGAAATGCAACAAATTAAAAACAAAACTTAAACACAGGCGAAAACAAAATAGCTCACAGTGTCAGGTGGAGCCAAACCCCAGACTGCACCCCCTCCATCCCCAACCTGCCTCTTAACACAGACATTTTCAGTTGTGTGTACTGTGATCTGATGACATCGACGTGACCATGTGTGGTATCAGATGGATATATTTTCCAACAAAGGACGTGTCTGTGAATCTGTGAGGAGATTGTGATGACGGCCTACATCATGAAACTGTTCTTGTCACATTAAATTGCTTCATTTAAGAATAATGGGGTCAGATGAGTAGAAACATTAAAGAACATAACGTAATGATCACCCATTCAAATCTGGCTGGATTTTTATATGGAATATGAATTAATTTGTGTTCTTCACAGTCACATGCTTTACTGTAATAAGTACTTGAATCTCTGTGGACAGCTTCTATTTATTTATTATAGTTTTTAGGGAGCCAGTTTGTGCTAAGTTTGGTCATGTTGCTCTCTTAGCATACTTATCACCATCTGCACAATGCCCACAGTAAGGTCACTGCCTTTTCTGTGTCGAAAAGAAGCACTCTACCGTGATGATAATTACATATTTAAAGTGTTACATGTCGAAACCCCAACAAATGGAGAGAACAAGGCGTTCATATTAGGTCTAATAATAATGATAATAGGCAAGTGAAGGGAGAGATGTGAGAAAGTGTAAATAACAGTGTTATTGTCGTTTCACACCAGCCTACATTTCTTTTGTTGTCCACCGAGGCAACCTGTCATCAGTCTTTACTGCACACAGCCTGTTCTGCTGCGTTAATGTTAGAACACTGAATTAAGAAGGTGGTAGTGATACTGTATGTTAAATCCATTATGACTACAAACACTCCTAAAGTTCATCCACTTCACACTAAAATTAAATTGTATTGGTTGATAAAAAGTTATATGTATGTTGGCAGTGCCCGGATGTGATTAGTTGTTGGTTCGCTCTGCACTCTGTGAGGATCAGGGGAGGATGGTTTATTCGATGCGGGCAAACATGTAGCTGCTATCACTGTTGTCATCAGCAGCTGCTTGTCTAAGACTTGGTTTTTGGTGGTGCAAGTGATGATGGATGCAGGCTCATGTAGGCAGAGCTTTTTTAATGCGGTCATAAGTTTACTATCCATGCTCCACCAATGGAGGTTCGGTGTATCAAAATAACGCATTTGATGCTCAGCAGAGAGAGAGAGAGAGCGTGTGTGTAGCATCTGTAGGGTTAATGATGAGTTCCACCAAGAGTACAGGTGGAAACCAGTGTATACTTTTTATTGTGGATTTGGAGGGCTTCAGCCAACATGTACAGCGCATTTCTAAAATACCCTCATTCTGTCCACCCCCAGAGAGGGTGAGAACAATTTTTAAACAGTACTCATTAAATGTCCACAGTGCTGACAGACACAGGAGGCCAAATATGGTATTTTTATTGGTAAGGGTACATTAACCGGCTCCAGATTTAACACTGGAAAATGAATCAGCCTGTCTACTGGATATAAGTATTGTCTAGTGTGCTTAATGGCAAGAATGAAAAATGTTTAATTTCATTGTAACAGTAGAAAGATGGGCCCTAATTAGAGCAAAGTCATGCCAACATACTTTCAAACGTTCTCACCAAAATTGTTATTATATTTAAGACAAACACATGGAGAAAATGAAGCTGAACATTTTTAAAAGCAAAGATTAAAAAGATGGACATTTACTGGCTGTAAAAGAGCTCTTACAGTGAAAGTCTGGTCAGTTTCAGTTTAAAGTATAAAAAAAAAATCACTGCTCAAGCGAGACAGAGGTCATGTGGTCAATGATGTAACTTGAGTACAAGTCTAATGTAGCTTTACAAAAGTGTTAGATCTTAATCAATTAAAAAAAAATAATGTGGAAGGGAAGCTTTTGTTATTTTGTGTGGTCATGCCTCTGGGCTCCAACAGTAACCCAAGCATGATGAAACAAAGGCATGGATTATGTTTTTCCAGATCAGGAGACAAGAGCGTCAGCTGTGTTAGGGAGAAATAAAAAGCAGCACTAATTCCGTGTGCTTTGGATTCTTATTGTATTGTTTGTTTACAGAGAGGGTTGCTCTCGATATGTGACGCACGAAAAGGCTAAGGCATTGTGTCACATTAGACAAACAAGTCAGCAGGCCTGTGCATCCATTAAAATGACAGCTCCCGGATGTGGATTTGTCATGAAATTCCTGGTTCAAACTCTTTGTGTGCCCCTTAAATCCCAGAAAGGAAAAGTACTGCTCGCTAAATCACTTTTATTGATCCTAAAATAAAAGGAGAGCAGAATGAAACAAGCGGTTTGATGGTTGTTTGGGGTTTTAAACTTCTACAAGAGCAAGGGACGTGTGAAATTCTTAACCTCTTCTGATTCTGACAATTGCAGTTACTCCCTTTGTTGCTACGTGTGAAACAGAAAAAAGGACATACGTGGGATTTTTGTTTGTGAGTACAAACCATTTCACCATTTTGGGACTTGAAAGAAGAATAGATCAAATAAGTTAATGAACCATTGCGTTGTGAACTCCTCGCCATGTGAGCCTAACATGTGAACTCATCAGCTGATCACATTCAATGACTCTAAAAAGAGATTGTCTGCTCACGCTGTTAGACACTTATTCACCCATTCAGCTCACATGAGGGACTTTACCTCGGTATGATAGGAATTCACCAGAAATCCAGTGAACACCTTCACAAAATATGTGAATTAAAATAGTTGTAGAAATCATGTAATTCCCCCAGATTAATGACGGCAGCTCATATGGACTCATCAACAATTTGATCTTTACATGTTGGCTCAGTATTTGTCCACAGAGCTCAGTGACCTGCTCCTAAAAAGCAGGTCATGCCTTTTCCATTACATCAGTGTTCGTTCATATTGACTGCAGTAATGATAATCAACCAGTAAAAGGTCATCATTCACTAAATAATTCATGGAGAGGCTTATATGAAGGCCTAATCTGAGACAACTGAGTGCTATACTGAGTCAGCATAGGTTAAGGTCACCCTGGGAGAAAATAGAAAGGGGGGATAGTGGAATAATATTCAGGCCAATGAAGGATTTTCCTTTCTGCTGAATCTTTCTGCTTCCCATGGCTTCTCTCTGTGTACCCCTATCTGCCTTTTTCTCTCAGTTACGACTCCATTGAAATGCAGGAGATAAAGCCTTTAGCCAATCGGAAGAAATTCTGAGCAGACGATGAGATAAAGCAAGTGACTGAAGGGATTTCCTGATTGGTATGATTAAAGCTTTAACTTTTGCATTGTTGTCCTCAGAAACGGACAGAGACACTTGAGCGGTTATGGTGTTTATCTTCATCACTGGCTAATATACTGACTCTCAGTACTGTTTAGATAACTTGAAGGGTCTCTTCCTTTGGTGTTGACATCTGAAACGACAGAGACTCGCAAGAGCCTGCAGGGGTGAGAGAAATAGTCCAGTTGATTAAAAAAAGAAAGGAAGAGGTAGTTCAAAGCAGAAGCAACTTTATTGTTGGAATTGTGGCACAAAAGGAGGTGTTATTTTCTGACAGCAGGCACCCCATGTGTGATTTCGCTCTCACTAATTTAATGGAATTTCAATACAGGAAGTCAGCACAGTTACTGGTGTGTTTTTTATAGCTTTTTAGTGCTTATGATGAGTCCAACAAGCTGTTGCAAGTTTTGAATTACTCAACAATGCAGATGTAATGTGTTTATGACTAAAGTGGCTCATTTTTGGGACACCGCAGTCTTCACCATCACCATGTCTGACTAATGCAAAGCAGGGGTGCTCAACAGGATAGGGAGGAAGCTTGTAATCTGAGACAGCGCCCAGCTGTCACTCGAATTATTACACAAGTTAAATATAGATCAGATGGACAACTTATATAAAAACTCACAGTGAAAATATCTATGGAGACACATTTTAGCACCGAGGGGTCTTTGGGCATGTTGGCTATAGCCACAGAGGTTAGCATATGAATGAATTTGCCAACCTCACAACCAAACACAGCACTTTTAGAGCATTGTGTGGCTTTATTGATTTCCCGAACATCAACAAACCACACCTTAAGCAGTAAATCAATAGCAGGTGAATATTAGACCCACCACAGCTACAGTGTAATTTTATTGTAGATTCCCCTCAAGCCAGAAAAGTGTTTTTATGGCTTCATCACCCACATAATGCTGTGATCTGTGTTGTCTCTTGCAGCAAAGGCTCTCACTCGTATTATCTATGTTGTAAGTGCAATAGGAGTCAAAGAGTCTTTTTCCACTCAGCATGTCTCCACACTGTATCAGAAGCTTATGAGGATCTCATCACTCTCCATCCTCATAATGTTCCTGTCAGTGTGCCGGATGGGAACTATTATATCCCACAGATCATCATTCACTTGATGCAGGGGCCCCCACAAACACTGGCAGTTTTATTATGCAAGATATTAGTTCATTTATGTATTAGCACAGTGGTTTACCTCGTTATGATAATTTCACAATGTGTCTCATGCGCTTTGTAGTAAGGCAATAAGTAATAAGTAAGGCAGTAAGAAGACAAGTAGCTCTTGTCAAAGAGATTGCACTGCTAACATTTATTTTACAGCAGGCCGTGCCAGGTTTTGATCTCTGGCTTCTTCTCATATTAGCTCCATTGTAACCCACTCCATGTAAAGCCTTAGGTTATGAATGGACTCTTATTCATGTCTCCCTCCTGTGTTGGATGTTTTCTGACAGACCAATAACAGCAAGCCTCAGTGGCAGAAAGCCAGTTGTCAGTGTGGCTGATCCATCACTTGCCTGTCGCCATTAGCATTCATGGTTCATTAGCCTGCAAGCATCCAATATAAAATGTAATTGCAGGCTATAAACCTTGCTGTGGCTTTTGACCACTGACATCTACTGAACATGTTTCAAAAGGTGCCTATATTCTATACTCTATACACTTCTATACCTGAACTGCATCATACATCTCAAAAAACCTTTGTCTATTGTGTCTAACACACATTTATATAACACAGTTTGTTTGCCATGACTTCTGATTGAACTTTTTTTTCCTTTTTAGAGTTGTGCAATTTAAGTTTATTCAGCTAAAGTAGAAACCAACACAACTATTAAGAAACTTTATGTTACAGCATAATAGCATTGTATAGCATAAATGGAAAATGAGAACACAATCAAACAAACGAATCAGAAATATTTCACTTTGTCATTTGTTTATTCAGAAAAATGATCCATTATTACATATGTGTGAGCGGTGAAAATATGTGAAGCTCATGGATTAGCAGTTGTTTTCAGTCAATGAAAGTTGTCATTAGTTTTACTTAAACAACAGTGTTCTGTCAAAGTCTGAACTTCACAACATGTGAAGTGGATAATGTTGTAATGAAAGGACATTTCTGAGGACCTCATAAAAACAGTTATTTTTGCTGATCAAGCCGGAAAAGGTTACACAACCATCTCTAAGGAGTTTGGATTCCACAAACCCACAGACAGGCGGCTAATGACTTCCCTCACATTGGCTGATGTTAATGTTCATGAATCTACCATCAGGAGAACACTGAACATGGTGTGCATGTCAGAGCTGCAAGGAGAAAGTCACTGCTGCCTGTCTGAAGAATGGGCTAAAATTCCTCCAAACCATTGTGGATGACTGATCAGCTAACAAAAACATTTACTTTTGTTACCTAACAGAACATATTATTAACTACATGTGAGGGCACATATTCTAATTTCCCCCCAGGGATTGATAAAGTTAATCCTAATCTTAATCTTCTGTTTTCTGTAGTCAAATACACGTTACAAGTAACCCTACTAAAACTATGTGTGTGTGCGCTTGTTAAACAGCAGCAGTGCTCTCAAAACTGACCAAGAACTTCAGCTTTTTTTAGTTTTTATCTTCCAGACTCTCCTTTGCTTTGCTTTTCTTCATGTTTAAGAATTAGTCTCTAAAGCCTCAGGATCAGCTCAAATTTTTCACTTAATTTAAAACATTTTGAACTCACAGAGATATGGGTGCTCGCACTGCCTGGAGTGGATTTGCATCTGTTTGTGTCCACTCATATTTTAGGATTGACTTTATATAGAATCCCATTATAGTCTATAACTCAATTTGCCTTTCACACACACACTCACTTAAAATGGCTGCTTCTGTCTTCTTGTCCTTCGTCATCATTTCTGTTTAGCCTCAGAAAAGCATTGCAGCCAACTGTAACTTCAGCATGTAGTAATTTAATTATTGCTTCAGAATACAACTTTCATTTAAACTAAATATGAAATAGATACACAGAAAAGGTCAAAGACACTGCAATTAATAATACAACAGATACAAATCCAAATATGAAACCTGGTTGACAGGCCATTAATTATTGACAAAAAGAAAGTGAGATGCAATCAGTTCATGTAAACTGAGTCCAGCTCAGCGAGTACACAGCAAATATTATGATACTCTACACTATTTCCACAGCTCAGAATGTAGTAACACATACATAGTGACATTCTGTTTATCTGCACGTCCTTCCCAGTTTTTAGTCTGGTGTGTGCATGCATGTATAAAACAACCATATGTGCAAGCCCACACATGAAGCCTCTTTGCATTTGTGCTTCAGCAGGTGTCTCCCCGGATCTACATGTTGGGTTCAGGTTCATCTGCTGCTGGTTAACACAGAACAGGTTTTTGATACTGAGAGAGACAGATGAGACCACTGTGACTTCCCCTGAGAATTTAAGGAATCAAATTTAAAAGCTATTCTAGGCACCAGTGCCAGGTACAGTCACGTCACCTGGCTTGACATTATTGGATGAAATAAGATACGCCCACTGCCAAGTTTAAGCGTCTGTGTGTGTGTGTGTGGGGAGGGGTGAGGCGACTGGGTCGGCATTGTTTGAGTGAACGAGGCAGAGAGGGCAGACAGACACATGAGATAGAATGTGTGTGTGTGTGTGTGTGTGTGTGTGTGTGTGTGTGTGTGTGTGTGTGTGTGTGTGTGTGTGTGTGTGTCTGTGCACATCCCTGTGAGTGTTCATGTTTGTAATACGTTTAGTGCTTTGTTAACTCTCTATGTAAGCCTGTCTGCATCCGCCCGGAGAAGTGTTTGGACTGTATTATAACCAGTCCTGTCAGCAGCAACTCTCTTTGTTGCGATACAGCACTTGGATCTTTTTCAGGACTTCCCTTTAATCACCTTGTTGACTCACAGCCGTGTCAAGTGTTTGAGCTTTGGCAACTGACAGTGTGTGTGTGTGTGTGTTTGCATGCCTGTGAGTGTGTTAGTGGGGGAGAGACGAAGGTGTGCTTTTGTCCCGTATGTCAAGTAAGTATTATGTAAGTAATATCTGCAAAGAACAGAGCACATGCATGTGTGATGCGTAGTGCATAATAACACAGTACAGTGGCATTCATGGTTTCTATCATCTGGCAGGCCTCTGTCCTGAGGTGAGACGTCTGTTTTGTTCTGCTTCTCTCACATAAACACATAATATCCCACTGCGGGATAAGTTATACTCCCCAAGCTGGAGCTGCAACTTCTTACATCGCCTGACACATTCCAAGCCCCCCGACAGTATTCTCTCACTCTCCTATACCCCATGCACAACCCCGCATCTCTGCCTGCAGCGTTTAAGACCCCTCTCCTCCCACTAAAGCATGTTTACATAGAAGAGAGTGTGTGCTTTTTCTCCCTCTGCGTCTCTTTCGAGTGCCTGTTCAATAGGCAGATGGTTGCACTTCCTTTTAAGGATTGATTGCAATAGCCTATTAGTTACATGTGTATAGCATCTGTGTAGGGTTATATTAAAAGTTCAGACAAAGGGTCAGGCCTGGAATTAGCCTTACACGAAATGACATTGTTTCTCAAAGTGTTGTATTTTATAGTTTGGATTGTAGCAATTGTTAGGAACTAGCTGTCACTGTGGCAAATTTTATACCCAGACCATTATTTTTCTCCACTCTGACATCCACCATAAAACTCAAACTAATTTCAGTGACAGTAACTTTATCTTTGTTTTAGAAACACACCAAAGATATGCTTTGGACCTCATCCAGATCTAGATTTATTGTGCGAATGAAAGAAAGGTTAACTTTCAGTGTTCACCGTGCCGTCATCCTGAAGTGGCTGCAGCCTTTTGGTTTGACATATTCCTGAGCCCATTCTTCCACTGTCTCTATTTTGCCTCTCTATTTTTCTTCCTGTCTCTGCCTTTCACATACACACATACTACACAGGCATGTCTAAGTGTCTAAGAGTGCCATGTCTAAAGAGTTCCAGCAGCTTGTTACTGAGGCTGTCAAAAAGCACAGAGACCCACCACAGAGGTGAGGATGTGTGTGAAATCCCATGAGCCTCTACCTCAGGTCAGAAGCAATACAACATCCTGCTTCTCTTTCCACATGGAGATTTTTCTCTTTAAAAGCCCACTGTAATGCAACAGCTGGAGCATAATAATTCATAATATAATTCATAATTAACATATAACATTAAAATCCTACTCTTATTTTTTATGATGTTGCATTAGACAAGTGTCACCACACAGTTGGTTCATCCTATGTGTAATGTTGATATAGTTAGCATAGGACTTCTTGGCCAGTGATCAAGATCTGATCAGTTCATCTTTGCATCTAACATCAAATTTGATGAGGTTCCCTGTAGCAGTTACTGACATATCATGTTTGCATATGATTTACAGACAACCCATAAACCTAACTTCCCATGTCAGCAGGACATTATCATCTGTGAATGCTTTCCAAGGGTTCACATTTCTCACGAGAAAGGATATAGCAGGATGGCAGGACTGAAAAGAAACAGCAGCAGTATGCAGAGTTGTATGATGCTACAAGCTACAACATGAAAATTACATTATGAATCAAAGGGATGTTCAATCATTTTACGCCATTGATAAAAAGGCTTTGAATTTTCATCACATTTAGAACAGACGCAGGCAACACCATGATGCAGTGTTTACCACTGTTGCCTCACTGTTGCCTTTTCTGTGGTTTCCTCACACATTCCACAGATGATGATGCAGGTTAGGCTAGGCTGGGGACTCTAAAATTGATTGTAGGTATGTGTGCCAGCATGAATGGTAGTGTGTCTCTGTGTTATCCCTGTGATGGACTGGCAGTCCATTCAGTGAGTACCCACCTCTCACCCATTGGCAGTTGGTCTGTCCAGGAGCAAGCGAGTTAAGAAAACAGACACATATATAAAGACATAGCTTGTTGAAGCTCATGCTCTTAATATACAACCATCCATCCACTACAGTGTCTTCTGTGTGCCTGTACTGCATTGTAAGAATGTTCAACTACTTCCTGCACTGCACCTAAATATTACCACTGAATGTAAATGATGTTTACATGTTGCATTGATCATCTGAGTCTGGCCTGCAAAGTACTCAGACAGACCTGATAAAAAGCATAGCCCACTTTTGGCTGGATCCCATGCACAACCATCCCTGGCACCCTGCATAACCTCTCACACTGATTATGTGCTCACTTCCTCGCATTGTTATTTTATCAGACTGCGCTTCTGTCAAACTGCAGTCTGTTTATGGCTGGTGGTGCCAGTGTAAGCAGGACACAGACACTGTGCCGCAGTAATCTGGATTGCCGCACAAAAAGGCACCTCAATAAAAACAGATATCCTGGCTGCCCACGGTCATAAAGGAGAATAAACAAGGTTAGGACAGAATAATTATGCTGAGCTGCTTCCTGGTATTAAGGGACTGACAGGAGTTCTTCAATCGTACAGACACTCCTGTTTGTCTGGTTCTCCAGGCCACAAGAGTTTACACTGACCACATTTACATTTTCTGCTTGATGAGAGTGATTGTTAATGTACACATGTGCCTAAAACAATTGTTTCCTTCTCTGGGTTACAAACAGTACAAAGTGTGAATGTGTGTATATAAGATTCAACAGGGCTTTGCTCTGCTACCAGGACACAGACTTTGTGTGTGTGTTTGTATTCAGCTCAATTCAATTTTATTTATATAGCACTTTTTACAATCAGAATTGTTTCAAGAAACCAGAGCCTGAACCCCCTTATGAGCAACAGTGGCAAGGAAACACTCCCATTTAACAGGAAGAAACCTTGAGAAGGACCCAGCTTATAATGGAGAACGTTCCTGCATTGTTATGTTCAGAGTGCTGCAGGTCAGCATGCAGGTCTAGAGGCAGAGAAACCTGCAGAGAGAAAGAGAGAAAATTGGAAGACAGCATACACAGAACACTAGTATGAATCAGGCTGATGAGAAAGAAGGAGAGGTAAGAGGGTAAGAGGGGTTGAGGGGGACAGGGAACTGCTCAGTGGATCGTGTTGTGTGTAGAAGTGACTAAATCATCAGCCTCAGCATCACTCTGAGAGAGGACGCTCCTGATGTTAGCAAGAGACCTGTTTAATATGAGGGATAAACGACATCTTGATCAAAGATAACTCAGAGGTTCCTCAGGAGGCCAAAGTAATGCCGCCCAGAGAGAGAATATAAGTCTAGTTCTGAGATGTTTGGGGCCAAAAATCTAAGTTTTATCAGAGTTTAACAGTTAAAAATTGAAGGTCATCCAGTATTTTGTGTCCTTAAGACATGAGCCTGAACGGCTCTGTTTCTTCAGGCTTCAGGGATAAATACAGCTGGGTATCATCAGCGTAACAAATGCCATGCTTCTGAATGATATTCCCCTAGGGGGAGCATGTAGAGGGGGAACAGGATGGGTCCGAGCACTGAACCCTGTGGAACACCGTGGGTTAACCCTTGTACGTGAGGAGGAGACATAAATGAAGTGAAACTTAAAGACGACAATAACTTGACGCTGATCAGCATACTCAAATTGTCTGTGACCTTCCTCTGTGTTTTGTAATACTAATATTTTTACACTATGGGCAGGTTATCCCGTGCAAAGACCTCACCCTTATTTTTCTGATTTTAACTCTTCTCTGCAGGTTCTCTATCGTTTGCCTCTCAGGAGGAGAAAAGCCTTTAACGTACTGTTTATGATAAGGAACGAACAGTTTGCTGGGACATTTCTTGTCAGTTGGATTTACAGTATAAACGATGTTGCCTTTCACATGCCTCCCATAAATTACTGAGACATATGTGAAGTTGAATGTGTCCCTATGACTCATAGCTCCTGGGAAAAGCACAGAGTACTTACAAAGAGTCTTGACACTTTCTTGATAAATAATGCACATACTTAATATCATGGAATCCTGGAATGTATTTATACCCACACTCCCCCCATTTGATTCAGAGACAGCTGTAGGGATCAACATGTCTGAAATGTAGGCACGATGTTAACAGATGGAGATGTTCCCCAGCCTAAAAGCCACAGGATTTTGTCATTTAACACTGAACAGTTTCGGGTTTAGCATTTTGTTTCCGCATCACCACCGTTCCAGGCAGATTTTGATAAATGAATGAAGATGGTGACATATTGTTTCAATTATTTTCGCTTCTTTTTGTGACACATTTCCTGTCACATCTTCATTTCAAGAGTCAAATACTGTCAGGTAGCACGGAGGGTTGGACCCCGGAGGCAGGAACACATCTTCAGAAATGCCACATTTTCACATGCTGTAAAAACCAACATATGTTAAATGTTGTTAAATTGCTAGCATGAGAAATCCAAGTGTCAGTAGGATGTGATCTGGGGTTGATGGACATGTGTATAAATGCTGCCAAAAGTCTCCAAGTCAAGATGAGCTGGACAAGATGCAAACATTCCAGATTTCGATCTAACCTGCTCTTGTTCTCAGAATTGTTTTCTATGTTTCTGTGCACATGATACTCTGACAGTGTTTTTCTTTGCCAGTGTCATCCTATTAGGTGTTGAGCTGTTGACAGAGAAGCATGGAGATGCACAGTTTGATAAGGGGACACAGTCGCCATCCTTTTATCAGACGCCACCCTCACTTTTGTTCAAAACATGGTGCTCTGACACAACAACACATTTTGTCAGGCTGAAGAACTGTGAACTTCTTTAAGAGTTGACTTAGGAGTATTGCTCACTAAATGCTTGTTCTTGACAGCAGTGAGTACCTGACAGATGGCCTTGTGCTGTTTTCCGAACCTTGCCACAATCTTCTGGCAGCAACCCCATCATCACCAGCTTGTGATAGATTTAGCTCATCCTGTGCAAAGAGCAAGAAAACAAAACTAAAAAAGAGACTGCTGTGATAAGAAGATGAAATCTATTAAGAACACTTTGTATAGTCATAAAATTATGCAGCAAACAAAGAAGAAGACAACTTGTGCTCCATATGACAAATTAATCTCTAAGAAATGCTCAGTAGACAGGGCCTCCCAGCCTATAGACTCTCCCTGATGTAGTCAATGTGTCCTCCAAATTAGCTATGCTGCTTTTTTATGTTTTTTCTTCCAATCCCTTCTTTTTACACAAACTATAGTATTTTCTTTTGTTTGGGGCTGTTCCTTTCTCTAAGTCTAATTTTAGCAAATGTCACTGCAGTTGTAGCTTACATCATCTGTTGTTGTAGCCTTTGCAAATGTAAGAAAACGCCTGCTGGGTCAGAGCACTTCAGTTTTTACTCCCCAGCGAGGCTGCTATGCACAGCAGATGAATCGATAACCCTGTAAAGCAGCACGCTGTTGTGGCACTACTTGCCAGATTGCATTTCACCCTGAAACAAGCACCCTCATTACCTTTTCTCACTCAGTGCCACTTGTATGTATCTTTGAGAAATGAAAGAAGAGATTCTTTCAAGATGAGAGATGATCCAGTGGGCTGCTTTTAAAATAACACATCTTTATAGGAGTAGGTTGGTGTGTTTGTGGTCTGACTCTCTCCTGCAGGATGGTATGATAATGCGGCACCATCCTAGCTGTGGTCATCACAAAATATCTGTGTACACATTCAGCCAGTAGTTCCTTTCTTGTAATGTCAGAAATCTAGAGCTCCTAATTTGATTTGATCTTCAGTTTTAATGATCAACTGCTGAGACTGTAGTAAAAAAATGCACATTACCTAAGCTACTATAAAGCAATGGGAGACTAGATTGTAACAATTATATATGACAAGTTGTATACACACATTGACACTTACTGATTCACTCCTTAATTGTGTGTAAATAATAGGAAAATAAAATGAGCGTCTTTTTAATTACAGGTATGCTCCAGCTCTCTGCAGGATGTGAAAGTGACCAAGAGTCAAATTATAGCAGTTTTAACCTTTAATAAATAGTACTTGTCAACATGATTCAACCTTACTGGACATCATCTTCCCATACCGCACCTCTGCTAAATTAGTTGCCGAAAATAGAAACATGAAGTCACCCAATCATTCAGATGGATCATTGGAACCCAGCTTGGATTGCACTGTCGACCCACACTGGAAGAAATGGCTGCAAAATGTCAGGGAACAAGTTGTGTTGCAACATAGTAAATGAGTATTGATTTCTCTGCGTACCTGAAACTATCACACCTACGTGCCTGGGAGTCGAACCTAAGAAACAGGGTTTAATGTTAACTCTCAGAGAGAGAGAGAGAGAGAGAGAGAAAGCCTGTAATGACTTCACTGTAATAGCAGTTGGTTGTAGAGCTTTAGCCCCACCCAAAGGATGTTGTCATCCATCAGATATAGTTTTTATCTCAAAAGTCTTGATCAGTTCCACGTAAGGGGAAAACAAACAATACAAAAATGAATAAATAATTAAAACAGACTCTCCGTGGTTCAGTTGCAGCCAGTTTCAGCTCTCAGGGGACTGCATGCATGGTAACCATAAACACTGCAATCTTAGGCAACAACAATGCATATTTACTACATGTGTGATTGTGTGACATTTTAAGCTGCATTGCTTAAACATTCCAAATACTGACAATCATGTAACTCTGACATTTGTCCTTTCCCCCCAGCTTTTCTTCTGCAAGCCTTCTCAGTTTGGATTCCCCCAAACAAAACACTAAGCACCTCACTGTGCTTTTGTTTGTTTGAATTTCCCTTCTTTTTTGTAATTTTATTTTTCAAATCCACTCCCTATGTTTACAGCAATTCAAGGTAGCAGTTTAAAAACTGATTTCCCCACTGTTCAGGCCCTTATCTTCACACAAACACATTTTGCCCTCCTAAGCCAATTAAAAGATGTTTTACATTCATTAGTAACACACAGCTGTCTGCCTGTGAATTTGCTTTGTAAAAAGTTTAGACATTGTTTTCTTTAGTGGCTTTTAAGTTTGTTTTGTATCAGAGTTTCTCTTTTGTGTGTTTTTTTTTTTAGTTTTATTTTTCACTTCGATACAGTTCTGCATCAGCCTCTGTATGTTCTTCTCCTTGCTCTAATAACATAAACGGTTTATGTGTGAAATGTAAGAGCCTCTTATCCGTGCATGTGCATGGATGAGGTGATACATGTCTACAGCATGGCCAGCAGGGAGCTTCCTGATAATAGTAGTAGCAGTGTGTGCTCGGTGTCACAAACGGCTGTGAGATGCTTTTGGCTACTGGGGTTCTTTAACAGCTCTGTGGGAGGTCTGAGATTCAGTAAAGGCACAGGTGCAGCACTCAGCTTCAAATACCTTTCCCTGTGAGATGAAATACTGTGGTGTGTTTGTGTGTTTTACACAACGTGGGACTCCGACAGGCTGGACTGGACCGGGTTGGAGAAGGTGTTTTTGCTTGTCTCTGCTGATAGCAGATTGTGGTTTGTTGTCTCACACAGGCTGTTTGTGGCTTTCACAGTAAATGGAAAGCACTGCGTAAAGTGCTGCACTGTCACCACAGCACATTAGAAATGAATGCGGGTCAGGCGGATGTAGATACAGTGAGAGTTACTGTTGAAATAGCAGAAATAAAAATACTCTCAAATCTCTCGTTTGTATAAGTTTTTTTTTTTGTTATGAATGTTTGTGGCATCTCAGACATCTAAATGCAAAACAGTGATTACAAATGATTGCACAGCAAATAGTGAATAGAACACACTGCCTGGTGGTATGTTCTCCAATTATCAAGAACTGCTTTGACAAAAACCAGCAGGATCTTCTCTTTATTTCTTTCATCACGATGCAATCTGATGAACAGATAATAACAGCTAAAGTGATTGGGCTGCCTTTAGCTCTTGCGGTGCTCTTTTCTCTTTGTTTCACTACCAGATTTCACTGCAAAGCTTTCCATCTCTCTTTTTAGAGGGCTTGTGGAACAGCACAAAAAACTCTGGCGACCAATTAACCAGCACAATGGTATTTGATCAAACTGACACCATTTCTTTTTTAGGCAAGAAAAAGTCAGAACAGTCACAGAGGTACATTCTACTTACTTTTTGCAGGTCCAGAGTACTTCTATAAGTTATTTAAAAAAGAAAATCTGTGCATTGTCATTTAATATATGCTCGCAATGCATTTACAGTGCGTGTACAGATGGCTCACAGATTGTAAGATAGGAAAGACTCTTTAGACACCCAGCTTGGTAGAACAGGTTTCTAGCCTCACCTACTGGATGTGAATAGGAATGTCAACCACTCATGTATACTTTCTTTGATTCTCTGTTTTTTTGTCTCTCTCTTTAGAATATGCCAGAACATGAAAATGAGCTCCAACAGCACAGACCCTGGTTTCTTCCTCACTGCCAACACCTCACCACCACCAGTGGCCGGAGCCTACCCACAATCCAATGCTCTCCATCAAGGAGGAACTGGAGGATCCCCCTGGTTGATTTTTCATGTGAATACTTTGGATGATAATTCCACCAGCCAACTCTTAAACCTCACCTCAAAATCTCCTAATGGGAATGGAACCGCAGCTCCTGATCCCTTGGGTGGCCACACCGTGTGGCAGGTCGTCCTCATTGTCCTGCTAACAGGCATGCTGTCACTGGTCACTATCATCGGGAACATTCTGGTCGTGGTATCCTTCAAAGTTAATCGTCAGCTGAAGACAGTCAATAACTATTTCCTGTTGAGCTTGGCTGTGGCTGACCTCATCATAGGGGTCATCTCAATGAACCTCTACACAGCTTATCTTGTGATGGGCTACTGGGCCATGGGTAACTGGGCCTGTGACCTGTGGCTGGCTATAGACTATGTGGCAAGCAATGCATCTGTTATGAACCTGCTAGTTATTAGCTTTGACCGCTATTTTTCAATCACCAGGCCTCTGACATACCGGGCCAAACGGACCACAAAGCGAGCTGGGATCATGATCGGCTTAGCCTGGTTTGTTTCTCTTGTTCTGTGGGCCCCAGCCATCCTGCTATGGCAGTATTTTGAGGGTCAAAGGACAGTTCCTGGAGATCAGTGCTACATTCAGTTTCTCTCAGAGCCCACTATTACCTTTTGCACAGCCATGGCAGCATTCTACTTGCCAGTAACAATAATGAGTGTTCTCTACTGGCGAATTTACAAGGAGACCCAGAACCGTTCGAAAGAGTTAGCCGGTTTGCAGGGTTCAGGTGGACGTGGCGGGACAGGGGGAAGAGGGGGGAATGGCGGGAGTGAAAGAGCCCGCTTTGTCCATCAGACAGGAAGTTCCAGAAGTTGCAACAGCTATGAGCTGACCAGGTTGTCAAAGAGAAAGAGCACTTGTCAGGAGCTGGTTGGCCGCTTCCACTGCTGGCCTGGGGTCCGTTCTTGGAGACCTGGTAGCACCCGACAGGGAGATGGTGATCCAGACCAGAGCAGCAGTGACAGCTGGAACAACAATGACGCTGCTGTCTCTTTGGATCAGTCTGGATCTTCAGATGATGAGGACTGTGGAGGAAGAGAGATGATTTCCCAGAGTCATGCTATTTTCTCCATTGTTCTTAGTCTGCCTGGCATTAAGGCTGCTGTCAACTCCCAGCTCACCTCATGTGAAGATCTGGATGCAGCTTCAGAGGAGGATCCCCTCAGGGGAGCAGAGTATAGCCGAGACAGCCTTTCAACTGTCACCACAAACACCACTGCTGCTCTTACTCCTGATGGAACGAACAGTTCTGAAAATAGCTACCACCAACGCTTCTGCTCACGTAAGATTCAGTCAATGTCTACCATCCAGGCTACATCTAACCAAGAGTCTCTGGATGGTACCATAACAACCAATACCACTGCCACTGACAGTACAACCACCAGCACAGTCTCCAAGTCCCCCTCAGTTCCAATGTCCTTCAAAGAGGCAGCCCTGGCAAAGCGTTTCGCCTCCCGAGCCCGAACTCAGATCACCAAGAGGAAGCGCATGTCCTTAGTGAAGGAGAAGAAGGCAGCTCAAACTCTCAGTGCTATCCTCTTTGCTTTCATCATCACATGGACACCTTACAACATCATGGTGCTAATAAACGCCTTCTGTAAAGTTTGCATCCCAGAGACCCTGTGGGCAGTGGGGTACTGGCTTTGCTACGTCAACAGCACAGTCAACCCCATGTGCTACGCACTGTGCAACAAGACTTTCCGTACGACCTTTAAAATGATACTGTTGTGCCGCTGGGACCAGAAAAAAAGGAGGAAGCAGCAGTTCCAGCAGAGACAGTCAGTGGTCTTCCACAGGAGAATTCCTAGAGAGTCTACGTAAAGGACCGAATGTTTGGATGTTTGGAAATTGATAGATTTAACATAGGAAAAAGGAAAAAAAGAAGCCTCCATGTAGTCGTTTCTGTGGAGTTTCTTCGCCTAGAGATCCTCGACGTGTTTCTCTGCTGTCATATCAAACACAGCGATCCTATGTGGTGGTCTTGCGGTATGTGTTTGTGTCAGTGCATCCATTTAGCAGAGCTGTATCTGTGCGTGAAGATTTGCAGGAGGTGAAATGCAGAGATGAAAGCGTTGCCTCTGTCCTTGAAGAACTCTTCACCATTTCACGCTAGTGCAGCTGAGAGAAAATGAGCTGAGTGGAAAATAATAGAAAAGGGCTTTAAAATGCATTGCAGGAGAAATATTGAAGTGCAATTGATACAAATAGAAAGCGTGTTTTTGTCATGGGGTTGGGGGCTTCTTATCATTTCTATCTGTGGGTAGCTAGGTCTGTAATGTGCAGAGTGGTTTTGCATTTCAAACAAAACAATGTATATGTAATATGTCACTGAAAGCCAAGATAGACTATTTTGTGTTCACCGGCTACTGCATTTACTGATTTGCCCTGCCGTCGTATTGACTGGCATGTGTTTTTATCAGAATTTATTTACTTTGCCTTCCTACATGGATATAGCTTTCCTGTGTCTAATGGATTATAAACAGTTCTTGAATTGTGTCTTTATTTTCAGTCAACAGAGATCCTGTTATCTTTTTCTTTTCTTTCTTTTTTTACTAGATATTCCAGAGATTTTTGAGCCAGTCTGAAAAAGATTCTTTTGACGAACTGAGCTGTGAATATTACGTGTGGCACCACAGTCAGTGAACCGCTGTTGTGTTCAATGTGATTGTTGTGGTTTTTATGGTGGAGAAAAAAATAAGTACATTGGTTGTGTTTTATGTACTTGCAGTTTTATGTCAAAAGTAATGATTATACAATGATGATATTATGTTTGTGTACATTTGGATATTTCTGACTTGATACACAATGATTGACCACACACACACACACACAGAGACGCATTTTAAGATGTGTGTTTTGATTTTACACTATCTTATAAATTTCTACAAAGTGACACAATTCTTTGTAAAAAAGCTCAACAGCTTTGATATAGTAGAGTTATGGCGACATCTAGTGGTGAAAATAAAGACCTGCTATCCAGGCAGTAAACACTACAGTATCAAGATTTTATCATGACAATAAAAAAAATAAAATTTTTATCACTCTGTGCATTATGTACTGAATTAGATGTTGGTTTGAGTTTGATGAATTGGCCCATAGATGTTGCTTTAAATTTATCAGGCATGTGAAAAGAATGACAACAATCACTGAAGGTATTTTAACTTTCTGTCATGAGGTGATTTTTCTCTTTTTTCATATACTTTCTGGGTAAATTTTTTCTTCTTTGAATTTATTATAGAGACCTAAAGCAAATGATTTGTACATAAAGTTGTCTGGGTTTACAGTATCATCAGGTTTTACACAGAAACACCACACACAATGCCAACCACTAAGAATCACAACATAAAAGATGGTGGGTTGCTTTAATTTGTATTTTTAAAATGCACATTAAGTAAATTTTTATCTTCAGCTGATGTTATTTGCAGTATCACCACATAGAATACTGTGCAAAAAAATAAAATGAAAAATATCATACTAAAGATTGGTAATGTATATTAAAAGCAGAAATTTCCCAGACATGCTATCAGTGGACATTTTGTCAGATTTTGACCCAGTGGCTCCCATCTCATGATGCATTCTTCCTCAAGATATGAGTTTTTTCTACTTAAATATTGGGAGTGTAAACAAAATAGTGAACACAAACAAATTTGTTACATTTTCATTGTTTTTCCAATCATACTCATGTTTTAAATCAATAAAAACGAGTTTTTGTCAGATTTCTTTGTGCCACAGGACTATATTGTGTCATTCTTGTGTACTCTTTTATTTAAATAGAGATTAATTATCTAGACTGAATATTTCTCTACCTTGTATTCACATCAGGAACCCGCCCAGCTCCAGCCAGAGTAGCTTGGGGCAGTCATTAATATAATTTCATGTTTTAAAAGATCACTGCTAAATTGCACCACCATATTTTTTTTATCCAAATTGTCATGATTTCATGGACATTTAAGTACTCTGCAGTGGTCTGTCCACTGTTTTGATATCACCAGCCACCTCTTTGATAAGAGTGACCTTATTATCAGGACTTTGGGTCATTAGAAAGCTGGGGAATTAAATTCCTGTCACTCAAAAGCTGTTGAAAGGTTACTCATTTATATTCATGAGTAGTCATGATGCTGCCACTCACATACAAACACAAGGCTCTCTGCATCATTCATACAGTGTTTACTTTTTCCAAAATACATACTGTGCGCTCTGTGAAAATGCACTATCCTCGAACCAGGGAGAGAAGCAAAGCCTTTGAAATCTAAAATCTAAAAAAAAGTTCTACTCAAGAATTAGTTTTATTTCGTAGCAGTCAACTTCTTTTTTCTCACGGACTGTAATATTCTGATTAATCACTTCATTCTGGATCCCTCCGATGGTCACTACAATTAGCCATATGTACCGTCATGCATTGCGCAGACTAGCGTAAAGAACGGAACAGAAGTTGCTAGCTGGTTATGTTTGCTTTATTTGTTTTTTGCCATAAAACGTTTATTGGGCTATAACGGCACAAAATATAACCGCTAACAAAGTTTGTTTAGCCGGCAGAGATCGGTTTGTTTAATTTGCGACGGCAATGACGCCATTAACGGCGACAGGAAATGACGGAGGTAGTGTCCAAAAATGTCCAATAATGCTTTCACAGTGAGTTCACTGTATGGTGCCCTACATTGAAAATCATTGAAATCACTGCCCTATGGTGCCCTTACATTGAAATCACTCCCTACTCCCTATATGGGGAGTAGGGAGTGATTTCGAACACAGCCATGGAGCTAGCTGTGATTGGCCTCAGCTCATGGTGGGAGGACACAGCTGAAACATGTTTGCTAATTAGAGGGCTGGGCTGGAAGTAGCCATCGGTGCAGTAAGTCCTGATCTCTGAGATGTTACATGTGGAGGATTTTTCCTAAATTCTGTTTGTCTGTAAACCCTATATCACCCTGACAGTGTATCTTTAGCACCGAAAGGCTTAATTCAACCAACCAATAAAGAGAAGAGAGACTGTCTGCACACTTGTCTGTGTTCCCATGATGAGGCCTGATGAAGTTAGTGAGGGGAGTTTCAGACGGTGCTAATGGGAGATGGCCACAGAGAAAAGACATGTGATGAGGAAAATACCAACTTCATGTGACCCATGGCTGAGGAGCGGCTCATAGGCGAAGACAAACAACCATTTGTGTTGTTTTCTTCAGTCCGATCGAAACCTCTGAGCAGAACCCACCAGTCAGGCAAGTACAGCAGCATTTCTAATCTGTATTTTTTTTAAAAATATAGGAGTTAGTTAAACTATCTGCTGTTTGTTAATGAAAATGTGTTTTGTGACACATGACTGTTCCTTTTAATAAGAACTGATCAATGTTCTTTGCTTTTATCAATTTATGAGTTTAACGTTTCTTTAAATTATTTGATTTAGGCATTTAATGTAAGGTTTGTTTGCCAATGTATTTGTATTTTTCATTTTATTCTGCCTAGTAAGCAGAATGTACCACACCCATAGAAGTTAAATTAGTCATGCTTTGGTGCTGGTTACATAAGGTAACATAACCATAGGCTGCAAGGGATGCTTGCAAATAAAATGGTACCAACGTGACAACAACATTACTGTCTACATCTGTATTTATAGCTGCAAGACCTGCAAGATGAATGGCAGTTTCAATTTGTTTGTAATTTTGAAAATGACTTCTTTGACACAAGCCAGGTTTTCAATTGAAGATTTAGTTTTTTTTTTTTTACTCAGTATTCAGCCAAATATTTTAAGCTATTTAAACAATAACTTATTTCTTAAACAACAGAAAGGAAAACTCTGAAAGTTGTCCAAATCTCAACATGTTAAAAAAGAGCATGTTTTTACATTACATTAATTTTGCAGAAGTTCTTTAATCATCCAGAGTTTACAGTATCTATTTGTTTGTTTGTTTTGTTGTTGTTGTTTTTTGTAGACCATTTATTTATTTATTTTTTTTTTAATAAATATGCCGGCCTCACCAGCAGTGTCAGATGAATGTCTTTTTTTCAATACACACATATCTGTGTTTGTAACTACAGTGGCCACATTATATCTATACCGCAAGACAGATATTATTATTATTATGTATTGATAAAAATAGTTTACAGGAGCTTTTAGAACACTAAGGAAATAGTTTCAGGTCATTATGTTGAAAAGAAGGTTGCATGGTTATCATGAGGTTAACTTCATAATGTTCCCTCTGTTTATTGTCAAATGAAACCAAAACCATGTGACTTGTTCCTCCTCTTTGTCTTTAGTCTGCGAAGCTCGGCTGCCCTCTGGATGAAGCCCAGGTGGTCACGATGCAGACCATTAAGACTGTGGAGACCCAAGTGCCTTTTCTCAAAGAGAGTTTCTTCACAACCACATTCAAAGGCAGGAGGAAGAGCAGCATCACCAACATCCTCCGTAAACAACAACACTCTTTCCTTTACCAACAACAGTGCATATTAGAGCATCAGCCTCATGATGCTAAGCAGTTTCCACCCCCTCCAGTTGATAATGGACCAGGGCAGAGAACTCCGGAGCACCAGCGCCTTGGTCGCTCGAGCAGCAGCCCGTTATGCAAGACAGCCGAGCGTGCAGGAGCAGATGGGGATAAAAAGGAGGGGCAAAAAGAGAGAAAGGATCAGAGAGTGAGAGATGCTGTGCAGGGGAGGGAGGGAGAGCGAGGAGTGAGTGGTAGTGAGCCCGAGGTTGTCAGTGCCAGTCTCCTCCTCCTTTCATCATCAGCATCAGCTTCGCTGGGGGAGGCAGCATCATCCTCACAGCTGCCGCTAACTGTGGTGGGCAGACAGCAGGGATCAGCTAGCTCTGAAAGGGTTCAGACCAACAGAGAAACAGCATCATCAGCAGCCCAGGAGAGAGCCCAGCATGCTCAGGCTCAACCCCAGCAGCATGGCCTGTTAGCCAAGGGTGTTCGCCTGCTCAGGAACATGGGGAACCAGGAAGCAAAGCAGAAGAAAGCAGGAGGAAGTGGTGGAGCAGCAGGGGATGTTGGTGATGGTGAGCCTGGCGAGAGAGAATTGGATAAAAAATCTAAAAAGTCTCACAGTAAGAATGATAAAGGAGGTGAACACAGTAAGAAGAAGTCAAAGTCTGAGTCAAAGGGTTCTGTTTTTTCTGGCATGAAGATCAGGAAGAGTTTGTCCAGGGTGAAGGGGTTATCTAAGGATGATATATTGGAAGACGGGAAGTCAGCTGGGCTCAAGCCTGGGGCAGAAACGAGCCTTTCTGCTGATGAGATGGGCATGCTTTCAGATGGTGAAGGGGATCTAAGCCGCTTGACGGCAGACGGTCATCAATCTGCGGAGGATGAGACTGTCCGGAAGGAAAGCTCAGGGTCAGATCCTGACCTCTACAGTTATCACTCTGCAACAGCTGAAAATGAAGACCTGCTCTCTGACATCCAGCAGGCCATACGTGACCAGTGTGCTGGCAGTGATGGGATGTTAAAAATGGTGACCAGCCGTTTATCTGAGGACTCTAAGAAAAGCAAGCTTCCTGACTTTCAGGTATTAAATCTAGATAAAGGGGCTTTCTCTGCAGCTCAGGACCTGAACGTGTATAAGAAAACTGAGAACGAAAGCAGTGACGTATCTAGAAACTCATCTGGTCCAGGGTCTCTGAGTGGAAGTGGTCCACTCTCTTCAGCTGCAGACACAGAAAGAAGCAGTGGCAGCCTTTTCCCAAAGACTAACAGCACGTATAGCTTCCCAGACACAACAGCCACCACCACCTCCTATGAGAGTGCTGAGGATGACCTGGAGAGCCCAGTTCAGGGTAGTCTGATTGCACAGATCAAAAACACATGTGTGCCATGTGTCCATCTAGATCCTGTGTTGTCAGGTCCTGTTCCAGTGGGAACTCACAGGAGTGCAAGCAGCATGGACCTGTCTGTGGGGAGGGAGGAAGAGGTAACTGGAAGACTGGACTTCATGTCCCTTAACAGGAGGAAGAGTAGCATGTCAATTAACCAGCTCACAGTGGATAGCCCCCCTATTTCTCAGTCTAGAAGGACGTCCTCAAACTCCCCATCGACTGTCAAACTCTACCCTCCAGTCAACCCCTCCTATGTCAAGACAACCACCAGGCAGCTCACCTCTCCCATTGGCTCCCCCCTTACCAGCCCCAATGTGCCTAGGAAAACAAATGCCCCTGGTGCTCCTTTAGAGTCCAGCAGGCCAGAGGGGTTTAGAAGGCGCAAGCAAAGGTCCTGCTCCATTGGTGGGCCCCTTAGTGTGTCTGCAGACTGGTCCACAGAGATTGATGACCTCAGAGGAAGGCAGGCTAGTGGTACCAAATTCACAGAGCGGGAGACCTCAGAGAAAAATACCTCTGGTGGGACTTACTGGACCCTGGGTTCAAGAAGAGCACACTATGGAAGGCAGAACTCCACTACAGCAACAGCAACGCCCTATTTGGATGTCTTCTCTGGTGAGTCACACTCCTGAACAACCACTGAAGTGTACAGCATTAGTAAGGGTGTTAAAAATAACCACATTAACTACTGCAACAGCTGTTGGAAGGTATAGATCTGTAAGTGCATTTACTCTGAATATTTAGATTTACATGTAGGGCAACGGGGCGTTGTAGATTATAGCAGATGTTACTTAAACACACATTATATGGTGCAGAATGGAGAATTAATTAAAAAATAGCCACAGTGCACATGTTTAGAGCGCCCAGTTCCCACTAGCAAAACGAAGAGTAATGGTTAAATTCTTGATGTGCAGATGTCTATGTAATGATGCGCCCTCCTGTGGTAGGGTAAATGTGTCCAATTACGATCTGCCAGTCCCAAACCAGAGCAGGATTTGGAAATGTAATTCACATGACGTAATATAACTTAAAATAATGTAGTTGTTCACCTTTATTTTATTTTATCTGCTCTCACAAAAAAGGTGCTAAATGTTTTTAGTTAGATCTCTAGTTAGGCCCCCAATAGGTCACATGACTCTTGTTTGTTTGCCTCTGACCCCATTTGAGATTATGTCATTATGTAATGGTGTTGTGAAATCATTACAGTAATTGGTTAAAGTGATTTAAATTTTAATGACTTGCACACATTACACAAATTGTCACAGCAGGGATACTATAATTTTAAAGTACAATAGCTTATGAAAACCACTGTAAAACAGTGGGTGGTTCTTTATTGAGAAGTGTCTTCAGCACAAATGTCTCCCTATAACAATGGCACTCTGTCCTCCTTTGAAGAGCTCAGCTGTTCTCTACTGTCTGTGCCTGTGCTCATAAATCAGAGGCCTGAATGACAACACTACCACCCACCCACAGCGATGCCATACTCTGATTCCACTGGCTTAGATACAAACACACACACACACACGCTCAGTGCACAGTTGTGGATGCTAAACTCAAGTGACAGTGTATCTGCTTGACAAAAATAAGTCATGAAATGACATCAATTCACATTTCGTCAGGTGACTGTAGCCGAACACAAAGCCACATCCAAATTCACATTTGGCTTTTGTGGCATTTTACAAGGACTCAGTTGCTCCTTGGTTCAGTACTGCTTGTGATACTGATTCATTCACCAAGTTTTTCCAGGTCACAGCTAGCCCTTAGGACAGAGTGGGAGGACAGACTATTTAAAAAAAGAAAGAAAGAAATGGGCTCATTTTACTGTCAAACAAGTAGCAACCGTTTCCCTGGGACTGCTACCAAAATGCATATAACGTGGAAGTCTATGGGGATTGACTCACTTTTGGAACCAGCCCCAGGTGGTCACTCGAGGAACTGCAGGCTTTCCATAAAGATTCTTTCTAACCTGCTCTGGACTGTTGATGAAGATTCTCAGTCATCCAGGTCATCATACGTAGAGAAGATTGAAGCAAGGCTTCATCAGAACTGATGAAGCTGCTTGGATGAGCAGCGAAACATCTTCTAGAAAACTCTACAAGTCCAGGCGCCTTGCTTCAATCTTCTCTACCTGCTCTGGACTATTTCTATATTTTCTTAGACAATTCTCCTAAAATACAAATTACTGTGTTCCCACTGAATTGTTTTACAAAGACTTAAACAGTGGGCACATGTAAGTCCTCTCAGGACTGCCCGTCTGTTTTAAAGCCAGAATTAATAGCCAGAAATTGAAAGTGATATTATTAGAAGTGGCAACTTAAATGTCATTCAACATTTGTTAAGCCTTTGCAGAGCACAATTAACACTAACTCTCTTGCGACCACATCAAAAGGTGTAAATAGAGTTTGCACATGTAGGTGTTTAATTAACACATCTGAAACTCAAACATGTTTTTACCTTTTTCATGGACTTACCATATTATGTCTAAAAATAAGCAGTATAAAAAGACTGTAGATTGAACATCTTTATGTAGCTTTGCCCCCTTGGTGGCAGTCTTAAATTTTTCATGCTCTTCTGTCATCAGGTCGCTCCCTGTTGGACAGGCTTTGTATGCATCATGGAGATGGGTCTACTGAAGAGGAGGCAAAAGAACTGTGTCACCGAATGCTGATCCAAGGACTGCTGCACCCCTTCAGCGACAGCCCCACTGAGCTCCACAGTGACAGCCCTGTCTCGGCTGTATTTAATGTAAGACCTTTCTCTTCACTGTGAAGGCACACTGTAAGCTGCCTTTCATTAGCCTTTGCCTGAAGCTGAGGTTTTGCAATCACAGGGTTGCAGTAAATTAGCCACATTGGTAGCTTACCAAAACTGTGGTGCATCTTGGCAGGACTGGAGGACAGGTTTCATTTGTATGTACATATGAGAGATAATACTCTAAAAATGTACACAGTTGCACGTAGCAATTTGCAGTGACTCATATGTGGAGATGTGCAGAGATTATCCAGGGTGTGTTGCTATATTTATTTCCAGAGATTTAATTCCATTACCTCAAGAGCAGTGGTGCATGTACACTGGGTGACCATGTGAATGTTGATTTCATGAATTTGTACTTTTCTCGTTCCAGTAATGCTTTACTCAGACCTCAGTCATACATGCGTCACGTTCCCCCGCACAGTTCACCGCAGCCACTGTCAGAGCCGTTTCAGTCAAGTTCCGTTCTAGCCGAGCTTCATTTTGGAGTTCAGTAGGCGTGAGTTTAAGACATAAATGCATGTGTGTATAATCCTGCGTACTATACATAATCATATGCACATAAATCTGCAGTGCACACACAGACAATAACCAGATTACCTCACCAGATGCTGCAAGCTTTAAAGCTGTTTTATTTACCATAATTCTCTCAAATACAATTGTAGTTTATCTCTTGTTTACCGCTCAGGCAAAATAAGCCACAAAAGAAAAGCACTCTTTATTTACAGTCTGCCAACATGTGCACGAGTATGTTTAAAGACACTTGCACGCTCATACAAAAGGCCAACCCCAGACACCCTATACATGTTCAAGCATTTTCTTGCATGGTTGGCTTAATAGCATTCCCTCTGACAGTCACACACATACACACACATACACACATCTGTGCTTGTGTAGACCATCTGCTGACCATGTTATGTAACAACCCCACGTGCCTTGGGCTCAGGCTGCTCTTCCCCAGTAAAAAGCTCACCGTGTGAGGATTGGACCGAATTGTCCCTGCTCTGCATGCTTCAGTCTGAGGCTTGGCCTGGAGGCCTGCATTATTCAGCTCGACCATGAATAACCTTAGTTGTTGCCATCTAGAGTACAGATCTCATTGTTGTTGCTTTTTAGCTTAAAGCTAATCTCTCTTGATGTAAATCATCAGCCTGTCTTCTCCTTCCCCACAACCTTTTAACTCAAATCCCAGTAATATCTCAAACCTTTATTCTCTTTTCCTTTTAAAGTCACTTTCCGTCTTGAAAATTAATCTTTAACCGCATCAGCTCCATCTTCTCTTCCTGCTGCTACCCCCTTCCTTGTCTTTCATCTCTTGTTTGTCCTCCACTTTGCTACCTAAATATGGCATTGTATCCACTTTCACTGTTGGATTTTGCTGGAGTTAACAAATGTATCAGTGGTGCATTTCTTGTTCTGCACACAGCCTGAAATTGAATACTTCGTCAGCCTCATTCTCTCCAAAAACAGGAGTCTGGGGAGGATGCCTGTCCAAGAGCTCTCAATAAATCAAGTGTCATCTCCTTCCACAAGGCCAAACATTGTCTGCAGATATCTTAATAGCCAATTAAGCTGTAACGTTACAACACATTTGCTCACTTTTAGATTATGACTAGGTGCTTTGTTAAGGCGTAAAATGCACTGTGCACTTTTCAGATAGTGGCATTCATTTTAACCATGGAGACACAAACCTACCTGCAGCTATGACTGTGAACTCGCACCTTTCTGACACTTTACTGGAACATCAAGAGTCCCAAATGACATCTTGGTGAATACACATCCAAGTGAATTTCAACATTTTGAGGGAAGGGGAAGGGTGGAGAGGGAATAATTTGTTTTCCTGTGTTCTCAGGTTTTAAATCTAATGATCCCTTTGAAATGTGGTTTGGATCTTTTACTGATGTCAAGTAGAGACACCATGTTTCATGATGGAAAGAGGGGAGTTACTATTGGAAGAAATATTACAGACAGGAGGATCGTTAGCTTTGGACTGCATGCTACACTGACTAAATGGCTTTGCAAAGGGAAAACCTTTATGGTGGGAGAGCTTATTATCCTGCTGTGCTGAAGTGCTCCAAAACCACTGACTCACATCCCTTTGTGTATGTTATTAATCTTTAATCATGGTGTGTTTGCATTGTTTGCCATATAGACGGAGCATATAATCAGCCTGGATCAAATCTGTTCAACACTTTCCTTTTTTTTTCTGCACTGTGTTATGCAGGAGGAGCAGCTGTACACCTGGGCATCTGTTGGCCTGCCAGTGTCCTCCCACCTGTGGGAACTGTATGGGGGGCGAACCACAAGTAGAGCACAGAGCTTCAAATCCCTTTTGAATCAATCATCAGCCAAGACACCAGGTGCTCTACACTTTCAGGTTCGTTGCATCGGTTACATACATCTTCCTGCAGAGCCCTGTTGTTGGAAGATGAAAAGCAAATTCAGAAGAATTACTACATCTGTTTCAACACAATTAAATACATAGTGTATTTATAGTAAATAAATCAGTGAATGTCTGTGAATTAGACTGCTAAATGCTTTTTCTCTATTTCCTGCCCATAATTTTTTTAATTTGAATATTAAAAAGTGAATAGTTGCCGAATACACCAGGTTGTCGAAAATGCTTTATATAGTTTAGGACATGATTTGGACTTGATGCTTGACAGGAGCAGGAAAATGCCATGTCACATCTTTGAGGAGACCTTTAGCGTTATCGCTCTTTAGATGCTTTGGAAGCCGCAGCTGTAAATTGTTCTTTGTCCACCAGAGGTCAGGCTTGTTTTGAAAGAGTTTTGGGAGACACAGTACACCGAACACTCTCCTTAAGATTCAACGATGTGACCACAACTGGGGAATGTGCGCTAGCAGACACAAACCCTCCCCATGTGAGGCCCAGCGAGACTCGCTGTCTCTGGGGTCAAATCTCTCGGTATCCCCTCATCCCCGCTCTAACCAGTATGGAGCCAGAGGTCTGATGGAGTCTAGACATAATGGACTTTCTTGACCCTTTTGTAGCTCATAACTCTGTCACTGAGCTTCCCTCAGTTGTGGGTGTTTTACTGTTTATAAATTTATTGAATGATAATGTGTCTGAGATTTAGCAGAGAAATTTTATGTCTGCTTTTCAACATGTCAAGTTCCAGACTTGACAAAGGTTTTGTGTAGGAAAAACCTGCAGGTTTTCTTTCCTGTACATTCTGAACCCAGTTTTAATTTAACAAATGGAATCTAATTGGAGATATTTTCGTTGCTGTTCACTGACAGACAGAATCCAGCAGGTTGAAGTCAGGTCAGTCATCCTCGGAGGATGAAAGCGGTCTCATCCCTCAGCTGGAGAGGACCATCAGTGACCTGCGGATTAAGATTGGAGTGTTGCAGGGCCAGCAGGCCTCCTTGGCAAATGGCAGTGGAGATAATACAGGAGCTCTGGGCAATGGTCACCACAAAGCCTCACAGATGAGAGAAGGGAGATCGGAGAGGATGATTCAGGAGGTGTCCGTCCAGACGTCACCTGTGGAGGAGGGGTTTAAGTTTGACGTGCCTTTGAACAGAGGGTCAGGCAGAAAATCATCCTCACTGTCGCCCTCCATCCCCAAATCCACAGACAGCTTTGTCTGCTCGTGCCAGCAGAGGGAGCAGAGCAGCACCCACCCAGGTCCTCCACCTCTGCCTCTCCCTCCAATGTTGGGGGGTATGCCCCCACCTCCACCACCTCCGCCAGGGGGTGTTGCTCCTCCTCCACCACCACCACCACCACCTCCCCCACCCCCACCCTTACCTGGTCTTGGACCTTGTCTACCACCACCACCTCCTCCACCTCCACCACCACCAGCTTTTGGACCTCCACCCCCTCCTCCTCCACCTGGTTTTGGACCTCCTCCCCCACCTCCCCCACCCCCGGGTATGGGTCCCCCTCCACCACCCCCTCCTCCCGGAATGGGCCCCCCGCCTCCACCCCCACCCCCAGGCTTTGGGCCTCCACCACCACCAGGCCCCATGCCCTCCATGATGGTCCAGGAAGCTGCCCCTGCCAAGGCTATGATAGAGCCCCCCAAGCCAATGAAGCCACTCTACTGGACACGGATACAGCTGCAAACTAAGAAGTAAGGATATGCTGTAGAACGTGGAGATAGATATGGATCATTTGCACAAAGGTATTCTCTAAACAGTAGAGAATTCAGAGGAAGCTTGTCCACTTAAGATAAAGATCGGCCACATGCTGTGATGGCAATAGAGATGCAAACCTTGTGGAAAATGAAAGTGATGCAGTCCAGGCATTGTGGTCAACGGAGAATTCCCTTGAACCAGGTTTTCTTTCCTTATTAAGGCTTGGAAAACCATAGCTGAATGAATAAATGTCTAGAAATAGACTGCATGATTTACTTGTGAGTGAGAAACCTGATCCTGAATACTAAATGTAATTTGTTGGCTGATGGATTTGACAAGTATATAACTTTTATATTTTTACTCTGCAAAATTTGACAAATGAGCACTCATAAAACAGCCGAAGGCTATTACACAATAAAAATGTCCTTCACTGTCATTTCTTTTCCACCAATGAATAGCAGGATAAAGCTTGCCTGTTTACACTGTACATAATATCTCTTTACTTCCATCTTTAGACCGACTGGCCCACTGGTGTGGGAGATAATCGAGGAACCAACTGTGGATTTTGACGAATTTGTGGAACTATTCTCCAAAAGTGCCGTTAAAGAGAAGAAGAAGCCAATTTCGGACACGATTAGCAAGACGAAGGCCAAAAAGGTACCAAATGGTTGCGTGTTCTTTGCTGATTGCATATACAATCATATAGTGATTTCTTTCTATGTCTGCGAAAAATGTGTGTGTTTGCTCATCCATGTGTCACCAGACAGATTTCAGCATCTCCTCTCTGACTCCTCTAAAGCCCCATTACTTCTCATTCCTCCTCACTGTCGCTCTCAGAGTCACTTTGAGTGACAGGAGGAACTGCTACAGCCAGACAGTTATTATGTGGTGTGAGCTCTGGCTCCCACCCGACTCCCCTGTGACCATCCAGTGGCACAGAGCCAATGTCTCGCGTGCGGTGAGGAAACCTCATGGCGGTGATGACTGCTCTGAGAGGGAGATCGGGTGTGGGGAAGGGAAGGGAAGGGGGGGGGCGTGAAGCATGGGAGCTGTATTTTGTGATGCGGTTCGTCCCATTGTGCTTTCTGTATGACTTAGTTTAATAGTCAGACTGTTTCCTGTGCTGATGTCTTTTATGTCACCCCATCAATCTGCAAGTCACACATTGGATTTGTAATTTTAAAGCGGCTCCAGTCAAGATCTTACAAGTAGATGTACTCTTTGGCCAAATAATGTGTCTAAATTATAAATAATGCTGCACTGCAGCACGTATCTAATTGACACCCAGTAGAATCACCTGACAGCTTTTGCTGAGATAAAATAAAATGTTGGCAAACACATATGTAGGACATCTTAGTTTATGGGAAGTTATGAACTGAAACGGCAAAACATAAAACCTTCCCAAGACAAGTTTGTGTTGATTGAAAGCTTGACTCGCAAAGCTAATTTTTTTTAGAGCGGGTCACTGTTGCTTCTGGCTGTCAAGTATTTACTTTGCAAGGCAGCTGGATTCTTTCAAGGTTCCTGAGATTACAGGACAATCCAGCTCGCCAGGTTTCATGCTAAGAGCATGCGGCCGAACAACAGTGGTTCTGACTTGAGAACACAAATGGTGATAGCTGACATTTTGGACAATTGCAGATACTGATATAAGGACATATTTTTTCAACTATTAGACATTACAGGACATCATGGGTGCTTTTAGTGAAATATATTTCATCCAAAGTGATTCCTCTTTTTAAACAGTTTCCAAGGACAATGATGGTTCAAGATTATAGCAAGGGAAGTTAGCCAGATGCTACCACAGCATGCTATCCCACAATCTATCAGATGCCTTAACCATTGTAGGTTTTCATTCATTGACTTGTCTGTCTTCATGATTGATTAAAAGAAAAACAATTCAGTTTTTTATTTCCTGTCTCATTTTACACAGCTACAAGCTACTGTGAGTCAGCAGTTATTCTACATCTTTGTTTTTGAAATAAATAAATGTATACAACAAATGCAATGACTCACATCTTGCACCTCATGTCTAACAGACCAAAAAAATGCAAAAGCTGAGTGAGTTTTCTCTTCAAAAGAAAATCACCCTTTTATGAAGGAATTTCTTTTTAGGTCTGCTTCAAAAACAGACATCAAGTACTGACAGCGCTGCACCTGTAAGCAGCTTGGATGTCATTCTGATTGTTTGATCTGTGTAGGAGGAGGATAGAGGAAAAACGGCAACTAGGATGAGTGTTCTCTGTTGAACTAGACAGTGATGCTGATGGACAAAGCTCTGAGTATACAACCCTATCATCGGCTCATATTGTGGTCGTTTCACTAAATTGCTAAAGACAAGAGGCAAATTGAATTGGTTGAATTCCCTGAGTATTTACTGCAAAGCACTGCTGCGAATCAGCTCTCTGACACAGCAATGGTCCTGAAGATGTAATCAAAGTCGGTAGAACTCTGACAATTTGAATTCAACCTTTTGACATTTACCGCTCATTGAAAGACTGCCCCGGACCTCAGGACTATTGATCACATATTCAACCACTTGTAGCTATTCCCACCTCTTTATGTGCTGTGAATTCAGCTGTTCTGCTGATGAAAGGGGACAAGCACCCTCCTCAGAGCTACCACTAGAGAGCAGCTTTGACGTCAGTACTTGGCCAGTTAAAGGCCTCTGCTGACATAATGTTAGATGTAAAGAAGTGCTGCCATCACCCAGAGTCAAGTGTTATCAGCCTGCAGAAAGGTTTCAGAGGGGAGCTGTGTGACCTGCTCTTTTTTGTATTTATAGAGATGTAGTGACTGAATGAACAGATAAATTGAAGCAATTCAAACTAAGAGTGAAGATTGCAGTGTGCAATTTCTATCTCTCCAAGGCTCCGTTTTCTGTTTTACAAGTGTTGTTTTAACTCCAGCTTAAAGGAGGACGATTGACCTACTGCCATTATTGATTGCTTAATCATTTGTTTGAGAAAAATTCTAGAAGATTCATGAAAAAAACTCCACAAGCCCAATGATCACAAAAGATAAGAGAAGCTGCAAATCATCCCCATGATTTTGACAGAAAAAAATGTAAAAATTCTGCCTCTCCCTTACGAAAAGTTAAATCTGCTTCCCTAAATCCCTGAAATGATTCATTCATTTCCTCCCTCATTGAAAAATTATGAGCTTATGAATATGTACAAAATGTCTCCAGCATCCCCAAAGTGCTGCTCCTCTGGTGCAGCATGTGCACTTTCATAAATTTGAGTAGTAGTTGAGTGGTGTAGTCATCCTAATTTAATGTTCATTTTCATAACTGATTATAAATTTGGATCATTAGCATATTCTGCTTGCCCTATCCTGCCAATAACCGTCAGGATTATGTTTTTTTAAGGTTTACTTATTATGTATCAGTGCATTCAGATTTGACTGGGAGTAAGATGGAGTGTTTTAAGCTGCCTCTGTGGGCTGTGTCACGTCACATCCATTGCCACAGCTCCACTTGCTGACCGAGTTATTTAACAGTCCAATTCACTAACCAAAAGTAAAGATGGAATGCACCTGTATTATTTACTTCTGTCCTCATTCCAGCCACAGTAATTATTTTGTTGTGCTTATTTATTTTTTGCATTTTGTGTCGTCCCACCACAACCACAGCAGCTGCTCAGCTCTACATGACAAAAAGCCCAGATAATAATGAATAGTTACGTTTGGTATGAGGATTTTATTATCAGTACCCTTTTTTTGAGAGAGAACAAGTTGTACTTCAGGGAAATGTTTCACATGTGATTTAGGAGTTGTATGGGATTGATGAAAGTCTGTATTGGCTGGCCATGAAATGATAAATGGATCAAAAGGATCAACATATAATTAATGTGACTTAAAGGATTTCTTTAAGCCAAAAAACTTTAAACACATGGCTTCCATGAGATTGTTGAGAAACATTGTATTACATGAGTTGTTTTGTTGAAGATGTGCTTATGAAAATAAGTGTAATGGTTCATGAATCCAGCTGGTTTTCTTTAAGAAATAATACTACTAATATACTTCAAGGGAAATTTCAATTTATATTAAAAGCTGGTGAACTCTGTCTAATGTACCTTTGACTTGTTTGTAAATTGAGTCAGGACAGTTGATAAAACATGACTAATGAATTATTTCTTCAGTGCTACTGCACGCTAGCTCTCACAGCCCACTGTGGAAGTCGCTCGGCATCGTATCTCGATCGGCCTGTCCCTTGAAGCTGTGGTTGGGCTGGGGGAAAAACAGACAGTTGGGGCCTGGTGATATAACTTCCTGTGTGTTTAAGAGGTCTGTGGTCTGTGTGATCTGGTTTAGATGGAAGCGTTCTGTCTGGATCGCTGTAGGCTTCAGGCTTCCTGTCCTGTCCCCTCACTGCTTTGCAACCCGGCACACACTTCTGCTTACTCAGGCGAGCTGCGGTTCATAATGGCCCCCTTGGATGCAGTTTTTCACAGATAATAACAACATTGGCTTGATATTCAACTCCTGGCTGTTTGACAAGTGGAGGCTGTTATTATTCAGTTTTTGCAGCATTTTCCCCCACAATTCTTTTAACTGTATGTTGTTATTATTCAGTTTTATGGGGCTTCTTTTGAATAAAAGTCCTTAAATTGTACAATTACATGATTTAAACTAATCTCCCTGATTGTCTGCTTTTAATCACCTGACTGAAAGATGATGGATGTGCAGGATTGGAAAAACAGGGAAAAAATATTAATCACCATAATTCAGCTTGACAGCATTATAATTTTCCTAATATTTGTGGGTGAATAATCTTAAATGTTCCTCCCACAGAAAGAAACAAAGAGGACTGATGTTCTGTCTTTTGTCTGCGTGTATTCATGTCATGGTTTATGGAGTGTTAACATCCCTGTTTTCTTTGCCCTGTTATAACCTTACTGTACATCTCTTGTATTGTCATCCCTTAGGTGGTGAAGCTCTTGAGCAATAAGCGATCACAGGCTGTTGGAATCCTGATGTCTAGTATTCACCTTGACATGAAGGACATCCAGACTGGTAAGTACTGTCATCAGTATAAATGTATTAACACGGTCTTAAACAGGAAAGACCAAAAATGTTTTGTGTACCTAAACGTGTTCATTCCTGATGTAAAATTGTGACTATGGACAAGTGGTCAGGCACTTCTGCTTTGACTTGATTCCTCGAGCATGATCTCAAATGGAGCATTCCAGCTCCATTTGTAGAGAATAAACTGTTAACACTAGCCTATACTGAGAGTCCCTAAAACCTGACTATCTCACAGACAGTTCCTGTAGAAAGAGTTGAAATGAAAACCTCTGTATTTATCTCAATTGTTAAAACTCATGTCTACTGAGATGTGAATTGTATTTACTATAGTTGAGGGTCATTGCAAAAGCTCCCCCTATTAGCATTATTACAAGTCATAATGTTTCCAACTCCTCTGAAATGTTTTTCTTTTGTCGCTCTCGCCTCCTTCTGTTTTTCTTTGCTCTCCTTTTGCATAATCTCTCCCCATCTAACATTCACATCATGTTTCTCAGCAGCTCTCTCTGGCCTTCTCTGATGAGTTGTCACCATCTTGTCTAAACGGCTTTGTTAAAGTGAAGTCATTCCGGAGATGTTGATGGGAACAGACTCTCTTCCTGTTTTAGTTACTCTCTGATTGCTCTCCAGTCTTCGCTCTTCCAAGTGTCTAAACACTCTTCCTCACCTCCTCATCCTACTCAGTTGTCCTTCAGTAAAGCATTTATTACAGCTTCAAGCGTTAATCTCAACACACGACAGCAGAATGGTTTCGTTAACAAAAATGTCAGCCACAAACTGCAGCAAGAAACTCTCTGACGTCAGACTTTGGTGCATCCATCTCAGGTCAGAATGGGAGGGCAACTCAGGGCCACACTCATCAGCAGTGTCATCCATCTCGTATGTTAGGACAGTTACAATAGGACATAATTAGCACTGATTGGAACCTTCAGTATATCACAGAGTGAAGATCAGACAGCAGATATCTCTTTTACTTGTAAATATACGGTGCTTATTCCACGAAAATAGTGGGAATCAAAGGCTGTCCTGCACAAACACAATAAGCTTGGAGGTGGGTCATACATTTTAATTGAATAACTGACTCATTATTTGACATGAAGAAAACTCTTACACTTCACATGTTTGTTGTTTTTCCATTCCTGAGGTGATCTCATGTTCCCTTGTGCCATCAGAGGTTTAACATGATTAAAGAATCAAAATGATTTGTTGACCAAAGAGAAGGATTCATTCATCAAAGTTTGTAATTTTCCCTGTCAGTACAGTGAATCAGTTTTATTTCCTTTTGATTTTGTGATGAAGACTGTGACTAGTAAAGCCTTCATCACTTGGAGATCTCTGCCTGGAAGAAAAACATCTGAATCATCATTACATGGTGTCGGTTTTATGACGCCACAGTTGCTCAGTGAGAAGTCAACACGTTTTTTTTTTGCTTTTCCTCACAGCTGCTGTTGTTTGCCTGAGACTTGGCTCTAACTGTACATGTTCCATAGGACATTTCTGCTCAGCGTCTGCTTCCTGTGAGGTTTTTCTGCAGTGTTAGATGGTGGTTGATGGGCACCATGCTGGGATTAAATGTGGTAGTCGAGGATAGATGCAGGCAGATGGGCCCGGCTGTTTGGTCCTGAGACGTCCGTGTCACAGCGATGATACGGCTTTCTCCCATGTCCAAAAAAAAAAAAAGTCTCCAACCAAACCAGCCAGACTCAGACTCACATGTTCACATAGTAATGAAAAACAAATGGTTAAAAAAAAGAGTGGGAGAAGCAGAAAAATGGGAGAGTCGAAGAGAAGGAAGTTATTTCTGTGATGGTTTTGGAGGAGAAGAGAGTGTTGTAAGGTCAGAGAGTAATGGGAATGAAGGAGTGGATTTGCAACAACAATTACGTGAACAAGGAGAAAGCAATATCAAAGATAAGACATCAGAACTGGCTGCATAGAAGGAGTCATGCTTTTTTTGTGTCCATGTGCTGGTCTTGTGTTTTGTATCTCTATTCTTGTCTATTAAGTTTGTGTTGTAAAAAGCCTGCCATATCAGACCTATATGCACCTTCACATCTCGTCAGGCACTAGCTTTCCCTCCTCTGTACCTCAACAGCAAATCAACAGATCAAAACAATGTGAGTAATTTGGACACCCACGGCATGCTGAAATGCATATATAGGTGTCGAGTGCTTCGCTGGGTGATTGTGCGTACAGCAACACCTCAGCCTCAACACCACAGACCCCCGGGCTCTGTTTGTCTTTAAACATTTACTTTCAAAGGATTAATGCTCGCGGGCGCCAGGTCCTCGCGCCGAGACAAAAAGGCGACACCAGGAATTCAAACACAGGAGTTCAAACACAGATCTTTGTGCCTTTGACAGATTTCTAAGACCCTCCATATTTATGTTTTAGTTTGCGGCCCCTTTGCATGCTATCGTGGCGAGAGCTGATAACTATGTAACTCGCAGCATACGGCACAGGACACTGTATGTTAGATTTTGCCCTTTTTTTCATGACATCAACATCCGCCCCAGCAAGGTTTGAAAAGGTCTTCAGCCATTGTTAGTGGTTGTTGTTTTAGCCAAAGAAAAAATAATAATAATGTAGAGGTTATGAAAGAGGCAGCCTGTTTTCTGACCTGGTTCATGGTGTTCTATCTAGGTAAAGAAATGTCATGACATGCTTTGTTGGTAACATTAACCATGTCCTCCTCTTCCATCCACAGCTGTCCTAAATATGGACAACTCTGTCGTTGATCTGGAAACTCTGCAGGCTCTTTATGAAAATGTGAGTATATCAATATGCTGCCGTCTCAAAATGAACTTTTTTTTCTGTCACACTGAATACCTCCACCATCCCCAGCCACCTCTTTACTCAGTCATTTATGGCTTTATTGGTCCAATCATCTGATGACGTCAGGCAATACATTCATATGTTCTGTTCTGAAACATACCATGCATTGTCTATGGCGGGTGTATTCTTAACCATGTCTACATAAGGACATGTGGATTTCGTCACATACCACTTACTGTACCCCCACCCCTTCCAGCCCACTGAGGCTGTAACTGCCATTACACAGGTTCTTAAGTGATTTTTATTCTACACTATAGGTACAATCTGCAACTAGCTGTAGATAACTTTACAGCACAATTCATGGATGTCATACCTGTTCATATGCTGCTGATAAATTGGCCCATTTTTAAAGAAGGGAAGATTACAGATCCTGCGGAGAGTGGTTTCAGTAAAGTCAATACACCAGTGAAAAGACAATATCTCAAACTGAAATACATTTCTGCACTTTCCTGCCAACACAGAATCACATAAATACACAGTGTTGAGAAACAAACCCAGTGTAATTATACAAAGTAACACCACTGACAGCTCACGCTGATCTTGACTGCAGCATTCAGTCTGGAAAACCTTAGTCCTTTTTTTTTCTTCTTCTTTTCCTCTGTGGTTTGCAGTAAAAGTATTATTTTGGAAGCGTGTACTTGTGACAAATAGAATGATTTATGGTTACACGTTTCTTGCCATATATGAATAACAGGCAATCATTTTATTATAGAAGGAAACCTAAGAAGGCTCAACAAAGAGTGATATCAACAAAATGGCAACAAAAATAATCAGATGTTAGCGTTGTTTTATTTGGCTCTTGAGTGAGGGGTAACCCACAAAACACCAAGTACCATCCATCAAAAGATACCTTTCCAAGATCCAAACTTTGTATACAGCGTAGGTGGGAAATTACACTTTTTAATTATATTGGTGTGTCTGTAATATAAAGCCACATTTGCACTCTCAATCAAAGATGCCACTTCACTGTGAACATATTTCTCTCTGTGGAATTCTTATTCCATGTTCCACTTGAAAGAGTGAACTAAGGAAGTGTGCATTAGATACTAAAACAAACAGGCGAGCCACAAACCGTACTGGTATGTGTGCCGTTTGGCTACACAGTCACTGATGTGTAGGTCTGTCTGCGGGCCTGGAGGGGAACCAGCGCTTTTTACATAGTAAACACGTTTTTTACACACTCAATCTGATTGAATCAACTCTTGTAAGGCCCCTGTGAAAAGGAAATGATAGTTGAGAAACTTTAGTGTCACACAGCTTCTTCTTCAAAGTGCTAGTGTGGTTTTTAAAAAATGAAGAGCTGAGCTTTGCCAAGCAAAATGACCGCATCGTATCGCATAATATTAGCAAAGAATTACGGAGCTGTCGTCGGTAGTTTCCAATATTTCTTCATTTTGGCTTTGAGGGACTCCTCGTGTACAGTAAATACATATTCATCAACCTTAGCTGATAGGTAATCTCCCCCAGTCCAGTGAAAATGGTTCAGGACCCCTTCGAAGTCAGGTCAGTAAATTATGGAACATGAAAATAAGCATGTTTTCCACATTTCAACTGTGATACAGTTTTAAGATGCTGTGAAATTCCTGTGAATTGCTTTTTGGCACAACTACACAGGAGAGGCCTAGACCTTTGGCTGCCAGAGGCATATTAATAATGTTGATCATGGGAATGAGACTGTGGCTTGAGACAGGCTGCAGTTATGAACCAATGTGTCATAACTTAGGATCAAAAGTCTTCTAACCTCTCCACTCACCCCGAGACTTCAAGCCCTCTCCCTCTGCCTCTCCCGCTCCTTCTCCCTCTTATGGCCTAAGGCTATGTTATTGAGTCGAGGAGCCAAATTGTTTCTCTTTTGTATTGCAAGACTCCATCCTGTCTGTGGGTCTCCAGCCCCCTAAACCACAGTTGGCAGCACAGTCAGCCTGTCTTGAGGAATGTGAGGGGCTTCTAATGGTTACACCCTCACTCACTGTGCAAGGATCTAGATCACACACTGCTCTCCCTTGGTCTCCTTTTATTCTCACTCACATAGACGTGCTCACAAACAAACATTTTGACCCACACATACTGTACTGTGTGTGCACAGAGAGGCAGGGACAGGGCCGCTCGGTCTATGTGCTGCGGATTACAGCCACTCCTGTTCTTTGAACAATAAGCCATTAAAGAGGTCACGGTGATAGTGGGACGCTGCTCCCTCCCACCTAATATCAAGCCATAATCTGAACCCAGACTGGTTCTCTGAAGTTCAGACTCCTTTTAGCTTTTAGCTGGCAGTAGCTAAATGTCAGAGAGCCTCCTACAGACTTTTACACAACAAATGATCACCTCATTCCACTCCACATGGCAGGGCTTTGAAAAGTCTAGATGTATTTTACATGTTTATTACATGATACAATTTGTCATTTAGGGTCCATTCTTTGGCAGCTTCATGTACAAAGAATCTCATAAATGTAGTTTCGTTGAAAATTGAGTGACATAAATAGTGATTAGGCCCAGTCTGGCACTGTTTAGCTCTGTGCTAGAAACCTGGCTAATGAATACCACTTGGCTACCACTACATTTCTGGCATCACAAATATCATCCTACTTTCCTTTAGTATTTGATATTCTACATGGGACTGTATTTCTCATGCTAACAACCACTGCAACATGCCCTAGCAATTCAAAGATCACACGCTAATGCCTACTTGTCCCCAATTACACCAAACACTGCTGGGCTCCGCTGCTGCCCTTTGAAAAGAATCTGCTTTGTGTTAAATATATTTACACTTGAAAACATCTCGAGAGAAGGCGAAGGAGAGCTTGCCCTTGCCGACAGAAGGCAGCGGTGTGTAGAATACTAATCGGGCCCTCAGCGCGTTTGATGCTGGTGTTTGATGTTTTCCAAGGATCCATGCCGAGGCCAAACCCCAGAGAGAAGGATGGAGAGAAACAGAGGCCAGACTGCCTGAGACTCAGACTTTGGGGGTCTCTGGGATTTGCAGGCACTGAACGAGAGTTTACATTTTCTTCCTGGAGATGGTTTTATTGTTTTACCCGTCTGCGTCAGACACATTAACATCCATTGTCTTTAGCCTCTTGTGAAATAAAGGGGGCATTTCTGGCTTGCTTTTTTTAAACCACCTTGTATAAAACTGTGGTCCAGAGCCTGGCAGCAGGACAATAGTCAGGAATGTAGTCTGGCTGAAGGCAAGTCTTGAGCATTTGTGAAGCTTGCACTGTATAGGCTGGCATATGGTTGAGTTTATGTACAAAACTTAATCTGAGGAATTCTTTTACGCTTGAGATAAAGTTTGTCGACGTCAAGAAATGGGAACTAAGCTGACAAAATAAACCTACCTCAAGTACTATTTAGCAACCGCTCCAGAGCTTTTCATCATATTAAATGAGCGTCATCAATCAGTTTGCCCGTTGTCGTGAAATTATAGATGTTCACGTTTACTAAACAAAGACTAAAGATCTGGCAGCATTTATTGGTGACCTTGAAAACCTCACCTCGGTGTCCATTTAAGTGGCATCAATCATACAATCCTGTCTAATCCCATAAAGTGTACTGCTCATGTAATTTTTATAATTTCTGACAGGCATCCAGATTTTCAAACTAATGTATTTCAATTGTCTCTGATGCCTGCAACTATAATTTTTTTCTGTGAAATAGTCATGTAGTTTGTCTTATGCAGTCTGACACAAATCATTTTCACCACAGCCAGCACAGTCTGCAATCCATAACATTAACTATGACCTTATGCCTGACCTGAGACCCAACCTCAAAGAGGAAAAATGAGATGGAAGTGACATTTGCGACAGTTGTGAAGTAATCATGTGAATACGTGAAACAGTAGATAAAATTATGTGACTGCTTCACGTAACCGAAAGAGACTGTGTAGAATCATTTAGCGGTATCTCACTGGAAATTGTTAGACATCCATTAGAGCCAAGTGACAACGTCTGGGGCTTAAAAAGATGTGGCCAGCACTGCTATATTTTTCCTTAAGTGGACGCTTGAGACTGACTCTAAAAAGCACATCAATCCTCACAGACTCTTCCGTATTAAAATACAGTTTTTCTCCAGCGTTAAAATGCTTTTTAAAACTAAAAGTGTGATTTGTAATATAACCTACACTTGACAATGTGTGTACCTTACATCAAAAGTCCAGACTGTGACTGAAGCAGTGGTACACAAATGGCAAAAAGACAAGACATTTACAAAAAAGGGTTTGGCTGCCTTTTGTCCCCTTTGCAGCAAGAGAGTGGGTGTTTTGAAAGAATATAATATCTGTCATCACGATGACACAAAGCATTCCCTCACATTTATTTTTGGCCCACATCTTTTAATCCAGGTTCATTTTTGGCCTTTCATAGGAAAGAATTTGTGTGCATCTTCACTGTGGCCTCCAGAAAGACCCATGAGTCAACCGAAGGGATTAAAAAAGATTAAATTATTTAAAATAAATCCTTCCTCTGTAAGGAAACTCGACTTTAAACATCCCAAAATGTCATTCTCAGACATGCAGGTAACTCTTCAACTGCTGGTGTCAAAGTGCTGCATCTGCAATCAGAAAGGGATGGGAGGCGTGCCAGAAAAAAGACTTTTCTGTCCAAAAACAACATTGCAGCAAAAATACAGGTTGCTAATGAACATACAGGCAACGAGCAAGCCTTTTGGAGTAATGTGCTCCGGACAGACTAAAAAAAAGAAAAAGAAAAATCGTTGTTTGGCTAAAGAACAGCAGATATACTTGGTGCAGATTTTCAGATAAAAAACCTTGTATATATGAGGAAAGGAAATGTTATTATATGAATGCTGCATCATATCATTGAGTGCTTGAAGATCATGCAGGGCCATCTTTGTCAAGACTAAAGCTGAGCCAGAAGTTGAATTTCGAAAAGGCTGAGTCAAGAGCCTGGTTTGATATGTTGCAATGATTCTTAGTGGGTTTTTCTTTGGGTTTTTACTTGGACTGTATTTTTGTATTTTCCTTTGACAGAGAGCTCAAAACGATGAGATGGAGAGCATTAATAAGCACATTAAGTCAACCAAAGACAAGGAGGATGCCACACCGCTGGATAAGCCAGAACAGTGAGAAACTGGAGAAATGGTTTCAACCAAACATTACACATCTCAGTCATTTCTGAGCTGTCTGTTCTTGTCGCCTCATCAGGTTTCTCTTCCAACTATCACAAATCCCCAACTTCTCCGAGCGAGTGTTCTGCATCCTGTTTCAGTCAACTTTCCACGAATGTATCACCTCAATTCTCCGCAAAGTAGAACTCCTTCAGAGAGTATGCAAGGTGAGCCCCTGGCCTTCGTCTCGCTTCATTTTCTTTTCTGTCACTCAGTTTAACCTTCATATCTTCATCTCCTGTGTGTGTGTGTGTGCGTGTGTGTACACCAGTCCCTCCAGAGTAGTAAGTGTGTATTGCAGGTGCTTGGTCTGGTGCTGGCTTTCGGGAACTTCATGAACGGTGGTAATCGGTCTCGAGGGCAGGCCGACGGCTTCACCTTGGACATTCTGCCAAAGCTGAAAGATGTTAAAAGCAGTGTGAGTATGTGTGTTACGGGAGTAAAAGCAAACATCACTCACTTTATACAGGAGCAGATGTGTTATTCACGTGCAACATGGAACGGGAGCAGACGTATGTGTAAAGTAAGCAGGGGGATACAGCTTTATTCTGTTATTCAAAAAATAAAAAAGTAGCTTCTATAAATGTTCAATCTATGAAGTCTATAGAAAGATATGAAAGTAAACCTTCCTAGTGCCCAGTATGATGATTGTAGCTGTGCATATTTAGAAGAGAGACCATTCTGTTTACAGTTCTGATTCAATATCACAGCAGGCTCAGTGTACCCTTGGCACTGCCATATAAGGATGCAGTGGTTTGTGTTTTTGTGGTGGTGGGCCGAGTAAGGTATCCATAAAGAACATCAAACTTTCCGCCAACTCTTGAGTTATGACAGCCAGCCCAGCACAGTTGTGTTTTGTTGTATTGCTCTTCCAATGTCATGATTTACTCCCAACTTCTAAGGCTGCTGTCTCCATTCTTGTTTGGCTCGCACAAATTAAAACGTCCTGCTCCGAAATGATTAAATTAATAAATAAAGGGGGTTTCGGTTTATTTATTTAGATCTTTCTCTTTCTTTCAGGATAACTCCCAGAGTCTTTTGTCCTACATTGTTGCTTACTATCTAAGGCACTTTGATGAGGTATGTTTTGGTTCCTGTTTATTTGAATCACTTTTCTGTTTTAGTCTGATTTGCTTAGAAATCCTTCCAGAGCTCTCTTTTCATCTCCTCTCTTGCCAGAGGATACCATGGCTTATCCTTTATCAAATTATTTATTTTCCCTTCCCTCATTTGCAGCAGAAACAAATCTCTCTCCTTCCCTGGCTCTTTCTTATAATTCTCCTCTCTGTCTTTCACTCTTCATCTCCCCTGTTCTTGCTCTGCTTTGGTCTGGCTTCGTTCAGACCTGCAGTCTGTTCATTGGCACAGCATCCAAAGGAGCTCTAGTGTAAATAATTAGGTTCTCCAGATGAGATGAACTCAGTAGTGCAGTTTGCCAAAATCAACCTGCATGACATGTCTCTAGCACTCATAATGGCTTTGTAGTAACTCTGATGGAGAAGATTGACATGTGCATGGAGTGTAATGGTCGCTGTCTGCTGTAGTTTCATATCTATTGTGGGATGTTTGGACTGCTGATAAGTACATGTAGGAGAAATTTATTTAACTCTTGCCTGGTGAGCATTACAGAGAGCCCCCCTCTCTCATTTGAAGAATATTGACTTTGACATTGTAGTGTGTGATGTGTTTTTCTGCATGTATGTCGTCCTTTAACAGGACGCTGGCAGGGAGACATGCGTCTTCCCTCTGCCTGAGCCCCAGGACCTTTTCCAGGCCTCCCAGATGAAGTTCGATGACTTTCAAAGAGATCTTCGCAAGTTGAGGAAGGACCTCAATGGTATAGTAATCAACATTAATTTCACAACTCTCCTTTTTAATTAAAAAAAATCATTAGAGTAGTTGTCTTACTGCATTACTGATTGTACAGCAGCAGATATTATGTGCTAATCAATGCACATATTTTGCACAATGTGAAATAATGTTCTAAACCTGAGCGGCTATGGTGTTGTGTGGACTGTTGAGGCGGGTCAACCCCAAGATAGCATCTGTTTGTCGTACAGACGAGCTAAGCAGAAGCAGATGTGACTTGTCAGATGCAGACTCCTGTTGGACCTGGTGTGCCTTCACTGTCCTCGTGAAATAGAGATCAAAATATAGACAGGTCAAGGTCAGAACTTGCACTACCTGTGTGTACACTATCAAAGGTTCATCAGCTCCTCGAGCTCTGGTTGGCCTCACTGACCTGCAAGACCAAAACGCAAATGAAGAGACCTCCCACTGAGTTCCTTTAGATAAGTCATGGATTTAGTTGATGGCCGAGTCTGACTGTGATTCAGTTGTTTAATTTAAGTGTTGACCTTGCACTGATGATTAATAACTACACAACTTTCTCTGACTATAGATTCCAGTCATAAGAAAATTATTTCATTTCAGTCCAAAGGTCCGTTCTTGTCTATTTTTCCCTTCACAGGAAGTGTGTAAAATGTAAAATACTTATTTTTGAAACTTAATACTTACTTAATATTTGAAATACTTTCATATTTTTTAAGTAGCAAGGAATTAAGAGAAATCTATAAAACACACAGTGCACTGCAGTGGAAAAAGTGTGGAGAGTTTCGCTAGACAGGCCAGACTGATAGGTTGACTGAAACGTGTCCTTAATAAATGGGGGAGTTACAAAATACTTACTTTCATTACTCTGCCTGAAGTCGTTCAGAACACTTTCCAAGCCCTGAAGTGCCTACAGGTGGTAAAAAATGACTTGTGTTTTTGTTCAGACAGACGTGTGGACGTGCATGTGTGTGTGCATGTTGTGTGCGAGTTTGTGTGCTTGCAGCCTGATCGACAATTCCCAAAACTTGGTCTGTTCTCTATCATGTTTTATGTATCTTTGCTGCTAAACCAATCAGGTGCCTGAACCGTGTTGCCAAATATTGTTTTTCCTCTGCCATAATGATTCTTTAGGCTGTTCATTATTTGCAATTCATAAAGATGGAGTTGCTCGCCGGGGAAACAGACTCTTGACCCCAGTGGCAGTGGCACATGCTGGCCGTACATAAATACATCATCACATGCTGTACCTGCAGACCTCTTCATTACCTAGCAGAGCCAGCTGAGTGCTCTAACAGACACAGGGTTCGATGACAGTTCCCAGAGGGGGGTTCCGATAGGTACACAGCTTAGAAATGGCCTTGGCTGGCCTGAAGGACATCAGTTAGTAACAGTGAAGAGCGAGAGCTCACTGTGTACCTTTTTGGTTGAGGTACCATATGGTCTATGAATTACCACTTGCCCAGTCCCGACCTCCCTGTTCCCTTTGGCGTCTCTTGGCCTCTCCACCTCTAAGGCCTTGAGCTGGGCTTGTGTATCTGTTATGCTTGCAGATAGAGCGTGACGATAAGTTCCTCCCGGGACCAGAGCGCAGGCCTTTCTGGTTCCTATGGGTACCCTATTAGTCATTAAGGATCATTATGTCTTTGCAGACACTTATTCAGCAATAATCTAGAAGAGATTAATCAAAGCAGGTTCTGGCAGGCTGAAGTGACCTGTAGAGTTAGTAAAAAACACAATGTAAATGCTGGATCCTTCTGATCACAATCTTCTGTGTTTTTTTTCAGCATGCTCTGCTGAAACAGAGAAAGTTTGTAAGTTGTCCTCTGAAGAGAACCTGCAACCCTTCAAGGACAAGATGGACACATTTATCAGTCAAGGTCAGCCCATCTTTTAAATTATATTGCCACTGTGGAAAAATATACAGTAGTGTTATTTTGTTTATTTTTTTTCCTACTGTAAACAGATTGTATGAACAGACTAAAAAACCATGAGGGTCAAAGTCTGATGCTCATTGTTGACCAAATGCACTTAGCTCCACTTTGTTCTTTCATTACTCTGAAGACATGGAATTTAAGCTCCATACACACATTTACTCTGCTAAACAATTCAAAGAAATATCATATAATAGCAGTGGTGATGTTGAAAGACGTATCCCTGCTGGTTGTTTAAATTTTTCCCTGCTGTTGCAAAACTCTCATATCTAACCTGAAAAACCCTTTAGTGTTTCGAGTGTATGTGAAGCAGCCCATCAGTCAGAGTGATGTAAGCTGTCCGTGTCTGCAGACACGTTTCAGATTAATGCCGCTGTCTGGTTGATACACACACAAAAAGTTTCACTCAGTATTGTTTCCATAGGGACATCTGTTTACTCCGGGGTGTATTGAATAACTCACTGCTATTGTTTCAAGTTTGTCTATCTGTTTTGACTGATTATGACCGCGCTTGGTAGCTGGCTCTTTTTATCTTGATCTCTCCTTTTGTAAAACAGAACGGCTTAGTCTGCCTCAAAGGAAGACGCAGAGTGACCGTGGTTGAACCTGTCATGCAGTCTGTTAAATTGACAAAACTGGTTAAGGTGAAATAAAAACAGACTCTCAGCACTCTGAGAATTTGAGATGTATTTAGCTACAGATTACAAACCTTTGTACTTTTATTCTTAGCATGTTTTTGTTAAGGTGAATTTATTTCACATACTTTTGCATTGTCTTACATCATCATTGCATGCAACAGGAGAAGAAGGCATTCTTCATTCATACCCAAGTTAGACTGAACCCTCTTTTTTAGCTCTGTGACACTGCACCGGTGGCTTCGAGCTTACACCAAAAATATTTAGAAATCATTTTAATCTGCAAGCTAATGCTCATCCTCTGCATGATGGTTTAACATGTAAGCAAAGTTAGCATCTACTAATTGACAGAGAACTACAGAGGCTGCAGGTGTTTTTTGTGGATAGAATTGAACGATTTCAAGCCTATAATTAGACTACAGTAGAAAAGGGGTTTGTGTTCTGAGACAGAAATAAATGTCATAAAAATATGAATTCAACAAATTCCATGCTTAGCCATCCAGTAGTGGTCCAGACATTACACTCAATTTATCAACTGCATGGTGGCATGAGATGAAAAGCTTGGTGCCAGTCCATCTTTTGATGTTTTGGGATATTTGATTGGCTCTAAAAAAAGACTTTTGTTCGAATGAAAGCCCTGAATAACACAAAAGAAATGGCAGTAGTTTCTGAGATATTTCAGTCTGTGAGTTACTGCTGCTGTAGTTTTCCAAATACTACGTCAAAATCCACTAGTAATGAAGTAATGTTTATCTGTCATGTCCACCAGATGTCACACAGTCTCCATCTTCTACAACAGTTTGGGGATCTTGTGGTCCACTTTAACATGTATAACTTGAGTTTTTTTTTAATGCTTCTTTAAACATAACAGGCGAGTTGTCGTTCTTTGTGTAGCACTGGCTGTGACCCTGGGTATGTTCAGTTGACTGTGACCAATCTTCCTGAAGGACCCAGCTCACAGGCCTCCCTCCAACTGCTTTTGTATTCAAATAGGGATATAATACATAGCATATGTTCTTCAGCAGTAATACTCACTGTCCATTTTAATGGAAGTCCGCAGATGAAAGCATCTCTCGCATTTCCACCTCTCCCCTTCTCCTTTCCTCACTGCATTTGAGAGAAATATGGGAGCTCTCTCTTTGATGCAAATGATGAGGTTTTTCCTCTGAGAGCAGAATGTAAGCACTGTAACGTGGACATGTGACTCACAAGGCTCCAGACGGGATTCTTGGGGTTCCTCCGCTGCAGTGGTGAAAAAAAGAACAACAGCCAAATGTCTTATTTTTGTTATTTCTGTAATTTCTAAAAAGCCTGGGGTTAAACTGTTTCTGGCTCCACAGTTTAAACCGCTTTTGTTTATTTTCTGACCATGAAACTAACCACAGAATAACAGTGGGAGCGGACTTGTTGGAGCTCGGCTGTTTGGTCTAGCTCGATTTTCTCCGCTAGCTTCACAAATTCTCATGCATGCAGGCCTTTGATGGAGTCAATATGACTAGCAGGAGAGCACCAGCTATGTGATAATCTGTTTCTGATGGACATACAGATTAGCAGTAAGACTGATGTCAAACCTAGGACATCACATGACTGTAAGGTGATACAGTTAAACTAAACAAACTATAAAGGATCATGTTAATGTAGTATCGTAAAGTCACACATTAAACAGGCATGTTTATGTCTTGATGATGAACCACGCTATGAAGATCATGCAATAACTGCTGCTTGGGCTGAAAATTCAGCAGTAACATGATGATTATAGAAGAATATAATTGTATTGATATTAATCATCAGTGTCAAAGGACAGCAGAGTTCTGTTCCCCTTGTTATGTGCACATGCAGTTTTCCTCTTTGAGTGAAAGTTTAAGGTCAGTAACTTTTGTGGTATTTCTAATAATACTTAGCTCTTCATGTAGGTCTTCTACCTTGACCACAAAGCCTAATAATCCAAGGAAGACGCAGTGGTCACATACGTGGAGGATTCTCCTTTAAACCATGGTGGAGAAGTGGTCTGCAGAATTTTATCATCACAGAGAGGAGCTGGAGAAAGTTGTGAAAGGCCTCTCAATGACGTGATCTTCAGAATCAGAAATAATTGTTGATGAAACAACACAACAGAACATAGCACAGACCTAGATCTCCCAGGCTTGAGTCCATGCAGTTATCCAAATGACCAAGGTGTCAGCTGACCGGGTCCTGAACCTCCTGAGGCCTGTTAGAATCAGTCCAAATTGTAACCCTGAAAGTTCCACCACATCAACCAGACATGAAAAAAACAATAAAACCATTTTGAGACACTGACAGGAGAAGAGTCTTCTCTGGTACAGTAGTGATGGCTGCAGCACCTTTTGACTGTGGCCTCTTCTCTAGTATAATCATCACTGCCGATGTAATGTGTGATGATGTAATCTCAGAAGGGATCGGTATGTTCTGTGGGTGCTGGACTAATGTGTGGACTAATGTGTAAATTGTATGAGAGGCCTTAGGCCCAAAAAATGATTATGTACCCCTTCAGTCAGTTAAAATCAACCATCAGTCATTCTACACACTGATTCTACCAAACCACAATCATATTCATAATCAATGTATCATTTATTGATGGGCTAGGAACAGGTCCACTATAGCAGAGTGATTTAGCACTGTGGGAAGGGTAAAGCAAAGTTCTGGGCTCACCAGGTCCGTCTGAGATCTTAAGATGTGGTTCTGGCTTGAATTAAACACAGCAACCAGATATTCTTTGGATAAGAGGAAAGCACAGATTTGTGCCAGGAAAGAATCCCTGTCCCATCCCCTGTCATGTCTGTCTTCACAGAGGCTATAGGCCATGTCTGATCATTTGACAGTTTGAGGCAGCAGCTTACAGATTATCGACCTTGAGGGGACAGAGGAGCTGTCTGGGATAGAATTTATTGTCCAACCTTTTGACAGTTATAGAGCAGCTCAGTCAAGATATACACATGCGAAAAAACACAGCTGGATCGAGGTTGCTCTGTTACATTTGGAAACGAGCTGAAAAAATCAGGCCATGGATCTGAAATTTGATAAGCACTAACCTGCGGCATTTTTCTGACCAAGGCTGTCACATTTCACTGCTGTTCTCTTATATCATAATTTATAACACAGTCAAAATGATCCTGATGGCACGCCGAGATAAGTGTTGTGGTCTGCTGGAAATATCTACTAATGCGTACTGTGGTGTCCAGCTCCCAGTTTTCTTAGCCTCTTGCTGTCTCCGTTATTCTCTCACACCTCACTCACACACACACACAAACCTGCACACACGTAAATACACAGTCATCTGTCTCCATTTGAAGCAACGCTACACAAAGAAGCACTTGTTCTGTGATCGGCACGACTCATTTGTCAGTTGTGCAAAAGCAGTGCTTAATGACCTGGTGGCACAGTGCTGACCCTGAGGATGACTGTCGAGTTAAGTAATGGTGACATCCTGAATCCTCTTGTGTATATACAAGGCACACTATAGGTGAAAGATCTATTTGCTACAGGAAATGCAATAATCTTGTATTTACCTGAATTCCTTTTCGTTGCAGCCAAAACAGACCTGGAAACACAAGAGCAACAGCTGGCAGACACTCAGAAGATGTAAGACCTGTTTTTTTTTTATTATGTTTGAATATTCTCCTACAGCTTCTTCACCTAAAAATAAAACCCATCTTTTCCTTCCATGGGTTTACATTTTCTCAAGTGTCAGCAGTGGTCAAAGTTGTGAATTTGAGAGTAAAGGATAATGCAATCCAATACAGTTTAAAGTCATATATATTATATTCTCATTGCAGTGAAGGAATATAATCGCACTGCTTTGTCAATATTTATGACTCCTTGTTCCTTCAGTTACATGGAAGGTGCAGGCCGTCATGCCAGGCCTTCAGTAGACGGGAGGCCCCTCATGTGGTGTCTATGTTGTTTATCTAAGTGGAGCGAGAGTAGACAGCCATGGCTCCAGGCTTCTGTTACTGCTGGCGAGGAATGTGTTCCTATAGCACACTCCAAACAAAGAGACCCCAACCTGTCCACTATATTGATCCACTGCGAATGACCACCACATTTAACATGTCATCCATTGCTATGTGCACACATTTTTGTTTGTCTGCCTCTCCACTCTTTCACCACTCATGCTTCCTCACAAACGTAGTAAGTGAACATAAGCAAACTAAGGGTTTTAGTCCTGAAAGTCAAGAGGAAAATGCGTACCTTCATTCAGTTAGTGTTAATAGTAATCCGTTGCTGTATTGACAGAGAAAGTTACGTTGATATGATATTTCAGTCCTGTCCTTAAAAACGGAACGTTTGCAAGTATTTGTTCTTCATCTCTCTGTGTTTATGATTGTTACCTTACACTTTACCCTGTTTTTCAATGTCTAATCTTAACCAGTAGTTTTTTTATGTCAAATCTAACTGTGGACAAAAAACGCAACTTAAGAGCAAGCAAAACGATCTGAAGACGTTGAGCAATACCTTAGTATAACAACGATATGCCATATCTAAAGAATATTAGTCAGCACTGTAGATCATATATAAATATAGATGGAGTGTCTGTGACATCCATCCAAAGCTGTTTTGAGTGGCTGGGAGGCTCTGACTGTTACCTTTAAGGCTGTGTCACAGTCCACCGAAACTCTCAATACTGGCAAAGAGGAGGGGTGCGGGGGAAAGAGGCGAAGCTGATGCAGAAGGGCAGTCGCAGAAAAAGGCAGTTTGCACCTTGAGTTGGCACCTGCCACTCAAGGTGCAATGAAAAAACACTGATATGTAATAACTGATGTTGTAAAAAAAAATTCAACACTCACACAATTATCACACAAAGGGATCTTATCAATAAAGACCATAGTTTGTTGTACCAGGTTGTAAACATTGTTCTGGTGTAAAGTTGCCCACTTCAACATGGGAGACTTTGGGATTGACTAGCTTTTAGAGCTGGCACCTAGAAGCTACTAGGGGAATTGTATTTTGTATCTCTTCTGCATGGCTGCATTTCTCAGCCTTGGAGGTTGCCGTTTGGTCTGCACAAAGCTTAAGACAGGATGGAAATGTTTGTGTGAGTTTATAATTGTAATTACACACCAAGAATGTAAAAGATCTCTCCGTCCTCCTCACTATCAAATATAAAGTAATAACAAAGGGGTCCACATTTAAGCAGTGAGGGGGGCAAAAAGCTGAATCACTGAGCCGCGTTTGTGGCAGTAATTGTTCTCTAAAATGCCCAGTCATCATTGGTTTGTGTTTTATTTTTTTACTTACTCTACTATTAAATCTCTGATAAAAGCATATTTTTCCAAGATTAACTTTCATTTTTTTGCATATTTTCCTAGCACCGCCAGGTTTCACAACAATCAGAGTAGGTTTCTGTAATCTCATGTTGTAATACTTTGGTCTTGAAGTAATGTTTTTGTTCTCTGTCCTCAGCTTCTTGGAGTTGAGTGTGTCCTTCTCGGTTAAACCCAAAGCAGGAGAGAAAGAAGTCTCTCCCAACACATTCTTCTCCATTTGGCATGAATTTTCCTCCGATTTTAAAGACCAGTGGAAGAAGCAGAATAAGCTTATGTTACAGGAACGGTGAGAATTGGACGCCACAATGTGTTTCTTTTTTTTTTTTAAATTTGACATTTTACATGGAACATCAACTCCTGTTGTGATTTCTTTTTTGAGCCACTTTTTGACCCTTAAAAAGTCATTATGGATGCAGCAGTGTTCGTACTTTTTGAATTCTCCCTAAGCTTAAGTTTCCGAACCATTAATAACGTGCAGTACATCTCGTTTTCACCGAAGATCCTATCGGATTCATTCAAATTCATGAAGGGAAAAGAAGACAAATGACCCAAATCTTTGTCTTCACCCCAGTAATGAAAAGAACACATGGCGCATCCAGTTAGCTTCCAGTGGTTTGATGAATGTAAAGATATCATTGCATATGTCAACAAACAGCAAATTGGTCCATTATTTCCAATGAAGATAGAACTCTGATAACGTAAGAGAAGTAAAATGTCACAGACTTTGCTTGTTCAGTAGGAAGGAATAAAAACAAATTTGAAAGCATTAACTCTTTGCCCTTTGCCCCAGGCTATCATCTCAGATCAGATGCAGGTCTTCCTGTAAAACAACATATATTAATCTTTACCTATACATATCAGAATGCAAGCATGCAGCCCTGGCACAAACATACACACACTCTGCTGGTATGAGTTGCACTCACTCGGTGCCAACATGCTGCTCATTCATCTGTTTAAAAGCACAAATGAGGAGTGACATTGCTGGCCTTCTCCATGTAAACCAGTAAACTAGAGCGAATCATTTGAGTTGGAGGACTGGCCCTATGACAAACCAAAATCATTGTGTTTCAAATACCACATGACCATAAACTGGACAGCCCGAGCCTGGATTCTTTGCACCATGTCTTCCGTTTTGTATGGCAGCAGAGTGATTACATTTATTCGCTCTTAAGTTTCTTTATATGATACTGATTTTTGGCATTTTGCTGGGTTTTTTTTCAGGGTCAAAATGGCTGAAGAGTGCTTCAAACAAGCCAAGGAGAAGGCTTCATACAATGTGAAACCCAAACATGCAACTGGAATCGTATGTATTTTTCTCTGTAGCTCCCCTCTTTTTTTTTTTTTTTTTTTTTTTTTTGCTTACTTCTTATTGCTTACAAATGCTTGTCAGCGTGTTAAGAAACAACACTCCAGGCTCTTACGGTAACATATTAGGATGAGTGCCAGTGCTGCCAGCTGTAAATAACTCAGACCTGCTTTTCTTTCTTTATTCCACAGAAAGCAAAGCTGGGTCAGAAGATCTGAAGCAGGGAATGGAAAGTTATCATCACCAATCCTATTGCACAAGCGCTGTTTGTACAATCTGACATGACTCATCAGTCATTTTATTTTTAACATTTCTATGCTTCCAGTATTTACTTTACAATAGATTTTGGAGCTGTTGTTTGTTGTGAGTTGGTTCAAAGTGGATGGTGGATTATTATATTGTTTAAAAGTAGAATGAGCTATTTTAGCCTCAGCCATTGTTTGATGATGATGAAGTATTGGCACTAAAAGGCATCCTCAAGCTGAGAGGATTAATGCTTTTTAATTAAATGTAGTTGAGAAATTGCCCCTTCGGACTTAGACATTTGGAGCACTACTGGATATCCGAGCTTTACCAGTGTTTTATAAGCAATATGTAGCTGGTTTCCTGTCTGGTTTTAGGAAGACATGAATATTTCCTCTTTCCATTTTCTCTAAAGGTGACAAAGCACAGAATTTTATAACATTTCTATGTGATGGGTAGGTATGGATCACCTGCCAGGCTGAAAGTGCCTTACTGCACAGCAGAGGTTGATTAAGTTCTGTAGTTTATATTTCTGACATATCATCTATAATTAAAAACCTTCGCACGGGCTGAATTTTGTTAATAGTATTTTCAAGGGTGTTTCAGAAAATAATGATACATACAGACCCCCCTCTCTTGTGTGTTGATGTTTAATTATCCCAGAAAGGCCACGTATACCTTATCGGTGTGATCTGAAGAATTCCTGCTATAGTTTTATTTAACAGCGTTGTCAGCCTGCTTTGTTCTATGCAGTTAACTTTGCCTTTCTTTCTGTGTGAGAGAGTGTGAACTCCCATATGCTAAAGGAGTGACTGGATAATGCGATGTGATTTTCATGTGCAATATGTTTTGTCTGAATGCCCTTGACCATGAAAAAATATATTTATTGAATAAAAGAAATCCTCTTAATTTTTAATAGAAATTCTACTACTGCCAATCTTTTTTCTTATCATTTGTGATGTTAAAATGGCAAATTCCATAGAGCTTTGCATTGCTGGGATCCTCCACTCTTTATTATTAGGACTTTATTATTATTTCATCTCTCTTGCCCCTTTAAGTACAGAACTACATAAACACTGCTTCAGTTTTATATGAAATAGATTTAATATACATTTAACATACATACTTACACACATACATAAAATATATATATTGTTTATATTTGCATTGCATCTCCGTTACTTATGCTGCAGTCTGTTTGTTCTGCTGGTTAATACACGGTCTTTGTGGCAAAGTGTACAGCCAGGTTTGTGGACAGATGGAGAACCACTGGTCTTTGTTATGTGGATCTCTTTTCCGTGTCAACTTGAGACACCCTAGATGTTGTGGAAATAAAAAAAGGTATGGCAGACACAATCAAACAATGCAAAAACATACTTTCATTACTGTGCATCTGCAAAAAATCATCTTACAGAAACGTGCACATTGGTTGCACTGCAGTGTACAGTATGTTTTGTTTCCCCAAGGTGCTGCACTCTCAGCATGGTCTTCCCAGTCACAAAGGCGCTGTGTCCATTCCTTTTGGTAGGTATTAACATTTTAAAATAACTGGGAGAAAAACATGGTGTGTTCTTCGTTAAATACTGGCAGCTTTATCTTGCACAGTGTCTCTCGCACAGTCACTTGAATCATGTTTTTACAAGTGCATTGACATGTAAACGTGGCTGCTAGTCTCTAATTAAATCAATGTCGAGTCTGTCTTTATTATGAGTTCCATGTTTCATGTCATTTTCATTCCATTATTTGTACAACATGATGCAGAACAGTTCCATTTGAAGCCTGTCCTTGTTTGGCAAACTTTGTGAATTTCTGTCTTTGATAGCACTCTTATGAAGTCATCTCATTTATGAACGCTCTGAAGTCCTTTATAACAATTTTCCATGACCACTCACATCCACAGACATGCAGCGGCACTGTTTGACCCGCTGCACCTTGCGGTGTCTGAATGGAGGCTGCAGGTCTGGGCAGTCTAGCTGGACTGTGAGCTGTGTGATGCGATGTGGCCTGCAGAAGGAGCAGGACTGAAATGGCTCCTGGGCTTTGTTGTGGCTTTTTCTTCCAGAGCCTGAGACATGGCCTCGGCTCTGTCCCTGGCCCGAGCTGGGGCCCATGTGGCGTGGTATGTAGAAGGAGTTGCACTGGCCATAGCAAAAACGGTTGACCACAGTGCGGCTGCGGCAGCCCTCCTCGCTGATTGTCTGACGAAGCGGTTGGGTCTTGCACCAGTCTCTGCGGAGGTAACGACGCTCCGTCACAACCAAGGCCTCACGGCTGGAAGACAGCACCTCTGGTTTCTGTTGTAGTAGCCGGTGGTGACGCTCTGCTGACAGGTTCCCTTTGGCCTTATATGGGGATGGGATGGATCCCTGGGGACGGGACTTCTTGGTCTCTGCAGTCATGCAGAGCACCCCTGCCAGTATGATGGGGATAGTTATTCTCCACAGCATTCTGCAAAAAAGAGAGAGCCTCATTACTATGCAGGACAAGAAAAAAACACTGCAGTTAGTGAGCAGAATTTAAACTAAAGCTGGAGAATCAGAAGATGATGCATGAGAGTCAAACTCTTGCCAATCATGTTACTGTGTAAATGAGCATTCATATCGAACCCCCTTCGCAGTCTAGCCTTCCAGGCATCATTGAGGAAATGAATCCATCACCAGGGCCCCCATTTGTCAGCATCTCTGTGTCATTACTTGTATTTGCTTTCCTCTCGGCGACGCAACTCTTCTAAAAATAAACAAAGCCCTGCCATCAAAGGATACACTTAAACACCCATAACGAGAAGGGGAAGTTGATTTTATTGGTCCCGTCGCTGGGTAAAATAATTAGGGCTTTGCTTACTTTACTCATGAACTATGCCGCAGATATGTAAACAGGCATTAGAGAGGCCCATCTGCATGTTATTAAGGGAAGAGCTGGGGAACTACACTGTTCCCTTTTGTGGGGGGAGGCACTCTTTTACTCTTTGGTGATATACTGTTCAGAGAACTGAACTGTCAGTGACCCATAGTGACCATGACCACCACAGCTTCTTCTGCATCATGCTAGAGCCACAAAGGTGGTATGATCTGGAGGAATGATTGCTCCGCTGGAGAGTTCGCTCGTGTGCATGCTGTCAGCATTTGCGCCAACACATTTTTGACCATCACTCAAGCATCTTTTCAGCAGATGTTGCTTTTGACAAGCATTGCATGACATCAAGTCAGAAATTCTGACAGAGAACCAAACCGCCTCAAGGCCATTGGCTGTTACTATTTACAGACCCTTCTTTGCTGTGCAAATTTGTGTGTTCCCTTTCTTCCTTTCCTGGAGCCGCAACTCACTCTGACATGGAACAAATTACTTTATCACAATCCACTTTGTTTTTCACCTCTTTTTTTCTGCCCTTGACCGTGAGGTCATGGCAGCTCTGTCCAAGCTCTTGAGTCTGTATATCACTGTCACAGCAGCACTTACTATAAGCTACACAGCAGCTGTTTGTCTATCTAGCAGAGATGTGGTATGAAGATGTTTTTTTCTATAGGACATCAAGTCATGTGTTGCATTTACAAAGGCACAAAGGGCGAAATCTACTTCTTAATGCTTTCTTGAATTTTAATTTGATCATAGAGGTTATCCTATTGCATCTTAAAATGAATTTCCAACAGCAACCACAGCCCCTACAATAAAACCTCACAGATCAAATCTGTGTTTTCTCAGTAGAAACACACTTTTGCATACACAGCCATCATAAGGTTAGAACATCTAAACTAAAGACTCCTGTTGGGTTCTTCCACCACCTACTGCATCAGGGAGTCACGACCCCACTCCATCTTCCCACTGATCTGCCTTTCATGCACAACACAGTCTCATTTGTCTTAAACTACAGCGTCTTGTTCCTGCTGACTGTGAAGTTAAGCGTGTGAATCAGAGGAACAGACCTTGCCTCTGTGTGCCTCTGTGTGCTCAAGCTCTTGCTCTCTGTTCTCCTGCTATCATTCTCTTTAAGAGGCACCCTCTGACTCTGGTGAGCTACAGTCTGGTTAGCCCTGGGGACTTCAGGAGGGATGACCTGAGCGACTGTGTACACATGGCATGATGGATGGCGCTTACAGTCAGCAGCCACGCTTCCTCTCAACCCCCAAACTCAGCTTAAGTATGATAGCGGCAGCCCTGCCAAGCTATCCTCATCAATCTCTGCAGAAAAGACAAATTGTGGTTTTGGGGTAAGGATTCAGGGGCTTTTGGAGAGAACACTGAGGTAGATGGGTGGGTGGTAAGCGGTAAAATAGAAGGAAAAGGGCCAGAGAGATGGTGAGTTTGGTGTGGATGACCTACTGGGAAACAAAACAAACACCATTTGGGCTTCATGGACAGTATAGCTCTCAACTGTACAGTATATCTCTCCACAAGCTGTCTCTTTACTTCGTTTCCCCATCTGTCTCTCTCTGTTGCTCGTTGACGCACAGCACTAATCATCACACAGTCCTGGAGACGGAAGGAGACTGTGGTTTTGTGTGTTAATACTCAGACAGGACTGAATCGGACCTCTCTGTCTGCTAAACACTAATATTGTCCACAAACACAGCTTTATGTTTTACCAGAACCACAAATACTTTGAATATGCTTCACTGAACTGTGGCAGACCTCGGTTCCAAAATTCAAACCTCTAATGAAATTACAAATACCAGAGAGACTGCTGAGCTAGACACAAGGCTTTTTGAAAACAACTATTATCATCAGTGGGAACTTGTTATGTTTTGTTTTTCAGAATGCCATGATAATACCATGGTAATGTGTTCTGTCTGGATAACAATAGCCCCTCCCCCTTTTTTTTTCAATCTCAACAAAATGAAAAACAAAATTAGTCATGAAAATTTCCAACTTAGCTGCTGCTAAATATTTGTATATTTTATCAATTCAGATGATGAATAATTGAATAAAAATACAAGAATCTTTTCAAATTTGTACATACAAATTTGCTTCCTCTAAACCATGTGAAACATCTTCCCAGCATGTCTTCAAAGGCAGGTTAAAACAAACAAAACCTGATGCCTCAATTACTGGTGCGTCAGAAAGTCTCATACAGAGACTGGTAAGTGCAGTTAATTACAGTAGAACTGCATTTAATTCACCGTGCAGCTCAAACCTCAATCACACACACATCTATGCACACTCATGCACACACACATGTGACCACACGTCTGCATGTAATCGCACACTAAAACACACATCCACAGGATATAAAGGGAGACGGAGGGAGGGAACAAGAGGTAAATGAAATGTTTTCACTTGGAGCCAATTACACAAAGAGGAACCATGTCATTATCTGCATTTGCGGATTGTATTTTCCCAAACTACACTTTGGCTATTGGCTCATTAACAGTTGGGTGGTTGTGGGCTCCTTTTGGGGGCTTTTCTGTGTAAATGTGTCTAATGCCAACATTGCCAGGAGGCTGCTTTAGGCAGTTTGGGCAGCCATTTGTCACCACAATCCATCTTGATAATGACTAGCAGCCCCTGAATATCATGCTTTAGGAGCTAAGTACTGGCAAGTATGTCAGGCAACTCCTTCGCCTCAGCAACATGAAGTGCGTTAGTGGAGGATGAAGAGCAATTAGAGGTGCTGTAATAGCAGAGGGGTTCTCATGGCAGATCTGGATGACACATTATTTAGCTGATGTGATTATCTCCAGCTTCAATTTGTGCCTAAAGTGGAACAGTTTCACGCTGGTTGACATAGCATCTCTGCTAGATTCATCAGTGTCTGGCATCTGTGAATAGGTTGGTAGTGCAAAACTTTCCATATATGAAGCAGTGTGCATTTCATTTAAGCCCCTGGCAAGTGCTGATCATAGTCCCATCAGCAGCAGGTTGATCTCTGCATTTTACAGTATACCAGGGTGGATGTCTGTGGTGGGTCGGCCCTCTTGCTCTGGTGTTCCGTTAGCAAACTAGGCAGTTACACAGAGGCTACATCAGTTTATGTGATGGAGTCTCTTAACAGTTTTGGTAGAAACCAAAAGTTGACAGATAAAAGAGGAAAAACACTTCCAGCTTTGGAAAGTCTGAGATGTTTCCAGTTCCAAGAAAATAATCCCTTACCTAGGTGGATTAATACGGGACATTAGTGTCAACATTGTCTTTCACAACCAGAGAGGGACAAAAATTGTGCACTATTGCTTTAAGACACGTGAGCTCATGCTTTTTTATTTTAAGTTTGATTTCACCAAAAACTGCTGTGATGCTGTGTCAGTTTAATCCAGGTTTTCCTAGCACTAGTCCACTGAAGTGCAGTTTTTACCTTCTTTTTATTTTTTACTATCTGTAACAGGCTTACAATGAAGTGTGTTCGGTTGCTAAAGAAAGTACAATGTGTCTGTGTGCTAAATCCTCTTTGACATCAGAGCAGATTGTACAAGGTGGTGCAGTCCCCAGAGCTGTAAGCAGGATCAGAAGGCAAACTCCCCACCATTCACCGCACGCATATTGCAGGAACACACACACACACATGCTCGCACCCCAACTTGGATACACATTAGTAGACACATTACTTAATGCAATGCACTATGAAGCATTCAAAAGTAAATATATAATATAAATTAAAAAAATGTTTTTCTTTGTATCATCATGTCTCTTCTTTGTTAATGTAATCTAACTGAGCAGCGTGGTACAACATACTGTCATCACTCACTAATTCTCTCACTCACAACACTAATTACCTGGAACCTCCAGCCACTAATTATAGTAATTTAGGAGACACTATGATCCAGAACACCTTACAGTGCCTTGAAGGTGTATATTTTTACAATGGGTGGCCCCAGTGGGAATCAAACCATCACTGCTGGGAGAGATACTAAATAGCAGTACAACTACCGCTGTTCCAATTACATGGTTCTGCGCTTAGTCATGCAAAGACTCTCTGAGTCACTCAGTCTCACGCTCACGTGGGATGTGTGGAACCAGCACTCACTGAGCCACTCTTTTCTCAGTAAATCCATAATATGTTTCAGATATATAATTACCGCTCTCTCCAATACTCCTACTCTTTTATCTTTAAAACCATTTTTTTCAATTCTGTTATTTTAATGAGAGTTCTGCTAGTATTATGTAGGATATAGGTGCATGTATATTGTTGTACAGCATCAGAAGTTTCAGTAAAACAACAAACTAGTACATAATATTTGTTAACATTAAAATGCATCCTGGGAAAATTGTTTCAGTGTATGTGCAGTAGAAACTTTGGGTCATCTACCTCTCACCACAGTGTGCAGCAGGGCAGTAGTGTCAAGGATGGAGTCAAGGGAGATCGTCCGCCTTCAGTGGTCCTTGCGTTCGCTTCCAGGTCTTGGTTTCCATGGCAACATAATCTGTAGTATCCTCAGGCTTGTCCTTAGTACACTTATTTCCTCCCTTTACTAAAAACTCAAAGTGTTGGACACGCTCTGGTTTCCATCCTCCTGGAGAAGTAGTGTCTCTTCTTTCTTTCTCTCTGTCTTTGAGTTTAATTTTCTGTTTTTGAATGTGTTTTGATTTTAGTCTGATGATAGAAGCTCCAGAGTTCAGTCACAGTAAGCCCATAACTTAGTGCTGTGGACACGGTGTGCAGTCTGACTTTGAAAGAGTTTGAGTCACTGTAAAGCCTGCCTTAGTTTGAATCCCCACCACCCCCTTCCCTTCTCAAGACTGGGAGGGTTTTTCCTATTGGCCCTGGTCACTGTGTGAATCAAACCAAGCCTTACTTCTTTCATTTACATCTGTCTCTTCCTGTGTCCACCTCTGATGATATTTCTAGTGCTTTTTGTTTTTTAGGAATCCCTTTATGACATTGCGAACTTATCAAGATGACAGCCTTTCTTCATCTGTTTCCATTCCTTCAACTTGTGATATTTACATTTTACAAAGAGATTTTGGCACCATGGGCAATGAAGAGCAAGAAACAATCATCTCCTTTAAAGCCCCCTTAAATCATCCTCTCTCATTGGCACTATAACCACATCACTTTAAACCCTGTAACCTCCTACCCATAAATCATTGTATGCCTGTACCCAGGCACACTAACAGCATGCTTTGAAAACTGCCACAATTCACATTCCTTGATGCTGCTGAGACAATGATGTTTGTCTGCTTTGTGGCTCTGGTCTAAGCTGACCACTGGGCACAGAGACTGAAAAACACACTGACTGTCACTTCAGCCATCAAAGAGCTGAAACATCAACAGAGCCTGGAAAACTTCAGAAGGGTGAACAATAACCCTTTCAGCAGACCAGAGAAGGATGATGACACTTTCGCATGACAAAACTTCATTTGTCTGCAGAGTGCTTTGGTGCCGTTTGCTGAGCTGTAGGAAGGAGGCCAGGTCTGTAGGAAATAATTTATCACCCTCTAGTGGTAGAACACAAACATGCATGTTGGATCCTCTGGACACTTTCCACTCATGTTGCATGTCCAAAAGTACATTTAAAAAACAAGGCCAAGTCATATAACAGATAGAGGGCCAACTTTAATAATACAAGTAAGTAAAAGTGTCTTTAAATATGGTATAAAAATAAATGCAGGAGAGAATAACAAAGAATTATGCTCTACATAAGACAACAGACAGCATTTTGTTGTAAATCTGAATGTGACTTTACAGGTGCAATGAAAACCATATGTGCTAATTATTGTAGTGCAATAAAAATAATGCAAAGCAAATAAATGCACAATAAATAATAATATTCATATTATATATATGTATGTATATATATTGTATATTCATTCTGCACAACACTTCCCATAGCGTGACAAAGTATCTGTGACCTCAGATCATGTAAAGCGATGACATTGGTTAGAGTTATCAGTTTAAGCTGTCATTTGATATTTTTTCTATGTGTATTTTTTTCTTTCTTTCTTTTTCCTCTCTGACATCATTTGTTTCAGCTGGTGGCAAGAGAGGGGGCTCTGATCCAGCAGTTACGATGGAAAGAACTGGAACACTGGACTTTCTTTTCATCTCGATAGTCTGTCAGTGTCCTTTGCAGAGTCCAGCAGTGCCTTCTTTCAGAGAATACTGGAAATATATCAGGTACTGAAAGAGGAGAGAGAAGAAGAAGGAGCATCCTCTCCATGGACATGCAACATCCTGTGGACAACAGACGAACAGACAGCTCAGCTCGTCATCCGGCTGAGCCAAGAGCAGATGACAGACAATGATGATGAAGAGATGAGATGGTTCCCCCCTCTCCACGTCCCAGAGAGAGAGATGGCATTGATTTTAGCATGATGGCACACAACTGGTCGATCTCTTGGATGCCAGTGGTTTCCCCTGCAGGGAGAGGAGAAAAGGGAAAGCAGAGGAGAGAGCGCAGGAAAGAGAAGGAGGTAAGTGGAACTAATATGGGAAGAATGAAATTACTCATTTCTGTTTCATTTATTATTTAAACCAGCTTTAGTGCTGGTGCTAGACTCATACATTTTGTAATGAAGGCAGTGTGTCATGGCCTCCTCTGTGCAATGATTATTTGTTGTCAGAATTTGAGAGTGTGTGAGTTGAAGTTTTTCTGACGTCAGAGCTTGCGTCTTGCTCGTACGCATGAACTGAGCATTTACACACACCAGCAGGGCCGAGTGGTGAGTGGTGCCCAAAGGTTTAGGCAGACCAACACTTACATTACTATAATCAGGTGTGACAGCAGTTGGGCTCACGCATTTCTTTTGGGTCACATAAGTGTTGTGTCACCAAATTCTTCAACTGTACAGCTCAATATCTATGTATCTATAGTTGATGCTCAAACACAGGACGTGCAGTGCAGTAGTTGATAACAGCTAAGTGGCAATGGTATGCATAGTACAGTGCGTGTGATTCAATTCTGGACATTACCTGCAAGCAAGAGTCTTCAGAACAAATTCTTACTTTTCTGTGGAGACAAAATAGAGACATCAATGAAGTAAATATACCTTGAGGAATATTCAGGCAGGCATCACTATGAAGCTATTGAAAGCAGTATTTATACAGAGTTGCTATTTCATCAGAAAGAGAGGAAAATAAACCCTCAGAAACTGTCGTGCATGTAGCAGTTTCTTTCATTAAAAAAACCCTAGAATATAACACTAAAATCTTCTTTGCCAGAATAGCTGGGGAAGTGTAGGAGGTGTGAGACCAAGTAGGATTTAAGCTCATAAATACACCTATGTAATTCCAAATTATTCATCATGTTGTGACAGCCCCTGTTTATCCTGCGGTTAATAATAGTTTCCACAAACCCGACAGCAGTCGTGATCAGTCAGCCACACCTGAAACAAACTACTAATATGTTCCATTTCCTTCTCACTGCTGATGCGGGTATGTGGGTGCCATTTTGTCTGACATGTTACAACACATTTTTCTGGGAAGGACATACTTGAAGCAGCATTAAACAATAATTGTGGTGTGCACATGTAATTTTTAGGATTTTCAAATCCATCACAGACAAGCTAACCACCACAGCTGAAGAGAGTGTGATGTCCATGTGATTCTAAATGTGCGAGTTGAAAATAATATCTCAGGAGTTTTGCCCCTTAGTGCTCCAAAATAGTTTATGTAATCGCAGTGAGTGGAATCATAACACCTCTTTCCCGGAAGCTGGATACATGTCACTGCGTGTGAGTGTAACTGCAGCCGCATTTTCACGACTGCTTTAAATGTAAATGGTTACTAGGAAATTGCTTAAAGCATGATTTAACTTGAAAAGACGTGAGTGTAGGTTCCAGGAAGGTGTCAGAAATCAGTGTGCATGCTGCATGATTCAAGGCACTAAGCTAGCACCTCTGCATCTCATCTTATTTTCAAACACGGCCATTTATCCAGGGAGACTTTTTTTTTTTACCTTCTTCTTGGCCTGTAATAATTCCTGGTAGGCACTGGAACGGATGAATCGGCTGTAAGAATCACTCTTCATCAACTTGTAAATGTGTTCCTGCCATGGAAAAACATAGTGTGTAAATGATGTATAAATACATCGGACACAGGTGTCAAAAGTCCTCTGAGGCTGCAGGCAGAGCTGTGAATCATAAACTGCCATCAGCAAAGATTATGCCGGCAGTTGAACTGTACATGCACAGAAACCAGCTGTGGATGTGTGATTCATTGTATTTGCTGTTAAATATTACTTACCTGTGCGTCCTCAAAGGCGTAGCGTCCAGGATCTTTGACATTCTGGGTTGTTTTGTCGTAGCTCTTGGAGTCGACATTGATGGCACTGGGCGCTCCTGGGGCCAGAAACTCCTGCCAGATTTCCTGAACCCGAGTTGGAACTTCTCTTATTGGACGCTTTTTTAGTTCCTGGACCGATAGCCAGAACCTACAAACAAATCCAAGTTAACATCATGATGGTCAGCTTTAAGCAGAGACAATACAGGTATGTACCATCAGATGGAGCAGAGGAGCCATCATGCAAAAACATTGGTTATTCTAACCATGTTCAGCTGTTCATATGCAGCCCTGACGCTCTGCAGTGTTCCTGTTACCATGAATATATATTGATTCAGGCAATATTCCTGTTATTCTAGCTTGTTGTCCATTAATTAATAAGCGGCATTCACCAGCTGTCCTAGCTTTGTTTATATTACCACCAATACCGAATATGAAGAATATCCATAATAACCGTAATGTTGCTGTTGAGCTGCAATGTATATACTGTATGTTTCTATAATACAGTGTGTGTGAGTGAACCTTTAATGTGTGTGTGAGTGTGTAGGGGGAGAATGTGTGAACTGAAACCTTGTTTGTGTGTGTGTGTGTGTGTGAGTGGTGTACATGCTGTATTCACCACATCATGGTGACAAATATGTGTTCACACATCCACAGTGTGTGTGGAGCCATGTGGGAACAAAAAGCTGCTCCCACTGAAGTTAAAGCCACTGATTTTAGTGGTTTGTGGTTGAGGTTAAAGGTCATAAAGGTTTGGGCAGCTGAGCATGTTGCAGTTATGGTTAAATGCACAGTTCATTTAAGCACATGATAGAGTCCTGAAACTGGCTGCGGTAGAATTTATTCATTGCTATGCTCACATTTTTGAGGTGCATTTCATGGCTTTTTATTTGGCTGTTCTGGTTGCTGATTGCTTTGCAGATTCAGATGTTATATTAGTAGGCTTATCTTTTCAAACATGATGAATTGTTCTAGATTGAATTTCCTGTTACATATTCATAACAGTTAAAATTGGCTGATGGAACAAAGATAAGAATTAATTTACTAAACATTATTTTCTGAAAGGAGCTGTCATTCTGTATCCACCTGAGATTCTCTGAGCTGAACTCAGACTCCAGGAATTTGAGAAATTGCTCTCTCCCCACAGGATCTTTGAGAACCTCGTCGATGCCAAAGGCCCACCTCTTTACCCTCTGCTGGCCTGGCTCCTTACTGCAGGGAACATACAAAAAAGAAAGAAGTATGTGTACCACAAAAAAAAAACATATTCATCAGCTGTGTATCTGCCTTATATTCATCTGTACTACTGTTTCTCTACATGTATGCCTACCTGGCTTCAAGCTCCCAGAGTGTGGTGTCATCTGAGATCCAGGGGTTGGACGGGTCTGGAGGTGTGAGGAAGGGGTCATATTCAAGGTACTGCTCCGTGTAGCCCAGCAAGCTGGAGATGAAACAACACATATCACAGCCTGTAGAGCCCATACAGTTCTGGGAGTTATAATGAATGTGTTGTTTTATCATGTAACAACTAACTGAAAAAAGCCCAAATACTCTTGAGAGCAAACTGCAGATTGAACAGAAAGCTAGAGTCTGGCAAGAGGGATCAACCCTGCAAGGTTAGAGAACTCTCCGGTGAATGTGCTTCTCTTTTAACCCTCATGCATTGTTCGCAAACACTACCCTAATGTGTTGTTCGGGGACAAAAACGTCCCCTAACTTTAACGGTTTTAAAAATATATTAGATAAATATTTTTTTGAAATTTTTTTGCATAGACCTTTTAATTAACTTCAGTTCTAATCAACAGTAGTGAAAAAATCATTTTCCCCCAGGATTTTAACCCTTTAATCACCAATTTTATGAGGGGTGGTGCTGAAAATTGAAAAAAAAAAACACAAAATGGCTCATTTTTAATAGAAAAGGTGAATGTGGACTGGATTCTTTTGAACCTTTATTACAGTCTTGGTCATGTCAAACATCAGTAAAAAAATTGACTTGATTGCATTATTAGTTTTTGCACAGCACTGGATTTTCTTTTTTTCTCCCTAATGTGTTGTTCGGGGACAAAAACGTCCCCTAACTTTAACGGTTTTAAAAATATATTAGATAAATATATTTTTGAATTTTTTTTGCATAGACCTTTTCATTAACTTCAGTTCTAATCAACAGTAGTGAAAAAATCATTTTCCCCCAGGATTTTAACCCTTTAATCACCAATTTTATAAGGGGTGGTGCTGAAAATTGAAAAAAAAACACACAAAATGGCTCATTTTTAATAGAAAAGGTGAATGTGGACTGGATTCTTTTGAACCTTTATTACAGTCTTGGTCATGTCAAACATCAGTAAAAAAATTGACTTTATTGCATTATTAGTTTTTGCACAGCACTGGATTTTCTTTTTTTCTCCCATTTTGTCCCATAGACTTACATTATAAACACACTTTTTTTGACTGCACAGCCATGGCACTACATAATCATGCATTCTTGATTGTTGGTGGTTTACCCTGTTGGTAGGAGGTAACATTTGTGATTTTTACAGTTAACAACTTAATTACCATATTAACCCTTTACCTGCAGGCCTGTGCTCATGTAGTGTAGTTTCTGGCTTGTATATGGAGTTATAGGGAGTATTTTAGCACATAATTGTGTGTCTACACACTGTGTGTGTATGTTAGAGAGGAAGAGAGCCATTTGCACACTGATCTTGTTGTCTGTGAGTACACACAACCACAGAGTCTTCATAGTAAACAAAAACAAAGAAAGTGTTGCTATGCACGTGTGGCCCTTTGATGTCTACAGGTGCAGACTAAACAAAACAAAAAGGCAAGTGGTCTTACATGTGACCTTGTGGTCATTTGATGGTGAGAAGAGCAGAAAGCAACATGAAGAGAGGATTCACTTGTGCACAATCTCTGGAAATGATTGTGCAGCCTGGCTCTATGAAGGGCCAGGCTGTGAAGCTGTGAAGGCTGCACAAGTAGATCCGTCACTTGTTCACAAGCGAATCCTTCATTCGTTCACAAGTGAATCCTTCACTCATGCACAAGTGAATCCTCTCTTCATGCTGCTTGCTGCTCTTGTCACCATTAAATGACCAGGAGGATGCATGCAAGTCCACTAGTGTTTTTGTTTTGTTTAGTCTGAACCTCTCAGCATCAAAGGGCCCGGCACTTACTTTTAGGGCTGCAACAAATTTACTTTACTTTACTTTACTAAACTACTTTTAATACTAATTTTAGTAGGGGACTAAACTGTAGATTAGATTTGGTTAGTCAATGATTATTTATTATGTTATCAAGTTATCTATCTATGGTGTCTATTTAGTAACATGCACATGTACGTATGGTCGTGTGGAGCGCAACACACCATGGAAAAGGGGCACTTAGACCTCACTTAGACTAATTCAGTGATCTCAACTGAGACACTAACCTAAAAGTAAAGTCACTCTACTGGAGGACGTGTTTTCCGAAAGCTAAAAAAAAAAAAAAAACAGCTATTTTACCCATCCACAACTTCAGACGCCAGAACTCCTGGATGTTTTCATTTTACATGCTTATGCATTGCCGTTGTACGTCTGAATTAGGTACACTTCACTTACTTAGTAACTTTATTTTCCTGACTTTCCTTCCCTGACAGTGTGCAAATGGCTCTCTTCCTCTCTAACATACACACACAGTGTGTAGACACACAATTATGTGCTAAAATACTCCCTATAACTCCATATACTTAAGCCAGAAACTACAGTACATGAGCACAGGCCTGCAGGTAAAGGGTTAATATGGTAATTAAGTTGTTAACTGTAAAAATCACAAATGTTACCTCCTACCAACAGGGTAAACCACCAACAATCAAGAATGCATGATTATTTAGTGCCATGGCTGTGCAGTCAAAAAAAGTGTGTTTATAATGTAAGTCTATGGGACAAAATGGGAGAAAAAAAGAAAATCCAGTGCTGTGCAAAAACTAATAATGCAATAAAGTCAATTTTTTTACTGATGTTTGACATGACCAAGACTATAATAAAGGTTAAAAAGAATCCAGTCCACATTCACCTTTTCTATTAAAAATGAGCCATTTTGTGTGTTTTTTTTTCAATTTTCAGCACCACCCCTTATAAAATTGGTGATTAAAGGGTTAAAATCCTGGGGGAAAATGATTTTTTCACTACTGTTGATTAGAACTGAAGTTAATTAAAAGGTCTATGCAAAAAAATTTCAAAAAAATATTTATCTAATATATTTTTAAAACCGTTAAAGTTAGGGGACGTTTTTGTCCCCGAACAACACATTAGGGGGTAAAATTTGCCCACAGTGTACCGTTGACCTATGAAAAATTTTAAAATCATATTAACAAAATTTATGTAAAATTAAGCTTATTGAGGAAAAATGATTCAATTTGTCCACATATTGACAAAGTTATGGCCAAAATAAACAGAAAAATTTCTCTCAGAGGACAAAAATGTCCCGAACAACGCATGAGGGTTAAAGGAAGAAAATGACAAATCGACACTTTGTGGAACCTCCTGTTTCTGGCATTGTTGGCACAAATGAAACCTGAAGGCATTATGTGGACCCAAGGTCAATGGAGTTCTTAATCCCACGCCAGGTTAGGCCTTTTAAAGGCTCAATAAACAGATCGATGGCTAAAGTGAATAAAGACACAAAGGACATCGCTCACCTCTCTGCCACTTTGGACATTTTCAGTCGATGCCTGTCTAATTGCAATTGCCAAAAGGTGATCTGAAAAAAAGAGTAATCAGTATACAACAGTATCCATGAAGTATATTTATATTTTTTTACATATGTATCTTACTCTAACTGATATAGTATATTTTTCCAGGGTAAGAGCACAGAAAAATGATGCAGCAATATCTTTTAAAGATCCTTTATCTGTAATACTGGAGTGCCCCCTGCAGGACCTACCTGTTGTTGCAGTTCTTCTTCTGTAGGTTGCTTAGCCTCTGGAGCAGGGGTGTGCGTTGGGCTGTGGGTGCGGATATCATTCTGCAGCCCATACACAGACTGATAACACAAAAGTATTTTGAAAAAATAGCTCTTGAGTAGCCTCACACACAAAACAACACATTTGTGTTTACATGCAGATCCTTGCAGAGGCTATGGTTAAGTTCTGATGTGGCCCCAAACTAAGTGTGAAACTCAGCACAACTGTTGACTGTCTTGATTTTATCCAGCAAAGATTCACTAGACAGCGTTAGCTTCGTAGATTAGCTGTAGAAGAACATCGTACTACATAGAAATATTCAACAGGAAACAGAGGCCTTGACCTTACAAAGTTGTGTAAGAGTGGGAAGGTGTACTGCACCTTTCTGGTTTTGTGAGGGTTTTTCATTCTGGATGACTTCTTTATGTCGACTTCTGTTGTATTCACACATCCAGGCTGTGAAAAGAAAATCAGATTTATATTATACTATGAACATGAGTTGAGTTTCACTTTATTTAACTTGTGTGCTTAGCTGAGGTGTGATGAGATTCTAGGACGTCTGCAGGACAATGCATCAGACGGTTTATTAAACATGGAATGTGCCGGTTCTACCAAAACAAGTAAACCAGCGGGACATCCGGCTGATTGAACAAGTGGTCTAATCTAGGTCCCTTCCAGAAGAACAGAGCTAAGTAGCTTGATGCCGTCACTGTGAAATTTGAATTAATATTGATTATGTTGCTCCAAGGACGCATAAATTGAACTTGTTATTTTCCAATTAACCGTGGAGCAGTGGCTTTCAGGGAAATACAGCAGAGGAGACCCTTTAACCTCAGGGGGGAAACTAAATGCCAATGCTAAGCAAGTGTGTAGGAACAAGGTAAAGAGCAGCACTGAAGCTGATGTGTTGTGACAGTTATTGATGTGGCATTTCATGTGCACAGCAAAGGCAAACACACGGCGGAGGATCTGCACTGTGTTCACCTCTTTGCACCTTTTAAATGTTACAGGAAGCATGTACTACTCCTATATACACTGTGTAAACTAAGAGCGCTCCTAATAGCATAACGATGTCAAAACATGATTTCTTTGTTTCACAGATTATTTCATCATTAGTGTGCGTGAAATGTGTGGAATGTGGAATTAAAATAACCCAGACAGCAGACATAATTTACCGTATCTATGTAATTACTCTTCTGACTTGGGAGGTGGAGCGGACTGTGGTCAGCGTTAAATTATTTTTTCAATATTATTCACTTTTGAAGGAACAATTAAGATGACGTTGATAATGTCAGAAATGATATCAGTTGAGGTATGACAGCGCATTGAGTAATTTCACTCACCACTGGTCTGTGCACATCCCAGAATGCTCTTTCTTGACTGTCGAGAATTTTCCTCTCAATTTTGTCTCTTTTCTTGTCCACTCTGGACAGAAAAATGGAGCACAGACGCATTAAAACAGCAAAAGTCCACAATATGTGTAATGTGAAGCTCATCTGCAGTCGGAATGAATTTAATCATGCAGTGGTAGTAGTAGTAGTAATTTAGATGTTAGTTGTATTCATACTTCAGTGAAGGAAAACTTCACTACAGTCATTGTGTTTGTGTTTCTTACTTTGCTTGTGCTTCTGCTTGCATAAAAATGAACTCCCATTTCCTGGCGAAAGCTCTCTGTAGCCTTGCTAAGCTTTCCTGTAAGTCAAAGCGAAGAACAAAAAGAGAAAATAAAGGCTTTTTAGACATTTTCCCACACCTGCTGTGTTATGTAAACTGCTGGATAGCATTTTTGTAATGATTCCTGTTCACGTATTAAACAGACAAAGAAATGTACAATTGCAGGCATAGTGTTTGGAGAAAGAAACTTTACAAATCATAAGAACAAATGTTGTCTTTGTTGATGTCAGTAAAGCCTGAGAGCAGTGCCAACACAGGAACAGCACAGAGAGGAGTGCTGACTTAACAAGACCTCTTTCACTTACCGCTTCATAGTCGGCAAGCTCCAGACGTGCTTTATTTTGCATTGTTCTTTTGCAGAGGTAAACAGCTGAGAGAGACAGACAGAGAGATTGGTAATAAGTGCTGGAATCTGAGCATCATTTTAAAAGCCTTAAGTGGCCCTGCGCTTATTCATTTAATCCTCTCATATGCACATTTAAACTGGCCTGTGAAACACAAAGGTCATTTACTGTGTGCAGTGTGTATAAGCATCTGTGAGCGTGTGTGTGTGTGTGTGTGTGCACGTGCACTTGACTTTTTGATGTTTTCCTGTACTCCCATCATCCCTTCATCTCTTTGTTAACAGACAATAATGTGGGAGTTTCATTATGCCATTAGGCTGTTTTCATTAAAGGGCATCGTTCACGTGAATCACTTGCTACATCAGAGACACTCTTAACTTTCCCGAAAGCCTCGCAGGATTATTCCAGCAGCGAGCATTTTTACTCTCCTGCAACTCAATATGAAAGAGCTGCAAGGGTGCGGTTATACACCAAACCATTTTTGGCATTATGAGAGAGCTTTATCTTCGCTCTGGCTGGTTGTAACAATGAAAAGCTCATCCTGGTACCCCCATAAAAATGTGCAGCCAACTGTGCACTGTGTTACTTCCCAGTAATTAGTCACAGAACATGGACTGAAGTGGGCCCTATTGACTGAAAACATGAATGTATAACATATAAACAAAGCAGATACCCACTGCACTGTATAACTGATTGTGGGGACAAAGCTTTTGAGTAGAAGTAAACATGTGTTTCTGTCTTCCCATCCAGATTCTGTAGTGGCAACCCTTGTTTTATTTTTTGACCATTATTGGTGTGTGGGTCTGCATCATTACAATGCACAATGTGTGACTATAACAACAGAGCTCTCTCACCATAGTCTGTGTTTTCTGGTTCCCAGCAGTTTGATGGCCAAAAGTATGGAGTCTAAAGGAAGAAGAAAAAAACAAAAAACAGGATCATTAAGAGACAAAACCAAAAGAGAGGGACTCACATCTTTGACAGCATATATAAAACCCACATGGTGTTTCAAATAGAGGCACTGCCATGCTGTGTCTGTGCTGCATCTGTCACAATAAAACATTTTGTTGTATAATGGGGCTTGGCATAATGTCCAAAGCACATAAGCTCCTTTCAGAGAATGCTCAGAGCAGACACCAGCGTGAATCTTGACCCGACTTTGGTGTGGTTGTACAGACTGGTTTCAGATAAGGTGAGCTGATTACACATAAAACAAAGGGCACAAATAAAGCCGGCTACTGACACAAACAGCTTTAGGCATTGATTTCTCTTGGTTAGTTGTGTGCTGCACACAACCACCAATCTACTTTGTTTACAACAGCATGGAGGGAGCTTCAGGTGTTTTTGTGGAAAAACATGTGAAATAAAAACAGTCTGTCGTCTCATGAAAGTGCCAGTGTCTCCAGCCTGAATGAAAACATTCTGTTCATACACAAGTGAAGCAAGTATAGATTGTTACTTGACGTCTTGTTGTTTGACAGTTTTTGACCCATAAGCAGTGACATTGACAGCAAAGCCTGTCGCTCTGATTGGCTCATCAGCTTAGTAAACTAGTGCATGATAAGAGAAACACCGTGACCCGGACAATGTCAAGAGGGTGCACAATTGCATTGTTGGTACATCTGCAGTCCAAATTCTTTTGATCAGCTGATCTATTTTTTTATTAACTATCACACTACTTCCCTTCCAGAGATATAAGGAGTGTTGCTAATATTTTAATTCTCACCTGAAACCTATAGAAAGTGCCATCATCTTTGAGAGTGAGGACATGGTCTGAGATGGGGAAGAAGTAACCATGTGCAGCCATCAGAGTTCCTAGGTGAAGGGCCTCCACTGGGATAAAACAAAGGCAAAGTCAATTTATAACTTCTCTAATGGTCTAATGTTATTTTCATGCCTGTAAAACATTCACACAGAGAGTCGCTCAGAAAGTCTAGCGTCACTGCAGATACTGTATTATTTAAGAAAACTTCATTCAGTTTCCAAAAAAACGCACCTATAACGAGAAGAATTCAAGAATTTCCCCTCGGGGATAAATAAAGTAATTCTGATTCTGAATCCATTTATTGAACTTTAATATATATTTATAGAATTTTTGAATCATGTACACACAGCAGGGGAAAAAAATATCACATTGTATATTAATATGCATAAAAAACTGAAGTGCTGGTAGCAGAATTTAATGTTTAATCAAGTTCAGTTAGCTGTTGTTGCTGTCAGGTTAATGTGCAGCTGCCTTATGTCTATTTGTCAGACGTCACATTGTATCATCTACTCAGAGGGTGAGAAGGCCCTTCCTTTGCCATCAATAGTCATGGGCCACAATTAACTTTATTCGACCCTGTGTACAAATTCTTGGAAAAACTGTCCAGAGTGAACACCAGGCTCTGCTGCTTTAATAAACCCTGGCGGTGCTTTGACAGAAGGATAGGCAGGTCTCCATTCCAACCAAACAGCACAGCAGGAGGTCTCGCTGATTAGCCCACCTTCAGCCGGAGAGGCGGAACTCATCAGTCAAATCACCTGGTGTTGTGCTTAGTCGGAGTGAAAACCCGCTTCCTCCTGGCGCTCTGCGGCACATGGGTGACTGTCCCTGATTTAAAGCCATCAGATAATGAAAACATGTAATCATCATCAACCGTGTGTCTCATCTGCCACCAGTTATTCCCTGCTGTTCCGAACCTGTGACGCCTTCATGGTGTTGACATCTATCATTCATGTTCCTTGTAATGAATTGACAGTTCTCTGTTGATACTGACATGTTTTCTTCATTATGAGCAGCAAAGGAAGCAGTTTATTTACATATTCCTTCATACAATACTCTCCAACTGCCAAGTAATTTGATTATTTATTCACTCTTTTGGCTCCAGGGAGGCTCGCAGTAAATGCCCATAACAGACTAATAAGCCAGGAGATGGAAAGGATGAAACACTTCACATAGCCTAAATAGGCAGCACTATGAATGCTATAGCAGATTCTTATATGTGTGCTTGATGCACTTCTCCACTCACTTACTCTCCATCACACACACACACACACACACCGGGTGTTACTGTGTGTGAGAGATAATTATAGACTGGCTTTTCCTTTACCGCTGAGGTGACTGTCGCAGCTTTAGAGGGTCAGGATGCTTATGCATGTGTGTGTCTCTGCGTGCATATGTGTGACTGAGCTCCGTTTATTAATAAATTATGACTCATAAGTTATTTAAACCTGTTTACTTATAAACACACCCCTCCTCTGTATCCACTGTACTATTTCTCACAGCAATATCATTGCTCATATGAAGAATACTGTAAGCTATATTTGCCTCTGACACTTATTTATACACAAAGTAAGACATTTACTAGAGAAAAAAACAGCCTTTTGCTTATTTTCAATTTAATTTAATTAAAGGATCTCTGTGGCTAACAATGCCTGATCTTCGAGCACTGTGCTGATCTATTCTCATTATCTACTGTGTCAAAATATATGAAGAAAACATTAATCAAGATCATGTTTGCTGTTGTTTTTCTAGTAAGAGTCCATAAAGATCGATTGCTGGTAGCAGGGGAGCGCCTGGCCTCCATTTAACATAACATAACATGAGCTGACTAAACCTTGGAATGGAATGAGTCAAATTGTCAAGAAAGGCTGGCCTCAGAGTCCAGGGGGAGAACACCCTTTGATTTCATCATATTACCAGTTATGTGCCAAAAAACCCAGCAGCCTGGAGCCCTGCCAAGTGGAGTAGGAGTAGTCTTCCAGCTGAGCTTTAAGGCGAGAGATTCCTTAGTTTACTTCCATAATGCAGTACTTCTATGCTTGTAATGGAGCTTGTAAGTAGAGGAAGAGGGCTGATAAAAGACACTACAACACCATTAAAAATAAGAATGTTGTAAGTTTTATAGATATTTATGCAGTGTGCAGATGTGTGATGTGACGGGAGCGAATCACATTATCAGTAGTGTCCTGCTGAAGGACTGAATCTTGAGTCTGATGACAAGGAGGTTCAAGGAGATGACTGGGATCATTAGAGTGCCTCTCTATGATGTTCTCCCTTAGAGATCATTTTACTGTTCCACTGAGCTGATTAGGTGCTGTTTCATATTCACTCTTTGTAAGCCACAGGTACATTTAGCCATGTTAAATGTTTTGATCACTGATGATTTTGATTTGATTTTTGATAAAGATTCTGAATATTTTAGAAATGTAGTTTATTCATACTTTTTCTTTGAATGTAATTTGAGACTGACCCAGTCAGATGCGTTAATCCTATCTTAATTAATCTTAAATTTTTGGTGGATTTACACCACAGAGAGGGCTGAATCTGTTTTCTCTGTACAGATAATAATCAGCTGGGTTATTTTTGACTCTGCAGTTCAGGATGGGTCAAAAAGTTAACATCCATATATATATTTAAGAACCCACAGATAATAACAGAAGGGCGACACTTGGTGATGACACCATCATGCATTAGTATGTTAATATCTGTAACCTCTAAATCCCCAGTAAACTTTGATATAAGCTCATCAGCCTTTAGATAAATCTGCTCCTATCGTGCTGTGTGTCTAATTAATTGCTTTTCACTTTGCTGTGTGTTTGTCAACCCCACCAGGAGCTGTTCTGCATTAGAGTCACTTACAATATACTGTGTATCACTGCAGGGCAAATGGCAACATGTTTTGTGATTTAAGATTTAAGAGAAAGAAAAAAAATCATCTTACAAAACCAAAATGACATCAACTTAGTGACATAAGATTATAAAAACATCACTTTTGTGAAGTCTATAAAAACAAATTTGGCTGCCACACTTATCACAGAAAATAAGCACTATGGCCTTCATCAGGAAATAATAGCACTGCACTGACCTGGATCATATCACATACTACAGGTGATCTAACAGCTTCTATTTCAGCTTACACACACACATAAACATTGCTTCTTATAGTACAATCAGCACCCTAAATCCTAAATTATAAAGGGGGATGTATAATATTCAAAACAGACAAACAAACATGTTTATCAACATACATAGGAATTATGAGTTGATGAGTCATAATTATAAAATCATTGTCAAAAACTGAGACACACACACTAGACACCTACACACAAAAATACTCTTTAACACACACACACACGGATCAAAAACTGAAAAAGCTGCTTTTAACTTTAGTAACTTCTTTTCCATCATCTTTATGGGGAATAAGCACTTGGCTCTAACTTTCCACATTTGTCACAGTTCACCCTGCCCAGTTTGAATCATTTTATGTGCAATGAGGAGCTCAACTAATGATTTGGTAACTCCCTCAAGAGAATCTAGTTTTACGCTATCACACTGGAATAAAATAAGAATAATAAAACAGAAGAGGATGAAGAAGAATTGCAGTGTGTGCTATAGCTCAAGCACTGAAAGAGACAGATCAAAGAAAAGTGTAGACTGTAGTTACAGAAATGGTGTGCAAAAGCCTGCAGGAGTTTCTCTTTCTTTTACTGCAGAATAATGAAAACATCTAAATGAATGTACAAAATGTGATCAGCACTTCTCTCATTTAGTCCTGGAAAGCACCAGCAGGTTTGACATAAGTGTATAAACAGTGACATCCTTATTTAACATTACAACCCACACTCATTAAGATGTTCAGATTTTAAGACCATTACAAGTATTTCACAATTTAGCTATTAGATTTTGCTGATGCAAATTTTGGCAAGTGTGTGTCTCGTGTGTCTTATGTCTCACGTCACATGTACTGTGGCAGTTGCTGACCCAGTTGTAAAAAGGGGACATAATGTGCTGAACATTTCACAGTTATGTTTCTCTACTTTCTTTAGAGACATGTGAACAAAAAACAACATGAGAAAACAGTACCTTCTTGCTTCTTTTGAATCACAAAGTCTGTCTGTATCCCCCTTATGATGTCATAAGGGAACACAATGAAAACTGGAGCATATCTAAAACCATGCAATACACAGCAATACACACACAAGATATAGCCTGGAGATTAGAGAGTTACGTATCAAAAGGGTTAAATATGGGCAACTTTTTCAGTATAGCTCAATTAATATAGAGGATTTCTCACCTGGATCTTCAATGTCCAGATTCTTGATCATCCACTGTACGATGTCAGAACCTAAAACACACAAAAAGTAGAAATCACTTGCATATCTAATGTATTCACAGTGTGCTAAAACACCTTTTGCATGTAGATGTGAATGAAAGTGAAAATAATGACACTCTTAACCCTACCCACCCCCATCATCATCACAGTGTATGCTAAATTCCTCTCGCCTTGCACTATGTAGGTGGGTAATAAGCCATCCATTACTAAATATTCCTTTCTGACATCCTCTCCATGCCAGCTTGGCTTTGGCTGAAGTCCATTAATATAAATGACCATAGAGGTACAATGGCATAATGAAGCATCCATTGTGTATCGTAACAACACAATTTGTCTGACTCAAAGCATTTAATTAAGTCAGTTCATCACATAGTACAATGCAAAGTGTCACAACAAAAAGAAAATCGTGAACGCGAATACAGCCTCAAGAGAGGAGCGGAGAAAGGCATGAATGTAAACCCAAAGCTGTCTAAATAAGACTTGTTAACATCAAACCTTTCATATGACGGATGTCATTTTGCATCTTCCCTGTCTTTGAATGCAACTAAATCGTTTTCACATCCAAAAAATTTAAAAAAATAACATAACAGCATCCTCTGCCCCCTGGGCAATTTCACACCCCGGCACAACATGTGACTTTGGCTAAATATATATTTTCCAAGCTATTATTATTGTCAGTCATACTGACAGGTGAAGGTGTGCTGAGGATATGAAAGCCACAGACGACAGAAAAGAAGGTGTGAAATAGAGACATGAGGGAATTCATGCAGTGAGACAGTCGAGCCCTGTGGCTGTCTCTCTGTCCATCAAGCTTCTGTCTGCATTTTGTCTCTCCGCGTCTCTTCCAGTGCTCCCCCTTGTTTTCCAGAACCCACATACTCAGATGAGATTTTTCACGGATTAACATCATTAATACATCCCCCAGCTTCACATTATCAAAGATGACCCATTTTCTAAGAGAGAGCTTAAATGTGATGTGTGAAGTAATCCTCTAACAAGGCTGTTCTCTGAATTGATTAATATCACGATCAAAGATTGTCTTGTGCTCTTATGGTTTAGGGTGTGCTGTGTGTATATGAATGTAAAGGGTCAATAAGGTCAAGTGCTATTGATCATCCAGTTGATTGATGTCTGCTGCAGCACTAACAGGAAAGGTGCTAATAATGTATGATGAAACACACATTAGAAAGTAGACATAATGTAAGAATGAAATTATAATCTGGATTAAAGTAGCTGTATTATGTAATGATTAGAGTTATTGGAGAGTTTGTGGCCCAAGGTTGAAAGAAATGCAATTCAGTTCCTGTTGCATGCACATGCTGTTTGAGTGATTATGCAGAAAGCTTAGCTTGACTTGGTAGTCAATCTTCTCTGAGAAAATAGACAATATTATCCTTTGTGCTGTCATCTGCTTCTTCGACTTGGTTTATCACCCAAGGACATGGTGCCAATACAGAGTAATGAAGAATTGGATTGCTGAATACACATGTGGCAGAGAGAGAGCCTGAAAGATGACCCCTGTCCTCAAAACGTGGTCATTATCTACACCCAGGAGAACACTGAAAAGTTTCATGACCTGATTGTGACAAATCAACAAGAATAAATTGTTATAAGAGTTGGGTGTCTCTACAGGGCAGTTAGTTGCCAGTTAATGCTGACAAGTGTGCTCCTTCACTGAGATAAAGATCCAGCACAAACGTCCACAGTGGCTGAGTTGAGTGGTCCCCATTTTGACAGTAAGGATGAGATCAATTTGATTTAAGAAAATGCACCTATTTTGTAATAAAATATTGTGAATCTTTTAATCATGTTGGCGTTTTGCACATATAGATTGTGTACAGAGGGACAGAGGAGCTTTGTTGCTGGAGACATGGCCGCTGTAGCTGTAATATTTTTCAAAAAGAACCCAGATGATTCTGAGCTGATGTTGAATGGTCTGATTTAAAATTAATCAATAGAGCCTGTCCTTGTTTTTAACACACTGTGCAGTAGACAGGGCATCAAAAGGGTAAAAAAGAACTGTCATCAGCTCCCCACTTTGTTATGCCCACAGCATTTGTCAATATTGTTTTGACTAACATCTCTAAAGGCAAAGTTAAATTTGTCTCTGTCTGTGCCCACATTTGCTGAATCAGTGCCCTTTATTAGAAACTCCTGACAAAAGGGCATGGATGTCACTGGTTAAACCAAGGAATGTTGACCACCAGATACCCTGAAGCAAAACTGTGCAAAAAGGAGCCAATAAAATCTAAGAATTTGTAAAAGGATTTGTATTAACCTGTTAGTAGATTATAATAAATCCTTGACAGTTTATCAGGGGTTTGAACAACTATTGGGGTTTATCTATAGGACTGGTTTGATTAGTGTTTGGTACCAAAGTCTTTAGGGTAGGTTTTGGAAATGACTGCAGTTTGTGACGGTCTTGATCAATGCCATCTTTGGGTTACTCTGATTTAATCCACATCGAGGCAAAATGGCGGCATGTAGATGGCCCTCAGGTGGACACGTGGCAGTCTAAGCAGGCAATTCAGCAATCTGAACTGGCAACCACGTGTCAGTCAAAGTAGTCAACATTTGTTTTCAAGGCTGTGAAAATAGTTATTTTAGGACTTAAGACCTTGAGGACTAACTTAATTTTTGGAGTCGGTGTCAAGTGGCCATTTTTGAAAACCACAGTTTTCTGGCACTTCTGTATTTTGGTTGACTTCTCAATCCCAACAACTGCCACTCTTTGACAACATTAAATACAAGTTATGAGGGCAGACATTTCCCATTTTGTAGATGACAGATGAAGTCAAAAGAAGACGAGGAAGAAGAAGGAAAAGGAGAAGAGAAGAGAAGAGCTTTACCTGAAAAAACACTGGGGATCTTGGTTAGGAAGCTTTTCACTGTTCGGATAGGGATGCCATTTTTCTCGTCCTGCATACGTGCTATTACTTCCTCCATCTGCAGCAGGGACAGAGAGAAAAACAGAGAGTGAGCACTTTCCTTGAACTTGCCTTAATAAGTGGATGTTGTGTGTGAGCAAGAGAGAAATACGTAGGTAAACAGACGTAAACAGGCTCCTGTGTGGTTCAGCCATGTCTCGAGGGGACACAGAGTGAGGCGAGGAAGTTGGTGACTAACAATCACAGCTGCCAGATTTCTGCCTCTCCTTTTGACAAATCTGTCTGATTTGTGTCATTTGTCACATAAAACTGCCACTAAACTGCACTTATTGAATTCTGCAGCAGTTGTTGAATTTTGGAAGTCTGGCAATGAAGTTTCCTGTTATTATCCATCACTGTATATTTGTGTCCCAAAACAGCCAAATATTCAAACATTTGCAGAGACCAAAGACGTACAGTATTTCTCTAAATATTTTTCACAAACACATGTTTTGAATTCAGTCTTGACCCGAGTTACAAATTGAAACCAAAAGCGGCACTGAGAAACGCCATGAGCAGGCGATGCACAAAAGCAAGCACACACACATACACACACACACACATTTGCACACATGACTGAGGCAGAAATGTACTGGGAGTTGTCTCAAGGGCCTGGCAGGGCAACACAAGGCAACCATGTTTCCAAGAACACACAGAAGGTAGCAAAGCAGAGAGGAGAGCCATCATACGTCAGCCAGATCAGATGCCAACCTATTTCCCAAACTCCTCCCTCGGTGCAGAAATATACACACGGAAAATATGCACAGAGAGTTCAGCGGCCTGGCAACACAGTGGCATACTGTCCACCAACAAACACACATTAAAAACAACTCTTTTCATTTACATCCTCTCACATTATTGTACTTACAAAACATTCACTGAGCAGCTTTTATTCTGTCATAGTGGTTCTGTCAAGGTTCGGCCATTTCAACAGAGAAAATTACACAGGCGGTTAATGATGGTATTACTCCTGACTGCTGCCTGTAAGTGTTAACAGACAAGAAGTCTGGATTTGTTGCCAGTTGGAGCTTGACCCTGCAAATTATTCAATCAGTTTTTTTTCTATAAACTGTTAAAATCAATTCTAATCCTAACAGCGTGGAGAAGCATAGACAGGTGAAATGGTCAACAAGTCATGATTTACCTGTTTGTGCTGGATATGGGCAAAACATCAACTAAATTGTTAGCTATATAGGTATGTGTGGCAGCCAGCTCACCAGGAAGCATCGCATTGTGAAAGCACTGTGAATCAGTGGAGTGCTGGTGGTAGCCAACTTGTGGCAAGCTTCTCTTTCTAATTACTTCCCTTCCTCCTCTATTTGTTGGTAGTGAACTACCTTGTAATCATTTTTGGCCTATTCTGTCATGTGTGTTCAATAAATTGTCAGTTTTGTCAGTTTTGTCACTGTGATTATGCTCTGTGCTGTGGTGTTATGTTTCCATTATGGGTGAAGCTTGATGGATTATTGGCCTCATTTTTCCCCTTCTCATCTTTTATTTCACACACACACACACGCACGCATGCACACACACACACACACACACACACACACAAAACTAATCAGTGTACCTCATCTGGGGAAAGGCAGCGCACTTTGAATGGGGCCAATTCCATTTCATTCAAATGAGGGTTTTGTGTGGATGAAAATGAATTTCTTGGCCATATTGGCTGAAAAAGGGAACAGGTTTGATTATGAGCATGCTGGGTTTGATATGTAAATGTGTACCCACTCGGGTTTGGCAGTTCATGAGCCAGTACTGTAGCATAATGTTGTAATGAAAGCTTGTAGCTTGTCAAATACCCTGAAGCTAAAAATCATCCCAGTTACTGATTGTAGCCTAATTGACAGTGATGGAGCACAGGCAAAAATACTGTAGCTGAAGAGCTGCTGGAGATGACCAAGAGAGGAAGAACTGAAAGACTAAATATGCATCTCAGATGGTTCCCACCATGAGATTGTTGACATTAAAATGTATTTAATATAGATTATATTTCAACGAAATAGATCTTTTTTAACTGAGGTTTTCAACCAGACCATACCAATATGATGTTACTTTTAATAAGCATTTTACTGCTGATTAATGTGTTAATGTGTTGTTAGATTACTCAAAGTAACTAAGCGTGAGCGGTGCCTTTTCAGAAGTCAAAATATTGACACAGCTCTTCAAATTATATTGAACCTAACACTCCTACAGTAAACAAAAAAGATATTTTTTTCTTTGATTCTATTAAAACAGCAGCAATTAGGCAGTATAAGGATTAGAATGTTAGACTTATCACACTAAAATCAATCTAAAAACATTCTTGTAATCAGGCTTGCAGGCTGTAGTAGTAAAAGCAGTATTCATAGGACCATCTCATTTATGTGCTGCATGGCATCACTCCCTTTTGTTGTATTTAAACATATCTCTCTAAATTAATCCCAGGAGTGCGTTATGACACCAGCCTTCTCTCTGTCTCACTATCTTTCCCTGAGAGTGAGCTGGTACTGTGAGACACAGAGCAAACAAGGACAACAGCAACAGTGATCAATACTTCACACACTCTCTCCTATCTCTGCAAACCCTCACCGCCTACACATGGTAAAATGCCACCAGCGTGAATATTCAGGATCTAAAGCTCTTGAAGTCGGGATGCTCTTTGGCTTCATGTTGAGAGGAAGAGAGGAAAGTCGTTTCCCACAAGAGAGAGAGGCAGAAGCAGTGTCTCTCTCTCTCTTTCTCTGTCCCCCACCCATCCACCCACCCAGAGCTGTCTGACTGCGTCTCTGCAGCCTCTTAACAGATAAGAGTGAGTGTTTTGGCTGCGCAGTGTGAATCATTGAATAATGATGGCAGAGGACTCAGTACATATGAAGTGACTAACAAAAGCTCCAGATATAAGCGCATACTGAGCTTCAAGCACTTCAAAGACTATCACTGAGGGCACTAAGGGTGCCAAAAAAAATCACACTGGGTTTGTAAATCAATCCTGCCCTCTTAGATTTCTTTGTAGCTACATTTAAATGCACAGTGTCCACTTATTTGATGGTTGTTTCTAAGAAAAGCCGGCTGATAAAAGGATCAGCTTTAAGAAAGATTTTTTGTGAGCATGTTGGCAAAGGTGGGAGGTTCTTTTCATTTTTCAGCAATTTTATTGTTGAGACAATTTATTTGAGGATGACCATGACAGGTGACATGACACTACTTTTTCAAATACACTTCTGTACTCTCTGCAACAAGCTGCTATTTTCTTGGTAGTCATGATGAGAATTTCTCCTCCCCCTTGCTCCACATCTAATCTCCCTGAGGTATCTCTGTGGTCAGACGAATGTATTAGTGATACATGGCTTGAGTTAAACTACAATGACCTTGGCACATGAAGTGAGGCCTTCACATGAGCAATGGAGAATTTATTAGTTGACTGTTCTGTACACGGCACATTCTACTGATAATGTTACACAACTTTGTATTCTTCAACAGTTCCTAGACACTTTCAGTCCTGACCTAGATTTAAGTGCTGGAAAGAAATTCTTCTTCTTTTATATTAATTCAAAATTAATGTTCAAACGTGTACAAAGCGTCTTGGAGACTGAACAACCTGTTAAGATGTATTTTTATCAAGGAAAGTCTACCCATGATACATGACAATGCAATTTCTATATGGTCCCTCTTACTTAATTAAATGGTGATTGTCTTGAAAACTCATATGGAGTTCAGCCTGCCTGCACAAATGTAAAAATGTAACTGTGTTGCTGAGGAAATTAAAGGCGTTGCTATTCTCCTTCTTCTCCTCCACCTCTCACTCCTTCCTCCCCCTCCTCCCTTGGTCTCTCTGCCTGCTCTGTGATGGGTGAAAGTTACTGCCTTAGATTTACAGGGAGAATGGAATTACCTTGACAGAGTTATCTGAGAACAAGTGTGTCTACATGGAGAGATATACCTTCCAACTCTGCATCACACTAACTCACACGCAATAGATGATCATACGCATTTGCTTCATTATATGACGTGCAAAGCACAAAACAATTATGCACATAATTTAGACATGCATGCAAACACACATATTTATAGAAACGTATGCGCCCAGGAGTAGAAAATTATTATAATTTTAAAAAGTGCAACATCAATATAGGTGAGGAAATCCTGGCTGCTTCAGGCAGTGTGAGAACAGTCTGAATAGAACCTGTGGCTATATAGCATGACAGCTCCACTAGATAAAACAGTCTTTGCAGTCTCATGATCTCATTTCCAGCTGAACTGCAGTCCTTGCCTCCCTGAATGAAGCAGAGCATGTGGTTTAGGCTGAGAGATCATGTTTTTCCTTCTTTTGACCTCAGACAATCTACATCAGATCCAAAGGTCAACAACTGCATAAAAAGTCATAAAAAATCATAAAAATTACCAAATCACCCAGAGCTAGAATGACCAGCTAACAAATTCACACCTTTTGCACATAAATGTGTATCAGTATGTGTACTATGATCAAACACAGAGAAAAAAAACAAATCAGATGTTAAGAGTATAGCTGCATTAAGGGAACAATGCACCCCGAAATCATTTATTTAACAGCAATACAATAGCAATATGTCAGCAAAGATAAAATCTTAACAGAAATGTTTCATTTTGGGGTTCACAGAGGAGCTAGATCTACAGAAATACTCTTCCTTGTAGTATAGTGTGGAAAACAAAGGCAGGTGAAGTGTATGCTCATAATCATTTCTCTTAATTTTAGTTGTCACAACCACAATTTTATGCATGACTGGCACTTTAGCACTAAATACGATAACTGTTCTCTAACAAGCACAAAATATTCTTAGGCATGGCTGCCAAAATACAAGCAAAGTTAGTCAGCAACACCTGTGCCTGTTCTGGTGCAGCGGTACACCACTCGGGCCTTTGAAATAAAATTACCCCGCACATAGGTGAGGAAAGTTATTGAGCTCATGCTGAAGGTTGTTGAATAGACGCCATGAATCTCAAGTCTCTCTGAGGTTACCACACGAGTTTCCACAGCAACACAGGCTGGGACCGCTATCACAAGGACATCTTTGGCAGCTTGCCATCACTCATTCATGAGAGAGAAAGAGAGATGGTGGTTGTGGGGGCAGTGTTGGGGCATGCTGTGTACAGGACAGCACGTTGCTCTTATTTTTTAGTTGGAATCTGTTCGTATTATTTTGTGCAGGTTTTTTTCAGTTGATCTCATGCTGAACTGTATTGTAGATGCATTAATTACTGTTGCCCAGAGTGACCAAAACACATTCACCATCAAGTGTTTAATGCCCTAGAGGTGTAAAATATAAATGATGTGTTCTGTAACTACAGTTTGCAACCCTCAGCTTACTTCTTTATCCATTTATCCTATAGGTACACTGATTGGAGACCCAATATGGAGAACAGACAAGCGTCTGCCTCACTGCAGGCCAGGATCACATAACGTGAGAAACAGATGTCAAGGTGAGATCACCGCCTGGAGCGAAGGCAATTACTCCATCCAAGCTGGAGGTTTATTTCTATATGCTGTGAGATTCTGCAAGCTGGTAATTATTAACAACATCTGCAGTTTGAGGTCTTGCCTTCGGTTGTTTTCATCAGTACAGTTCAGTCTTTGTGTAGGTTCCACAATCCAGCTCCATTGAACCATCAGTCAAATGTGAGCATCTGTTTTTTTTGATGTCACTTCACTGTTTCACACTTCAGGATGTTTCTTCACTCAGCATGTGTTCCCACCATCTTCTGAATTCTTCATTTTCTGTTAACTCTATTAACATCACGTCCCAAAGAACACAGTAAAATGAAACCTGGCAACCCAAAGTGCTTCAGTGCAATTTGCAGCTCACGTCTTTATCTTTCCAGCAAAGATCTATGAATTTTTCAGATGAGAATTATTCCTCCTCGATGCCTCCTCTCTCTCTCTCTCCACACTCGTAATATCATTAATGTGTTTCATAATGTGCCAGTTGGTGGTGTACCGCTATCTACATTATTTCCATAATGGAGGACTGTGATAAGAAAAAACCTGATGCCACTGAGGAGCTCTCCAGCTCGCAGCAGCAGCAGCAGCAGCAGCAGCAGTAGTAGTAGTAAAATCATACGAGGGCTATGATGGACAGTGAGGGACAGATGGCTTTCTCACAACAGACTTTGATTTATATGGATAATTACAAATGGATGTTGTCAACCATGTGATGCCTCCTTAGCTTTGAAATGTGACTGAGAGCCTTTTACTGGCTTCATCTGATTTTCTAAAGGATGAAAGTGAGAGTGATGTTTGCAGGCAAACAAGGACATCTTTGATTCAGTATCTGGTGTTATTGATTTGAGGTTACCTGTCTGACATTTTGTTTTCTGTGTGCTCAGATCTGTTTTTTTCATACAATATTTATAAACAAAGTTTTTATATCTGAATAATAATAGGAAGAGTTCATTTTGTGACTCACTGATTTGAACTTAATCAACCTGAATCAAAATTAATTCTGGATTGTTCAAAGCTGTTAAATGTGGCCTGCAGGGTATCTTGTAAATAAACAGAAATTACATTTATATTAATCTTTACTCATCAAAGCACATTATGTTTGTAATTAAACAACCGGTCAATAGCATTTCTGTCTTTATAAACCACTTGCAGATCTATTTTACATAGATTTCCACCAAAGTCTAAGGCATGTTTTTTCCAGAAACTGTTATACATTTGATTGTTTTAAGGACTTACACACAGTGGTCCATTGAAAAAAATGAATCGTTAGTTTCAAAACTTTTTCAATGTTGGGCAACACAGACACATTCATTCCGATGCTATGGCCTATAGGTAAAAGATGCAGCTCTGATAGATTATACCTGTTTGTTTATGTATTTCAAAACATTCCCATGCATGAATGATGGGTTGATAATGGGCCAGATTTCACCTGTTTCCCCTGTGGCTGACAAATATAGCTGGACTTTTCATAAAGTCTGCACATGGTGGTGGAGTGGTTGGGTTCTGGCCAAGCCTGCGGTTTGGACCATTTCGTCATGACCTGTCATGAGTGTCCCTTCATATTTGCATGAAAGTTAGCAGTGTCATTGTTAGGGTTGAACATTAATACTATGTGGTTAGGTTGTGGAACAGATGATGGTTTGGCGAGTTCTCCACATCTGACAAAACTTATTCCAACTGCAAGAAGCTTCTCAACAACAACAACAACAACAACAAAGCAACACAGAGGAATGTGTCATGTCTAAGCCAATGAAAACTTGATCCTGCTGTTGTTGAGATGGAACAAACTAGTTGCAGGTGTAAGAAAGGTACAATCATAAGTAAAAGCTAAAATAAAGAGATGATTAGTCTTTTTTAAGATTTAGCTTTGAAGATGTGTTGGAAGAAATATTTTCTGTAGGCTCCTTATGTCCAACATCATTAAATACCTTTTACAGTGTGCTATTTGCTCATTGCTTCCTCCTCTGATTCAAACATTCCTGTGCACCTCGGCAGAATTTGCAGTTGCTGTTTTGTCATCTGCTTTGATGGGCAGATGGTATTATCACTGTTTCATTTGGACTGCTTTCCAGATGGTTGCCAACAATGCTTCCACAGTGCCCTTCTTTGCAGTATTTTCATCAGCCTCTACAGCTTTGTACAATTCACTGCCTCCTTCCTCTTCACTTCCCCAGAGAATAAACATCCCTGGCGAATGGCTGCAGAAGGATATTCAATATTTCCCCTGACTCCTCAACATCTACCTCCCCAAGGGACAACCCTCTACTAGAGAGAAAGAGACAAGCATTGAATCATGGATGAGAGGTAGTCAGCCAGCTTTGCTTGTTCACTGAAAAAAAAACACTGGCATTTATCCTCATTTGACATGCTGCGGTTAATGTAGCCCTTGTTCCATACTTGCCAGGGAGTAGGTTTCTGCCATCTCATGCTTTATGCAACCACTGCAAATTTTAGAATACCATACAAGTCCCGAAGGAGTGTAGTATGCTTGTATGTTCCAGGGCAGATTGAAGCTCTGTGTGATTAAAGTCACATAAAGCCATCATCATTATAGTGAAATTAACAAAAAGGCTCAAATATGATTGATGCTGTTTTGATGATCGAAGTGTTTTGTCAATAGTGTGATCTACGAGCACCAGATTTGTTTATCATCAAGCAACAAAAGTGCAACAGATGGCAGTTTCAATTTCTGACCTTCTGTCCAGTGCGGTGTCACAATACCAAGAACTTTAACAGCGTTTCTAATTATATCTTTCTCACAGTGAAAATGGATTCATTTATATTTATTAAATTATCCCCTGACTCTTTTACCATCTTTCAGCCCAGCTTTATAGTTTTACTGTCTGAAACTTTACAGCTCTTCTTTGCTCATATAGCTAAAGCAGATGAACAACAATGTATAATGTTTTTTTACCATCCCATTTTTTATTCAGCAAAACTGAAGGCACAACATTTTTCAGTTCATCATGGTTTTGGGTTATTTGTTGGTTGGACCTTCTTGAGGTCCCACCAGGTCAGCCATTCTGATGTAGTTTTGCTGGTGTGCTTTGGATCATTCTCCTGTTGCATGATCCAATTTCAACCAAGTTTTAACAGTCTTACAGACGGCCTCACATCTGCTTCTAGAATACAGTGGTATACGGAGGAGCTCATGGTTGGCTTTGACATGCAGCTCTGGGTTTGTTTGTTTTTTTGTATTTTCTGAGCATTATATGGTCTGACATAGGGGTTAATTCATCCAATTCTGGGAAGATTGGCAAATGATTTCCACTTGTGAATAACCTTTCCTACTGTAGAAATTGAATTCAAATTTTTTCAGACTGATGTGCAGCAACAGTTGCTTCCATTGCTTATACCTGGCAATGACCAGCAAACTGCCAAAACATCAGCTTTTATAAACGTCTGCACACCTGCTGATGTTAGTTCATCAAGGGCTGATGATTAGAAGCACCTGGCTACTACTTAGTCTTGTTAACATGTATTTTTTGTCTTTTTGGACTCATTTTTTGCTAAATAAATAGCATGTTGAAGAAAGTTAAAAGTTGTTCTTCTGAGGTGGTATTTGCATAATTCTGAGACACATTACAATCAGACAATTTTGCACTCTGTTTTTTTTTAAAATAAACATGAATGTGAACATGAATTGAAAATATACACAATCCCTCATTCATGCTTGTTTCACATCCATCTCTTGGCATTTGACCTTTATTGCTTTTCTGTCCACTATTCAGCTGACCTCTTCCTGTTTATCTCTAAATCTACTATGTTCTGGTGTTCCTGGCTGCTGGTGAGATACTGTTCCAAGGGCAAGGCCTCTCTCTGGCTGTATCTCACACTTACTCTCACGGTCTCTCTTTCTCTCACTCTCATCTTCTTGGTGGGCGGGCAGTGGGCGCGATGACTAAGCCAAGGTTAGCCATGTGCTAGAACATAATCCACTGAAAGCCCATATCCCTCCTGCCCACCTACCATGATTTCATCACTCAAGCAGCATGCTAACATAAATTAGAAGAAGAAAGTCACATTACTTTTTCAGACGTACTGCGTAAAATGTCTTCCCTAAATCACCTTAACTCTTGATCCTCCTGCTAATTGTTGCTATACTGATATGACAAAATGCACAACAAAAAGCAAGCTATTGATTAGCCACAATTACAAACTATTAAAATTAATTCAATAAAAGAAGAAGAGTCTTGGTGTGATTAGCAATCAGGGATTGTTGACTCTCAGGGGATTTGTACTTAGCATTTGATAATCATGCTGTTTTTTGACTATTAAACAGTTCAGTCTGACCATGGGAATACTGTAGTGTTAAATGAAATCACCCCTATAGCTAATCAGTCATCAAGGCAGGCCTGTTAGCAGTGTCCAAACTGTCTGACTTTACACTTGAGGATACCGATACTTATGACTGGGTACCAGAGAGCATGTTTACGTAGACCAAAGAGTGTGATGAGGAAGAGGATGAGAAGGATAAGAGAAAAACAGAGAAGGAGAAACAGGGAGGAAGGCTGGGTTTGAAAACAGAGATGCGCTGGGAATAGAAAAGAAGAGAAGACGCTGTCTATTTTTAGGTCCAGATAACATGAGAGAGAGGGGCCTCACTCCTCTCCTCCTCCTCTCTCCATCTCCTCATTTCCCACATTCCTCCTTGGCACGTGGAACCGACACTCAGGACGGCTATATGTGCCCCGAATACCAATAAGAGAGAAGCAGCTGGATACTGGCAGGCTGACATTCTTCTGCCTTCCTCTGCAGACCAGAGAGACAAGGACTGGGTGTTTGACAGGACATGCACACTTTAGAGGACACACCAGTCAGGATAGACAATAAACCGATAAGGGCAGACTGTTTGACGAAGGTGACACTTAAACTACAGTGCAATAAGGATGATGGACGATAGGCTTTGCTGAAGCTTTGAACGTGACAGACAATTTAAGAGTTATGGAGACACTTCAGGTTTAGAGACACCTACAGTGCCTTTGAGTATGCACCAACATAGAAAAAAGGTCAAAATAAGAATAACATCACTGTCAACTTTTCAGACAGGTAAGATCAGGACGTTACAAATCAGACTTTTGAAAAAATAAATGGCTTTGTTTCATACATCGATGCAGCGCAACTTCATTAGTGGCAAATCTTGTCATCCTCACCCTGACACATCCTCTTGCCAGCTCATTTATAGGAGTTTGCTGACACAGACGATGCAGGCTAATATCAACATATCAAATCAGTCCATTGCAAGGAACAGAGACACTTCCCATCAAATTCAAATGCATTGTTAAACCTGACCTTGTCTTTTCTCATTCTACTCAAGGCTGGGCAGCAGATTTTAATCATTTGTGCAGCACATGGATCTCACAGACGTGGATATTGTCCATCTGTGATGGGGCTTTATTGGGAGATGAGAAACACTGTTAACAATGGCCAGTCTTTGATTTACAGGCAGAGCAGAGAGGAAACAGAAAAACTGATTTAAAAGGGATGAATGACAAGTTTGTAGCCTCTGGTAAGGAGTCAGATTTAAAAACAATAGCATTATTTATTTTTAACATCACCTAACCAGTGGCCACAGAGATAGTAAAAGAAACCGGCAACAATGTCTAACGCCAAATGATAATGAAAGGGATGTTCACAGTGGGTCATGAAGCACTACGCTGGGGCACAAACACCAGCCTCCTGGTTAAAGGTCTGGAGGGCTAGACTTATAGCCACCACTCAGACTTGTTTGTGGACTTTTGTCAGCCTGTGATGGCAAAATGGGGACCACTGAGTTCTTTCTTCTTCTTGAGAAAAAGAGTCTGAGGGTGCCAAATCAGGTCAGTAGGGCAGGTGTAGTGTGGAAAGTAATTGGTGTGTTGTGTAGTGTAACAGCAGTAAAAGCAATAATTGGATTCCTGCTCGGTATACAGACTATTGCCCACAGGTAGCTCAGTTAAACTACCTGTTTGTTTTTGCTTAAGTAGAGCAGTAAAGTATTCAAGACATGTAGGATCAGTCTTGTTGGTGATAGCTGGAAAGATAATGGAAAGGTATTGGTGAAATAGACTCAGACCGGACAGTGCAGGCTTCCATGGACTGAGCAGCACTCCACTAAGTCTGTGAATGTTTGTTCACTCATCCGCAGAAACAAACATGCACATACATGCACACACACACACAAATACTTGTGTTCTGTCACTTTGCTAGCTAGGGGTGTATGGACACATTGTTGAAGTGTCTGAGATAATAGCATCTGACAGACTGCTGGTGTGGTTGTCATGGAGATCAAATCAGCACAGCCACCAGCTACAAAAGTAGAAGCAAAAAACAGAGGGCAACGGAAAGCGCAACCATTTAGTACAGTCCACATGAATGTTATGCCTTAATTAGCAGATGATGAGATGATGTTAGGACTTATCTGATATCTATCTGATGAATAGATGAGTGGTTACTGAAATAAACTAGGAATCTTCTAGCAGCTCCTACAACACACAATCATGTTTCAAACTAAATTAAGTTTTGAAAGTGTTTCGAAATACTCGACAGGTGATTATTTGTCTCTTACAAGTTTGCTTCAACCAATGAGACCAATCAATCACAAGAGAGGAAACAAACAAAGACACAGCACCTCTGAAAGCTAGCAATTAGCAGTTAGTGTGTCGACGACCTTTGCTGTCTGACAAAAACACATTAAAAGGGAAAGATCACCACCTGGGATTCTTCATGAGCACATAGCCTGAAGCCTGGCAAGATAAACTGCGGTGAGCTTGTGATCTCAGATCGTGAGAGAATCCAGCTGCATGCTCAGTTTGTTAGTAGCAAATCATTTTCTAGATAGGATTGGAAACATGTTTTTGACTGAGGTTAGGAAAACTGTTTTGCAGGTATCTGGTCATAAACCAAAGTAGAAAATGAATATTAAATTAAAATGTCTGACCTGATGATGACCCTGTTCAATAGCAGATATGACTTTAGTTTTAATGGCAATACATTTAAAAGTTAATAAGATATTTCAGTGTAAATGAAAATGAAAAAACATCTAGTCATACTGCAACACGGATGAAAACAGCTATTTTGACAGCCAGTATTTTTGCAATAAATATGCTTTTTCTTTGGCAACGATGTCAGAATAACTGTGATTAATCATCTAACATAGCTGCCTGAGGAAAACAACATTAATTCATTTCATTTAATGAGGCCCATTTTCCTTCAACCAGACCTAATTTATGTCAAAAACTTTACAGATCCCATGATTATTTGTGTCTCCAAGTATTCAAACATCTGGAAATAAAATAGCCTCATACCCTTACAAAAGTACAAGAGCACAAAGCTAAGCTAATTAACATTAAATTAAATGCATTAATGCAATAATTAATTAAATTAAACATTAACACTACCTCCCTATATCACATTTTAAACAGAATCGTGTAATTTAAAACTTTAACACTTCATGTTAGACAATACTGTTATCAAAAATTTTGACTGCAAATCTTTATTATTATAATTATTATTTTTATTTTATCTCTTGAACAAGTGAAGAAAAGAAAAAAGCAGCAGTGGGTAGATTCAAGATGGCGCCTGAGGTTTATAGAGCGAAGCTGTGCTGCGGTGCTTGCTAAGCTGAACTAATGGTATGAAGCTGTGAGCCTCAGTTGGTTGCAGGTGGAAGCGGCTCAGAGCACTTCAACCTGTGAGCTGAGAGCGATGAGCTCAGATGTGCATGGTTTCTGACAAAGGTGCGCCTCTGTCTGTTTGGCAAAATGTCTCAAACATATGAAAATGTACCCTTTGGAACAATTGCTGTTTGACTTTTATTATTGCACTGGTATTGGATTTGCACACTGGCACTCAGTCAAGGCAGGCTAATCACTGAAGACGTGATTGCTTCTGGGAGAACGACTCCTCATTGTTGAAAAGGGGGCATGGAACTGCATGGGGGACAATCAGGCCAGCACTCTCAGTTACAGTTACAGTCAATTTGGATGGAAAATGCCACATCCAATGGCTGTTTGTTTAGAGAGAGAGATCCCAATAAAGCTATGAATCAAGAGTGAATCATTTCACACAGGAGGAGAGATGACTGTGCTCTGGCAGGGTCTAAATACATTCCTCTCTTTTTCTCTGTGTGAGGATAAAAGCTGACTGGAGTGGCATAGGCTCTGACTTGGGCTCTGATGACTTCAAAGAGAGGCGAGGGATGTAAGAGGGAGGAGACGGAGAGACAGAGGTGGATGGATGTTTTACTGGTCGAGAGGAGTGTCAGGGGCAGCGCAAGCGAGACAAAGAGAAAAAGTTAGTGTGATATTGTGAGTATATGAGAACATCAAAGAGCTGAAACTGAACAAAAGGGGGTTGTGATAGTAGGCGGGGGGTAGTTTGGGGGTTGGAGGGGATAAAAGAGAGAGAAATGAGAAGGCAAAGTGTGAACACCAGACCGAGAGACAGATGGAAAAAGTTGGGACAGAGAGTCTGAGGCAGACAGAAAAAGACAGAAACAAGAATACTCAATATTTCTTATTTCTGTATACTTTAGAAGGCTCATGACATGCAAATATGATTTTAGATTTGGCACTAAAAATTCAGGCCATGATGAATTGGTTATCATGGTTAATGTTTCACATAATGGCTCTGATGTCTATCAAAATTGATTTGTCACAGCAAATATGTATTTATGCTGCACTGCAAAAAATAAACATGTTAAAATGACATGATTATACTGGACTTATCAGACCTGCACTGCAGCTAAAGTATGTAAGAAATCACTATGAGATAAAACTGCAAAACGAGAATCAGACAAAAGACACAGAAATGAACAGGCAAATGGGAATTTAGACATTGTAGACAGTGTGTGGGAAGAAGTGAGCCTTCACCAGAAATGACTGTAGTAAGAAGTACACACTGCATGGACACAGTTTAGATGCAGATGGCGTTTCTAGTGATGGAAGGTCCAGAGAGGAGAGACAGAGATACAAACAAGGAGAGAACAAGGACACACAGACACTTACCAAGTATGTGTTAAAAGACAAGAAATAGAGTAAAGAATTCAGATAAATGTGCCTTCCTGTCTGTTCTTAAGCACTTTGTGTTACAGTATTCTGTATGAAAGGTGCTATATAAATACGTTTTGATTGATTCTGCTTCACATTTGTTCTTTTTTTTAAAGCATATCTGTCCCCATAAAGACCTCACACTGGATATGACAGAAAATTCATTTACAGCTCTGGCCAGGCCACTCCTGTAATCTTTGGCTAAATGTTGAGCTGGAATTAAATGACCAGACAGAGGCAATGCCTGAGTCAGCCTCTATCGCAATGCCCGCGCTTCCTTAGACCGTTATATAACCCCAACAGACAGGACTAAAGTCTCCAGCTGTGGCAGACATACACAGAGGGCAGAGCTTCGAGCAATGCCCGAGTATCTGTTCACTGTCTTCTCAGAGCTGTCAAAAAAACTCTGGTTTTGTGTACTATTACTGATACCAATGTACAAGATAAGCCAAATAAAAGAAACAGAATTCCATGACAATATTAGGGTTAAATGGCATGTCAAGTCATATCTGGTTAGAAGTGGTGAGAACAAGTTTCGTCCATGGTTATAAATTATTGAAGAAGTCTTTATGGTTCTGCCTTAAAAATGGCAGCTTGTCGTTTGACATGTTGTGCTGAGCTTCTAGTGAGCACTTTGGTCATTTGCAGTTCGTTGAGGATAAATGCATGGACAGGTTTCTCTGAGATATCCAGCTCCGTGCCAATGCACTGCTGTGTTTTTTGTCAATCTGTCAAACCCATGTTGTGAATGTTGTCAGAAGTCCTCTTTGTGGTGACAGCTGCTTTCTAAGGCCTCGTCTTCCAGGTTCTCTCTGCACCATTTCAATTTAACAGACTATTTTTTCATCACACTGTAAGTAGGAGCATTATCCACTGTTGCCACAATGACCTTATTGACCTTCTTGTGTGATAAGCCCTTGAGACTGTGGTATTGGATGACTGTATCATTTAATACTCCTTATACTAAAGGAATGGGTTATATCCTTCTGAGAGTTCGAAGAAAATGCAGACATGTCTGACTGCCCAAAACAGGCTTTTATATAAAAATGATCTGCAATGTCAGTTTAAAGTTTTGACTACAAACTAAAAAAGTAGGACTGAAGACAACGAACTGCCTACATAAACTGTAAAAAGCCTGCAGTCTCTTATGGTATTTAGAGAATGAGTCAGCTATACATTGCTTTGTGACAGAATACAACACGGCATGGGTGGATTATCTTAGCCTCAGTAGTATGATCAGATTCCAGCACTACGCTACTATTGACTGCAGCATGTGCTGCCAATGCCGACCCCTTTAATTGGTATTTAGTATTGACGTCAGCAAATACAGGAAAACGGATTAGCTTGAAATGCTCGAAGCTAGAAATGCCAATTTTCCATCAAACACCCCCACACTTTTCCTCAACAGTGTGTGGGAAAAAGAACATGCATGTTTTCATACAGGAAAGGAGAAAAATCGCCTGGCTGGCAAGCCGGCGCACAAAGAGCCTTACTTCACACACACAAAGACTTTCATCTGATCTGGCAATTAGAGATCGCCCCACGTCACCCCCCCTGTTTCTCTGTTTCTCTCGGTCTTAGTGATCTTCTGATTGCAGATTGAGGGAGACAGGCGGTACGAGAACCCTTCAATCCGGCTCTTAACTGAGAAAAAGCTGAAAATGTATTCCATTCCCTCTGCTTTATGACTCATGAACAATGTAAGATGGTTGGGAAATTGTATCAATAGCAGAGCAGGATGATAGGGCAGGTTTAACACATGCAGATTAGGCTTAAATTCAGTGAGGAACTCTGTGTTTAATGTATTGCAGTCCCAGACTGAGTATTAATAATGGGTGCAGCTCTGCACCGTCCAACAATACTGTATTAATGCTGTGTTGCTTTGATGCAGAGGAGAGGGAATGTCTTGTTCTTGCAAAATGATCTCTTGTACACAAGCATTTAATCAATTGAAAAATCAATAGCATGCACTAATACCTTTGCCCTATTTGTTATTTCTGTTTGTTTGTTACTACATTAGGGAGATTTACTAAGGGGAACACTGCAGCTTCAACACCCTTTTCAAATGTGTGAAAGATAGAAATCCCTGAAGAAGCTGGGAAGACGCAGAGAATGCCAACATCATGAAAAGGAGCGCTCGTAAGAAAATGTTAATGATTACTTGGCCTGACCACTGACTGTCATTATTCTCCGACAATTCCACTTTGGGCTGAGAGCGTTCTAAAAACAGAACTGCACAGTTCCAATGCTAGTTGGAACATACGTGTTGGAAAATGTAGCAGACTGAAGCATATATTCACCAGGGACAGATTGTTTTTTAAATGATGGAGCTAGATTGGAGTTACATTAATTACCTTTTATGTAAGGCTGTAATTTTTTTTAACACTCGTTATTGTTTATAAATAACTGGCAATCTGTCCAGGATGTATCCCGCCTCTCACTCACTCAGTCCCAGCTGGGAGAAGCCCCAGGCTCCCCTGTGACCCTTTACAGGATTAAGCAGGTATAGCTAATGGATGGTTTGCCATAAACACCCAGAATTTGTTTACATGATGCCCTGTAGAGTAGTGCAGTGTATAGAAACAATAAGATCTCATGTTGGCATCACTGTCTTTTGGACATAATACCAAGGCCCAATTGTGTCCCGGTGTATAGTATTACTATATATGTACGCAGCCATCCCTTACTTTGACTGAAGAAGAATAAATAATAATATTGTACTGTATGTGTTCAATGGGGAAAATGGAGCAGAAAAAAACACAGTACACATCCAGTGTAGGATTAATAGCACGGAGATAGAAGCCAATTCGAGCTGGCTGCTAGAAGAACAATTACTGAATAGCCATCGGCAGCTCAGATGTAAATAAGAGTGGGCTGGTGCCTCAGCTGTCAGGTACTGCTCACAGAGGAAGATCCTTTTTACTGCAAGCAGTAATGCAGTCTTTATGGTGTTTTTTAATCTTATTTGGAACCCTTTAAAATCACATATTTATAGACACTCAAAGAAATCCAGGTATTGTTGTAAAGCAATGTTCTCTTTATAGAAACCACCTCAAAGTTAAGCTACAAATGAAACGGTGTAATACGGTGATTGATAAGTCCGGAGCCCAATGCCAAAAGAGGTCAGTTACACAGCTCTTGTTACATGCATAGTGTTACTATTTCAGATGAATATGCAAAACAGGTAAAGTAAATACACTTTTGTGTATCCTGTCTCATCATGTCCTTACTCGGAAAAAAATAAAACTGACTGCCAGAAGAACAAATCTTGCTTTATGTATACATCCATCCAACAGCATCCTTTGTATTCATGTGATCTGAAAAGATCAGTGGTAGACATTTTGACAGTGGCGATGATACAACCTTCTACAATGAAGTTATTTGTATGCGCCGTAATTGCTGGATTAGGATTGTAAATGTACGAGGTGGAGAATATAAATCATAAACTATGTTTTCAAAATCGACTTTCACCCTAAGCAATGAACTTTAAATCACCCCTGGAGAAGATTTCTGCTGCACTGATTGAAAAGCTCTGACAATTTTTATGTGGTGAATAAATGAAAAATGTCACATTTTCTCTTGTGACACTAAAAACTGAAAAAGCCCAAACACTGTGCTTTAGTTCGTGTATGCTGGATTACAAATTTCACACTCACACAGATTTAGAGACCCTAGCATACACAAAGCTGTGGCTGGTGAGAGAAGATGTTTCCTCCCTGTATGGTGAGTGGTTATGAACCGGAGCTGTTTTAGGCTTCCATAAAAAATTCAGGACTCTCTCTTAGCAACATTCGCCCTACATACGGTGCACACACATGCTCACACATGCATCACAGTATTATTTATGGTGCACATGTGTGAGCAAGCATGAAAAAAAAACACACACACACACGCCCAGGTCCACATGATTTATGCCTGATGTGTTTAATGTGTGAGCAGCCAGAAATTAAAAAGGGTTTTACATGGTTACTAATCATCAAACATACAATGCTTATCCATTCAACCCCCCTATTGAACATTCTATTGGCATTTCTGACACAGTGGAGATGTATTGACATATTACTTGTTAGTGTCTTGTTTGGATTCATACTGTGGGTAAACTTCAAAAATTTCAGGGTCCGCAGCACTGAAAGATTCTTTTATCACAAAACCACAGGTGTGTGTGTGTGTGTGTGTTTGTTGTTTTTTTCTACACATTAAAGCATTTAAACACTTCATTTTCAGTACATCTATATACATGCATTGATGCAAGGTGCCTGTGTGTGTGTGCACGTGTCCTTGAAGAAAACAGGCATCTCTGAAACAACAAGCAGGTCAACACCTCATCTCACCCATCCATTTTCATTAGACATTAATGACAGGAGTGGAGGGGGTGGACCACAGAGAAAGGAAGATTGAGAGTAAAAGGATATGTTTTTTTCTCCCTGTGGAAAGACTATCAAACCACTATCTGCTGTCTTCAACCATAAAACTCCCTCTGCTCATATTACATAATCCTTCTACTACTACTAGCACATAGTCAGCTATTGAGTAGATGTGGCCAGTTGCTCACTATCAACATTTTATAGTACAGCATTTCCACTGTGTGTTTCTGTTACCGCTGTACACGAGGTGTGAGCAGCATAAAACCATGTTTTCCACTTGAGAATTGAGCTCATCTTAGCGTGGCCCAGTCAATGTAGGTTGTTGCACCTCTGCCAAACCATCTTCATCTGAAAAGCGTTTGGGGCACCTGTTCATCCTGGCGGTATCCACATGTCTCCACAGACAGTGCTGTTGCAGTGGCAGTTTGAATTTAACACACTCCAGAAACACGATTTCATCCTCGCTGCCCGTCTTTCATTCTGCAATCTATCTAGGTCAGCCAGTGTGCAGAGCCAAGTCTGCGGCCATGTGTGGTCGGGTGCAAATAAATGAAGAACCTGGTTTTAAAAGTCTGAAATTCTTCCTGCATTCAAGTTGGAGATATAAGTGTAGTAGGTTAATGGTAAATGCTGCACAGGTTTTGCTTATTTATGCATAATGGACATATTTTTCATAAAACCACAGGGCTTGCAAATCAATAGCAGGAAGATGCACTCCATGTAACAAAATAGCACCTTAAGACAACATTTGACGCACACAGGATCAAACCGATTTTTGTGCTTTTGCATATATTGATACTGTGTTGCTGCATCTACATCTACAAAAACAGTGACATCCCTGTATATGTGGCCTAATTAATGCACCATCTACATTTCTTGAATCATGCATTGAGAAGATACTGAAAATTGCAAGCCTTCTTTTCTGCTACCAACACAGCAACACTTCCAGCAAGTCCTGTCCCACACTGACAATAATATTGCCTAACACGCTGTGAGTGCTATAAAAGACCTTCAATCTATGATATCATGCTAAGCGTATCCTCTTCCCAGTGTGCAGAAGCTGTCGCAGATAGAATGGGAGCACTTGCTGATGGGTGAGGAGAATGAGATGAAGAAATTCACTCAATGCTTGAGTCATCCATAAGTATCATAAGAAAATGATCACTTCACTGGTGTATTTTTAAGACGAAACAGGCAACGATATGCTTGTGTGCATAAGATGATAACATTTCAAAAAAGAATCCAGCTGCACATAAAGTCAGCATTAAGCATTGGATTTAGTTTGAAAGAAATGGACTATGCCTCCTGTTTTACAGTAAAATAGATCAGAAAGGCTATTAGACAACAGCAGTGCCACCAGGGATCAGAGTTCCTCTCCTGGTGGTAGCAAAAGCAATTTTCTAAATGGCTTATTTGTAGGTTAATCTTAAATTTAGCTTTGCTGTTTTTGTCCAGAACGAAGACAAGATCTCAACTAAATCAATGCACATAAGAAGCAGTGCACATAACCTTGTATATCTTTAAGTTTCTATAAAAAAAACTATAATTGAATGTCAAGCCTCAAAGTAAACAAATGTTATCTTCCCTGCAGATTATTATCTCATTAATCTGTTTAATGTTACAGCAGTGCAGGCTTAAGGTGTCTCAGCAGTGGGCCGTTTTCCTTCCTTCCCTTTTCCTTATTCTCTAATGTAGGAAGAGATTTAAAAGTGAAGAAATACACCACTAACAGCGTAATGAGCAATGGATAAAAGGCCTTTGGCTTCCCTTTGGTTTCATTAATGTCAGTCAGTTAAAAAACCATCCTCCAACATATTAGCAGTAAAAGCTGATGCTTTAAATGTGTCCATGCAAGCCACCCTGTCTCACCATTTAGGGTTGTAACTCTGCATGTCATGTATGTTATGAGAGAAAGATTGCATGCTCTTTCTATGCACCCATCAAGCTGATGTAGAATTACAACCCTAAATCAACCATGGCACAAGAACACTGTCTTTCCATTAGTATTAACAATTTCCATTGCACAGCTCATCGTCAAGTAAATTGATGCAACAGAGGACACACACACACACTCACGCTCTTTCTCTCTCTCTCTGTATCATGCATAGATACACACACATACACTAAAAATAGCAGCTGCCTTACCTTTCTGTACACTATCATGTTGGGGGACTCATCCGCTACCCCATTGGTCCCCTGCCCACTGCTGTTGGTCTGTGCCATGATCCAGTGAGTAGATCTGCCACAGAAAATGTCAGGTGCTCCTGGTGTGGACAGAAAGGATATTTTAGGTCCATCAGAAGAACATCCGAGCTCGAACATGACTTGTCCTTACCTTTTCTATGATGACAACTAATTACATAACTTGTGACTTGCATCATGTCTCAACATTATGTGACAGTCAGATGGAACAGATGTGTAGAGGATCAATTCAGCTGCACAAGGTCTTGACAAGGACATTGTTTCAAGAAAGGCATGCTGATTATAAACAAGGTATGGTTTCAGGTTGAATGTTTTTTCCCCCAAGTGAATGGGGCCAGAGTTCAACTTCAAAGCAGCAGTAGGTGCCATAGCCTACTATCAATTTCTTGTCACTTGGACTCATTGTGCATCAGTGCCTGCAACTGTAATAACCTTTTTGTTGCCGTTTGTTGACATCAAATGGCTCTTTAAGCACGGTATGGACGCATCTTAAGATTACAAAATGAAGATAAGGTGAGGTGAAGACCCGGACACCGTCAGCGGTATAGATGCAGTAAAACAACACGCCGTCCCTGGAGGAGGTAGGCTCCTTTATAATGCAGCTTAGATACATGCATAGAGCAGCCATAGTCAAAATGTGCAAGACTGTGCTATTGTAACGGATATGTTATACACGTTACACCCCCCCCCCCTTTCCCTAGCACCCCCACCCCCCCTACGACACCCACACGACATCCTTAGGAGGTTTAGTCTGCAACATTAAATAGCCTATAGCGTTCAAACAGCAAAGTCATGTAACCTGCTCTGAACGCGGCGCCGTTAGCTCCACTACACGCTGTGTTTTTTCTGACCACGAGCCACTGCCCGTTCTAGCACCCTGGACAGCTACCGCAAAACGCCCGCGTCCGCTTTCGTCTTAAAGCGCGAACAGCGCGTAAATACACAGAAAACACAGCGATCGGTCACCGGAGGAGAAGACGAACGAAGGGGTGGGCTTACCTGGAAAAAACACGCAGCCCGCTATAGGACTCCTGAATCCTCACAGGGGTGGAAGCCTGGTCCTTCGCGTTCAGTATGTCAACTGGCAGACATAGGAATGCGAGGGGTATTCATTGGCAGCGTGAAGAGGCAGACATTCGGCGGACACTTGGTGTGGTACAGCCTTCTGTCTCTGTCTCAGTCTCTCCTCTCCTCCTCTCCAAACGATGCTCAGAAAGCACGGGCACGCCGCCTCGGAGCGCCGTGAGCGCGCATCGATCTATGACCAATCGCGTGTGAGGAATAAATTACAACCAGTTTTGGAGACATACTACTATTTTTTCTGCTCAGATTGTGCTGCTATGCACTGCAGTAATGTGCTGAAAGCTATAGTCACGATAAAATAGACCTGCAGTAAATTTATGTTTGGACACCTACAATCTTTACAAAAGGTCAAGATGAGACACAGGTGTCGGGTTATTGCACAGGTTGCATCGTGTATTCCTCCAGAAACACTTGTCGAGATCTGAGCGATATGGTTTTATTTTTTAGTGAATGACTGTAGGCTTGGCTTACTATTATGAAATACTTTTATGCATTAAATGGTGATTTAATGCATTAATTATGCAGTCCATGTAGCATGCAATCCATGCTACTACTCACTATGAACTAATGACCGGTTCACTGTGAGTCTATGTGTTCACACATCATTAAAGGTATCCAAGTTAATTGGTAGACTACCAAATTAGGTCCCACAAATTCTCATGTCAGATTCATTAGATGTATACTGCATGACCCAATAGATGGAGAAGTCACTGTACCCTTATAATCACCATGATTATAACATTCAATAACTAAGTCAGTTTTGCATATTTTGTAGGCCAGTCTATCACAAATAAGCACTAAATCTCTCCTTATTTGCTGCAATCTGTGGCTTGGAGGTATGCAATAGTCCAGGCGTAAAGAGGTGACAGATGTGTCTCCTCTCACTATGTGAGATGTCTGTATGTTTATTTGGTTTATGTCCTTCCTTCCCTTTGGCTCTCTCAGGGACTCCATGCAACATTGACCAAACATGCAGTCCACTGTGTGTTTCCCTGTGAGCTGCAGAATTACAGTTATGTATAAACACCATGAGTGTGCTGCCATAACAACTTGATAATAGACTACTAATCCAAACAGCAATAGATGTCTCAACCCTGCTAATATCCATCTTTGCCTTACTTTCTTTGTTTCCTTATCATATGTCATGATAGTCATCTGTTAGTGTGCTGTAAATTTAAAAGCTTTTGATCATTTTTAGTCTGATTCAGACTGTGATGATATAGGAACTAAATAACATTTGTTTGATTGACACTGAGCTCTTTCAACCCTTTGTATGATATAGGCCAAATCATCTAATCCTGCAAATTACTGTACAGAATATTCACTGAATGATACCAAACTAAGTCAGATATATAATGTGGGTTTTAAATGGACTTAGGCCAATAATTGTATCAGCCATTTATCATCTAAGAATATATATATTAAACTTTTATTAAGGTGTAAAGAAACACCTTTATGCCTTAAGCAATGATCGATTGATCCATTTAGTTTTCCCACCATGCCAATAAATCCTCTCCACCCAACAGGGATGCTGCTGTGCCAACAATTGTTATAGGATTATAGCTTCCAGTTAGCTGTAGAAAGAATATTGGTGCTATATGAGATCTTAAGGATATACCTCACTAGATTTAGATATTAAATAAAGCAAAAAAAGCTTTCTGTAGATGCTTTATGCAAAGTTTATTTTTTGTTTTTTATTTTCTTAAATTCATTTTTATTATGTTTATTGCTATTTTGTACTACTTGTGTAATATTGTATTTTGTAATCTAACATTCAATTTCCATATTTTACCTATGCAGAGAATAACATAATACTCAGTTGCACAATAGGCCTGAATGTGATTAAATAAGCATATAACCTCCTTTAGTATCCATAATTAAAGTAAAACAAACTAATAAAATAATATTATGAATTTAATATTCTACATTATACATTATGGCCTATCTGCTATGTTCTTAAACAAAATAATTTACATTAAGCTAACTTTAATCCTAATAGAGTCGCTGGTCAAATCATGTTAAACAGTGCCCCAATATTTCGTTGAACTGTCCCTTTAAGATGATCGGCTTAAAAAAAACAACAATACCCACAATGCACTGGTCTATTCTTCCTCGTCTAACAAAAACGCGGAAACAAAAGAAGTAATCAGTTTGTCAAAACAAATATCAGCCAGTCGGCATAAAGTGAGCGTCGCTGTAGCTGACAGCTGTTGAAGTCACCACTGTAGCTTCCCCTAATCTTCCTGAAAGAGTTGACATGGCTTTGAAAAGAATACAGAAGGTAAGAATAACCGTCTTTTTAAAATTTGTTTAATGTACCGAACAGGTTGGAGCGATGCGGAAACGTCGGTAGGACGGTAGCGATTCACCTAATAGCATTTTTGCTAACGTAGCTGGTTGGTTGTCTAACTGTATCAACGTTTTGTTTTCTGACGACAGTTGAACAATTAGTAAGACATTGTATACTACCAGCAAGTTATTTACACCAGAAGCTATCAGCTAATCACTTGAACTTTTTATTGACTACCCTTTCCATTAGCCTCATTTTGTTGGGTGTACGCCTGTCACCGCCTTTAAAGACACCGGAAAACTGAAAAAACAATCGGAACACCAACAGAATCAATCTTTCCAATCCTGTCAAAGTCTAATGCTGTGATACGTTGAGGATATCATGGAGTGCTGTTTAACAACTGAATCATAACCTTAAGCTAATTTTGCTGCTAGCAAAACAGCCTAGAGAACTAGCCATGAGGAAGCACTTTTAAGTTAAATTGTTCTTTGCATTCCTATGAATCGGAAGTGTTTGTAGACAGTTTTCAGCTATTCGGTAACAGTTTTGGAAGGAGTAAAAAATATGTTTCTTTTAAACAATGTTCTGCAATGCTACAAATGCTGCCAGACTCTAAATTCAATTGTATTTGCACAGGAGTTGAGTGATTTACAGAAGGACCCTCCAGCTTCATGTTCAGCAGGACCTTCAGGGGATGACAGTAAGTTAGAGAATAACATGTAATAACATATATATATATGTAAGCCTGTAATTTTCCTCCTTTTATTCCTGTAATCTGTTCATTTGAAATAAGTATTGTACCTTTCGTGCTCTGTGGATTGGTAATAATGTTTTGACATGGTGTTTCTCTATCTTTGTGTCCTTTAGTGTTTCACTGGCAAGCTACCATCATGGGACCGGTGAGCTTTTTCTGGATTAGTTTCCTGGGTTTTTTTAAAAAAAACAAGCTTCTGGATCTTTAGACAATAGTGTTTTATGTTGACTTCACGTCCCTTTCTATTCTGTATGGAGAGCACAGACTGGCACACTCTATCCCAATGTTTCTCTGAAGCCCATGGCATTATTGAGACACAATTATCAGGTATACTTTAACAAAACTGTACCTGTCTGTTTTAGGCTGACAGTCCATATCAAGGGGGAGTCTTCTTCCTTTCTGTCCATTTCCCCACTGACTATCCCTTTAAACCCCCAAAGGTAAGATTATTTATCTTTAGAGTTTATTAACCCTTAGGTACATATCAACCTGGCAACAAGCATTTTGCATCAGCTGGTCTCTGGCATTATATGGAGCCAATGATTAAGCAATAATGTAATTTTTTAACCGATTCTTGTTATGTTATTCCTATAGGTTGCCTTTACAACAAAAATCTATCACCCAAATATAAACAGCAATGGCAGCATTTGCCTGGACATCTTAAGGTCACAGTGGTCACCTGCACTCACAGTATCAAAAGGTAACTTCTACACTTTGTCTATATAGTATATATACTATCTACTATTATATATAATAGTAGATCCCAGCAGCACTGTAGAACAAAAATTTGATGTCAGCACAACAGTAAATTAGAATGCTGTTCATTGAATATATGAGACAATATTTTGGAAGAATTACTGAGTACACCAGTAGTAACAAAGGTGTAACAAGATTTTTGGGGTTGATTATTTAAAGATGGATATCTACATCATGTGTGCATTTAGTCCCACAACTATGAAACTGCATAGTTTTTTTTTGTACTATACAATTTGAGGAGTGATGTTTGAGATATAAGATATATATATTAATTTATATGAAATTGAAGCTTGTCCATCTGTATTTAATTGGTGAATTTACTATATAGAGTAAATATTTTTGAAATGTAATCTTATATGAATGTTTTTTTTTTTTGCCAGTGTTGTTATCCATATGCTCCTTGCTATGTGACCCAAACCCAGATGATCCACTTGTCCCGGACATTGCACACACCTACAAATCAGACAGACAAAAGTGAGTATGGAAGCTGAAGAGGACTAAAATGTGAAAAAACTTGAACAACCGTCCATTTACACAGTGTTGTTTTGTTTTTGTTCTTCCTTGTCAGGTACAACAAGGTAGCTAGAGAATGGACCCAGAGGTATGCAATGTAAAGGACTGATGTTTCGGCAAAAATGACTCATTCCTAAAGACCTCCAGATATGACAGAACTGTTAAACTGCTTTATCCACACTGGTTGTAGTAAAGGTGTTTATAGGCACTTTCTCTACTCTGACTTTACTTGACTTGACTTTTTTTACTCTTAACTTTATTTTTCCTTTAAAAAGTTCATTATTATTATTAATATTATTATTACTACTATTATCTGGATAGTGAAAATGATATTTTCTATTATATTTTTCTTTTAAGAAATTTGTATTCTATAAGACTATACTGAATTATTTTGCATTAAAACACAAAGCAAAAAGTGAAGTGCAGATTGTTTCTTGGCAGAGCCCGTGAGTGGACTTTGCTATTATCCTGGTAGAAGGTGTTTTCCTTATTGTCTTTCTCAAATAAACAACAAACCAGCCAGATTGTATCCTTCTTATGACCACTAGGGGGCAGCCTTTACCTTTTACACGTCAGGGTTTTTTCATAAGGCAGTTCCTCTTGTGGATGATTTAATATTCATGTTGGCTTTACAATTAATTTATGCCAATTTTCTAAATTGTCATTCATCAGGATAGTGCCTATTATATTGTCTGACTCTATAGCAATGAAAAAAAATTGAGAAAAGATGTTTGTTTGAATTGGAACTTGACCACCCGCTACCATCACCTCTGCTGGCCAAGTTAAAGTGGCTGAACTGTTATGTCTGTATGTTTGAAAAACAGTTTTTATAATTTATGCATTTTGCCCTCAGAGTCTATAGTTATAACCAAAAATAGTTTTAAGCCTTTTTGTAACTCCTAAACTTAGTCTACAATGTGCTGATTTGGCATGACACCACTAGATTTAGAGAGTACATCTCTTCACAGCTGAAGCATCTACAAGGCAAACCTGGTGATTACTTCAGATTAAAATAAACTCTTTTGGACATTATGGTGTCATTTGGGCTTAGCCCTTTATGGTGTTCCATGGCACGTAGAGGTGAAGAACCTCACAGTCAACTTCATTTTTAGAAGTAAAGTCAATATTTTTCTCTTTAAGATTGTAATTACGTTGTCAAGTACTCAGTCATTTCCACCTTAACTCTTGGATGTCACAATGAATGTCACAAATTTGCATTCTAAGTAAAAACAAAAGTGGATGGAGAAGGTCACTGTAAGGCAAGACTATGGTTGCTGCTACAACTGTCAGCATCACCCCACTTATATTTAAATATGATTCATGTCACTAAGTTGTTTGATGAACCTTCCTTGCTGTGAAGGATGAACTACATATAACAAGATGCATAGATGTGCTATCAGAAACAAGGTGAGAGCTGGAGCTACATTTTCATATGTCCTTGAAAAGCTGTTTAATTCAGCATAAAGTGGCTCTTTTCTTGGATTGTGGCCCATATTGTGTTACTTTAAATGGAGGCCCTGTCCTGTATTGCTTCTCTCTGCCTGCTTTGAGGATACAGTGTTCCCTCTATGGACCAATCAACAGGCTGCATGGCTGGGCTGGATAATAAAGGGCAGAAACAACAACAGTGGAAGTTCTTGTGAAAGTTGTTTGTGTAACTGTATTGCGGTAGCTATAATAACTATCATTTTGTAATCCCATAAATAAAATCCAGTGAATTTCTCACTAACATTAAAGTTTGGACCTTTCTGTGAAGCAGGGAGGTGGATGCCAAACAAAAAAAAAGGTTTCTGGGAGGAGTCCCGGGTTTTTTTTGCTGGATGACACGTGAAACTTTCCCGAGGACTTGGTTGGTATGTTTTCTGTGTGGTTCTCCGTTAACTCGGCAGACAACCTATAGGCTAGCGAGTGGATCAGTGGACTCCTGCCTATTTTTAGCAGTCTGCCTTAATGGGGGGAAACGGAGAGGCTTGAAGAAACTGCAGAGGAAGGTCTGCGATGAGCTCGCACAACGCCACGAAGTGACGGATTTAAAACCGAACAAAGTTCTCAGAAGTGCAGCAGGTTTTGCAACTAAACTTTGAGTCAAACGCAGAGTGGCCACCCGGAGAAGTTGCCGTGCAGCGCGATGGCTGCCCAGTGCGACACTTTAAGCGGATACTTGCAGCAGTCGGACCAGGGCTCCAACAGCGAGCGCAGCACCGACTCTCCTCTCCCGGGATCAGAGGAGGACCTGAGCGGCCCCCATCCGCTGCCAGACCCGGAGTGGACCGAGGAAAGGTTTAGGGTGGACCGCAAGAAGCTGGAAGTCATGCTACTAGGTAAAATAGTTATAAAAAAGTTTCGCGTGTTTCATCAAGTTGTTGCCATGTTTGCGTAAAGCTCCATCGCGGCGTCTCTTTAAATTGTTTTTCGGGATTCTTTGTTGCCATGCTCAAGAAAGCAGCCAATTAAACCATTTAATCAGGCCTCCAGTTAGTTTAGAAGAAAGTAACAGTTGCCCACTGAATTAAAAGAAGATTTATTGAGTATACGTGTGTGCTGCCGTAAACTTTATTTTAACTTTAAAGAAGTTCCAGACAACCCATCACTGATGATGGTCACTGAGGATGCAGTAAGACGCTCCGGCCACTAGCTGTCGCTGCACAAACTCCAATGTCGGTGCTTTTGTTTGTAGACTAAACTGAAATTGACCTGAGCATGCAGTTTGCTTGGTTCTCAGCATCTGCACACAGAAACGGCTCATGCAACAGCAGCCCTGGCTAAGTTTCTGGAAAAAAAAGTGTTATCGAAACATTATAAATAAAACAAGCACAGTGGCAATGGCTTAATTATATTTAAGAAAATATTATATCAGATTCCTGTTTTGTGCATGCGTGGTTAAAATTGATTCAGTGTGTGATCTCTGGTCTTAATGATGTGCAAGTGACAGGGAACAGTTAAAGGCAGTGATGACAGGCTTGTAAAGAGCTGCCAGGCCGGTCCCTGTTGAGGGGTCCCTGGAAACTCAAGAAAGGTTGAGCTCAGAAATTTCAGAACAGAGGAGAGTAAAATATTACAGTATTAGGTAAGAGGTCTGGATTCTTTATCAATTCAACAGGAAGACAGTAAGTTGGACGTGTGCAGCAGCCGAACATGAGGAGGAAACATAATCAGTCCTGTTGCAATGAAAATAAAGATGACATTAAAAACGTCGGCACTGCTGATGAGGTGAGAGCTGTTCATAAGTAGTCTTTAAGCTGGGTTGATTTGTAACTTGTGAAAACTGCAGCTTATACACACATGCACACACACACACACACACATACATACATCTAGATCCCCTTGAGAATGGTCTGTTTGCTGCCGCACTGCTCCTTACATTCCTCAAAGCTCCATGTCATTCCTAACTCTTCCAGGAAAATAACTTAACCAGGGGCCGGCCCTAAACCCGAGTGTCCCGGACATACCACGCGCCACGTCATGCAGTGTGTCTTGTTTGTGTATGTTACACATATTCCGTGGCTCGGTGCCGTTTGTCAGTTAGTTTGGGCTCTTATCTTTGCCAACAGCTTGTTTCCCAATTGCTCCTTCATGACATCATGGCTGACACTGCTCATGTTGACATTGCAGCTGGGATGCAGAGTAGAAAAGGCTGCTGTGTTTCACCGCGTCCCCGGTTTTTCTGCTCTGCTGTAGGTTCACATCTCACCACCTCAGCTGTTAAACTACTTTAACCTTTGACCTCAGGAAGAATCCAGGATACCTGGTTCTGTCATATATACCCACAGACACTACAAAAAGCTGCAGTGTGTTTTTTTTTCTCTTTAGGTGTAAATTCTAATCCTAATAAATGGGTCTTTCAGTCCCATCCAGTTTGGTCAGAGCTTTCTAACATCTGGCTGTGTTTGGATTGGACAAGCTGGAGATTTTGAAGTGGTACATCATGTTCTCAAGGCCAGAGTTTGGGCCGTAGTGAAATCATTTTATGGGAACTCCAGTATATTTATACCCAGAGTTTTATTGTCTGTGACGGTATCACTGGCTCGTCTTTCCTGAAAAATTAAGTGTGGTTGATCCTCAGGGAAAGAACCATGGGTGCTTTGATCACTTCTCAAACAACAGTAGCCTCAACAGTTTGCTGGATCAGGTAATGTCTGTGCACTAGTTAGTGGCTGCAGTGACCATATGCTTTGGAAAGCACCATTTCCAATCACTCCTTTCATGTTTTATTAATATGTTAGTGGCTGTTTTTAAGGAGACTTCTGAAAGGTTATGAATCACAGTTGATTGTGCTTGCATGGCCAAATAACATTTTCCATGGATAGATGTTTAAATTCACAATGAGATGGCTAATCTCTCCATGTGACAAACCCTTTCCCTCATCTGTTTTATACTTAGCAGCCTTAGCTTATGGTGGCTAGAAGTGAAGATTTCACAATAGTCAGACACATACAAGTCAGGCAAGAAACTGCATGAATCCCCATGATGTGTAGGGGGTGCTGATGGCTGACTTAACTGTTCACAACCTCCCTATAAACAAACAGAGGACCACTTTCATCTATAGGTTTAGTAGCTTATTCACCAACTGCAGCTCATTCTAGTCTTTAACTACAATGCATGCTATCAGTGGTTATGTCTAAACAACTCACTAATATAGGTTGAAACATTTAGCAATTTTCAGTTATCCTCAGTGTAGGTGAAAAATGATGGAGGAATTGAAGGCAGCATTTGTCCCATGATGTATACACACACACACACACACACGCTTGTTGTTGACTGTTTTAGTATATGTTCTTTTAATGCTGCAGTACCTGTGACTTTGAGAAAGACACAGTGTGTCTTAGCTTGTTACTCACAGTATGTCCTCATGCAATAAGTCACTCATGCTACAAGCCGCGATCAGCCTGTTCCTTATAGGCACGCTTCGAATGGCTGCTGCACTGCAGGGAATACTTCACATTATCACTTGCTGGTTGTTTGGATGAGTGGTTCTTCAGAAAGCTGTAAGTCAGCCTGCCTGAGCGGGTACATTTTAAGTGGGCACTCCACTAGTTTGATTGTCACTGAGTACAAATCACCCACCAGAGAAATCTTATTTCTGTTAGAGGATTATATTGAGTTTAAAACAGAATGTGACTATGTTTTGACTATGTAAGGTGGCAGATAAGGGGTCAGAGTAGGACACCAGACCGGTGAGAGGTGTGTTTTCAGGGGTTGCATAAATTCTAGGGAAATAAAAATGACCCAGGAGCACTCTGTGCCCATTAAAAGATGTTAGTGACTCACTAGCAGTCTCTGCACTGAGGCAAAAAATCCCAGCACACACACACTTAAACTGTTTTGTGGATCAGTCATATTTTACTACCTTCCATTCTGGCACAATTTGCATCAGGAGAAAATGGAAATTATTAACTGCTTAGCAATTACAAATTTACTGTCTTATACACTGGCAGCCATGCAGGTTCCCGTGCTTAGATCAGTAAATAGTGTCAAGTGACAACAAGATCTCACCCTGACAGCTATGTGGGTTTACTGTTGTAGTCTTGGCACTGTTGAATAGAACTTCCAAGTTAATGGCTTGGAGACCTTAACAGAAGAATGAAAGCATGAAAGATAGTTTTATGTGTTTAGGGGACAAAACTTATGTGCTGTTTTGCATTCATTATGAATTTAAGAGACTTGAGGGCAAGTGTGAGAAAGAGGTAACATTTTCTCCAACCCTGATTATCCAAATTGAGTGCGAAATGGTTGTTTAAGCATACGTTACAATGCAATGTACTATGTGTGGGTCCGTAGAGGAGCTGTAGCTGTGTTTTCGTTTTCTTGCACAGACTAGTAATGGTGAGATTTTAGTGGTGTTTGTGGCTGAAGATAGTCTCCTGGTGGGCCAGTGTATGTGTGCACACACATCGTGACAACATGTTTGCTGAGTAACTGCAACAACAACCTACAATTAGGCTAAGTGAATCATTTTCTTCATTGAACTAATTTGTTTTCCTGCTCCTAACCCACAAACTATTATTGGCTAGCTTTGTTCCAGAATGGGTGGAAAAACTGTTGCATGCAGCGGTGAGAAAATGCAAAGGGTTCACAGGTATTTTCAGACAGCAGTTCGTGTAATAGCTGCGTATGTATTTGTAGGCTGCAGATGCACAAAAATAATACTGTGGAGGCCCCGGTGTGGTTTTTGTTTTTCATCTAATTGTGTAGATATTGACTTCTATGGGCTCTGAAGACCTATATATGAGGGGAGTATGTGTGAGGGCCTCATCCTCCTCCTCTTCCTCCTTGGTGCTGAGTAAGACTCACAGACAGGAAGTGAGTGTCTTGCGGGGAATGTGCTGCAGGCTTTCTCTTTCTCTGGTTCTCCCCCCTTTATTGCTCCCACTTGAGTATTCAAACACTGCTCTGTTGTTCCAGCTTCCATCAGATCCACTGTGGAGACGTTGGACTTTCCTTTAACCAATGCTACAACACAATCCATCCTTTAACCTTCTAACCTGGTCAAACCCAAGCATAAACGGCACTGGAAATACTCAGGAAACTGTAATATAGGAGCACAATTAACTGTTTATAATGCAGGCCCATTATCTGCATGATTGTGAAGAGCGTTTTTTTTATTTTGGAGTATTACACTGCAGCACCATTTTATTTGAGTAATTTAAAGTGAAAGTAAAGATGGAGAAGAGGGAAATTTGGAAAGGAAACTTACACAGACTGCCTTTGGATGAAATGCTGTAAGGAATGGAAAGACGGAGCCAATGTTAAAGAGGAAAATCCTGCTGTCATGTCTGTGAAAATCCTTTATCCTTTCTGATGAGGTCAGTCATCCATGGTTTCAGATATTGTGATCTTTAAACCAGATTCCATGCAAGATGTGGATTGTACTTGTTGTAAACATGCCAGAGCAGCAGTTGTTTTATTTTGTAGTTATGGACAACACCAAGAGTAGTTTCCACTATCAGGCCAGTCCCCTGTTCACATCATAAAAATACAGATACATGTCACACAAACCCATGTGTCCAGTTGCTTTGATTTAAATGATCTGAATGAATGCAGATATGGTTAATTCTGTATGAAGCTGGCTCTGCCTCATTGAACATAGATGTTTAGGATTATCTATTGGTCATTTTAATGGGAAAGTCTGGACTGACCTTTTGTTTGGGGAGTAATGATTGTATATTTTTTGGGTGGTTTTCCACTGCTGGAACTCAGAGAACAGCCTTCATACCTACCCTTTAGACTTTTTTCATTGGAGGAAATAGTTTATCAGTAACACATCAGATTAATGGAAGACATAGTGTACGGGGTGGTAAGAACTAGACCTATGAGGACACTGGCTGTTCTTGCTTTTGACATGACCTGATCTGAGCCACCTAATGAGTCTGATGGATCAATGGAAATGCAAAATCTGAACAATCTGGGAGCCGTTTCTCTAACCACTGCACAACTTTATGCCGGCCCAAAGTTGCTAGTTTGAAAAGCACCCAATTGTGCCACCCACCCCACAACAGCCTGTTAGTTTCTGTTGTAGACATAGATGGGTCCTCTGTGCCCCCATTATGAGGATTTATAGGGGAAAATAAACCTTGTCATCACTTTTCACTGCAAGCACTGTAATTTCTCTAAAATGTGACCCAAAACAGGAACTGGTGTTCAATCATGAAATACTTCAGGCTATGCAAGAATACTATAGAATATTATACTGACCATAAGTGTCTTTACTTACAAAAGCTTTACATGTAATCAGTCGGCATACATTACAGCATTTCATCAGTGTTTAAATTAAAAAGTTCAGGTCAATGGTCTGTAGATTTCACCCTCCCCTGGTCTCTCCCTGGTCTTGCCACCTTTCCTCTCTCCCTCCGTTTCCCTCTTTTTCCTGCAGATTTTACAGAAACATGCTGATACAATTAAACAATTCTATTCAGCTTTGCTTACACATTGAATTCCTTCATCCTGGGCATGATGAAGCTTTCAGGAGCTGTAATATAATTGAGCTTCAGTCGGCGGAAAAACCTGTAATTCATTACTCAAGAAAATAGAACCAGGAGTCCTGTTTCAACAGTCCGAGTGGAGCTGGAGTGGTGTGACCCATTTCTATGCTTCTGGAACTGTAAATGGACTGAAATGAATACCTGTTTTTCTACGTCCCTCAAACCTCTTTTTTTTCACAAACCCTTTTTCAAAGTGCAGATTTACATTCTGTCTGGTTTGTGGTTGCTATTTTAGAAACGTTTCTTTGGGGGGGCACCCCCTGACTTACCCAGCACGCATGCGCATTCACTACATTCACATAAATGCTTTAACACACAAACACATGGATACGTGCACCCCAATGGCCTTTAGCCACTCCCCCCAGAGCTTTCAGTGTTTATCTATGGAGAACCTTGGGTTCTGGATTGTTGTTCTCTCTCCTCATTCAACATCCAGTACAATCTGCCTTTTCTCCACTTGACTTGATTGGAGAGGGAGAGAATTTTTATAAGAGCACCTTTTGGAAGTCCTTCTGGCCAATGGCCAAAATATTCTCCACTTGAACAAAAGAGAATGGGTCTTCTGGGTGGGAGGGGAAAAAAGACCAGAAATTCTGTTTTTTTTTCAGTGCAATGGCAGGCAATTCAAAAAAACAATCTAACTGAATTATGTTCATTTCCTTAGAGCTGGTCTATTATGCAGTCTTTGGATTGGACATATCAGTAAAGATAACTCTGAGGTTGAGAGGTAAAGTCAGAATATCCATCACTACTGTGGGAAAGATGGACTCTAATGTAGTTTAAATGATGATTAATACAAAATGTCTGCGTAGATTCTCAGTCATTCAGGTCATGGTAATCCCGCGTGTAAGTTTCGGGTGAGTAACCACCCACAGATGGCCTCAAATAAAAACCTGGAACTCCCCTTAAATTGGTTAGAACAGAGGGAGCTGCTTTCTCTGGAACAAAAAGATGACCGGTTGCCTTCGTGTGAAGCACTTAGGTTGGATATGAAATGTCAGTGATTTCCTAATAATAGAAGAACAACGTAATGTTTATGGTGCCTGCTAAGTGAGACTGACTCCCCCTGCTCCGTGGGGGATCTAACACATTAGATACCAGGCACCAGGAATGTTCAGCATTGTGTAATCACTTGGCAGCACCACTGAGATGAAGGAAGACATGATAACCCAAACATGTTTTCAACAACCACTTGATGCTAGATGGACTTTCTACTTCCTGGGCTGGTTGATCCCAGTGCAAAGATGTGTGTAAATAAACATTGCAGTTAATTGACCTGCTGTCTATGGGCATAATGAAAGCTTTAAACACGTTTTTAGACCGTCTACCCATTTCACCTTGGGGTCACTGAGTCTAGTTTTCCAGTCGGACAGCAACATCTGGCACTCGGTGCATTTATTTGACATTGTGGTTACTTAGCAACCCAGCAGGAGTTGTGAGGCAAGGGGAGCCGATTTGAGAACAGAGGGTGACTTCTGCTCGGCACAGAAACATGATGACAGGTGTTCAGTTTCGTGGCAGCATCGGGTTCTGCAGTTCTTAGTTAATGTGATGGTGCCTGGATGAGACAAAAGCATATCAAGCTCTGAAATGATATAATCCAGAAGGATCATATCCTCAACACAGAGCACCTGTTGTTCTTTAGTACTTTTAGTTATTTTCTCTAATAAGATTTGTTACTGTTGATATTATAGAAATTAAGCAGAAATTACCTGGCTTATCAGTTTCCAGCATATTATATATATTATATCTCATTTGTTTTAATATTAATAGGACTTTAAAGGTAGGGTAGGAGATTTCATTCTGATGCACTTTTTGTTAAATAAGTGTAAATTCTCTTCTCGCAGTTTCGCTTTAAAACGAAGAATATTAATCATCTGTGGAAGCTATAAAACGCTAAAAACATCAGCCAATCCTACGAGGTGCCCCTGCGCGAAGTATTGGCTGGTTGTCACTCTCTTCCTGCTCTGCGCGCACCAGACAGGTACGTGCATGATGGCCGAAGTCACAGACTGGTTGGGAGGCGTGGCTTCGGGGTAAGCTCCGAGAGAAAGGGGCGTGTGTTTACTTTCAAAATCTGGCTGACTCTCACTGAGTTTTCAAAATCTCCTACCCTACCTTTAAATTATGTGTAACAGTGCCATCTCTTTGCATGTATTAGGTGTTAAGTCTAACTGATGCTGCTAGCATGTAGTGAACATAAATTTACAGTTAAGTAAATTTGCACAATAAATGGCAATGACAAAATCGACTACACCTAAAGAACGTTTCCAGCAAGAGATTATGAATAACCTTCCAGTTTCAAGAAAAAGATGTTCATGTTGAAAGCTTTGGATGTTTCTCTGGCAGCATTTGATATTAAAAGATCACATAAAGCAGACATAAAGCAGACATAAAGCAGCTGTGTCTGCTATAGGTCCCTAGTCCTGATTAGATACTGCTGTAGCATTGGAGAAACAGCTGACGTGTGTCTCAGGTGCTCAGGAGTCTTTTGTTTTGATGCCAACTTGTGTAAAACATGCCAGAGCAGTTCACAGAGAGAGGAAATCATTGGCTTTTGTCTGTTTTCATTTAGATCTCAAACCCATTACTGTCAGCCACTCGTCAGCTGAAATGTGATACACTAAACATTCTGACCTTGAAGTGAGGCATTTAGAACTGATGGATGAGAACAGCTTCCGTCACTGAAGCAACCTGAATGAAAACTACCGGTACTGATTGTGCTATTTATCTGTTAAACAGATTTTTGGATTTAAAATTACTGAGCTAAGAATAGTAAAGGATGAAGTCACCGAGCAGTCCTGTTTTGTGGTGTTGAATCCTGCCACAATCAACACTTGTTGATCAAAATCCTGATCTGATCTACCAGGAAATACTGTATACTTTCCCCCACCCACCCCCACACACCCCCACCCCATTCTGGCAGTGAGATTAAACACAACCATTGTTGACATCAATGCAGCTATTACTCAACTTAGTGTGTTTTTGTCTGGTACTGTAGAAGAATCTGTGTTTTTGCTCTAAACATGAACCTGGGACTTTCCACAGCTGTTAATATTATGTAGCACTTGTCCTACTCATCAGACTGCAATCCTTCCTCAATCCTTTCCTCTGGTGCATCAGAAACTTTGCCTTTGAATGCTTCCAAGATGTTTCCACAGGAGGCTCCACAAATCTTCTGGTAACTGTAGCCTGCACCACCATCATGGCTGACAGTTTCCACCATTATCAAAACATGTTGTTACAGACATCAGATTTAAAACTCTTAAATGCAAAGTAATTTGCTGCACGTTTAGCTTTTTATTTAGCTTGTTTTTCCTGAATAATTTTACATCAAAGCCACACTGATTGCAGAAGATTTTATAGACATTTTTCTTCTAAAGATTAAAATCTGGGTTGAAAAAAGGTCCTATTAGTACAATACAGTAGGAATGCATCACATATTTATGAGCATGGTTGTTTACTCAATGAGTTTCCTGCAATGCATCTGTGTCTGTGTTCCAGTGTGGCTCTCGGGCTCTTTCATTATCTCAGTGTTGAATCAGCAGGGGAGGGACAGGAAGAATGCTGCTGTGAAGACATCGTGTCCTTGTGCCCTTTTTACATAATGGGAAATGTAGTTTATTTGTCAATCAGGTGGAGGAGTTCATACAGGTACAAGAATGGGAGCGGACAGACTGTGGTGGACTGAGATTGATTCATTTCATGTGTTATGAAATCCTATCTGCTGGAGATGGAAGACGTTTCTCATTTTAATGCATGGGTGGGACATCAGTGAATGTTTCACGGTTTCACCTTAAGTCCTTTGTATGACTGCTGCCAGTACAGGATTTTGTGTAAGCAGCTCTACAATTAAGGGATTTAGCCAATGCCTTTTGGTTGCCACTCTTGGTTTTTTTGGTATTTTTAAAAGATCATGTCTTCTTAGAAATCCTTTGACATAGAGGACTTGACAGATCTGGCACAGCACACATTCAAGTTGTAGAAGCTCCCTATTCATTATATGGTGATTATACGGTGATCATTGAATGAGTGATAGCATGTCCAGAATAAATGGATAATGGATTTTTTTAAAGCCATTGGACCTTACTTATGCTTGCGATTTTCTGGATGGAAACAGCTAACTGAAAATATTAGTGTCAAAAATGTATGTTTATATGATTTATTAAGGCCTTTGTCTCTATTGTTTTCCTGATTGTTGTTTATGGATCGAAGCCATAAATGTAGAAATCAGTGCTGTTTACATTCCTTCAGTGTCAAAACAGCGGAATATCCCAGAAAGTTAGAGTCTTTCCACAGAATAATGGATACCAGACCGCGCTCCATTTGCCAGCAGCAGAGTCCTTTAAGCCTTCCCCTTATACTTCGCCCAGTTCTTTACATGCAGTGACAGGGCTGCGATAACATTTAATAATTCCATGGAGAGAATTAGAAGGTGTGGATGTGTTTCACTGACACTGTCGTGTCTACTTTGTAATGATATCGCTGCCCTGTCATTAGTGTGACATTATGTCCTCCATATTTTCATAAATCAAACACAGAAACGACTGCAGCACGGGATCGGTGCTCAGGGGTTTTGTGTCATTTTTCAGCCATGATGCCTTTACAATCTGCCGTGCTGGAAGGGAGGAGCGCTGCATTGTCCTCATATAACCTGGGTGGAAAAAACACACCACCACTCAAGCACAAGAAGCAGTCTCTTTGATATAAATCAGAGCTCATAAATGCTGAAAAATATACTGTTAAAGTAGGACAGTGCTGTCCAAATATTCAGTGGATTTGTCTTACAGAAGGCCTTTAATTTTGACTGTTTTTCTGTTGTCAGAGAAAATAATAGGGTTCGTGGTTATCACGGTAATGAAGCACGGGCTATACATTTTTGTGGCAAAATTCCTGTCAAATCTCTGAGAGTGAAGGCAAAGGAAGAAGAACGTCTGCTTCTTTCCTTCTGATTTTATGTTGTTGGCGAATCGAATCAAGACAAGCAGCCAAACATGAATGGTGTGAGGAGGAGACAACAAACTGTGAAATTTGATGGTTTCCTGCATTGAAAATGTTGCCAGTCAGCAGCTGACTTGAATCTCAGATGATTTTGTGATGTGCATGATGCCTCTTTTAAAAAGTGAACTGAAACATGGTGAACATGAGTTAGAAATACATTGAAATGTGTTTGTATAGCTAACACTAACCCGTGGTCATCATGGTTGTCAGGACAGGGCTTCATACCATCTAGAGTTGGACTTGGACATCCTCTGTCAATATAGTCTGAGGCTACATCCACATGCCAAGTTGCACTGGCTCTTAGACTGATTATAAGTCCAGATTTGGGCTTTTAAAACAGTATTTTAAACATCATCGGACTGAAAAAATGAAAGAGGGAATTTGTTTAGGTGGTTAAGTTGCATATGTTACCAATGCAGTAAATTACAGATGCTTTCTTCTCTTAGTAACCTTCCTTCCATTAAGGTTTTTGCTGATTGTTTGGTGATGAGTGCTTACTTTGGCTAGATCTTTAATCTATATTGTCAGTATTGCTTCTAGATGCAGGTCTCCTGCAGCGCTCCCATACCTGCCACACACATCTGTTGTACTGTATGTCTATGAAACATCAAAAGTACCAGGATGCTGCACATCTTGCAGTCCTTGCCCACAATCCTCTGTGCACCCAATTATACGACACATGACTGAGCCACTGAGTAGTATTTTGTCATTCTTGTGGTGTTTTACGGTGGTGTTTAGTGTGTCTGTACGATGAGTTTATTGTTCTCATTTCATAATTCACCTTGGGGCTCAGCGGACACCCTGCTGTGCTCATCCTGTCTCTGCTCGGAGTTCTCCCACAGTCACATGTGCCAGCAGGATGTTTTGCTCTCAGCACATGGGCGATGTTTTCACTCATGTTCCTTATCAGATTCTCTCAGCTCCCTGCACACGTGTGCCAAAATGCTGTTGGACTGTTTGTGTCACTACAAGCTGGCTAATCAAATACCCTGCAATTTTAATGTGCTGATTTTTGTCATCTCTCGATCCCAGTGGAATAACCAGCGGACATCAGGGTTTTGACGCGTGTTTGACGCCAAAAAACTGCTTGTTGTTGTTTTTTATAGTTTCGTTAATTCTTTTCATGTCTCTTCTTTTTCGAGGCTAATGCTTTTCAGGATAATGTCATTATTTGCAATAGCACTTTCTTTTCATGACATTACAGATTTAGTCACTTATAGTGTAGCTCTACATCATCACTCTGTCTCAGATTGGTAATCTGGCATCTTCTTTCTTGTTTTGATATTTGTCTCATTTCGATTTTTGGGACTTTAGTTTAGCTCTTAAAAGAAATCCACAGACTTAGTAATGGCTGTTTTCACTGTCTGACAGCACTCCTTTTTGTTTGTCTTTGTTCTTACAGGAAATGTTTGCAGAACAGGGTCTTTCATAATCTTGGACATCAGGCCACCTAAGAACTGAGCTCTGATGTCAGAGTTGTTTTTAAACAGTAAAATACTCAGATGATAAAGAACAAAATCATTTTGAAAGCCAAAAATATGAGGGAGGTTTTCATTTTATCAATGATTTTTTTATTTCCCCTATATATTTATCCTTTAGTAACATTTTTTTCCTGCCTATAAACACCAAATGTTTATCAGTTAATCTGTTTTAACCTATCAATTGATTACTTTCAGTGATCAAACTGGAAATCTAGCAGCAGGCAAGTAAGGAACTTTTCTCCTGTTCCAGTGTTTACAGTCTGCTGCATGCCCTTTCTGTTGTCATCCTCATCATCTGTCCTGCTTGCCTGTTTACTCACAGCTTTTGGCTGCCTATCCAGTGAGTCACTTGGTAAAATATATGACTTCAAACAAAAAGCCGGGACTCGTACACGTGTCCTGCTTTGCTGTAACAGCTTTCTCATTCCAGACTGTCTTCATTTGTTAATGTTACATTGTGATTTGGAAGCACTTGGAATTCTTTGTTTCCAAATTACGTGATGCAATGGTAATATTGCCGTGACTGAAAGTGTCATAGCTGATTGCCTTTTTACATTGTGGGTGAAGTATTGAGGTGGACATTGTTTTGTTCAGATTAAAGGGTTTAAGTTTAACAGAAGTGGGTATAACTGCACTATTATGACTGCTTTATGGGAAATAACTGCTGTTTTACTTTTGTGCTACCCTTCACCGGCCATAAGTTTATAATCTACTGTACATCATTCCTTTTATTGCTCCTCTGGTTTGAATGATGAGCCGAGAAGCAGCCAGAATTCATCTGTTATCGGTGTATTTTTGCGGTGGGCGGTTGATGTACACACATTTCAGCTGAAATGGACTCTGCTGTTGAGTCGATCCAGACCATGCTCTCTGTCTCTATAAACTGTGCCATGGACTTGTTTACTGTGGAGCCTGCATAATACAAACATGTTAAATACTCATGATGTAGGCATTACAGCTATAATGTGTGGCTGGAAATGAAACTGTCTTTAATGATTTTACAGCTTCACACACTGTAGTTTCCATCATCATATACTGTGTGCAGTCATACAAATTTAAACAGCATATTTTATTTTTGAGGACATTTTACATATATAATATATCCATATATAAGTATAATAATTACTTTGGGGGTCTTTTATATTCCAAAAAGTGCAAAAAATTTAAAGCTACAAATGCGTGCATTATTTCAAGTAGACAAAGCTTATGTTAATGTTATTTCTCTGGTCTTCCCCCAAAGATCATTGAATTACAATTAATTCAGACTGAATAGAGAGGTCACTGCCAAGCTGCACTGGCTCTCAGACTGATTATAAGTATTTTCACTTGTTTACATGAGTCTTGAAGGCTGAGAAGCCATTAAATGCTAATTATTTGTTGGTTTCCTTTCCTCTTTGTGTAATGTTGTGCTGTACAAACAAATAAAAACAACCTTACAGCTCAGCGATTTTCAGCTGTTCACCAAAGCTATAGTCATATTTAATTGAAATTCATCCATCTAATTTTGGTACAAACCAAGTTCATAATTCTTTTTCGACTATATTGCCTGCATGAAAGGTGCTGTATGTATTGTTTTAGTATTACAGTTTTTCTATAGTATTAGGTTATGTCTATCATTACAGTCCTCTTCTTGGCATTTCTGCTGTAATATTGTGTTGTGTTCTGTTATTTGTTGGTCCTCTGATCATCGTCAGTTCACTAGTTTAGTCTGATAATAAAACATTGCAGAACCTCTTTCAATCATAACATTATTCTTGTCATCGTACTGAGGTCAGCATTTATGACTGAAGTCTATAACCCGCAGTGATTCTGCTGTCGCTGACCCAGATTTGTGAAGACAGCAACAGATTCATCTCAGAAACACTGACTGAAATGCATCATTAAACCTCCCCTGTGTTCCCAGAGGACAGGGGAACATGAGAGCTCTCCTTGGATAGCAGATATGTATTTTACATCAACAGAGCTGCCACAGATTTGAAGGACTTGCAGATGTGTTGGAGCGACTTCAGGCCTGACTCGCTCTGGTGGTTGGCCCTCTGCTTCGATTCAGCATGCTGTATCAGCTGAGGGAGTTTTTTTGGCGCTTTCACCTGCTTGGAAAATTACTTAAATACACCAGGACCTTTTTTTGTGTACAGGTGATTTCTGGCAGTGAGCTTTTTTTTCCAATGCCTGAAGTTTACGGTATGCTAATGGACAGAATTTCTAAAGTGTGAAAGTCCCAACTGACCCAGATGTGATGTGAAAAAAATCCATTAACGGCTACTAAAAGATGCCAAAAAGTTTTTTTTTTTTTACTGTATCCATCAATTTGTTACACGGAAGCTGTATCCAATCTCTGGGATTATAGAAATTTACTTGGAACATTTTATTCCACTCCTGCAAATCAGCAGTATCATCAACCATGCCAAACACAATATCCAAAGAAATGGAGATCCACCATAAACACAGCTTTGAATGAAGATACTGTAACACAGGAGCGGATAATCTGTGTGTGATTTGGCTGTGTTATGGTTACACTGTGCGTTCAAGTGTTGGTGACTGTGAGTGGTTTTCTAAATTTATTTTTCTCTTTCTCTAGCTGCCTCTGAGGGGAGAGTCAATGGCGGGGAGGATTTCTTTCAGAAGGTGAGTGTGTAGTCTGCACTTGGATAATGTTTTCTTTGTCTTTGGGTTGTGTTCAAACCCACTGAGCAGCACTTCTCTCCTGGTAAGGAAGCAGATGTCAGGTGCTCCTTCAGTCACTCCTGAGTACAAGTCTAAACAAATAAAAACAATGGAAAAAACGGTGACGTTAAACCTGCTCCAGGGCTCTGATGCTGTAACACAGCTGACACAACACTTTCACACTTACATAATGAACTATGATATAGTGGAGCATCACGAGGTGAGCGTGCCACACAGATGTTCTTACTGTTGAACCTTCACTATGGTTTGCATCATTGATCTTAAATAGTAGCTGTTGTTCAGGTTATCTGGAGTTTAAATGTATCATTAAATGGTCAAGTTTAGACAGGGATTTGCTGTCTGAACCTTCTGCTGAAATAACCTCCATGTATCGGATAACGTGACTTTATCAGGTTAAGAAAATGGTGGAACTCAGCCTAACCTCTGCTTTTACAAGGGCGCTTCCACTCAACTGACTCCTTTCTAAGCTGTGTTTGACTTTGTCAGTGTCTCCTCTGGTTGTGGATCCTGCTCTTGTCTCAGCTGCTTACCACAGATGAAAACTTAATTTGACCATTAGGTAGATGGAACAGAGAAATGATTAGCACCTAACACAGCAGCCCCTTTGCTGCAACTGTCTTATATGTAAATATCTGATGTTAATAAGTTGGCCATGGTGGTGGAGAGTTAGTGGCACGAGACTTTGTGGTTAAATATCAAAGCAGCTGGTAGAGTGTAGACACTAATCACAGGATTTTCTTTTGGCTGGTTGGTCAGTTTACGTTTTCTATGTTTATCAGTGGCTGCTAGATGTCCACACATTTAGTTTGAGTTCATTAGTTGATGGATGTTTTTGATAGTCTGATAACAAAGACTGTAAACCACCTGAAGCATCACCTTTTAGTACAGAGTGCATTTTACCAGCACTCAGACACTACTAATTAGACCCCTCCAATAAATAGAGAGACTGTAAAACTACCAAAAGGAATAAGGGCTGGAAATGAAATCTGATACGCTCCATTTGTTTCCTTGAAATCCTGATTATGAAATGGTGTGTGTATGTTTAATGTCTGATTTCAGGATTGGTTTGTTAAATGAAGTCCTAATTATTGTAATTAATAAAGACAAGACTGATCACATTTTCAGCAGTGAAAACGAACCTAATTATGTTTTCTGACACCAGCTATAATGAATGTTTCTTGTTAATTATGTGGCTCCCATTAAGCATCTCGAGGGGTCTCATTCTTGTTTAAAACCCAGCTTCCTGATTATGTTAAAGTCCTTCTATAGTATGTTAATGGGCTGTAATGAAATAAATGATGGACAGCGGTTTGTTTTAGCATTCCTCCTTTGTCTATTTTCCGTATTTGGTTTTGGGGGTTAGGAAGCAGAGCTAAATGTCAAAGACGGAGGCAATTTAACTGTCCCTGAACCAGTTTTCAGAAACCCAAGTAATGCAAACCAGGCGCATTAAGATTCTCCTCTTTGGAATTTTAACAAGGGCTCTAGATATACTGTACTGCAGCTCTGCCTTTGCTTTGGATAAAATTGTGGTGTTTAAGATATCCAGTGTAGTTGTCTGCCTCACTTAAAGCCTTCCTGACAAAATACCATTTGGCTGTAGGTGTACTGACTTTGCCAACCATCTTTTTTTTTTTAAGTCTCTGGCTTACATATAGTCACAGCTTGTTCAAAGAAACAGTGGTTACTAGAGGTTAAATTGTCAATTAGAAATTAGTGTGCAGCTGTTTAGGTTGGCAGGCCGGTGTGGAGCAGTAAAGAAAGAAGGGAGTGCTAAAGTCATGTTTTTATTGTAGAATTTCCATTTGGATAACTCTGTATAGTTTCCCTTCTGATAGCGTGATCATCATACATGCCCAATTAAAGTCAGGAAAATAAACACAAAGTGCGACTGTGGAGCACTATTGTTGAGTGAAAAATGGATGGGGTGTGTGAAATACCTTGAAGTTGATGAAAATGGAAACTCTTAGTTGGAACGCTTTCTCCTCGTCCAACACACCCAAGCACCGCACACACTCACACAGTGAGACTAATAAAGTGCATGCTTAGGAAGTCTCATGTAAGGCTGTTGTTTGACGCATACACTTGTAGATGCCTCAGCAGTGAGATTTAGAGTTCAGTTGCTGACGAGAGCAACATGAAATGGTCCACCCTCACACTTTCTCCCCAGGCCCACTCTGTGATGTGGTTGATCAAACCCTCTTACTCACCGTCTGCTGGACTTCCTTTGAGCTCAACATTTTGTAAACTGGAACAAATAATACAAACTTCTCATACAGTCAATAAAAAGGTAATAATGGCAGCAGACAGTGTTGAACCACAGGAGGGTGCCCCAGCAGGGAAATTAGCCATGTGCACGTCCCTGCAGCTCACATGAGGGAATCTCTCCAGCATCGTCCCTCTGTCTTTGTTTTGGTCTCATGTTTTCTCTCTTCTGTCTTTTCACCACCCACCCCTCCCCTCCTGTAGTTTTTAATGTTATTTCGTCTTTGCACTCTATTAAACTGCTGGTGTGTCACTGTTATCAGTCTGGTGTTACAAGGGGGGATTTCTCTGCAAATTGAGTTCTTGATTGTTAAACAGAAAACATACCCAGTGAAAAGTTTTTTGGACTGTGGCATGCTGGAGTGACAAATAAGCCATTTGGAGAGCTGTGTGGAGTCGTGGGGGTTTGGCTGGTTAAGACGATAACTGTACACCGCAGAAGAGCTCGGAGTGGATTTGAGTTGAAAGATGCTTTTGAACCTCTAGCCAGTTTATCCCTGATCCCTCATCCGTCTCTCTTTCCCAGAGGTTGTGGCTGTGTAAATAATGCCAGGCGTGATGTGTAAGTGCCAGGGCACTCAGAAGAGAGGCCAGGCTTAATTCTTTTCAGTTGGTTTATAGCACTGGAGCATTTTGTATTTGGCTGCACTGACTCAGAGCAAAAACAAAAAAAAAAGGCAGCCAGGATGAAACGTGTGGTTGTCTAAAAACATTATGAAATGTAGGACAGCATGAGTGGCATGAGTGACATACAAAAACAGAAGTTGTGTAGTGTTAGGCCTTAGACAGGTGGTTTAAAGGTTTTTACTGGCACTTACATCTTGCATATCTGAAATAGAAATATAAAGTGTAAGTCTAAAATGAAAAATAAAAATTCTAAAAATAGTAACCAATTTGATGGGCAGAAATTAACCCTCTGAAGCCCAAACCCAGCCCCCTAGAGGTGATGCTTGGAGCATAAAATGTGTTGGGTGTTGTGTTGGTTTCTACTTCTAGTCAGGAGTGTGCTGTTTTCATAGATGTATAGCCTTGAAAAATGAACCCACAGAAATTAAAATGTGACAGGAGTGAATAAAAAATGGCCTTGAATGTGTCTTTGCAGTCTGATACTGCTGCTGCTTTGGTTATTCTGTTTGGAGAATTTTAAGGCAATAAAAAAACACACAGTAATTGCTTTATTTCCTTATTGATCAGCACTCTCACAGGGTTAGAAAAGTAGCTGATTGATCAATGTAACCACTTCGAGCCATCATAGACAGCCAGCTCTTTCATGAACATGCATTATGTTTGAATTAGCCCAGAGGAGTAATGGGGCTTGTTGCTGCGAGTTAGTACTTGGATTGTTAATATGAACTCAGTTATGACTGGTGAGTCTCATGGGGATGCCTCAGTCAGCTCCAAGCTCTGCTGTTCTCTCAGTCTCTGCTCACAACTGCCTCTCTCTCTCTCACACACATACACACACATTCCAGCTGAATCAACAGCTGCACCATTGCAGCAGTGTCCAGGAAACATGCCTCTGCCATGTTGATTGCTGCTGTGCTGTACACACACACACACACACACGCACGTTCACGTGTGTTTAACGTATGTGCCTGTCTTTGATATGCAGGATAATGATATCCTGTTTGAATTTTTCCAGCAGCTCTGCACACGCCAGCTGCAAACCTCTAAAGAACCAATCATCATGTCAAGGCTCTGTCCTGAGACTTATCACAGCCATTTCTGTATTTCTTCAATTTCACAAAGGGTGTGGCTGCAGAAGAGAGAGGGTGGAACGCTAAATGTATAGATTAGTTAATTTGTGCAAATATCTTGACCCATTTTAGAGGCATTTGCAAGCTCCTTCATAAAAATAAACACCATCCACCCTTTAAAATGGTGTGTGGTCTGTCAGAAATCAGTCCCATCTGCAGCATGTTGCCAAGAACAGCAACACCAGACAGGAAACAGGTTTTGTTGAACAAAGCCCTTTTTAAAGGAAACGTTGATGAGGCATAGGCCAGAATGTTTAAAAATGTTAAGAAAGTGTATTTGAAGATGTGAAGTGATGTCATTTTTTTTCATCATCAGACTACTTTAGTGAGGTCCTGCACTGATTTGTAGTTTCATTGTAAATTAACACATTCTTTTAGTTACATCAGTCTGATATGGGTTAACAGTGACCTCTAAGGTCTTTCTGTAATTTAGTTAATTTCCACTTGAACACCTTGATGGTGATCCAAACACATCTGGCTTTGTCACAGGAAACTACTGTTAAGAAACTAAATTGAAAAAATGTGAAAGTTAAAGGTAACAGTAAAGAAAGTTCCTCTCTCATTGCTGGGAACACAATGTCCTTTTAATATTGTTTGTGATGCTTCCAGCTGTTGTGAGCATGTGAAGGAGAAAAGTCTGCTTTCAGCTACAGGGATATTTCTAATTGATTGTCTTCCATCTAGCAGGCAGCAGTGGTGGGAGGGCATCTTGTTGTAGATTAGTTGTGCTCTGGGTGAGTATAAAAAATCAAGTATCACAATATTCATCAGACTGTGTATGAAAAACCATTTAGATAATGTTATTGCTACACTTGTGATAATAGTGCAGAGAGGAGTGATGGAGGGGGAAGAGGAGGATAATGAGTGATCATTAGCTTGCTGGATGCTAAAGCTGGAACTATTTTACGCTTTAGTCATTTGAATGATACCACAGACAAATTCCTTTACAAAAATAGCAGAGTAGGATCATCTGGGAGGAATTTGCCTTTATTTCTTATTGCACAATATGATAGTAAAATCCGCTTTGGTCCTATGACTGGAAGTAAGAAGTTCTGAGCCTTAAGCAGGACAAGTATGACTAAAAGGGTAAAGAGATGCAGCTTCAAAGGGAAAGGAATGTGACAAAGCATCAGTAAAAATGCACTTCTTGTACAAATGTGTTGTGCAATGGTTTTTATTGGCCTACGATAGTCTGTTTTGAGAGGTTTTCTGAGGAATGGCTTTTCAAAAAAGATATTTCCTAATTATAAAGCTGGCTTACAGCTGTCTGATATATGGAAAGGTGGCACTGTAGAAGGGGCATGCCTGACCTCAGATTTAGATTTTTTTTTGTTGTTTTTTGTGGCAGCGATGCCTGATTCTGTCGCCCACCTAGACTGTCCATTTTTAAGTGTAATTAAAGGTAGGATGAAGAAAGTCAGTGAGGCTAGAAAGGCCTTCCAGTCAACCATCATGGACTGAAAGCTGCAGAGTGAATGGGAGAGGTGTGTGTGTGTGTGTGTGTGTGTGTGTGTGTGTGTGTGTGTGTGTGTGTGTGTGTGTGTGTGTGTGTGTGTGTGTGTGTGTGTGTGTGTGTGTGTGTGTGTGTGTACGTGTGTCAGGCATGTCAAAGCTGCCTGTCTCAGGTTTTACAGGTGTGTGAAGCTGGCAGTGGGATTCAGCTGTCAGACCGTGTTGTACAAGATGCCAAACAGACCTTGCAACTTCCAGAAATGCATGTGGGAGGGGGGATTTAAGCACTTGCCTTTTTTGATTTATGTGCACCAGTTACTTCATAATTTCATTAAAAAAAAAAACAGGGTGTGAATTGTGGTGCTCTTAAGCTTAACACTTAATTTCAATATTATACAGAGCACTTAAGGCACTTTCTACTCTCATTTGAATTACAATATGTAGCTCATGGCATAATTCACTGGACCACCAAGGAATATTAAGCGACTGCAGCTGTTTACGTAATGGCTGGAAGCAGCCCTCGTGTGCACGATCACGTGGCTGAAATTTTGAAAACTTTGAGAAATTCATATCTTCTCCACCCCGAAAACAGACACCCCTGGAAAGTATTAAAACAAACAGGAGACCACAGGATGTTTGAGAAAACAATGATGGAGCACATTGAGGACAAAGACACTAGGAGAGAGACAGCGTGTCAGCTTCTCAGTTTTTGGAAGGTTTTAACGGTTGTTTCCCCCAGTTTTTGTTAAAGATCACTCACTTCTGATGGGTTTTGGTAGATTGGAGATACTAGCTTGTATGTGTTCCTGTCTGCATTTGTTATAAACATTATCATATGCTTATGAGTCCTGCAATAAGCACAGTAATAGGGGCCGTGTGGGAAAATGAATGCAAGTTCAAAATTACCCACATCTGTATGATGTCATTGGTGCAGAATAAAGACAATACACTCACAAAATACCCATCCCCACCAAGAACAGCTGCCTTTGTTATCTGTTATTCTTTTACCAATCTGCTTTTGCTGTTGCAATACTGACATCTGTGAATCTAATGTCAGCCTTCTCTCACTCTGTTCCAGATCATGGATGAGACCCAAACACAGATAGCCTGGCCGTCCAAACTGAAAATCGGAGCAAAGTCCAAAAAAGGTGTGTATCCTCACTTATTTTTCTCTTTCTACTTAATTCCCACATGTTCAGCTTCCATGCCAACAAATGCAAGCAGCTGCTCGACTTCAGTTGCCTTTGCGTTCACTCGTAGATGTTCGAGTCCGAGAAATATGTTTTCTATAAATTCCCTGGAGTCAGCTGGATGAGTTGGATGTTTTTCAAGGTTTCACCATTATTTATTGTTAAAAAGTAAATTTAGCCATTTAAAAAGATGAAAGCTTGCATGATTTCTTGTTCCTCACAAGCCAGCAACTTCATCTGCACAGACGAATGTGTGATTATTATTTTTTTTTGTTTTCCCTCCCTGTGTAGGTGGAAGTGGGGTGGGGGAGGCCGTGGGAGTTACTTGTACTCAACCTCACGCATTTATTAGCCAAGTTGTTCCAGCACTCTGTTACCAATAAAACATTATCACGGTTATTTAAAGCTCTTCCGAGAGGGAACAAGGCTTGGATTTGTGAAGTGGGGAGGGTGAGGAGTAGGTGTAGCTTTGCCCATTTTGTTTTCCTCAGGAGAATTGCCAGTTTGCGTCCTCAAGCCAGATGTGCAATCCATTGACGTTATGTAACTTCCTCAGTCACTCTGACTACACTGACAATAGTTGATCTTTAACATTTTTTCGCCCCTCTGGATACTTAATCAACTGTACGTTCTGGCAGCTCATTCACGCACGGCCTTCCATTCACCCCACGTATTCGTTCATTCACAAAACTCGCCTCTAACACCACCTGGGAATGATGTGCAGAATATTTAAAATTCTGACCCGTGATTTGTTGGCTGTCAGATTCTCCATCTGTGTTGCGTAAACCGAGAGGAGCAGAGGGAAAGAATGTTAGATAATCACTTAGTTATCTTCTGAGTGAATGCGTTTGTTGGGGGGGAGACATGTGGACCTGAGCATGTGCTCATGGGACAGAAAACCGATGTCTGAACGACTGCATAATACAGGTTTACATTATACAACATGAAGCCATCACGGAAGCCATCAAGAAAATGATTCCCATGCCATTTGTCCTTCATCATGTACCACAGGATGAGACCAGCATCTAACTAAAAATAATGTTGATGCCCGCATTGCACTGAGCTGTCTGAACATTGCAATGGGCTTTGTATGTGTGATGTACAGTTAAATATAATCAAAGCTAAGCTTAAAATTTGGGTGTTTTATCAATTCTTCTCTGTCTTCCACTGACAGCAGAGGTATGTGTAGTCATCTTAGTGTTCCACTGTTGATTTCCAATGTTTTACATATTAATTGAGTTTTTTCAGCCCAGAAATCTAATAAATTAGAAATGAAAGAAATACTTTTTTTTATGCTTTACAGCATTATAACTAGGTACTATGATATGGGGCTGGATAGAATGCAGTGAAAATATGAGCTCAAAGTAACAGGAGGGAAAAATGCTTCAGGTTCAGAGGGTTAAAATAGCTGGGGACAGAGCTGCTTTGTTGCTGCATTGTAACACATAATTGTCTAATCTAAAATCATCTGTTTTCCTGGAATTACCGCTGGGCAGGATAGCAGCAGATGTGTTTGTAACCTTTTTCCACATACGGGGCCACATTTCATCAAAATGCCAGCTCCTCTATTTTATATGTCACCTGCAGCTAGCCACCTCTGCCGCCTGCATAAGTGTGATAAGACTAGATGTTACCCACTGGGGGAAGCTATCATCCGTGATTTAGTACAGTGAGAAACCATATACATCAGTGGTCAGTACTTTAGGATGGTTATATGATGTCTTCTGCTTTGTTTTCATGTTAATACAAGTTGTGTGTTTCATCATTTCCGCAGATGTTTTAAATGAACTTAAACTGACTTAATTTTCTTCATTTGTGTGGTATTTTCGAATGCATTTCTCAGCTGGAAAAATGCTCTAACTTTGCCAACAGAAAGCTGTGGAACTGTGTAAAAATCTGTGCTGAACTGAAAGCACTCACTTTGTACAGCTGCAAGTCTTGTTTGTGCTTTTCTTCATATGTGTATGCATGCCAAATTAGGACTTAAGGTGTTCATTTTTTATTCCACAATCAATCATCGAGAAAAGAAAAGAAAAGAAAAAAGGCACAGAGCACACTCCACTTCAAAAATGCGGGGGTGTTCTACATCACGACTGCAACGCTCGTTTAGGCTGGATAATGTTTGCCAGATGTGCTGTGCAGGTTGGAAGAGTGAGGGACAGTAGAAGAGTCATACTCCCTCTAATGGTTACTCAGGGTATCACAGGACATTATAGAGAGATTTCTATTGTTCAGAGGAATAGCTGAATGATCTGGGAAAATTTCCCGGAGCCAGTGCTGAGGTTGTGATCGGTCTCTAGCCGCTCCTGGTGCTTTTTTCCTTTTGTTTTCCTGCCGCTCGGCTTCAGTTCTTCACAACAATCTCTGTTGTGATTCTCTTGTGTGCCATATCATCTCTTGAAAGGGTGTGTTGAGGTGCCCCCCCCCCTCCAGTGACACTTTTGCTGGTTTATACTTTTGCAAGTTGATGATTTAAAAAAAAAAAATATATATATATATATATATATATATATATGCAAATCAAAGGTTCATTTGTCAATATACATAACACCCCTAAGCTCCTTGAAAGTGTAAACATATGCAGCCACTGGTGACTTTGTAGCAATTAATTTGATTCAGTGAATCCTGTCTGAAGGCTATACTGTACATCTGAGATGCTGTGTGTAAGTGTGTGTGTTTGGGGAGGGGTATTCCTGGAAGGGGGCTTAGTATACTTCCTGCTGTTCAGTACACTTAACACAGGGGCGATGGACCGTGGTTGTGTAATAAATGTGCGTGCACATTTGAATTGGTTTGTGCGTTCATGTGTTTGTGCGTTTGGCAGGGGTCCTGTGTGCAGCGGAGCCAGATGTAGGCTTACCAAACGCTACACAGAGACACAAGCATCAGCTTTGAATGGTTTTAGGTATGCAGTGTTTGGTTGTTTTAACTGGGGTATGTCGAGGCAGAGGAGGCAAAGTTTACTTAAGCCATTAGAGACCTTACTTGCACAGTCATCTTTGTGTGCTGAGTGTATTTACACAAAAAATGAGGACATTGATATTCTGCTTCTGGCTGGTGTTTTGTCTTTTCTTAAATGTGACCATTTGACTCTGGACACTGTTGGACACTGCTCACCTTGAAACAATATTAGTATGTAACAGCCTCTTTTTGTTTTGTGAGTCTCTCTGGTGTCTGTGTCTAACATTATTTCAGTGCAAGCATAGGCTGCTGAAATGTTTCCCCAAAACCTGAATGCAGTTCATATGCTAATGAATTTATACCAAGATGTTCTGGGAAGACTTAAAATTCAAATAATGTTTTAGCATCATTGCAAGCATGGTTGTTGTCACAACACGTGACTGAGTGTTCAGTGAAAACAGCCCAGTTATCTCTAACAGCAGCTTAATTAAATAGTGAATTAATGACATGTAGATGTGCTTAGTGCTTAGTTTAGATTAGGGGGAACTGCTCCTAATGAGCGATCACAAACGACATGATTTGTCAAGCCAACTGAAGCCAACTGAATGCAGCAAAATCTGGCAGTGGTGACAGTTCACAAACAAACATACCAGCTGGTGGCAGTAATGCGTCAATTTGTTGTTTGCTAACTGCCAAAAAACTCGAAGAACAAAAAAGAAGTAAACAAAGACGAAAGAGATTTGGCTCGCTGTTGCTGTGGTCTACACGGCTCTCTGCTCAAGAAAATAAATAATCCTGCTACTTCCTGTTGTCTTCCGACCTGATTTCCTGTATCCCATGCACTTTCTCATTGGCTGTTGGCAACACACCAACGTTTGCGGTTGGTTCAGTTCACACTGCTCACCCGTGTCCAGATTCAAACATGTTTGATTGACTGCGACTGAGGTCGGCCTGGCCCCCTCACACACCAACAGATTTTGGTGCCAACTGTCCCCCAACTAATGCAGACCGGAGAATTGTGGTTGCAATCATGTAGTGTGTCCTCAGCCTTAATCTGACATAAATTGCTTTATGGCCTTGTTGTTATAAATATTCTGCATTCAAGTCCAGCTGGAATAAGTTTAGAGGAGCCATTCTCTACATCTGTGGGATTGTATAGTTTCTACTAACACAAACTCTTTTCATTTCCCCAAATCTGGGTTATTTCCTGGCTTATTATGTCATATTTAGATTTTTTAAATGCAAAGTGTGCAGATGTGGGTACCCTCTGATGATAAAATCTTTGTCACATGAACCCTTGTGGATGCCTGATGCTTTCAGTACCCGACCAAAATTACGATGCACAAAGTGGGAGACATTTTGTCATCTGTTTGACAGAATGAGGTAAACAAGGTGAGCGTTTCCATCTTCTGTTGAGGCTAAATTGCATCACAATTATTTACAGCTCACATCCTCTACAGACTGATGGATTGCCTGAATATAATTCCACGAACCCCCTAGGCGAACCCCCTACCTATCACCATGACTGGTTACTTGCAGACTTAAATTAGACCCTGCAGATATCAAAGCAGTAATTACTGTTGCAGAGCTCCTCTCTGATGCTTTATAATTCTTTGACTGCTGTGTCATGTTTGGTTAAATGGGTTTATCGTGTAACGTAACGTGTATCTCTCTTTCACATTTAGTTTCTTATCAGCACTGACTTACACTCAGTGAGCATACGTTGAAAGTGGGAGAGTATGTGTTCAATGTTTTGCTCTTTCTCCTCTCTGCAGATCCACACATCAAGGTGTGCGGCAAGAGGGAGAACGTGAGGGAAGCCAAAGACAGAATTATGTCTGTCCTTGACACAAAGGTACAGCCAGCACAGACCTCAAGTGTCTCTCTCTCTCTCTCTGTCTGTCTGTGTGTCTTCCTCTTTCCTTTCTCTTTATCTCCCCTCCTGTCCAAGTGACAGATTGCACACAGCAGTGAGGTACAACCACAAAGTGTCAGCCAATCTAGCCAGATACACTCATCCTGAGCTTGTAGTGGATTGTGTGTGCAGCCTTCATTACCATGGCAACACAAGAAACCTATGCAACTGCACTGTAGCACCCCCTGGGGATGGGACATCGGTCATGCACTTTGATCAGGCACGCACAGCAACACACACAGTTGGTTTGTGTTTATGGCATGTCATGCTTTTAGTCACAAAGACCCTATTTTGAGGCCCTTTCAGTTCTGGCATGTATTGAGTTATTTCACACATTTGTTTGTAATATACTGCATTGTTTGTTGTGCATTTGATCTTTTTCTAAAAATGTTCAGCACATGAAAGTGATTAAAGGAGAAGAAATGTTATGATTGAGACTTTTTGCTATCTTCTACTTTTTTTAACATGTTCAAATATCCCATGGCTAAACAACAGACAGATTGGATTGTAGAACTACAGGTTGGCAGACAGCCTACCTACGCCATGCTCCACTCACTGAAATATTAGAGGCGTTATCAATCATCACTTCACCCTCGTCTTCTCTTCCTGCTCATTAGAGTAACAGAGTCACTCTGAAGATGGACGTCTCCCACACAGAGCACTCCCATGTTATTGGTAAAGGTGGCAACAACATCAAAAGAGTGATGGAGGAGACGGGATGCCACATCCATTTCCCGGACTCTAACAGGAACAACCAGGCAGAGAAAAGCAACCAGGTTTGAGACTCCAACAAATGTTTTTCTTTGAATCTCTTGAACCAAGGCAATGTGCCAACATTATGCTTTTTGCATTCTGCTGCCTTGAGTGCCTCCTCAGTGGTAGTAGGTTATTAGGTTTCACGATCTAAATGGCTCTTTGATCTGTGTATGCAGCCCTCTAGTCCATTTTACTAGCTGTCACAGGGTCTCAGACTGGACAGGTTGCAGAGAGTTTGGCTGTTTTGATTGGCCAGCCCACAGGAAGCCGGTGTGTTTTGGCTGGACTCAGTAGAAGAGCTGTAGGATCCTGCAGTAATTACCATTAAAGTGTAGTATGAGGAGTTCAAGGAAGGACGCTGTCAGGCAGAGCATTAGATATGCATCTGTCCTCCCAGGTGCACCTGAGTATGAAAGTGCTGACAAGGTAATTTATTTTTTAAAAGGTCTGCTGACTTCAACCTTATCTCTTTGCATACATGGTCTGCACAAACTGTGTACACCATTTAACTTCTCAGCAGTCTCCAGTCTTGATGTTAGTGATGCAAGTGAAGGCTGATAAGTAGCAAGAGTGAAAAAAACCCTTAGGCTGTCTCTTTGTTTACTTTGAAAAACCTTCAGACTGCAGCAGACCCTCTAAGATTTATTACATATTTATTGATGATCAATCAGTGACGTAGCTTACCTTTAATTCTGAAGGGAGCTGGAAGGATTCAGGATCTTGTTGAAGAGCAATTTTACAACATTTTGAAATGTTGAAACATAAAATTGCTGCTCACAGAATTGTGTGCACACACTGGGGACCAGAGATGAACCAGACTGACCTGCTCAGTGTTGTTTTTCTTTTTCAGCAACAAAATCATGTTTTTATTTCTTCTGGAGCTCTAAAGTTGTGGTTCAGGTCTTTGTTTACTCCACAGCAGTGAGTTGTTGCCTAAGAGGGAAGAAAGAGAAATCTAATGAGGCTATTTATCACCATTTTTATTGCATTGGAAATAAACATAATCTGACCTCTCCTCTTGGTATTTGTGTTTAAAATGTGGAGGCTATTTTTACAATTTTACATCATCTCCATGAGCATGATTAGTTTCATACTAATAATGTGGCTCAGATGTATGCAAAAATGCGACAAAAGCAGATTATGTTTCAGCTTCAAGCTGAAGCTCTTAAGATTATAATGACGTACAGTTATTTGTCTTGGACCGTGTTGGAACTGGCTAACTGATTTGTTACCTTTTTTATTGTGAACAGGTGTCCATCGCAGGGCAGCCCGGAGGGGTGGAGGCAGCTCGAGTAAAAATAAGGGTAAGTTGGATCTCAGCCACAGTGGTCTTAAAGGGATACTCCGCCCTGAAAAGTGGAGTATAAACCTTTCTTTTATAACTTTGTACTTTTGACCTTAATGAGGGAGAAAACATAATGACGTCACTGTATGATGTTGCCATGCTTTAGGTTACACAGACGCATGTGTTGAGCTCATCTTTTTGAGCTCAGCTGTTTTGTTTTTACTTGTAAATTCATTTCTGTTTGGTGCAGGGTGAGGTGCATTTCTACCTTTTTATTTTGTGCACACTGCAGTCAGTTTGTGGTTAGATTCTATAATCAAGAAATATTGATTGTGTACACTCAAGCAGCAGAAAAGGAGGAGGGGGTGGCCGCTTGACTGTAGGGAGTGCAGGGACAGTGACAGATTAATTAAATGATTCCAAGCATCTGATAGGACCCTGTATAATTAACACATTTGTGGACTGCTCTCTGGCTTGCCAGCTACCCCCACCAGCTCCTGCAGCTGATGTTTACTACCCTGTCTGCACATGCTGTTTTTTTCTGCCTTCAGCTGCTACATGCAAGCTGATCTCACCTGGAGAATTGAAGCAGCTTCAGGGTGTCCATCTCCACTTCTACCTTGTATGAATGGCTGTAGAAAATGTCTGCCTTAGCTCCACTACTGGTGCATGATATATTATTGTTTACATCTAGTCATGGTGTCACAAGTCTGTTCCAATGTCTGTGTCATTTTTGGAAAGAGACAGTGTTGTTGAGTTTTAAGTTGTGTTTTTTGGCACTTCACAAACCATAAGCTTCCATCAAGTCCCATCAATATTGAAGAAAAAACAAATTATTTCTAGATAAATAAATAAAACAGCAGGCCACATGAAAAAATTGGATATGTGATTTTGGGGTGAACTGTCCCTTTGAAAGGTTCATATAAACAAAACATCAGGAGAGCCAGGTTCCCTGACTAATCCTTCAGGGTTACAGTAGGTAATTGTGCACTCCAGGCACCGTTTCAACGCTTCCCCTAAGCCACAAGCACCATTCCTAACTTATTCCCTGACCACTTCCTTAGAACAATTGTCAAATACAAACTGGATCCTCAGCCTCTTTGGAAAGCCCATTTCCAACCCATTTCCTAGCCTTTTGTCCATCTTTAGTTTCAGTCTGACTGGAAGCCCGACCCTCCAGCTTCAGCTTTGTGGGCAGAGGACCTCTGAGCTCGTGTGAACTTCTTCATCTCTGAACTTTTGCTGCATTTCAACACCGCGGCAGTCTTCCACAGTGAACACGTTCCTCCGCTCTGAACTGACCAAAACTAACAAGGCTGTGTTTGCATGTGTGGATAACTGAGTAAGTGAAGTGTGTGATGGAGAGAAAGGCAGAGAGGGAAGGTCGTGGCATGTGGGATACTTGTGCAGCGTGTGTATTAGCACATGTCGGCTCGCATGCCTGCCCGTAGCTTTCCGTGCTTAATGGGTGTTTTCATAAGGCGCAACCCATTTACTTTTTTTTTTCTTTTGGTGAAAAAATAATAATCAAACCTAACTGTACCACTGCACAAAGGGGTTTATAACATTAGCTGCGTAGAGCCGCAGAGATTGTTCTAGCCTTCAAAGAAGACAGTCAGCAGACAAGTGAGGTGGACAAAGAGCTTCTTTCTCTGAATTCTTTTACTGGAACCAGACCTTAAGGACCACGTAATTCAAGGATATCCAAAAAAAATTATGTTGTCAAAACATGAAGAGTGTTAACCCTTTGGGGACCAGGTAGTTTTTGACCCTCTTTCACTCATTTTTATTCACTGTGGACTCATTTATCCCTGCACAATGAGGTCCTAAACAGCACAATCATGGCTGGAAGGAGTATGTGGAGTTATAACATTTCAGTAGCTCTGCATATTGCCAGTAAAGGAAAAAATATAAAAAGATCCACATGCTTTAGTGTCATTATCTGCTCTTCCAGGCAGTATTTTTATTTCCCACAATCTTCCCCACTGAATGCGTCCTTCGACAACTTGTTGACAGCTTGCGCCACTGTATGCAGTTTTTGAGCCATTTTGCATTCATTTTGTTGCCCTTTTTTTACCTCTTTCTTCTCCTTCTTCTTTCTACCATCACCTCCTCTCGGCCCAGATGTCTGTGCAGGGCACCCTGTCCCATGGGCCTACTCAAAAGTCACTGAAATGTTGCCATGTGACCACTGCCTGCAGGAACGTGATCCATAGCTTCTGCTTGCACTGAAGAATTATATTTTATATTTTTCCTTAATGTTTCAATTAAAATATCACACAGGAGTGGTTCATGGACCATCAGAAAATTAAAAATCTCTGTGTAAAGCTCTTAGCCTGTACCTCACAGATTTGAAGTTTAGTGTGGTAGCTTGCTAATGTCAAGATGGCATCCACCTGCCAGTCAAATAGTCATGTCCTTAATTATGCATAACTTAGTTATATAAAGAAAAAAGAAAAATCAGCATATTTAGCTAAATTGGTTTTCCATTCCAGTTATTATAAGCTGTACCTGTTATACATTAGACAAACAGATATACAAGTGGTATCAGTCTTTGTCAAGAAATTTGAAAAAATATATATGTTGCCATAAATATCTGAAAAAATCTTTTTAAAAAGGAGAGTAAAGAAAGGGGAATTCTGAAGATCTGCACTGTGTACTACAACAGGAAGGCGGGTTCACCTCAGTTTCTTGACCCCCAACTGTTGAGGTTACTAGTCCCAACAGTGTACTCGGTCTTCTGGGTGGGCTTTAGACCACATCCTCCCCCAGCTACTCTAAAACCAGAAGTGGCCCGGGTGGTGCCTTCTCCCATGTTGCATGAGTAATGCACTTTATGTCCCTTCAACCTTGAGACGCACAATAGTGGACTTACAATACTACTGTATATCTGAGGGCCTCTCGGGTGGAGGTTTGTTTGGGTCTGTAACAAGTCAGTTGTTGAGGTGATGGATTCTTGGGGGATTTCTAGCAGCTTTCAGAGGCGGGGCTGACAGACAGGTGATGAAAGGTCCGGCAAGTTTCTTTACCTTGAAGATATTTTCATTTTTCTTCATCTTTCACCCTGCTGTCTGAAGAACTGACGCCTTCAAATGGCACGCTCTGATTGAACACATGTGAAACTCATATTTGCCAGGTAGACTTTTTGAAAAAAAGGCTGAAGTCAGCTCCACCATAAAAATCAGTCTATTCTTCAGTCAGCGCCTGACTCCTGCTGTTCTGCCTGTCCTCTCTTGCATTTCCCTCTGTGCTGACCTAAATTTCTCGAGCCCTCGGAGAGTGAGTGCTGAAACGTGATATAAATGTAAGGCCAAGCGCATATGGGACTGATCAGGGATGCATTTCTTTGGTCAGAGCAATTCATGCTGCTTGCCCTTCACTGGCAGCCAAAACCATAGTGGCTCTCTGCCCAAGAGTCAGTGTTTGGATAACTGTGTGTGTGTGTGTGTGAGTGTGTGTGTGTGTTCATTCTCTTCAGTTTGACTGTGTTTGGGTGTGTGCCTGCGTGATTCCTCTCCCATGCATACATAAGCATATGTGTGCATGAAGTGAAGCCTTCCTGTCAGCGTCTATTTTGTTTGAATGACACGAGCACATGTTTCCAGTCCTGTGGTTTTATTCTGTGACTTGAAATTAATGTATGAGAGTGAACAGTCAATAGACCACTGATAGTTTGTAAAAGTCTGTAGCCATAATGTTCATATGTTTATCATACCATCACACTGCACTGTAGTAACAAAGGGTTTCTCCCTCTTTGGCTGCCATTTTGATAATTTTCTCTGGATTAATTTAAGATGACAGATTTGCATGCCAGGTTCTGCCACCTTCTGCTAAAGAAAGGGTTGTTATGTCTATGTGTCAGATCATAATACAGTAACACTACACACTGTAAAGAAAGCACCCCTCGTGTATTTTTACTCACTGTCCAAATGGTTCTAATCAGCTGTCAACCTGACATACAGTCGGTAAATAAAGTGCACTTATTTCTGTGGTCTAAGGTAGAAGGAGTTCACCGTTATAGCTGTCATTACATGTACTTATATGGTTTCGAGTGATTATGCAGAAAAGCAATGACTTTTGTGGTATTTTTTAAAGATACAGAGGTATTTCATGCTTGCTATTCAAGTTTGACAGCTACTTGGAATATCTACAGATGAAATGGTATTGATTGTATCAGCTGATACACAAAGTCAAATTATCAGTATTGTAGACAGGACTAATAAAGTGAGATCAGTAAATCCCTGACCTGAAGCCCCTTTGGTAAAAGTAAACACTCTGTCACAAAGGTTTAGGAGCCAAGAAGGTGCAGGACGACTAGGTGGCAACAAGCCTGAAAGATGACCCCAAAGACCCAAAAGTCAAATCAGTGATGTTTCCTTGTCTTTTTTGGATGCTGGTGGACACCCAGAAAGGGGTCACATTATTACAGAGGTCTGTATCCTGATGTTACGAGATCGTTACAATCGATTCTGTATCAACCTGACAAGAGGAGCACTTTTCCTCCAGGTTCTCATGCCTCTAGTGTCCATGATGGCATGTTGTCACTGCTGTTGACCATTTTCTGGATGTCTACCACATTGTCTCCTACAAAGAAGTAATCAGGGCTCCACAATAATTGGGTTCAGTGTGTAATAACAGGAGGGGACTATGTTGAGAATAAATGTGCTAGGTTTTCTAAAACTGACTCATTCTGCCTTCGGCCAGAAAGTTATTACCCCTCGCATGGAGCTTTTCATGCCTTAGTGAACTAAGTGCTTTTTAATTTATTGCCCATTGTTTCCCCACAAATTTCGAGGTTGGTGTTAAAGTATGAGTATGTTGCCCAGCGGCACATCAGAGTGATATCGGGCATCAGCACCCTACATTAGGAAAATAGTTTTCACTTTCTTACTCATCATCCTCACCTCCTTTCCCTCTTTTCTTTCCCTTCATGTTGCAGGAGCTGCTACCTCTTGTGCTGTCTTTTGAGCTTCCAGCCATCATGCAGTCTGATCCCAGCTCCCCAGCTGTGCAGCACATCTCCCAGACCTACAACCTCACAGTCTCCTTCAAGCCCCCAACGCGCCTGTACAGGGCCACCGGTGTCGTTCGTGGTTCACAGAACAATGCCAGTGCAGTCAAGGTGAGTACAGGAGGTGAAAAGGGTTGATAGGGTTGTGTTAATGGGATGATCAGTGCCTTAACCCAGTATAAATCCCCACAGCTTAAGCTGTGCTCTGAAAAAAAAGACACTGGGCACAGCTTTTTTTCACAACATATGTGCCAACACTAATATAGCTGAGATAAGCTAATATTGGCCAATAACATCACTGAACCGATAACACTGTTCAGGCTCCAGACCAAACTGCCGGCATGTGTCCTGTTTAAAGATATTTGGATAACTACCTGAAGTCTGACCTGTGCACACCCTGTCAGTCATTCCTGTAATATTTGAGTTATTCTCCACCCGTTTACATGGCGAGCCACAAACTGAGTAAGGGAAAAAAAACGGTTTCCTGAGCTACACGTCAAAGCCCACCAACACTGTCAGCGTTCCTCACTTTTCTCGTATAAACCGCCTCATTACTTTCAGCACCACGGGGGCAAGGGAGTGCTGAGAGATGTTTGGGCACTAGAACTGGACAGCTCTCCACTGGAGGGGAGACACAGTACCAGCAAGTCCAGGAGTCTGTCCTGATTAAAACTTGGTGGAGTTTTGTGGCATGTTTCCACTGTATGTTCATAATTATACTGTATAATTCATAGAACATATATAAATACAGATGCATTTCCTCAACAGGAATTTTAGCTGTGGTTAGTTAAAGCCTGCCAGAAAATCTCTTCATTATCTCTGCCAACAAATCACACCCACCATTTTCCACTGTGGAGCCTTTATTAACAATACAGAACTCGTTTCAGTTTGCCAGCATCTGCCTCTTGTACAAGTGCATCTCTGCATGTATTACCTTCTATTCTGATTTGCATGCTAGTGATCATTTGTGCACATTTTCTAAATGTGTGCATATGCAAAAGCCCTTCTGAGTGTTTGTGGTAGGTCTGAGGGGTCAGTCAGGACCGGGAAGCGTGCCAGATGAAGGCTGGAGGATCAGAGGAATATGTGTGCTATGTTGTGTGGTGGTGTGAGAGCCTTGGAACACCTTCGAGGATTGCCAAAACCGCTGTGGATTGTTGTCTTGTGCAGGCCACAGAGTGTGGATTCCTATTGCACGCTGGAAATGACTTACTTTACTAGGCCAAGTGATGGCTTGCAGAGGCAGCGAGGAATGAGGCTGCTCCGCTGGCCAGCAGATGCAGTGGAAAATACAATCATTTCCATTGGCTATACACAAAACACTGGTGTTTTCTCTGGGAATTGGAGCAACAGAGCGCTATTGCTCTGCCTGTAGGGCAGCTAGATTGTAATGTGGTCTGGACATTGCTGCAAATGAAATGCGGTTTTAGCCTTTTATCTGTTATATTCTTTGTTTTATTGTTGGAAAGTGTATTTTACTCCCACATATACCAGCTTTTTCTTTATCATTAGGCTTGTCTACAGTACAGTACCCACATAAAATGAATGCCTGCATTATTGCTGAAAACTGGTCAATTGATTTATACTGTAAATTTATCAGGCATAAATGCCAAATATTTTGTGGTTCCAGCATTTTTGATGTGAGAATTTGATGCTTCTCTTATTACATTTAACTGTTGATAAAAATATAATCAATTTAAACACTTAATGAAAAAGGTTGTGTTTGTCATACAAATGGCCCATTATTCAGGCAGTGTAGTGTAACAGTTTAGTACATAGCTCCAGGCCCGGAGTGGCTAATTGGGAGATTCGGGAGGATTCCCGAAGGACCGGTGCATCGCCGAGTGTCTGTAGCTTGAGCTACGGCTGTTTGGTCTCATCAATACTGTTGATGCACACTGTACAATTCTGTTGAATGATTTTGATTAGTCAATCACAGCACTCTACTAATTACTGACTTATCTACTGACCTCAGTCAGCTTAACGTAAATCATTAGTGCTTTTTTTTAATATATTACATTCTTAATAATCTCCAAGCAAGCTGATGTGAGACCCCAACATAAGCCATCAACATGTCTCTAGAATGAATGAAGACTAATAAGTCTACATGTCTACATGTCTACATGTATCTATGTATATTCATATTATTTAAATTTGAATGTGTTTTTGTTTACACAGAGAGGTACCGCTCTGCTGCTGGAGCACCTGGCTGGTAGCCTGGCAAGTACCATCTCAGTCACCACCCACCTGGACATCGCACCACAACACCACCTCTTTATGAAAGGACGCAACGGCAGCAACATCAAGCACATCACCCAGAGGACGGGAGCCCAGATCCACTTCCCTGACCCCAACAGCCCCCAGAAGAAATCCACAGTCTACATTCAGGGCACCATTGAATCTGTTTGTCTGGCACGGCAATACCTCATGGTGCGTACCCTCTCTCTCTGTGTGTCTGTATGTGTGTGTCCAGATTATTTTAAACAGCTAAGCTTGGTTTTGTGGCTGAGAAATGGCATTGGTGATATATATAATCCTTACATATGCAGATTCCACATACTGTGTGTGTGTGTGGTAGCTATAATGGATGTCACAGTTTCACCAACATCATAATGGTATGTGTGGATGATACATGGGGGTTAGGAAGTAAACCATGATCACTTTGAGGGTTTTGAGTAGCCTTGGGAGAGATTTGCTTGGCTCTACTCGTACTGCTGAATTGTCCACGTCGGATAAACAAGACTCAAGGTTAGCCTGTGTGATTTATAGCTGTCGCATACCTGCATGGAGGGAGGACATGCATTTGCATAAGTTTGGCTTGAGTTTCTAATGTCCTTGCTCGATGGTGTTAAGGACGATGGTTTGGCAAGCTTGTATGATAGATTCGAGTAAATTGGAATTCAACCCGTGTCTGTAATTCAGAGATTACTAGTGTTTTGGACCAGAGGCAGCACCTCATATTTAAATTTGGTTAAAAATGCTCAGTGGTCATTCTTGTCTTGTTGCCCGTGACCACCAAGGCCACCCTTATCTAAATCGCTTACTAAAGCCTGTTTCAAAAATGTGTAAAAGTAATGGCTGTTTAATTACTGTTGGTTTAAAGCTTCTGCTGAGCTGGTGTGTATAAGACATCTCAGCTGTAAACAGCTTTGGCTTTCTGTTTGGAGATCCATAATGTAGGGCAATAATTCTGCCAGAGCTGCCTTCTTTTTGTCTGCGGTCTCCCAGTTGGGCCCCAGAGACATTTAGCAAATGCCAAAGTTGTTTCAGTGACTAAAGTTGACTTTCTCCTGGTCTGCGAATGGGACACACAAGAAGAAGCCTCTTTACTGTCTCACTTTGTGGGAAAGGAAAAAAAACAATGATTAATACGAGACAAGCTTCGAAAGCAAAGGATAATGGGAGCAGTAGGTGAAAGTGGAAGCAGAAAGTGGAAGCACAGGGGTTGGGAGAGGAGTCCTACCCGCAGTAGCGTACTGTGTGATTTGGCCTCCTCCAGCCAGACTGTAGATTACAGCTCCAATCTCTGGCCCTGTCAGAGCCAGCCTGGCTCTATACTCTGCTGCTAATTACACCCACTCACAATAGGAGTGCTGTCCAGTTCTCAGCCCAAAATATAGATGTCTGTGGTGCTTGTGGTCGTGATCATGCAAAACAGATTGCTCTTGGCGGAATTTCCCCAACTCTGTGTGGGATGGATCCAGCAGTGAATCTTGTATTTATTGGTATGTCTACTTTGTTGGTCTGCAAATGGTGTAGTATAAAGGAAAATTTACTACTGTTGTGAGAAAGAATGTATAGTGTAAAAACTCACATATGTTAAAGTAAACTAACAGGGGGCTGACTTAAGAAAACAACTGTGTGTTGCAGCTATATGTGATTATGTTGTCTGCTCCACAGGGCTGTTTGCCTCTGGTATTAATGTTTGACATTAAAGAAGACATCGAGGTGGAGCCACAGTGTATCACGGCACTAATGGAGCAGCTGGATGTCTTCATCAGCATAAAACCGAAGCCAAAACAGCCCAGCAAGGTATGATCGCCAAGCTCCCCACACACAGCATGGAAAGATGTAGGCAGCCCAGCTTCAGAGAGGTCTGTCTTAGTCGGTTTATTGATCCCTTTATTCCAGAATGAAGTATTTCAAACACTATGTGATTATTAAATCCTAATGTCTTCGGTGCATCCACAAAGTTCCCTTTTGCATTTACACTGTTTGCAATGAATTAACTCCTCCTGACCACATCAGGAGGCTATCACACATTGGTGGAAACATAGATTTATTGCATTCAATACATAAATTGAAGAATAGAATAAAATGGAAAAGTCAAACCAAAAACTTTACTACATGTAGGTTTTACCGAAATCCGACTGTCACCTTCTTAATCATGTGGGATGGCAAACCCACAACATCTGCTTCTGTAGAAAATATACTCCAGTATTTATAGGCTTCTAGATGTGCCTTTATGGTAAACAAAAAGCAGCAGCCACTCCAACCACTGTCATTACTACTAACCTACTAAACTTAGATGCATACAGCCTGACAGGGCTGTTTGCATAGCTGTTCTCTTTGAGTTAAAACAGGCCAAAGGAGTATCTTAATCAGATGTAATGTAAAATCCAGATCCATACTATATATAAGTTTTTTATTTAATGGGATTAAAATTATGTGTTCAGATGATTATGATTCATCTCTATACCTGTACCTGGCAGAGTTTTTTTTGGTGTGATAAAACAAGGACATAAGATGTGCTTCACTTAAAGTAACAAACACTACTTTATAGATAAATCTATCTGCATGGTGTTCGTTACTATAGTATTGATTGTGCAGCACTGAAGGTTTTTGGAAGAATGGTAGCATAAAATGTAAACCAAGCTAGATGATCATACCACATGTAACAGACAAGATTAATAAAATGAATAAGTCCCACTAAAAGCTGAACCTCCAGTAAGCATTAAGGTTTAGAAGGAAACAACTTTTCACTGTGAGAAAACACACAGCTGCTCTCGTACTTGTCCAAATGCTGTGGAGGGAAAAAAAAACATGACCATGAAACAAATAGGCCACTGTTCTGTTTCAGAATTAGTGTCCATCAAGTGTCACAGCATGACACTGAAATAAATGATAGATTATAAGTCATATTTCAACTGTTTGTTGAAATTAGAGAGGGGGAAAAACCTGTACCCTGAACCATCGGGGAGTCATGCCACACCAACGCGACGAAGAATTTTGGCAACATCCGCATCTGTCACAGCGGGCAGTCAGTCTGTTCCCCTCCTCCGCACGCAGCCTGCCATGCACCTGATTGATGGAAACGCTCAATTTTCTTGTTATGCCTCAGTTATTCCGAGAAAAGGAGCTGACTCTTGATTCTCAGTAAATTTGGTAGCAATTTGGAGATACGCTCATTTTCCTGTATTAGTGAAATGCATGGCTCTCCTTCAATAAATGCACCGCACCTGTATTCAAAGGTCGCTTAATATTCCTAATCATATTTCATCTTTTGGCCAGGTCCGCACCGCTTCTTCAAGGTGCCCATGTCCCACCCTGAGTCAGGGCTTGCTGCCCAAACCAGACAGGCCTGCGGGGACTGGTGTGGAGGTGCCAGTGTAAACACTGACCCAGCCCAGATCCTCTTAAGAACCCTTCACTTAAACATTTTAACAAGGTGACAGCTGTAATCCAAAAGGCCTGTCCAAATGCATGGCGTAGCTTCTGTGCTTCTGGCACTTTGGCACACCTATAAAGAAGAGTTTATGTGTCGGAGAGACTGATCAGGATTGGAAACTTTGGCAAAAAAAAACACCAGAACGTGATTTGTGCTCACATCCATTTTGCATTTGATCCGTATGGAGGGCAGGGTTTCCTCTTTCTTCAGTAGCTCATAGTGTAATAGTTATTTAGTTTTGTTGCCTAATATTTTCTCCTCTTATTTCAGAAAGCAAGATATGCAATTGATCAAGAAATGCTTTCTCTCAAACTTTGCTCCCATGTCTCCCTCTGTCTCCCACACTGCCTCCATGTTTATCCTTCTAATCGGTCCTTAATTCCCTCTTCCTTCCTCCCATTTATGTTTGTCTCCCCCTCAGTCTCCCTTTCACTCCCCATCTCTGGTGCCAACATTCCCTTCCATATCTATGGCCACTCTCCTCCCCTTTTCTTCCACATGTCTGTCCATTATTCTGAGTTTTTTTTCCCCCATCCTATTGGTTTCTCATCGCCTTTTTTTCCCATCTACCCCAGTCTGTGATTGTCAAGAGCGTGGAGAGGAACGCAGTTAACATGTACGAAGCCCGAAAATTCCTCTTGGGTCTCGAGAGCAACGGAGTGTCTTCTTCTTCTTCTTCGCCCTCTGTGGCGTTGAATCCCACCACTAACGGTCCGTCCCCATCCCTCATCTGCCCCGTTGGCCTGGACATCCTGGCCTCAGCTGGCCTGGGGCTAAGTAATCTGGGTAATTACACTGTCTGTAAAGGTGCTACTAATGCTGATTTTATTCTTACATGGACCAGATAGAATATTGCTGGAAGAAAAGACGCCATCCCTCACTGAATAATGCATTAGAGATGAAATGTCTGTGGAGAGGTAGTAATATCCTCATTCATCAATGTTCCAACACAGGTTTTTCTCTTAGAGTCATATCAGAGCCACATGCCCCCAGAGCCAAACAGGGTTGGCATCTCTATATGGCAGGAGTTTTCTGCCTCACTACGATAGTACAAACCCCATGCCAAGAACTGAGTCCCACATCTTTGATCAGCCAACCATCAGAAAATAACCTCAGCTCAATTTCTACTTTGAATGAATCATGAGGTTATGAATCACAGGAAGATGAACGGTTTGTGTAGGAGTTTGTTTGTCTGCAGCTCTGACCTCAACATGGAGGCATGGAGTTCAGCTTGGAACAGATGTCATGAGGTTTTTGTTTCCAAGAGACACTTTTAATTGACTCAAAACAAGTATAGTATGACAAATATTTAGCCCTTGTTATCTGCTTTTTTTCCATTTTATACAGTATGATCGAGGATTTTTTTTGTGAGGACACAAGTAAATGTATCCAAAGCAGCAGGAAAGGCAGAGCTGATGAGTACAAGCGTATACTGGAAGTACATCATTGTATATCTCAGTTTATTTCTACTGGACATTTCAAGTGTCAGATGCACTTTTATTTATACAAGGGGTAATTGAATCATATTTGGCCTGGGGTAGAAGTAGATGAGTCCTGTATCTCTCATTAAAAGGATGCTGCAGTCACACAGGATTTGGAACAGAGAACTGTGATGTACCCTGTTCACCTCTGATACTGAGTGCTATTTTAAATCAGATCAAATCAAATCAAGCTTTACCAATTGGTCATCATAAATCCCAATGTGCCGCATAGAACCACTACAGTAGAAATGTTTTCTTGCTGTCTCATTTAAACCCAGGGGCCCGGGGGTGAAGCTGTGGATGGCCACATCCTGGCCTTTAGTAATTGCTACATGCTTCTCTTCCTGAGATTACAGGCCACTCTGCCAGAAGAATCTCTGGCCTTATTCCTGGAGCCAAACTAGCCCCTTGTTAAAGCCACAGACCTGCTTCTTTCTGTTTTCATACATAGTGTTTGGGTTAAGGCACCAAACACCACATTGTTGGTGCTCTCAATAACATGGTTTTATAGGGTATGAGGACACACTAGATGTGCGCTTTTGCATCTCTGACCTTGTAGAAATTGAAGAAATTCTTCCTCTCATTTGCTGTCTGGTTGATGGCAGTTTGGTGGAATTCCTGTTAAATAACTGGAAGACCAAGATTAGTTTCTGAGGGCCCCAGTGTAACGTGTGATTAGCTTGAAAAATGTCTCTGTTTTGACAGGACCACCACTGATCTATTCTTCTCTTTGTTTCTCCTTAGGTTTCCTGGGTGCAACGGCACCTCACTCCCTTCCCAACTCGGCAGCCCCGAATGCTGTGCTGAACAGCTTAAACTCCTCCATTAGCCCTCTACAGACCCCAAGCCCCAGCACCCCAACACCATCACCCTCCCTGTGGCCAAGCCCACTTGCCAGCACCCAAGGTTTGTTCACAATATTATAGAATATATTTTCTATAGGACCAGTATTTCAGTTTCCTCCAAGTTATGCACAAACAAAGACCACCTGTGACCCTGTGTACTTTTATTTCAGGCTTCTCATCTCAACTGATTCTGCACCCTGCCACTCAGGCCACCCTGAGTAGCATCCTGCTGCAAGGCGTGCAGGGTTACACACAGAGCACACCGTCTCCTCCTCCTGGCCTCGCTCCCATAGACAAGCAGCAAAACGGCGTCCCTGACTGCACTCTTAACGGACACGTCAAGGTTGGCCTTCAGGTTTTTATGCTGCCTTATCATAGCCTGTAAATGAACAAGACAAATGTCATTTGTCTGTCATGTTTTAATCTGTCTGTGCTGCGTGCGTGCACATAGCATCCTGGCTCAGTCTATGGAAGGCTAGCAACGGCTTCGCTGGCGGAAACCGTTTTGAGTCCTGCTCCGTGTGACACAGTCCAGGAGGCCAGCGGACACAGTCCATCTGAACCACTGTCCAGCAAGTCCAGCCCAGATGAAGGTATTCCTCATGTTCCATCTTATGATACATGCATAAATGTATAAATGTATAAAATGAGTTGCCTGTGCTTAAAGATCAGGCAATATAAACATTTAGGATCTGCATTATAAAAATGTGATCATTTCTGACCATGCAGTCTGTGCAGCACTGCAGCATAAACACCATTCATATGTTTATATGTTCCATTAAACATACACTGCATAGCTGCAGCCATATCCTGTTCTAATCAGTAAGTTGGTTCTGCCCATCATCAGCTTGTATGTTTGACTCTGTATAAAACAACGTACACAGTAAGGTTAATGTAAACATTATACTCTACTTTCACCTTTTTTAAAAAAAGTAAAACATTCAACTAGGCTAAGAGGTTTTAATTGTAATGCGTGTATTTATTTGCAGAAGCCTTGCCTCTTGTGATTCATTTATGCTAAACTTTTACAGATTATGATTGTTGTATTATTATAACCTTGAGCTGTTAACATTTTCGACTCAGGTTTGCTGGACCTCAGTCTTGCCGACTTAACATAAATGTCCAATTCAAGCTTTTCCACTTGAGATTTATGTGACCCTTAAAGCCACAGTGAGGAAAATGCCTTGAGTGAACTCCTTTTCTGCCTCTTATACCGTCCTCCTAACCTCATACTCCCTCTCAATACGTTTATTGGAACGGAGACAGATTAACTGCTGCTCTCCCAGTGGTTCAGAAAGGCCCTCATTTCCTCTGTGTCTTACACTCGCGGTTTTCCCCTCAAACTTTTCACTCTCACGCGTCTCGTTTTTCGCCGCTGTTTTCTAAGCCGGTCTTCCCCCAGTGCAGTGCATCCTGGTTAGTTTTCCCTCTCCCTTCCTTTACCTCCTCCTGTGTCGCAGAATGTGTTTGGACTGGCTCGCCCAGTCTGGCATGGTGTTGTACATTGAAGGAGTCCAGGGGAATTGTTGAAACATTAAACCCTAGAGAGCTTCATTTGGTTGACTGACATCATATTATTTTATCCTATGCAGTCCATGTATATTCAGATATTTCTGATTATATGCACACACTCAGACACACATGTGCACACAGAGCAGGTTCTTGTTAAGTTTAGAATCACTTTAATCACAGCAGCTGTGTTTTTAATTTAATTCAGACTTGTCGCACTTTAATGCATGCACACGTGCAGTTCATATGCCCACAGGCCACACATTTACACCCATCAGTACACCCAGTGACCCACCCCTGCTGAACAGTACAGACAGGAAAATGAGATTACACCTGTATGTCTGCTCTGGTTGCTGTGTATTTATTCTACACAGACAGATTATAATCCAAAATGTCCTTTTGCTTCAGGCTCTGATACCTTTGTAGAAGTTGGCATGCCCAGAAGCCCTTCTCACTCGGCTAATGGCAGTGAGCTGAAACAGATGCTGGCTTCGTGTAAGACCTCATCAGGGAAACGACAGGCTGTGGAGCTTCTGCAGGGAACCAAGAACTCTCATCTACAGTATGTTTGAGTCTGCAGATAATTGACTCTTCTTCGTTACTGTTCATCACTGCAGGAATCATTTACAGCTTGGCAGTTCTCTTGTTTGTATACGCAGAGGCCACTGAGAAGTGATGGTATTTGGTGGAATCAAACCTAAATTTATACATTTTATTTTTAAAAGTTGGACAAACCTAGATGTTTTGTAGAAGTTGACAGATGGTGGTCAAGCCCCATATGGAGATTTAGCAGTGTAAGCAATATATGGACTGTGCACGCTCACTCTGAGCACCATCATTATTAAAGCGAGTCTTTGGTATAAAATCTTAAAAAACCCACTCACATCTGATGAGCCTGGAAAATTAACAGCCAAAACAGAGGAAAGGTTATGCTTCGTTAGTTTGATTCCTTTCCTCACAATATTATACAGTATTATCTCTGTCTAATTGCAACAGTTCTGACTGCCTCCTCTCCGATGCTGAGTCCAGCTCGTCAGACAGTCCTGTGGCAGATAAGAGGGCGCCGGGAAGCGAGCGGGCAGCAGAAAGGGCAGCACAGCAGAATGAGCGGGACAGAATCAGACTGGCACCTCAGACCTCCTTTGCCAATATGCAGGTACGCACACAAAGACACTCAAAAACACACACACATTAAAATACATAGTTTTCTTGGCATTGGGTTGTAAAGTGAATAAAGTGTCTGCTGTATTTTCAGGCGTTTGACTATGAGCAGAAAAAGCTGCTGGCAACCAAAGGTAAGTTCACATTTATGTCTTATGATGTGATACAGCTGTGCCAGGATGCAGCCCAGCCTGTGTAACAGGAAACACAGCATTTATCAACATCATTATACTAGTGTCCCTCTTTATATTTTGGCATGAGAAAATGAAGTTTTTACTCTCTATTATTTAACTTCAATACTGATCAATTTTAGTCCATTTGTCAAGTTCTGTGTGTTGGCATCACTACACATCTCTATCACTGCAGCTATGCTGAAGAAACCAGTGGTGACCGAGGTGCGGACTCCCACCAACACGTGGAGCGGTCTGGGTTTCTCAAAGTCGATGCCAGCTGAGACCATCAAGGAGCTGCGGAGAGCCAATCATGTTTCTTACAAACCCAGCATGAGCACCACATATGAGGTACACACACACACACACACAACTGCCCCGGGGCACCACTCTGTGGTGTTTCCATCTTCTGTGATAAAGACTGTATTTGGGTATCACTCTGATTATGTGTGCATCATTAACGGTCCTCTGTCTTACTATTTGAAGTAAGATGTGTGTATATATGCTACATTAAAGTGCAGTGTATTCACAGCATTGTTTTTATTCAGAACAGCTAATAATTGGATTGCCTTTTTTTCTTCTTTTTTTCTTTCTCTCAGGGTTCCCCGCTGTCTTTGTCTCGATCCAGCAGCCGGGAAGGCGTTGGGAATGGCAGTGACTCCGACAACTGGCGGGAGAGGAATGGCACCGGTAATGGGCTGCCAAGCCACACAGAGTTCCCCTCCGCTGTCAGCAGCCCAAAGAGGAAGCAGAACAAGTCTGGTCAGTACAGAGGACTGTGCTACAAGCACAAGCACATTTTTGTGAGTTGTTGAAGATGAGGTCACATTTTGATTTTTTTTTTAGATTAACTGATCATTATTACACCAAGTAACCTTGTTTTAAAGTTTCACTGCAGTGACTGTTATGTCTGCTCAAAGGTGGAGAAATCATCTTGCATATTGTCATTATTCTGTCTGTTTTGTTTTGATTTGGTCATGTGTAGCTGCGGAGCATTACCTCAGCAGCAGCAACTATATGGACTCCATCTCTTCGGTAACTGGCAGCAACGGCTGCAGCCTGAACTCGTCTCTGAAAGGCTCAGACCTGCCTGAGCTCTTCAGCAAGCTGGGTTTGGGGAAGTACACCGACGTCTTCCAGCAACAAGAGGTCGGTTGTTTCATGATTTTAAAAGCACCACTGCTAGCTTGGATGTAGACTCTTTACTGTGTTCCATGCCTCTCTCAACCATGCAGTTGGTTGCATTCCAGTGTCATTTTTAATTTAACGTTCTTAATGTATTTCACATGCAACAAGAGATGAAAAATGGGGAGGTAGAAAAAATTTGAGGAAAGGGTTTTACCGCATTTCACTTCTGTGGGTAGGGCATGTGTTTGCATGCCAACACACTGAACAGTTTATCTGCTATAGGAGTACTATAGTCACAGGTGACAGTATAATAGCACTATTCATCACCAGTGTGATGTATAATAGAAGGTTTCTAAATTATGTTTAATACATTTTCTTCTCCAGATTGACCTCCAGACATTTCTGACTCTGACAGACCAGGACCTGAAGGAACTGGGAATCACCACCTTTGGTGCTCGCAGGAAAATGCTGCTCGCTATCTCAGGTATAATTGAGGAAAAAAAACATACACACACAGAAAACAACACACAAGCAACCACTTCTGTTCCAAGGTGGCCCTTTTCTGTGCTGATATGTATTGATACCAGCTGCTGAGGGCTCGGCACACAATGCATCCAATTAGTGTTTTGTATTCTGTCCATGTGTGCAGAAGCCACAAGGTGCACTCCAGCTGACAGAGGTCATCCCTAATGTCAACCACTAAATATAGCCTTACCACTAAAGGTGGCCTTATCTTTCGACAGACTCTAGTAAGTTTCACAGCAGTGTTTAAACTAATTCATCTCGAAAGGTTTTGCAAAAACAGCAATAATTTGCACCAGAGGCAGTGAATGGGACTAAGGCAGATTCTTCTCAGATGAGTGTGTTAATATTTCACCAGCTGCTGCAGCTGCCTCCCTGACACTCATGTCGACTCTGCCCCGTTGTTCCACCAAATCTATTGTGAATGTGGTGGTTGTCACACCTCATTACTGACATCATTTCTTGGATGTTGTAATAGTCTGAGTTGTTGGCTGTGTAAGTTAATCATGCTCGTGCTGGAATCACAAGCTTCCTGTCATGGGTGTTGAGTTTTGAAACCTCAGACCAGTCGACAGTGAGAGCAGCGAGGGGGAAATGTCGGGGGCCAAAGCTGATTATTAAGGAAGTAGAGTGGTCCAAGGGCAGAGCTGGTTTTTCTGGCTGTCACCTTAAGCCAACTGCAGGTCAGTTTTCATCTTCAATGACCGACCAAAAACAGGAATATGCACGTCTTTTAGTCTTTCTGCATTTTTGCCTCAAGAACGGCAGTGAGGGGTATCCAGTTTTAACTTCCTGCTAGTCTGCCAGTAAAAAGAGCTGCTGCAGCAAGCGAACTGTCTCCAGTAATCAAACTGAAGGTTTATGCTGGCAGCGACAGAACGCAGCTATCGTATTAATAACTCAGAGATGCCAGCGTGCCCGGCTGACATTTTTATGAAAGCACTTTGACCGGAAACTGCTGCACGGACCAAATGGACATACAGAGGGGCATTGTTGACGAGTGTGATTCCACAGTAATTTGAATCCAATTTTCTTGTCATTGTTGGTAAGTAGAAAAATGTGAAGGGTAGTTGATAAGTGTGTGGCCTATGGAAGAGGTTATGTACTGTGCATGTGCGGTAACAGTGTGTTGCTGTGCAGGTTTGATTTCAGTATGTTTGTGTATGGGCCATAGAAGTTACTTACATTTGTGTCACCTTTCCTACTGCTAATGTACTGTGGAACTTGTTCACAGAACTAAACAAGAACCGGAGGAAGCTATTTGAGCCACCCATCAGGTCCTCCTTCCTAGAAGGGGGAGCAAGCGGCCGCCTCTCTCGTCAGTTTCACGCTGACATGGCCAGTGTCAGCGGCCGTTGGTAGTCATGCTTAGACCCTCCAGGCCGTCCCGGAACCGTCCATGAAGAAGACCAGCCTCCAGTCTTTCAGTATCGCGCATTTTCAGTGGTTTTTTTACCCTTTTTTTTCAGCACCAGACTGTTCACAGTGTTGCCATATAGTATAAATATATATGTATATGTTTAAAAAAAAGCCATAGTTTTACATGAAGTGCCAACAAGAAGAAAAAGGGATTTCTCAGATACCTAAGGTTCAGTGTTCACTCCTTATAGAAGTCTATGTGGAGCATTTGTATATGAAGGGTGGTGTTGTGGTTCTGAAGAAGGGTACTGTCCAGTATTTTTTTTGTCCACTTTTATGGTGAAGGGAGCAGGCAGAATGATTAGTACAATCATTTTACACATTGATACTACCTGCATTTGTACTATGCTATCGTATCAGTGACATGCACTTTAATAATACTAGAGTTTTGCCTGTGAGAGCCTCATTCCTTAGATTGAAATAATAATAACTATGCATTTTTTTTATTGACTTAAAGCACACATGCATTTTGTACCAAACCAAAAGGAAGCACTTAGCCAGAGAGATTAGGGCGCCACCAAATGAAGTATTTCTAAAAACAAACAAAGAAACAAACAAATGTAAATGTTTTGTACTCATTATGCATTATGATTTTATGTTGTAGTTTTTATTACCATTTTAGGCAGATGAGTGGAATGTTTATCGGTAATCAGTTTACATGTATTTTTTTATACGTTCATGAATGACTTTGTATGATTTTTGTAATTAGTATCTTTTACTTTGTTTTCGCCCCTATTCTGTGGAGCCGTAATATGGCTGCGCCATGAGACAGCAGCAGAGAAATGAGGCAGTTAGGCAAAGCTTTGAAGGCCTCTCTCTCTATTGTGTCAACAGGCATCTCTCTGTGGTTTTCCATCTCAGTTTATCCTAGTACGTTGTCTCATCTGTCGGCCTCCCTGTGGCCCCTTCCATGTATCTTAAATCTCCCTATTACACTCCTGCATGTATCTGGAATGTGAGATTTTTTTACTTCCTACTAACTGGCTGTTTCACTGAGAACTTGGCCATGCCCCCCTTTGTAGTCAAAGTGCCAATGTACATAACTCATTTTTCAGCAGGGAGATATTTCACTAAGAACACTAATATTTTGGTCTGCCCTTACTATCCGGATAGCTTGTGCATCACACAAAGAATTACATTCACAGCCCAGGCGGGTTTTATACGAGAGACCAAAGTCACCAGAAGGGCTGTGAGATTTAAGATAAAAACAAATCAAATTCTGGAATTTTCTGCTATCAGTCATGCAATCTCATATCCAAAAAAAACCTTTTCATAAAGTAACAGGATTATGCATGCAGCAGCTGTGTTTATCAGCAGTATTTGTTCTGTTCTCCTGTGTTATCTTCAGTCATGTGCTTGTGAAAGGAAAACATCCTTTTCCAGCAGTTCATTAATTTTGGATAACTTTCCTTTTGTGTACGATGTTCCTAAAATATATTTTAGGATTTAGACATACAAGCCAATCGGTCTCTAAAGACCTGAGCATTTCCAAAGTGCAATTAAGTGCCTCTTTGTAATTTCCTTTTTTTTTACATTTATATTTGCATTACATGGAAGTATAAAAGCTAAGACTGATTCTGGCTCAAGTGAGCGTATCAAATCTCTGTGACGTGCAGTGGACCCTAATGAAAATCTGTCGAGTTAATTATCAACTTTAACTTTGGAAGGAAGTAACAGCCGTCCTGTCATAAACTCAAACGTCAATCATTCATCACCCCCTTTGTTCACATTAATGGCCTTTACGATGATATCATGTTCACATTTAACCACTCTTCCACACTTTACCACATTTACGATGTGGTTGTCAAGTTAGTAACACTAAATGTATTCTGACATGGTTGCCGATGCCAACCAGGTACTCATCTTTTTTTTCTCCTTTTGAAGAAGATGAAGAGGTGTAGAGCTTATATAGACGGGGACTCTTTATTTCAAGGAAAAACCTGGGGCTGGTTTGCCCCCCCACCCCACTCATCATGGTACTTTACATTAGTAACTGTTGAGCACTGATTCTCCCAGTGCTGTGACTCGTGTTCCTGCCTAGCAGACATTTGTTTTCATCCTTTGCCGAGTTGGGATGTGTTTGCTCGCTGGGCTGTAGAGGTTCTTCTCTTATCAAGTGAATGTTCTTTAAAAAAATAAATAAATAAAATTATGGATGAGCGTTATTGCAGCTTGATTACAGATCAGTGAGGTACTCATCAAGTCGAAAAGTTTACTGTCAGCTTGTCTAGTCTTTGCCCTTGATAGATTAGTTTCACAATGATTCCTTTGTTGTATTATTAGTCATATTGTTGTTTCCAAAGGGATTTATTTGTACTGCAATCAAATGGTACATTTATAATAAATGTAAACCACTAAGGAAATTGTGTAGTAAATCTTTTTTTTGTTGTTTTTGTACAATTTCTTTCATATTATACAGCCATTGTTTGTTTTCTGTGTGCAGTTTTATTTTTTGTTTTGTTTTTTTTTTAAAAGGGTACAACTGTGCACAAAGTTCCAGAAGAGAATTTGTGTATAAAGATTGTCATGTGGCCAAAGCTCTGTTCACTGTGGCGTCTGTTGATGCCATTGTTATTTTTCCTAGTACAGATATAAACAGACGACTTTTTGGAGAAATTGTCAAGCAGGCAAAAAAAAATGTTTGTTCAAACATTCAACAATTACTATTACAAAGGTAATAATAAATGTATGTAAACAAAGTCTCCTTTTGGGTTTTTCTTCTGTATACCCACACATACATCAAAACATCACTTTCTGCATTCATCATCAAGTAAGGCAGGATATCTAGCTGAAATTTGTGTAACCATAATTAAAGGATAGATTGAAACTGTACAAGGTGAGAGACCGCGCATGTGTACACAAAATATAGATACGTTAATAAACCTTTGTTTTATTTGTTGGTGTGTAAAATATTTTTATTTAATTTAATAGAAGGTAAATGTTAACAGCCAAAGTGCTTCACATGTTCCTCTCTCCTTTCTTCACATGGTGCATTTACATTTGCCATCAATTCAACTTAACATTTAGTGCCACCTGAGCATTAACAAAGTGTTATTGAAAACCTCAAGGGGGCAGTGTTGCCACTTACAATGTCACTTGCCTTTTAAAGAATGGAGAATGGTTGCTCAGCAACAGATTACTCTTTAATTATATAGCGTTATAAAATTACCTGTGGTGTTTTTGTTGAATTACACATAGCATATAAGAAACAAGAGTGTGTCATATATGGTGCACTAATGCAGGTCTTTAAACGACCTCAAATGACACAGTAGGGAACATGATTAACATTCCCATTTCCTTTATGACCATATTATTTGCTCCAAATCTCATCCATAGGCCTCTCTGATTATAGCAGCACATTAACACTAGAATCGCCCACGTTGCAATATCTCCTAGAAACACTGTGAGGTCATTTTGCTTTAAATTGGAAGTAAGTTACTGCAATATTTGGTCCAAAATATAATATAAAATAGATGAAATAACATAACATCAGAATTTTATGAACATCCACATTCACTTCATTTTAACTATCAATGGAAAAATACATGTAAAGAAACATGAGGAAGTATGACAAGGTGAATTTTAGTTTTCATTGTGATATGTTTGAAAGAGATTGATCAATAAAGTTTTGATAATATACACTTTCACAATCATTACATGATTTATGGGCAACAGTGTATATGGCTATGCAGTCTGTAAAGCCACTGTGTTAAATAATCAATAAATGTATAACTTTTAGGAATAGTCATCAACCAGGAGGCAGGTTTTATTCAAACAGTTGATGAGTTACATGCATTTTAATAGGCAAGAGAGGTCAAAATGACAACATGGTCGTATTGTTAATGCTCATCCAAATGAGACCTTAAGAGTTACAGGCCCTGCCACTGAACAGTTTGTGACTCACCTTCTCCTTCTCTGACGTTTATTTGGTGCCTTCATGTTTACATATGTAACATTGAATAGGATGTACACATACTGGTATGTAAAAAAAAAACAAGGGCAATGTGTAGGCAGGATGTTAAGAAAACATTCACTACATCTATAGGATAAACATCATAATGATATATTCATGTTTTAATAAAGCTCCGTTCGGTTTCACAGAAACAAATACACTTGCATTTTAACTCCATAAAAATACTTGCGTTACAGAAAAAAAACAGAAAAAGCTATTAAAGTGCAAATATCAAAGTCTCCATTTGTTTCACTTAAAGCAATTATGTGTATGACACAGCTGGCAATCATTCTCGGGGCCCACCGTGACTAATTTCAATTTCTATTGTGGGAGACGGAGAGAGTGAAAGACGGCTAAATTGCAGAGAAAAGGAGTGATGGGCTTTTTTTATTTATCACCAACCAGCCATGCATTTATTCAGCATCCTGGCAGCGTGTGCACTTACAGACCAGCAGAGTCCACAGCATCACATATTGTTCTCATGGGCAGCTTGCCTCTGCAGGAAAGGTGTCAATGAGCAGAGCTGTTACTTGGTTGCTACCTCACCATATCTGGCTCCCATCCAGCGGGCAATATGTTCAGAGTGGCTGAAAGTCTGTCTCATTTTTCTCTTTGCTTAGTCTTTATTATATGCATATAAGACAGATCTCATTATTGGACTGTGTGCAGCTTGAATGTTTTTAAATGAGACTATGAAGTAATGCTAAATATAAAAATGCTTTTTTTATATTTTATGGTTTCCAAGAAATAAAACCCAGATAACTAATTCAGTCAGACCTTTCAGTGTTATTATTTTGCTGACCTTTCCAGTTCCACATCAGCCTCATTGATGCATTTTCCGTTTCAGGACAGAATTTTAAAAAATGGGTGTTCTTGGGTGTTGATCAGTTCCAAGTGAACAGTGGCTGAGCCAATTTGTGGCCTATGGTGGACATCATGGACTACAATCTGACCCCTGCTTGGTTTCACTTATACTTTTTAAAATTCATTTTAAATAAATGTGCCAAAGAGGTATCTTGAGTGAAATGTTTGAGGTTAATCACATTTTTGAGGCACCATGTGAATAGCCTATTTCCCTGAAGTTGCCAAAACCTCACTTCAACATCACGTTCTCGCTCAGAATGTAAACAGTTTCCTCTTTGTGTTGCTGTCAGTTCATCCTCTGATGCTGGGCCTCTACCTCTATATTCATCATTGACAAGCCCAATCTGCCACACCTTAGAATCCATTCTCTTGTGTGTGTCCCCCCTGGGTCTCATCCATCCAGGATCCATCTGGAGGATATCCGCTGCAGCTTATTACAGAATGAAAATTTCATGATGATTCATACTACAAAGTGTGCCAGGAAACAGCCTGGATGAAAATATTAGGCCTCATGCAAAAAAAACCCACATACAAACAAATATGTCCTTATTCTTTGTTCATATACTACATATTCTCTTATTTTGTTAGTACCCATAAATTTGTGGGATTCATGAATGTTTTCTTATTTTTGCCCTTACTTCAGGTAAGGTCAAATCTTACCAAGTGGTTGAGTGCGCTCACGATGGCTGAGAACCTAACCCTAGCTCAGCAATAGGGTTAGGGTTAGGTTTAAAACTAGGGTTAGGGTCAAAACTAGGGTTAGGGTTACACAGTTAGGAAGGTCAGAGAGTTGTGGTTCAATGTTTTATGCGTTCGGCTCACTGAGACCATTACGGAAATGTCTCCAGCCCCGGCCCAAGGCATAAGCGAACTATGCGGCGGTTTAGGGCCCCCGGTCGCTTTAGGGGCCCAAAGAGTGCCTGTGACCTGGGTGAAAAAAATCAGTAATCTCTCTCCTCCGCTGTATTTCTCATGCAAAATCGCTCTCGCTATATTAAGTACTCTCGCGAGTATAGCATTGTATGTCATGTGGCTGCGCTGGGCCAATAACAACATAGTCACATGACCGCGTCGAGCCCATTGACAAGCAGTATTAGTCAAACCTCAAACCACCACCGGTAGCTGCAGAGTATGGAAAAGTTTGCTGCAGGTGTGGTTAAAAGTTTTCGGTTCGCGTAATATTGGCCGACAGCGCTTTTTATTAAATGTACTGAATGTTGACTTGTAGGAGCCTCCACCGCGACCGTACAATTAAGCGAAAGGAGCTTTGTGTTCAACTACGGAGCGGAATCGGTGAGTGTTTGTTTGTTCGAAGCTAACGTTAGCATTAGCCGCTTCATTTGTTTTGCATTGACTTGTTAGCCTCAAGCTATTTTAATGCTACCGCTAGCCTAGCCGGACCTGTTGATTTGAATGGGCCGGTTAGCATGGGCTTTTAAGCTTTGTTTCTCAAATAATGCAAACTTAAATGAAGTGTCCATAACTCCAATAATGTCCTGTGACTCTTTGAGTGTTTACATAAAACTTGACCGAAACTTTATCAATGCAAATTGATTGAATTTGTTGTTGTCCTATATTAGCACTGTGCATTAGAGTATTGTTTTAATGCCTTTTGTAAAATAATATAGTTCAATATTACAGAATATACATATTATATCAATATACATTCATGCACGCTAACAGTTTTGTTAATGAATATTGATTAATATTGTATGTGATTTATTTTGACATCATATTTATTGATGTACATTAACACATTTATTGATGCACACTAACTAAAGCCCTGGCCCTGTGTCTCATCCAGGCCAGGTTTTGATGGCGAGCTACTCATGAGGCCTAGAGCTTGAACTCAATTAATTCATCTCAACTCAAGATGGGAAAAGACTTTTCCACCTCAAGCCTGAGGAGTCCCCTTTCCAAGGTAGGCTGGTAGGAAGCTCCTGTAGCCTACACAAACTTTTGCCCCCCTGCATTACTTCTGCCACGTCCCTCTCCACACAGACTATTTCCACACTGCCCCTTTCGGGCCACTGTGCAGCATATGGACATTGGGAGAGTTTGGGAAGTTGAATGGTTATCATTTAAGTCACAATCACGTCGATTGTAACCATGTAATGTTGTTGATTTAGATATTTATTATATATTTCAATTTCATCTTTGATTTCTATTTGTCTGTAACAAAAAAAGAATTTCCCCTTGGGGATAAATAAAGTAATTCTGATTCTGATTTACATATTATACACAGTGCAGCCTATGGATGATGAAGCATCTGATGCTGAGGTGGCAGTATGAAAGTTTGCTTAGGGCCACATAAAGCTTGGGCCGGCCCTGAATGTCTCACTTGAGGCTCCAGTGTCCTCTGTACTTGTCAAAAGTATATACCAAACAGTTTGAATGAAAGCTCAGAATGTCCCCTTTAAAATGACACCGAACATTATATAAATCATTGAAATATGTCTTTAACAAGGGCCAATACCAAGACATGCACCAGTGTCGAAAATGCATTTTATTTTCTTCAGGGGTCCTAAATGTCAAACTATTCTTGTAAGCCCATTCTGTATTACCGTAGATTAATTGTATGAATACCTCTTTGTGTTTAGCTTTTAATTGCTCTCTGATTGAAATGAGTGGGTCTCTTATTGTACAAACCATGAATTTCATTTGAATTTCATAAGAGCTCTGATAAATCACAGGAAAAAACAGATGCACATCTCTATTTTCAATCAAACAGCAGTTTAGCTGAGGCCAGACCTCACACTCCAAATCAATGACATGCTTCATTTGCTGCCCTCAAACGCCAGACAAATGCGTTTGTGGCATGAAGTGACAGACACGCACTGAACCCTGGGGGCTTTGTATTGTTTTCTGTTGATGCAAAATGTTGTGGCCTGTGCTCCACATACTGCCTGACCTGTTGTATGAGAAGTGATGTGTACTGACCACAGTGTGTGTGTGTCTGTGTAAGATAAATAGGAGGATGTTGAAAGGAAGGAGTAAAAATAATGAGAAGGATATTTGGATATGGGTCACTGTTCTTCTTCACCCCCCTATGATTCTTATACCTATTTGGCCTGTGTTCTTGCTACACCTGCTGTTTCTCCATCTGTCGCTGTGGGTTCATATTGCCTCTGAGTACAGCAGAGTGAACAAATCGGAGTGGTCTGCCAATACACCTATGGCCTATAGTGTACACACAGCCATATGAGATGTAGAGTACAGCAGCAGCAAAATGAGAGAAAGATGAAACTGTAACAGAGGATTTGAATTTTAGCAACCCAAAAGGTAAAAGATGTGATGGGGGAGAGGAGAAGTAGGTGGATCAGGGAGGGGGTGGGGGGTGGCTGACTTGGCTGGGTGTGTGTTACATGAGGCGCAGTGTCACTCTCTCCTCGTCCCCCTGCAGCTCGACTGGAAACACTGATGCTAACGCAGGGCGACTCTTGCTGGAGGGGATACGGGCGGGTGGAGAAGAGGATGGATAGAGGTATAGGATGAAGAGGAATCCTCCAGAATTGGTCAGCTTCCTCCTCCTCCTCCTCTTCCACCCCATCCTCCTCCCCTATACTATATAACCATCGCAGGCAGAGCTGCTGAAATAGGAAGGGGGAGGAAGGCAGGGCAACAAAGAGAAATAGGTTTTGGTAATGATTATTTTTATTACTGGTGTTCTTAGGTCTATTAGCTGTGCTCTGGCTTATTTTGTTTATTTTTTTTTAACGCATTTGATGAGCTGCTTTCTAAAATTATTGTAGAAACAGATGCAGTGTAAAGCTCTTTGGAAGTCATCTGAGACAGCAGGGGGGCAGTTTGTTTCAGCATTCATATAATAAACATATAGACACATAATGCCACAGTTTGTCTGCATTTGGAATGCATACCAAAAATAACTCTGGTTCTGATTCATCTGTTGATGCTGACCCTGGCAGCATCCTCTCCTCAGACACAGATGGCTGAGTGTTTGTGATCAGCATACTGACCTTCACGTTTAATGAGTTGCATTTTCCAGGCAGGAAATTTGAGCCAGATGCAGTGATGCTCTCATGAAATCTTACCGTGGAATACACTGAGGCCTTCAGTGGTGCGTCTAATATGTATCCCACTGAATCTGAATGCCACAGTGATTATAAGCTTACAGGACTTTAATTCGCCTGCCCGCCATAACCTCATTTTTAATCCTTCTGTCTGCATAATATTTCCCCAGTGTGTAGACTTAACTGTGTTTAAAACGGAGATATTAGAATATGGAGATGGTAAAGACAGCCTTCATTATTATATAATGTATTTTCTGTTAAAACTTTATTTAATGGTACAAATCATATAGCCTACTTTTGCCTGACTAATGACTGACTGATGATCACTTAAAGTACTAATGAATGTGGTATTAACTTGGGATTCCTGTAGCTCACCATGAGCTAATGTGGACCGTGTGATCAGTTCCCACTTAATTGATCATATGTTAGAAAATTTTTCAACCAATTCACTCCCACAAAGTTCAGATCCATGCATTTAACTGGTTTCTGCTGTCACACCCTTGAAGGCACACATTGCACCTGATCCCTGCTCTGGAGTTTGTGGGTGGTGAGCTTGCATGGTACCTCAAATTGCTGATTCTGGCTAAGGCAAGCTGGATTCTGTGGGTCACTGTACTGGATTGTGTGTTTCCAGATTTTGCCAAGACAATTTAGTTGCAGACAACAAAGCCCTAAGGATCAATAGACTGACTGATCCCTTGTGCATTTTTTGGGTCTGTCAGCAGTTGGAGAAGATGCCTTTATCCTTAGAGGTAAAACAAGTCGCTGCCCATCATGCAGCAAATGTTTGCATCTGATGAAGCTTAATGCTGTAATAGGTACTCTTCCTACAAATGTATTGATCTAAGGCTAATTTGAGGGCTTATAATCTTAATATTGTGTGTGAACGAATCATCTTGAAGGGATCAGGATGACCAGCAGAATTTCATGATGCATTAAATCATTGCCTGTATTACAAAGTGTTGCCCCGTGTGCCTCACAAGGTTGACTTTCCTCTTTTAATTTGCAGTGCAGATTATGCAGCAGTTCTCTCTCTCTCTCTCTTTGCTGTTTTGAACAGCATGACTCAGGACTCCCATAGGCGCAGCTGCAGAAGCCGTTGTCCGCTGAATAGATAAACACTGTGGCCTCTCCTCAGGACGCCTTGTGTAACACTGAGGCAGACAAATACAAAGTGACACTGCCTCACTCTGACTCTCCCTTCTGGAGTTTAGAGAGTGCTTTAGGAAATGTAAGAATGAAAATGACTCCACGATGATTAAATAGTTACCCTGAAGGCCCCTATAGTTTTGTTTTAGCCACAGTTTATCAGGGCACTTGACCTTTTGCGCCTTTTCTGTGGGTCACTGATAAAGAGGGTGTAGGGAGATAATTCTTAAAACACATCCACCCCATCATAAAGCATGGCTTTCAGCATTAATGCTGTTCGGTTATTGTGTCAGAAATCCCCCTTCTCCCCTCCTCCCCCAAGCTCATTACTGCGCGGTCCATTTGCACCTGCGCTCCTGCAAACGCGCGCTACACACCTCACCAAATAAGGACATGTAAGAGCCTCGTTTGGATGACGTTGAACGTGAAAATGGGGGAAAGAACAACTGGAGTGTGCCGACGGTTTAGATGGAGACCTAAACAGGAGGAGGGAAACACCGGGCTAATCTGGTTACATAAAGAAGCCATTGAATTTCCAGAACGCCTCTGCGCTAATCCGTGGAGGTATTCATGTTCAACTGTCCCGCGGCGCGGCACAACACACAGGACACAGGCGGGCGCGCACACTTGTGGCTCCGGAGGCGCAGAAGTGAAGCGCTGCCTACAGAAGGAGCGAGTGAACAAAGATAAACGCAGAGAGATAGTGCTGTCTCTCTGCACTTAAAACGCGTCTCTGCGGAAGCTGCTATGCCTCCTTTTGCAACTGGCGGCTTGAGCTGTGCGAGCCCGTGACGATTCCGCTGACGCGCCACTAGCCGCACCACCCAGGAGACAGAGAGGAGGGCTGAGAGCGACGGAACGAGCCGCGGACTGACTGACGGACGGACTGACGGACTGGACACCGGTCTCTCGTTTCTCTTTCTCATTCCTCACCGAGCGTGGACCTGCAGCTGTGCGCGACCGACATTTAACGAGTAGTCAAACGTAGCATCATCACCAAGCTCTTCTGCGGAGATGGAGGTACCAGCCTTGGCGCACAACATCACCAGCCCATTAAGTCCCTGCGAGGGGATGATCAAGGACCTTAGCTTGGACGCTATACAGTTATGCGAAAGAGATGGTAAGAGGAAGCATAACACTACAGGCCCTGTTGTTAATTGAAGAGCCGCTGCATTTAGCTGCATGCTGTACCCTTATTGTGTGTTTGAGGGGAGATAGAGGCTCCACTGGTTCCGTGGATGGATGGTGCGCCTGTGCGTGTGTGGAATAACTAAGTGCCTTTACAGTGGAGAGGTTTTAATAAGAGAGTGGCTCCAATGGAAGCGCACAGGCGAGGACGCAGTGTCTCTGTTTCAGCACCACAGGCATGGACAGAGGCCGGCGGCCACCCCGCCTTTAACCGCTGCTGCTTGTCGTTTCCCCACTGAGCTGCTTTAATCAATGCATGTGCACATACTGCGTGAAAAGACTCCTGTAGTTCCGCCCCAACTCACAACAACTCTCCCCGTGCGTTTTGCATTTATAATTCATCAAGTGTTCCAGCTGCATGCATGCTGGTCTGTTGCTGAATTGGAAAGTTTTCTGATATTCATCACTAAATAAACACGTGAAATTAGCTCAGCTGTCAATAAAATGACCTCTGTGAGCCTGATTTAAAATGTCCAAGAGGAGGCTTAACCCTGATGGTGGGGTATGGGAAAAAAGCAAGTCATCATCAGGAGAGAATGAGAGGCTAAAACATGGCTGCACCCACATGTGTGTGTGCAGGCGGTGCAGCCCTACACACCCATCATTGCAATTACACACCATCTGAGTGAAGAGGCATGGTCACAAAGATGCCTTCTAATTAAGACTGACGTTTAATTAGTGCGTTGTCATATTTGATGGAGCTGATTCTCTCATAGCTATGCCAGGCTTCTCAGATCTGGATTTGGATTGGCTGTTTCAGACTCACAGGGAGTCAATGGTCTTCATTAAGGACCCCCAGCATCTGATCACATCACAGTGCAGTCATTGTATCACACACTGCCTCATTTTCTCATCTGCCAGAGCTGCTCTACACAATATAACACAACAGGATGCAGTTTATATCCTCTTAGTGCTTTGCTGGCCTCATTCAAGGGCTTTAATTTTAATAATGGTATATAGACCGGAGCTGCACTTCTCAAATGAACACTGAGCCAGCTCCTCTGCCGCAGGTTTACTGGCAAGCCTGTCTGTTTTTTATATATAAGCCTGGTCTTTGCAGCACCCAACAGTCACTTTTCTATTTGTCAAGTAGATTACCCAGTGTAAACAGTGTCACTGTGTCCTTGAGACACCCACATACTCTGTGTTTATGAAGCAACACAGTCACAATGAGCAAATTCTTCAGAACAATTTGTTGTTGTTGTTCATGAACTAGTTGGCTTGCTAGAAAGGTCAATATTACCATGTTTGGATGGTAAATTCACCCCCAGCCCATTTTGCCCAACTTAAAGGCACAAATTATCGATGTGAAGCATTTATAAAGCTTGTGATGTGTAATTCTGTTTATACTGATGTTCAGTTACTGTTTTTTGTCCAGCACTTGAATTTTGGTTGACACTGGAAAATGACCTCTAGTAACACTGTATAGTTTACAGCCACTCCCTTTGTGCTAAAAGACTGCATCACCCACTTTTAGCTTTCTTAGAAATTGATTGTTATATTATCTTATCAATCCATTTTTTCCCAAGGACTGCATTCATTTCCGTTTTTACGTAGCTTTCTAAATTTGTCTCCTAAATCTATTAATATTTAATTGTCAGCATGAGAGGCTTATATGCCTGTGCTGACCCAGCAAATGGATGCATACAGCATCAGTAGGCCTACTGTCTGTGGGAAAGAGCTGTCTCTCTCTCTCTCTCTCTCTCTCTCTCACACACACACACACACAGAAACATAATCAGTGCATAAAAGAAGAAGGATACAAGTTGATTCTCTGTTCGAGCTGGTGTAAGAGCTTTACATTAGTGTTAGGGGTAGAAGTAGAAATCTTGCTAAGAGTGAGGAGTAGTGGAAACATGAAGTCTGTGGACACAGAAAGGACTTCTGGATCATCCTGAAATAGCTGCGACGCCCTCAGTACTTGGATCAAATTTGTCACCAACCTCTGCTAGGATGCCTGGACCACCATTTTGATTTCATATCCACAGTTAATGCGTGTATTTGCAGGACATAATGAAATAAACACAGGGCCTTTGTGCAGTGGCTGCTGACATAATGAAGTTGCCATGACGGATGGCTGCCATTTATGCAACCAAGTAGTGTGTCTGTGATGTTTGAAATGTCTGGAGGAGTTGTGACGCCCTCAGTATGGCAGCTGATGATGGGTGGATGGATGCAATGCTAAAACTTTCAACAGTCGCAGTTCTCTTTTTTGTGTTTTGTGCCATTAAAACTGCAGTATGAGAAATGATTGTGTTGCTGTCAGTCAGCTGCAGACTAAAATATCTCAACAACCAGTTAATGGAACACAAATTAAATTTAGATGTGAGTTTTTTTCAGCCTCCTGCAAACACAGCTAACCTAGCTCTGTTGTTTTTATTGCTAATTAGAAAGTGTAATAACGGATGAGTATTGTTCTCATGGTCATCTTCATTGTGAGCATTTTATCATTTAGCACCAAGCACCACTCTGTTCCAGTGAGCTGCTTGTACGGCCATAGACTCCTGTGATAACTGTTACTCAGTGGTCTTGTGTAAAGCTTACCCAGTGTGTTGCAACATGCTATAACAGCAGGCCTGCCTTATGACATACAGCGTCATCTGTGTAAGCTGGCATTTTAGTTTGGCCCATGTTCAGTGTGAGCAGTTGTGCTCCATGACTGTGCTGGCAAGAGTTACAGGTACACAGTGTTTGGGAGGGACACTCTTAAAATGTGTTCAAAAATATGCTTACAAAGGTCATTTCTTTCATGTATAACAGTGAGTGTTAAGATATTCTGATATAGGAACTCCATTGCTACCTTTATTTCAGTACTTCTCTACATTGTTCAAACTGTTAACTGTTTCAGGGTGTTCTTTGAGCTTAATTGCAGTCTGAGCTTAAAAATCTGCTTCAAATGTTCAAGATAATTTCCGTTTTGCAGTGTTTTCAGTGCCTTACTGCTGATATATAATCTGCAAAAACTATAATGGTCTGTTGTTTTGGGATTCAAATTTTATGCAAATGGGACATGATGATTCACTCTGGTTTTGGACAAGCAGAAAAAATAAACCGTTCTGTCGTCCCTGAAGATCTGCTGTAGTGACTTGATGTGTTGATTTTGAAACTCAAACGCTGTGTTATTAAAGTGTTGTTGCGAGGTCTCTGTGTACCATTCAGGGGTGTATTGATGTGTAATAGGTGGAACACAGATTGTGTAACCACAGTGAACAGGGCATTGTTTATCGCGCTCTGAAAGAAAGATGCTTTTCTGTTGGCAGCTTCTCTCACTCCCAGCATGGTCGCTGTCTCAGTCTAGCCTGAGCACTGAGAGGAACAAAGGCGTGATTTTTCAAAGGCCTGGGAGCAGCTCTCCCTAGTGAGTGTCTATTGTGCTGCTCGTGTCTACGGTGCAATTTTAAACCTAATACTGCAACTTAGAATGTAGGAGGCTCGTCTGTCTGAGCTGAGTGCCCACTTGTGCAGTCAGTAACAATCAGTGCTGCTATCATCTGCCAGCAGTGCTCAGGAAATTGATTTTTTTTTAGCATTAATCTAGCTTGTAAGTTGTTTTGAATTCACGTAGCCTGCACCTTCAAATGGAGCACTGTAGTCTCACAAGCCGACCACCAAGAGAGTCTTCTTATTGTTTAGAGAACCTGGGTGGAATTCAAATCGCCTTTCTACTGCTGGTAAAGAGCTCTAACAGGTAATTCACAATATGAAGCCAGGTGTGACTGGAACAAATCCTAGCACAGGGAGCCATTAGGATAGCAATGCGTATGCATGTTAACAAGATTTTTATTGATCATGCTGCATCTATTGCTATTGCACACTGTGGCATTTGACTGCACGCTGAGTAAAAGGGCACTACCCAATAAGGTCCATTTGATAGAGTTTAGTACATTCACTGGACGAGGCTTTCCATCTTCCAGACAGCCATGTTTTTTTTCTATAAGGCTGCTATTTCTCTTTGTCTGCTCAAGCATGAACGTCACTCTGGACTCCCTGTATGTGTGTGCACAGCATGAGTAATCTGCGTTCCTATGCAAAAAAAATGACTTTGCATCATGAAGATTAAGAAGAATCTTCTTAATACAGTGCAATAAATAATGAGATGCAATAGCAGGAGCTCATTCAGTGTAAGCTCAGCAAGATAAATGCAAGTGTGTAAACAGTACAAGTACAGAGGGTACAAACTTTACAAAATTTAAGTCACAATGAGTCTTCATACCTCCTGTGAGAGGCTGGCAATGCTTTTGCTTTCTCCCCTACGACCTGACCTTCATATTGTTTGGCTGAATCTTTCATCCTGTGAACTTTGCGTCCTAGAGGTTTTCAGAGCAGAGTCGTATATAGATATTTAAATTTAGCAAGTTAGCAAACATTATATGAGAGGGGATTGATAACTTCAGGGTCTAAGTCAGACAGAGCTCATACATGCAGTTCAACATTTTTAAACTTGTCTGCAATGTTCATATTGGGCTTCATGCATGTAGACATGTCTCAAGGGCTTATTAGCCATGAAGATCTGCAAGGACTGGGCAGCAGTATGTAGGAGATGATGCTGCTTCTTACAGCATGGTGAAGAAGTGGGCTGCTGACAGTGCCTGGAAGATGACTCCTGTCAAATCAGTAAGCCTCTGTTTTCTGAGAGGCAAAGAGAGGAAGGCTTGCAGACTACCTAGTGGTGTTTGTACTATTATATAAACCTACTACAGTGAAGAAGTTTCAGTGTGGGAAGCTGACAAGAGGAGTACTCCTCTACCAGGAAACTCTAGGCCACAAGTCCACAGTGGTGGAACTCTTTCAATACCTATTCCTCTAATTTTGCACCATCTCCCTCAAGATGAGGAAGGAGCTTATTCATTTAGCCTGTGATAATGATGTCATCACTACTGATCATCTGCTAAGAAGGGATCCATATGCTCCACTGGACTTAGCATGTAAACATAGGAAGGGATTTCTACTTTAGGTCACAACTTTAACAATCACTCATTGTTTTTATTTTCTAGTTCAGTGTTCTTTTTAGTTGTGGTTCTGTGTGTGTATATATAGGTGTACGTGTGCATTTTCTGAGTAATCTAAAGCCCTCAGAGCCTGTTTTCCCTGATAACATTGTCCTAATAGTGTTATGTAGGCAGTATCTTACTGCATTTGGAAAGCTTCACTGTGCTGATGTAATGCATCTGTGTGTTAATTAGGAGTGCATTAGAGTAAACAGGAGCTAAATCAGCACGGTGGAGTCACAGGGAGTTGGGAGGGCAACAGACCTGCATGGGGCATCGTTTTTAAGAGAAACATCAGTGTTGACATTAACATTTTGAGGAGCTTCAATAACACACACGCGCAGCAAGTGAGTAAGCAGGTTTCTCAGCTTCAGTGTTTGGGTTGACAGTCATGTACTGCAGGTAGCTGAGGCAGGGAGAATTTAACACGCTTTATGATCAGTTCATTACATGGCACTAAATTTTCATATGGCAACTTAGAAAAAAAGAAAATGGCAAAAGGCTTTTTCTAAATTTTCTTTGCTAAAGGTCAGCAACATAAAGTCTCCCGTGTGACATCACTGACTGACATCATCGTCTGGTTTGTGCTGACTTGCTCCTTCATGCCTCATGTTGACCCTCTCTCTCAGTCTGAGCCTAACTTATCAGCTCAGTGGGCTTTAAGCATAATGAGATGGGCTTTGAATGCTGAGCAGCAGCAGCACGAGATGTTATTACAAATCAAAGAGGCATAGCAGTGTGTGCCCGCAATGATATCTGAGTGCCATGCATGGTGCAGTCAGGCTGAGGATTTAACTGCTTTGGCCAGTTTACATTTCTCTGCTTTACCCCTACTGCCCCTAATATCTAGTTGAAGCTGCGTGCAGTAAGTACAGATAATAAATCCAGTGTTTAAGTACACAGACTCAAAGTAGTATAATCTCTGAAAAGTCATACTTAATCCACACAGTGCATTAAGTTTCATTCATAACGAGCTGCAGTTTGTTCCAAGTGTGTAACACTAAGAGACCTTTCTTTGTAAGTTAAAGATGATTGTTTGTGGTAATCAGCTGGTAGTGATTAGGAAGGCGTGATTAGGACAAATGTAAGTAGGGGGTCTTGTCTGCAAATTGCAAGGCTACGTAGCCTTTAGATGTTTTCAGCCCTTAAGAACCAGTTACCCACCGAGCATAGAAATTATCTACTGCTTGTCTATTTCCTGAAATGAATCATCCTACAAATGCACAGTGTTGTGTGGAGGTGAGGCCACACACCCAATTATGGGATTAATTTGTTATCTCGGCCCCTCTCAGCTGATGAACGGAGATGGTTTTTTTCACGCTCCGCTGTCTCTGCCATTGTCAACTCTCCGTTGAGCCCAGTCCTGTTGAGCATTAACCCCAAAATGGTGCACTCTTTAATTTAACTCTTGTGTTTGGACCCCAGAGAGCGCACAGAAAACACATTGTTGTCCGTGCCAAGTGGGCGTTTTGTAATGTGACGCAAAGTCTATATTCATCCTAATTATACAAAGCTCTTATTCAACTGAATTTTACATTTACACTTGCCTCAGAGTGCATCATAGGCTTTAATCACATAAAATTAATGCAGCTGAGTTATTTCTTTAATTGAATGCACTGATGCAGTAGGCTTCTCATCTCAACCAAGAAATGACATGAAATTTAAATCATCTCAAAATTTGCTTAGCTTAAGTGAATGTCTGAATTTCTCTTTTTATCGCATTGTAAAATGATTATAAATAGACCAATCTTTGCTGGAAAAGCAAAGGAATTCAGTTATTCAAAAATATTAAATGCTGCATATGTCCGGGGAAGCAGATGGATGTTGAGGGACTGATGTGTTACCATGGCAGCATATATGGTAGTCAGTGACTCAGGGTGTTCTTGTGTGTCTTGCTATGTTTATGTAGACCAGTTGTGGTTCACTGCCATTGTTGTGAGGACATTCCTGCATTGTGTAGTTGTAATCTGAGGTGGTGTTAAGGTTAGAGTTGAGGTTAAATTGTGATGACATTGTGGTAAGGGATTGGAGTTAGGGGGCAGGTAATGCACTGTACCATTTAGTGTCCTCTCTAGGATAAAAACCTGTGACATCATGAATATGCTGTGGATACTGTTTATAATCAGATTTAAAGGTGTATGCTACTGACGCAGTGTTTCATCTCTGCAGGAAGTAAATCCCAGGATGGCAGCATCTCTGAGATGGAGGAGCTCCCCGTTCCTCAGAACATCAAGATCAGCAACATCACCTGTGATTCCTTCAAGATCTGCTGGGACATGGAGGCACGCAGCAAGGAGCGCATCACACACTACTTTATTGACTTGAACAAGAAGGAGAACAAAAACTCAAACAAGTTCAAACACAAGGTGATGCTCCAGATTAACAGCCATCTTTCCTTTACTTCATGCTTGAGGCAAGAACATTCTTCAGGGTGTGTTGGTTGGCCGACTGCACAGCGAGCTGATTTAAAAAAAAAAAAAAAAAAAAAAGCAGCTCCTTTATTTTAGTAAATGATTTGTTTTTTTTATGACTTTCATCAGCATCCTTTCTCTACTGTACACTCATACCCTGGGTGCTGTGTACAGTGGGTCTTTTATAGCAGGAAATCCCACACAAGTATTTTGATGGTGTGCAGCAACAGTGTTGGTGGATTAATGGGCTGACTCTGTTGCTAGGCAGGGACTCCTGGTCCAATCAATGAGCTGCTAAAGCCCACTGAAACACAAGAAAGCCACAAGCAATACCTGCAGTCCACAGCACATGTGACAAATGTGGCTGAAAGACAGCCATACATGGTGTTTGTCTTTCTGACTCGGCCCTTCCTGTCAACACTCATCTCATTTTTGTTTTCCATACACTCTGTCTAGGATGTTCCAACCAAGCTCGTTGCCAAGGCTGTGCCCCTGCCCATGACGGTCCGGGGCCACTGGTTCCTGAGTCCACGCACAGAGTACACCGTGGCCGTCCAGACAGCGTCGAAACAGACCGACGGGGACTATGCCGTCTCTGAGTGGAGCGAGATCATTGAATTCTGCACTGCGGGTAAGCAAGTGGTTCAATGAATACATACGTTTTCAGAGATAAGAAAAGAATAGCACAGACAGAGAATACTAAAGGGAGACTAATACAGTCAGCATAGGGAAAGATGGATGGAGAGGTGGAGGAGGGGTTGATATGGGGGGGGGGATTAAAGGAAAGAGGGAAGCTGTGCTGTATATCTTCTGATGCAGAGGTCACCAAGTTCAACAACACAGGCTGGGGGCTTAGAGAGGGGGAGGGGAGGCAGGGGGAGGAGATGATGCCACGGAGGATGGAGGGGACAATTTATCAGAGAGGGAGGGGTGGGTCTTCCCTGTGGGTCTAGCAGTGTAAGACAACATCAGTCCACAATTTGATTTGGCAAAATCACCACTCTGTCTATGAGCTGTAAAAGATCCATGATGGTCACCCTCGGGAGACTAAACATTAATTCAAATTTCATGTAAATACGTGCCAATAGTGTTTATATTTCAGCATAGATCATCAATGCTGCTAGAACATAGAGAACGAAAGAGAGAGAGAGAGATATTGTGCTGATGCTTTATAACCCCACAGGCAAAAGCTTCCTACCTCCCATTCCTTCAAAATAAAGCAGACCATGTTTTGACAGGTAGTGTTATGAGGTAGCCTTTGCTCTACATTCATGTTCACAGCTTTTTGCAACAGAATCAACCAGCTTGAAATTTTGAAATAATAGTTTCAGAATAAACTGCATGCCTTGCTTCATTTCTGTCTAAAGTGCACTCATCTGTGTCGATGGGTTCAGTGCTTGTGGGAAAACTGGGGGAAATTATTTAATCATGATATTTTTTTTATACACGTTGGATAACATTCATATCCATTTGGCAGATGGATGCTTACAGGCTCAATTATTATTTTTTTTTTTTTTTTGAGTCATTTCAACCTATGACTGTGGAGAAGACGGAGAGGAAAGCGAGTGCATCTGGTCATTTTATATTGAGAGAATTTAAATCTTGTACTTTCCAGTCCTCCTCATGACAAGATGTTAATGTTTGCAAGCATATGTCTTGTATTTCTTTGCAGATTATTCCACAGTGCATCTAAACCAGCTGCTGGAGAAGGCAGAAGTCATCGCTGGGCGGATGCTGCGTTTCTCTGTCTTCTACAGAAACCAGAATAAAGAGTACTTTGACCACGCCAGGTACACATCACAGCTACATGTAGAATGATGTCCTGATTTTAGAAATGGTTAACATCATTACTGTCCTAATAGCAAAGACTCTACTAATTACTTTGGAAAAGAGGTGTCACATAATAGGGTGGATGCTGAACAAATTAAATCACTGGAAGAGTTGAACTTCATATACCGTACATGTGAAGACATCTTCTTGTCTCATCCTACCTCACGCCATGAATGTATCGACTCATATAACCAGTATTAGTTAAATGAGGTAAAAGGCTGGAACTGATCAATGTAAAGACACAGATAGTATAGTGATGAGATGGTTTAGAATGAGAATGACAAATATTGGGTAAAATACTCTGTCTACAAACAGATGATGGCTGTATTTCCCTCATGCTGCTTGGAACAAAGCATGTACTGTACAGCCTACTTTGTATTGCTGTACAAAATCCAGACAAGTATTACATCAAACTGCTGGAGCAGCAGCCAGTAGTTCTTCCAGTAACCTCTTCTGCGTGCATTTTTTTCTCCTGCCCATAAAAACAAACAGTTGTTCATGAAAGAAAAAGTATGAAGACACAGGACAGGGAGAGAGGAGCGAGAGTAGAGAGACAGTTCTGAAGCACTGTTCTGTGACGCAGATTTTTGTCTGCTTTGATTTTGAGTTAATTTTCTTTAACTTCCCATCTTATTGTCCTTTTGCTCGGTGTCTCCCTCTCATCTTGTGCCTTGGAGCCTGACAAAGCACACAGTTTCTGTAGTAAAGCCCCGGCTTGCAGGCACTCTTTTGTTTTTTGTTTTTTTGGTGCTTTACAGCATGACGTAATCTGCACATTCTCCTTCCGTCTGCTGAGTTGCAGCTGCTGCTGAAAGAGTGTCTGTGAAACTGCGCCATCATGTGGGGTGTAGCGGTGCTGGCAGGACGAGCTCCCATGACCTGTTACGGGAGCTGAATCATTCCATAATGACCACAACAAAGAATTAATTATGGGTATAACAACCTCTGGAGTGATAGCTGTTTAATTACAGTTCATAATTGGAGCTTTGGCACTCTGAGGCAAAGACATGCAGCTGCCAAAGAAGCATTAATCGCTTTGACAGTTCATCTGTTAAATCTGCTTTTGTTTAGTGGAGCTAATAAGATTTCTGTGAGACAAACAGGACTGATATAGTCACTGCAGCTTTAAAGAGAAGTAAAATGAAATATGAGAGTTATATAATAGCTATTATAGCAGAAACTGTAGGATAAATGTAAAATAATATTTAGGGTAAGTTTAAGGTTAAATAAGTTTTGCACTTTTCTATTTCAGCATAAAAAGAAAACTGATGAAATTCTGACTAACGGACAGTTCCATTTTCATTTCTCTCCAGGGAGGTTCAAGAGAACCGAATGCTGCCATCGGTGAAAGACAACAGCGGCAGCCATGGCTCACCCATCAGTGGAAAGCTGGAGGGCGTTTTCTTCAGCTGCAACACAGAGTTCAACACAGGCAAGCCTCCTCAGGACTCCCCATACGGTCGCCATCGCTTTGAGGTCCAGGCTGACGCGCTCTTCAACCCTGACACCAATCTGTACTTCGGAGATTTCTACTGCATGTATACAGCCTACCACTACGTCATTTTGGTCCTAGCACCAAAGGGCTCCAGGGGTGATGACTTCTGCAAGCAGAGGCTTCCGGCACTCGACATCACCAACAACCGTTTCCTAACCTGCAAGCAGGACGAAGAGGGGGACGGCAGCCTGGTGTTTCATCACGCACAGGATGTCATCTTGGAGGTCATCTACACTGAGCCTGTCGACCTGGCGATGGGCACGGTGGCAGAGATCAGCGGGCATCAGCTGATGAGTCTCTCCACAGTAAACGCCAAGAAGGACCCCAGCTGCAAGACCTGCAACATCAGTGTGGGACGCTAAGGAACACGCAGCATGTGCAGAGAGGGAAGGAAGGACTAGAGGTGACTGACCTCTACACTCACAAAGGAAAGTCCACATGTACTGAATGAAGCAGACCAACACAATGCATGAAGCAGCAGAATTAGTAGGCTCCCAGACATGCACACCAACATATCTTCGACACTGCTCTGTAAACTGAAGAGGCATCATTCCCAAAGAATGGAGAAAAATGCAATGAAGGTAGACACACACTCACATTCATCTCCTCATCTGAAAAGTGAAAAAGTGGGGGAAAAAACAAAAAAAAAAGCCACAGATCCATTCATGTATCCATCTATTCACACTGGCAAACTGACCAAACCCTTTAACAGTACTAACACAAACACAGGCTGCTTCAGTTTTCTATTTATTTTAATCCCATATTTTATTAATGCTCTTTGCCTTGTTATTATTGATAACCTATAAACGGAGTCCACACTGTGTGGACAAGGATTTTGTTGTTAACTGTCTTTTTAGAATCGTTTTGTTATTTCACAAGTGACAGAATCAGATTTTTTTTTTTACCTCCTACTAGTGGTATGGACTGGTACTACAATTTTCTAGGGCTGCAGCATTGATAGTCATCTTTCTTTATACCAAAGGTATTACAAACCAGACAGATATCAAACTGCTGTGTAAACAGTTCTAATGCAACAGCCTCCAAAATGTCTCTGGTGATCATGTGTAAACTACTTGTTAATCTTAAGGAACAAAAACAGAAGCATGATGCCGTTTTGTGCAGCATGAGAATGAAAGCTGTCAGTACCTCCACCATAGCAACCTTTTCTTCAAGTCTTATTTTACTGTAGTCAGTGGAAAGAAGGAAAGTAGAACCTTAAACTGTGTTTAGCAGAATAAATGTGGAAAAATATTTATTTTTATTGATACATTCATATATATCTATATATAGAAAACTATATAAACCAGAAGTGCACAATGTCACAAGCTCTGATCATTGTCAACAATGGCATTTAGGGGGGATTAACATGCAAAAAGGGGGGGTGGGTAAACACTAATTTGACAGCAGATACAAGTTGCACTACGTTCACATATTTTCCAAGGTGAACATGTAAATTGATTCACAACTATGGAGTTCTTGATGCATATCATAGCACAATGTAGGACTTAAACTGACATGCACAAACACTGCAGGATTGTCTCACTGATTGCAATTAAGCGTTTTCTTTGCCAAGATAGCACTTTTCAAAAAAAACCATCAACTACGGACTAAGCGGTCCAAAAAATAGTATTCTGGCAAGAAGATTAATTGAGTAACAAGAGTGCCATAATATACATCATTTGAAAATGACTCAAACATCGCTAACATCGAGCGCTTCATCCTTGACATACAGTAGATTTGTGCTACATACACTTGCTACATCAGGTTTACAATAGGATGTGTCATGTATGATAATAAGGGGGATGTGGTTTTGGGACTAAAAAAAATCTGCAGTTTCCCTGCATTTCATTCAGATTGTTCACCAGTTTTATTCATGTAAAGTGCATCCTGATAAATGAGCATGAAACAAGACCAGCTTCATGACCTACTTTTTTTTTTTTTTTTTTTAAGAAAAGATCGAGTCCTGTTAAAGTTAAATAAAAGTCCCACTGTGAGTAACTCAACTTTTCTTGGTCAAATCCTGTTGTTTACTGAGCAGGGCCTCCAGTAGACGGACCTTTGCTTTCAGGTTCTTATACTGGCAGTATTCCTCCGCCATTGGTCCACGGTCCTCCTTCTGACAAGTCCTGTTAAAAACATAGAAGGAGAGAAAATGCAAACACATTTTTGTTGTTGTTTCCAAACAACCCGCAGCAGCTTCCATAACTGGTTGATAGTCCCTATGTTGCCTTACTCAGATAGCTTTGTACAGTGTGTATTGTAATGGAAAACTGACTGTATTTACTTTGAAGGACTAACATGTACAGGACGAAGGATGTGTACAGTTCAGAGCAAATGTCTATCTCTCTGTCTCTTTCTTGAGCTCTCTCTGTGCTGGTTTAACGTTACATTAGTGTGCATTACACTGTCGTACCATTACGATGGAGTTTCTTTTGTGGATGTTTTTTCTTTGTTTTTCACAAGGCATTGTTGGAAAAAAAAACAAATGTTCCAAGTTTATTAAAAGACAAAATAAAAATTCAAAAGAAGCACTTTGGACGTACTGAGTGTGATTGTTACCTGCCAGTCTGTGCGTAGAATTGGTCCTCGAAGTCTCGGAGCGCCTGGTGAATTCTGCGCTTCTCTAATCGAACCATTCTGAGATGATCCAGTAATTCTGGTCTACATCAGGACAGAAAAAAATGTTACATCTTTTATAATGCAACTACACAACTATGACAAATGATTTACTTATCCATTGTAAGTATATTACCCCCAGTACATAGTTTGCCATTTAGTTAGGTAAAAACTGCTGTTCTTGCCGATGGAGGTTTCGAAGAGCAGTGTCTTTAAATAAGTATCTCATAACTCCACTTCAAAGAAACACAAGGGTCCTTATTTTAGCATAAGTGTACCTGGAAGCTTCGTGTAGTGTTGCCATGGTGATAATTTGTGGCTGGAGACTTTTCACCTCTTCCAGTGGCGACACTAGAGGTGTTTCAGGCATTTCTAGGAAATGCAGATATTGAGACTCGTCAGTTGACATACACCTGGGTGGCTTTAACCAAAGGGGCTGCTGCTTGGGACTTTGCTGCTTAGGGCGCTCTTCATCAGAGTCCTCCTCTTCCTCCTGTGCAGACACACAAAGGGGGGGTCACTGGTCTGTCTGAGCAAATCAAAAGATGGACGTAAAAACTTACTGTAATGTAACTCTTACATTCAGCCACTGGAGGGCAGAGTGGTACTTTTAAACTGAGTTGCATGAAAATTTGTGATGTGCTACTCTAACAAAAAAAACATCTTGAATGGTTACTTACAATGGTTGTGATGACGGCTGTCGTTGCAGAGGAAAGCAGCTGCTTGAGAACACGGTACCGATCATAGAAAGGTTTCATCAGCGTCCGTTCCTGCCTGGTACTCTGCAGACACACAGATACAAAGATAGACTGGTCATTTGTAGGAAGAAAGCAAACAGGTTTGTACACCTCTTCCAAAGTCAAATTCAAGCACTTTCAAGACCATTTTCACTAACAGCAATGGCGAATTACACACTCAAAAGAAACATGGTTCTAAAAATGTCCCCTACATTGTCACATGATTTGAAGAAAGACTGGTTGGTTACAATTTGTCCTGCATATTCCTATTTTAAGCATCATAAAAGAAGTAACAAATAATTTTTTATGGTGCTGGTCTTGATGTGGGTTAGAGGACACACAAGCACATTCTTATACAAAAAATATTTTTCTCCCTACATTTGTTTGATCATAACATTGGAAACAATTTATCATGTATTTTAAAAAAGTGTTTGCTATGTATTTTCATTTTTGTTATAACTTGAAAATACAACATTAAAATTTCAAGCACTGTACAAACCCTGAGAGAAGCAAAAAGACAAAGAGAAATCATCGGAGCTCGTCTTACCGGCCGGCCGTGCAGATTCTCAAAGTACAGCAAACACTTCTGCATGCTGGTCTTCTCCATGCTCATCTGAAAGTGGGACATCTCCTGTACAGACACAGTGAGTTACTGTTTAACAGGTAATGTCACAGGCAATCTGACCTGTAAATGTACAGTGATTTGTGGTGAGTCTGTTTCGTTACACTAACCTTAATGCTGTCAGGCAGGCCCAGCTCTCGTCGTCTTTCTTTCAGCCTGTTGGTTATAATATTGACGGTTTCCTCTACTGTTGGCTTAGTGTTGCTGTTGTTGTTAAGTTGCTGCAGCTCAGTTCCTATGGGCACAGCTTCCCTCTGCTCTATGTTAGTCCTACATGGTTCATGTGCAGAGTATAATCCTACGAGACCTTCAGATTGTCTCAGCATCATTTCTGTAGAGAAGATATGACCAAGTCAGACAAAAAGCAGGCCGAATATATATTTGTAATATGTACTTTACTTGACACATCTCCTCCTCTACATTTACACATTGCACTGCCAAGATGTGTTGTCCTCTTTCCTTTCTTTCCTGCCCAATCTATTTGCCTCCTAACGCTCTTGCCTCTTGCCCCCTGGACCAGGGCTGGCTTTACACATATACCTTTAACTCAGATTTTTGTGTCAATCTCATCTACACAGTGAAGCTCAAACATCCCAAACAAGTAAGTAACACTGACTTCTAGTAAAGCTCCAATAACTTCTTTCTTTTCTTTGTGTGTGTGTGTTCATGGTTATATAACTGACCTTTAAGCTGCTTGCGACTCTTGATGAGCTCCTTCATCAGTCTGGCCACTTCAGGATGTGCTGTCTTGTCATTATGTGCAGGCTAAAAAAAGACAAACTCATCACTAACACAGCCTTACTGGAGCCAAGTCTTTTAACTCTGTCTCCTGGTCTCCAGGTGTGTGTGTATGTATATATGTGTGAATGATGATTATTAGCACTGTTAATCAGGTGGTTACAGATCCATTGTGCAACATATTGTATTTTTGTCCTATGTACCAGTAGAGGGAGTACTTCAACCTGGTTATCATCAGCAGCATCAGTTTAGAACTTCGTTTCACAAAATAAAATTATATGATAAAAAATATCTCCTATGCTTCTGCAAGGAACTTAAAACTTGTATGACAAAAAATCCAGTGTCTGATTTCCTCTCTCACCTTGTAGTGCTTCTCCTGCTCAAAGCGCTCCTCAAAACGGCGGATTCGTTTTCTGAGTGCGTGGATGTGTCTGTTGAGCATTGAGATGGTCACAGAACCGTCTTCTGGCTCGGTATGGACACTACAGCGAGCCCTGCAGGCAGAAAGCACACATACAGTATGTCTGCTTGAAATGTTTACATATACATATTCAGAAATTTCAGCATTCTACATCTGTAACACATGGTCAGTGCATCAAATTTGCCTTACATGCGTATGTGCTGTGAGCATGGTGGAGATGGAGCTGTGTCTGGGTCTAGGTTGTAGCGCTGGCTGTGGCTGAGGTTGGGGCAACGTGGCGAGGGAACGGGGCAGTCATTTGTTGTAAAACGAGAGAGGAGTGGGCTGGCGTTGGAGTCCGGTGGACTCGGCAGTGGGTCTTCTCCCGAAAGCTCATCAGAATAAGTAGCAGTGGAGAGGTTAGGACTGGACTCCAGTAAAGACGGTGATGGGCTTTGCACTGCATGAAAAAGAACAACATAATAATATAAATAAAATACTGACTCCAAATCTGATAATTATGACTATATCTTTTCTGTATGTGTTAAATAAATCTGGAAGATGGAACAAAAAGCAAATATATAAACAGGAGTAAGAATGGACAGAGTGAGCCCAAACAAGAAAACACAGAAGTAAAAAAAAAAAAACCTTTTCTTTATTAAACCTATCCACATCTAACTTCTTAATTGGTCAGTCATCTACATTATATTTTTAGCACTTTTTAAATTTTGTCATAGAAAAACTATAATGCATTGTTTGCTAGATGTACAAATACCAGTAGCTGTGATGTGATGCAACAAATCAGCATTGAACCTCACTGCACAGTTAATTATTAAGAAACGACACACCCAGCTGTGGGAAATTATAAACCTTAAACCTCGTTGTCAAGATTTATTGACTGTAATATGCACACAAAGGACTCACAGAAGCCAGGGTGGTGTTCTAAATGACAGCAAACATGATTTGAGGTGATACTACAAATAGACCCACTAATACAGTATGTATTAGTGGCTTATGGCTTTCCCACTGAGGTTGTGGTTTTTAAGCTAAAAATACTGCACTGATTTGAACTGTGGTTTGAATAATACCATCTTTCACTCACATTTTTTTACAACATCCACAGTTTAGACTATTATCACCTTACTGTAATTGCCTTACCGGGTGATGAGTCGAAAGCGGGCTGATCCAGAGCAGGTGGTGATGCTGGTGAGTGAAGGAGCAGCTTGTGGGTCAAATAAAAGCCCTGCACTTCAGCAGAGAGTGGCTGCTGCTGAGCAGGTAGGTTTTCCTGAGCTTTGGGGTCTTCTGGTGTTGGCAGGGGTCCCATGTCAGCCTCTAGGGCTTGTAGCTTGAGGGAAGGGCTCTGGAAACAAAAGCAGAACATGGCTTCAGGGTTGCAGACTGGAAGAAACAGGAAGACGTCAGAGAGAAGCGTCGTCGCTCAGATGAAGGGAGTCCTGTAAATTAGGCTGTGAATCTTGAGAAGTTCTGTAAAATCATCCTGCACTCTTCTCATCCAGATTGTGGTTAGGCAAAGAGTTGCAGGTAAAAGTAAGATGAGTGGTTCCTTTGTCTTCTTAAGGAAGATGCAAGTCAAAAGGCACGAGAAAGACTCTTCTCCAGTGTACACAAAATAAGGCTACTGTTCAGTTACTAAGGGAGATAGTAATGATGAATCCTCCAAGCTGCATATGAGAGGTGGAGCGCATTTTCAGAAACAGAAATGGATTTTCCGCTGCTGTAGCTCCCCTCTGGTCTAAAAAAAGGCTAGTCAGTCAGCCAAGCTCTCCACCAGCTAGACGTGAATCCTTTTGTCAGTCATTGGAGATGCACCAGCATCTAGCGTGGGATCCCTGATGAGCAACACACTGCAATTCCATTAACAGTGTCATTCCCGGTTCACCTAATCTGCACGTTTGTGGGTGCACGTAGGAGTACAAGAATACGTAAATCCCTGAAGAGAATCCCTACATCCACATGGTTTCTCCTCTGACCGGCATTCCCGAGACTTCTGTCGCTGAACTGCCTCCACATGGATTATTCATCATGCACGGAAGAAAGGGGGCGGCAGGAATACCGCTCATGTCATTACGTGTGGTGTGGGTGTGTGGGTGTGTGTGTGTGCTAGGGTGGAGTGAGGTATTGTATATGACGAGGCGTTGCCATAGCAACGTTGTCAGGCTGAGGTATGGAGTCTATTTGATGAAGCTGCCAGGAGTCACGTAGCTGTTTGACTCTGTGCGTGTGTCTGTGTGCGAGTGGGCGTGTAGGATTCTGACGCTGTTATGTCGAGTAAGCAACAACTAAATATTTTGAAGAGGCTGGAATATAAAGCAGATACATTTTGGGTATTTATTTAGGCGTTCTGACACCAATTTCACCATCATCATCATCATCATCAAGAGCAGCAGCACATAAAGGCTTGGCTTCTTTCTCACCCTCCTCGGCAGTTCATTCACAAAAAAAAGCACTGCTGTGTGCGTCACACAGAGGCGGTGGAAGGTGGGGAGAAGCAGTGAGGCTATTATTACTAAAGTAAATCACCCACAGGCAGGCAAACTCACACCTACAAATACACATACAGGTGTGGACATAAATACACACACACACAGACAACCATGGAGGATTCAGCCGTGCCAGCATCAGACACCCCTATGTTAATGTGCGCATCTAAGACAGAGTGAAAGCAGAACTTACGTCACAGCTGCCGTTTCTGCCTCTGCAATCAATGTGTCTGTCAGGAGAACCACTACATCCTCCTCCTCCTTCTTTAACCCTCTGAAAGAACAGACAGCATTAACAAGTGAAGAAGTCTTATTCTTGACACAAAAAATGAAGGCAAACACAAATGGGAGATAATGGATTATTTTCATTTTTGCACCAGACAAGTTTATATTGATCTTTTATTTATCTGTATATATTGTCTGCTCCAGGAATTTAACCGAACCTTATTATCAATGTGAATCTTTGTTTTTGCACTAAAATCTTAGATGAGCTGACTAAAATGTTCTTCTGCTTTTCTTCTATCTCTGTAAAGCACTGTGGTTAGTAGTTTATTGATGTGCTCTATACATGAATTCACTTGACTACAGATGTGGAGGCTTGGCGATAACAGGATGATTGTATGGTTGTGAAAGGGTAGTGTTTAAAAGAGTAAAAAGGCCTGCTTACCTTCCACTCAGACACTGAAGTGTTATCTTCTGTCTTGCTCACTACGCAGTACACAAGACTGAAAAACAGGATTTTAGGCAAACTGAATACAATTGCAATGATATTAATACTAATTAATTCCTGCCTCCCCTTGTAAAATTAATGTAAATCAGATAATACTGGGCCTATGAAACTAAAAACCTGTTCCCACTAGGTGGCGCTATGGCTGTTAGAGTACAGTGGCAGATAAATGTCATACTCTTATCTGTAACGTTTGGAGGACCTTAGACCAACAGTCACTAAGTTATAGCCACCAAGACCATTTCTGTTAGAAATACATCCTGTTTTATGATGAAGGGTCATGTTTGCAGCATCGCCATGGCCACTCAGTGTGACGACTTAAGCTTTTGCCCATCAATGTCTTGAGAGCAATCTGACCAGATTTCAAGCTGATCAGATTATTTCCCTAGAAGGAGTTTCATCCAATAGGATGTGTGTGAAAGGATAATCTCACATTTTCAAAATGGTGAAAGTCCTTCCTGGAACCAAATTGCATTATAAGGGTCACTGCTGGCCACACCCTTTCTTGGAGACAGTGAAACTGAATTCTGGGGATAGTGTGTTGAGTTTTTGAATACATGCCTTCTTAAGTAAAAAAGATGAATAATGAAGATAACTCCTTGCATTTCAATAGGGCCTTTGCACTGCTGCCAGTGCTTGGGGCCTAATAAACATAAAATCATATCAAACGATGAAAAACTGTCAGTGTTTCTGTAAAAGCTCTCATTCTCCCTCCCTTGTCACGGTCCATGTGACTTAAATAAAACACCCATTGTGCACTGTCTGTAATCAGTGCTGTGTCAGATCTGCTCACAAACAAAACTACCTAGCTCTCTGTGCAGCTTAGTGGCCAGCGGGTCTTCTGGCACTGCCATTAAGGTTAGGGCTTATTCCTGTCTGACATTAATGAGGCATAACTGAGATGACCCGTCGTCCGGCTCTGCAGAGACAGCACAAACAAAAAGTCAGCATCAATGCTATGTCGATCTAATCTAGCTTGTTGGTCGGCTCCACGTGAGCCCCTGTGGCAACTCAGTGTTATTTGGACTGGAATCACATCAAAACTATGACTGTAAGCAGTACACTGCTCTGATAACCTACTTCTCAGCTGACTGCAGGCTTAGAGATGAACTGAACAGAGAGGTGCAGGGACACAATGTAACACGTGTAGCACCAAAAACAGTCAAATAATATAAATATAATCGTTTATCTTTGTTTTTTCTGATTGTTTGTGTGATTCCTAAAATGTTAATGAAGATGACAAAAAAATATTTAGATCCACTGTCATATTGTGTATAGTGTTCTAAATAGTCTGACAGGTTATAAAACAGAACAAAGCAGAAACAAACAAGGCAAAACACAAGTTCAGCAAAGATGTCATCTTGTATTGTCTTCATGTAGGAGCTTTGCTCTCACCTCTCTGTGTGCTGCTCAGCATCTGTAGGAGCCTGAAAAACAGTTCAATCCATGTCATACAATGTTCTTTACACATAATTAGTTAAGTTTGAGAATTGTGCCACAAAAAAGAAATACAGCTAAAACTCTAGCAATGGCTGATAAATTAATTTTCACAGCTAAAAATAGTGAAAAAATAGAAACAAGAATATAAAAGGCTAAGTGAGGAAAAACCAACAGGACGCACCACTGAACAGCTGTCTATGAGGGAGGGCGAGGGTGCCGTTCTATCTTTGCTTATTTCTTCCTCTTTTGACATGAAGCTGAACCACGGCATCTGTGAGAAAATCCTGTTGATATGAAAAACAATCATTAAACTGCACATAATTTCTATAATATTTTATTTTATTAAGTGTCTGAACATTTAAAAAAGGCAGATGAAGAATCAGAAGCACAAATCTTTCCTATTATCTCATAATGATGTGATCAGGTATGACACTGCTGTCAAATACTTTAAGAATATCGTCTGTGTGTGGGGACAAAGAGAAGACATTCACCCCTGTGTGGTACACTCCATCTCCGGTAACTCCCCCTCAACGCTGTGAGATGGTCCGCTCTGTGGATGTCGCTCTGGCGGGTCAGTGGGGCACGATGGCACACAGCCTGTCTCTGTACTTTTACTTGCCTCCTTCAGAACCTTCTGGTCTGCAACCAGCTTCTGAATGTCAGCACTGACGTCAGAGCTGAAGTCACAACCCTGTATCACCGTGTCAGGTCTGTGAGGAGACAAAACAGGAGGGAGGGAGAGAAAAAGAGAGAGTGAGACAGATGGAGGAGATGAGGAAGAAGGACAACCTATTTCTAAGGAGGCACCTTTTATAAAGTAATGGCTGTATTCCTGGTCGATGGTGTGGGGGACAGTGTTTATATGTAAACTGATTGCTGTCTCGTTTCCTCCTGATTTTTCGCTATAGCTTAATTTGTCTTCCACCCTTTTCCTACTGTCTCATTTTCTTCAGATTCTATACATAAAAAATATGGCTATTTTTCAAAGGTAAAGAGGTAAAACTAAAACACACACACATAAACTGGTGTACAAAATCCAGAATTAGTAGTGTGTACCTGTTGCATTGTAATCTGACAATACAACAATGCAGGCTTTGTAAAAGGTACTTATCTCTTGTAAGTGGGGTGTTTTTATAAGGTGAGAAAAGGACAGTGACAATAAAAAATACATTGAAAAAAAATCGCACCTCTGTGTTTTTAGCAGTAGTGCAATAAAAAACAAATCATTAATTGTATTAATATTTATAATACAGGGTTTACAAAAGTTAGGTTTGTAAAAAAAATCCCTTAAAACATGCAATGCCTCAAGAGAACCAACATCCAAAGCAACAAATACACCTGATCTACCAAATAAAGTACTATTCAGTCAACAACATCCACACAAATCAAAGTAAATCACCATGTTAGTCACTGCTTCTCAAACCACAGACATGAGTGAGAATACCTCACTCAGAGTCGAATGTACGTATATACTATACGTACACTCGACTCTGCTCAAAGCAAATGATCATCTGAGTCTAAGATGATGTTGCATTAGCTCACTCACTTGCGCAGGACTGTAGATCCATGGTTGTTGCTATTGATGCTGAAGCAGATGAGACAAGAAAACATCCTTTTGCCAAAATTCGTAAACTTACAGCAGTCTAACTAGGACCCAGACTACATGTGATAAGACAACAGCCTGCTGCTCTGGAGGGATGCAGATAGACATAACAAAAATAGAGCACAGATGATGAGCTCCTAACGGTCACGTGTGACACCCAAAGGCAGAAAGTTGACCCCGCCCACTTCAATTACCCATGACCGCGCACACTTGTGTGCAGGCAGCACATCAGACACACACAGATATGGACTCAGTCATATTTAGGGTCAACAGCTCCAGTTTTAGCAGCATGGGCGAAAGTAGGCCAGAATGGCTAGCATGAGAAAGAATACACAAATATCATGTCCAGAGGAGTTCATATGATGACACTGGAACAGATAAGAATTACTAAAGAGACTTCAATACTTATTTCAAAAACCATCACTTGATAGAAAAGATTTAAATGGGTATCGGGCAACAAACCTTATACAACATAGTGTCTATTTCTTGACCTAAATCTTAGGCTCTTTCCAAACTAGATGAAAAAACAAGATGCATGGGCTGTTATTTGAAAGTATTACAGTAGTAAAATAGCTCACTGAAAACATGTTATCCTTTTCTTCTGGGATGTAATCTGTATATTGAAAAAAAAAACATGAAAGTAATCAGACACACTGTCTAGACATTGTTAATGTGGTAAATGACTGTTCTAGCTGGAAACAGCTGAAATATCTACATGGGTGTACAGAGGCCCATTTCCAGCAACCATCACTTCTGTGTTCTAATGGTAGGTTACATTGTGTTAGCTAATCATGTTAAATGACTAATTGATGATTAGAAAAACTTTGTGCAATTATGTTAGCACAGCTGAAAACTGTTGTGCTGATCAGAGAAGCTATAAAACCGGCCTGGTGACCCCAGACTTTTGGACGTTAGTGTACATTACAAGCAATATGGACTGTGATTGAAGTGGGAAGCTTAGAGGTCCAGACAAGGCCAGACGGCACGGCATGCAAATGTCAGACATATTTACAGAAAGTCTCACGTCACAGTCTCCCTGGTGTCACAGCCAATAAGCCAAAAAGATAAAGTAAACAGCAAAACCATAAAAAAATGTGAACACGCATTTTGAATTTATGCTTTAGTAAAAAATACATTTTTACTCCCTGCTGTCATTCAAATTTGAATCATTTATTTGAAGAAATTGGACTTGCAATACTAAAGAGGAAAAAGCTGTGCACATTAGATGTGAAATAACAGCCAGCTGGAATGATACAGCATTTTATGCCTCCAGAACAGATGAGAGTGGGAAGCTGTTTATGAAAAATTGACATTTGTTTCCCCTCTGAAGGCTCAAAAACAAACACTTTGATAACTTGACATAAAAACGGCTTGATGCAGCTTTTACTTGAAGCTCGTCAGTGACAGATTTTACAGCTCAAGAGTCTAATATCTGTAGAAGTGTTGCCATGTGTCCATGTTGTATGAAATGATTTGATGATGTGTCTACAGAGGGTGCCTAATCCTGGGATAAGAACTCCACACTGAAATAATCATTCTACACAGGTTAAGCTTTTCCTGCTTGGGGGTAAATGAAGGTATTACTTTCGTGTCTGGCTTTATTAAACAGGGTGGGGACAATCTGACAAACACAAAAAGCAATTTTCTGGTAGGAACCTGGATGACTGCTGTGAAAATAAAAGCTAAATAAAAAAGATGTGTGTGCTGCTATGCTAAACAGACCTGGTGACTCAAAACACAAACAAAATGCACATTTTGTACCACCTGCTCAGCAAAATCTACAGCTGACTCCTCTTTAAATTGGCACAAGTGGGTAGCTTTAAGAACACAAAGCTTTTATTTAGAATCTTAACCTAAACTCCACTGTGGGTGTCCTTTTACTATTACAAAGTAAACAGACAAAACAAACAGTTGTTTTTATCCTAAATGGATTCAAGTGTAGCCCCCATCCTTCAACAGAGACAGATACTAGACATGCATCTGTACTCAAATTCATTAGTTATAAAAATAATCAGCAAGTGGACACATGAAAGCTGTGTTGCATGCTGAACAGGGAAGGACAAACACAAAAAACAGATTAGGGTAATTTAATGTCTGGATTGCAGCCTTGCAGCAACCTACATTCACAATTTAAAAATAGAAAATAACAACACTAGCCTTCAAGTTTCCAACAAACAGATGGCTGTTAGCATGTAGATGATGTCTGCCATTATTCCTGCTTGTTCTAACAGCAAAACAGAGATGCTGTACAGGCAGTATAACTTACTCAAGTTGACTACGGACATTCAGTGTGGAAGTTTCTGTGCAGAGGTGTTCCTCTGGAGCCAACATCTTCTAAAAACCTCATTTAAAAAGTCACTTTCTCCACAGCTTAACATATGCTATAGATATCAAAAGAGAAATCAAAAAGCTGGCTACTGAATAAATGAAAGATTGCACTTAAATCTGTAGATGTTTTCACAACCATGTCACAGCACTAAATGCATGTTGGGTTAGACTCATTCAGAGCATCAGATTCACATTGATTAGACTTTACAATGTGTGACAAAGTGGTTCCAAGAGAAGATACAGGGCCATCAGACAACAATAAGACCATGTTAACTAAAACTATCCTTAAAAAACCCCATAGGAAACTGGCCTTAGTTCCCTGTGAATTCTACCAATGACACAACAATTAGCCTGACAACTGGCTACACAATGCTGAATGTAAAATCCAGAAAGTAAAATGGCAAAGTATTAATTATTCTCCAATGACAAGATACCTAAAGTGTTTAATTCACATAAAGAGATTGAAACAGCTTAATTAACATGACTGTACCTGTTGAGTTGAGACGGCATCCATATTGTTTGGTTAAAGGCTCTGGTCATCTCTCCTTCCGACCTGCCTGCACTACTCTGCTCCGAGTGACAGCTGCTGCGTCGAACCTATGAAGGGCAAAGAGAGTTAACTTACAGGTGCACTGGAGAAAGAACAACACAGAGCATGCTGAAATGCCACACCAAAGATTGTTATGCCCCCTTCAACAATCCCTCTTAAAGGTAGGGTAGGAGATTTTGAAAACCCAGTGAGACTCAGCCAGATTGTGAAAGTAAACACACGCCCCTTTCTCTCTGAGCTCACCCCGAAGCCACGCCTCCCAATCACAGAGACGTGCATCACCTGAAGATGAGCTGCGGTCTGTGACTTCAGCCATCATGCACGTACCTCTCTGTTGCGTGCAGAGCAGGAAGAGAGTGACAACCAGCCAATACTCCACGCAGGGTCCACCCTGAGGATTGGCTGATATTTTTAGCGTTTTATAGCTTCCACAGATGATTAATATTCTTCGTTTTAATGCTGCCGAACTAATTGGTTGCTATCAGATTGTAAAGAGAAGTTACATTAATTAAACAAAAAGTGCATCAGAATGAAATCCCCTACTCTACCTTTAAGAGTGTAAAAGGCACAAAAGTAATATAGAGCGATGTTCACAAATAATGTTACTATCTGTGTAAGGTTGAAAAAAGTAATGAGAAGGAAGACTTACCTTGGCCTTTATAAGGCACTTTCACTTACTGCTACATCATCAAAATACATTAGGAATAAATAATATTAAACATATCAATGTTTCTATCTAAATGAAAGAAAACAATGTTCACCTCACAGTGGGAAAGAGCAGAGAGAGCAGGGGGAGGGGAGGAGGAGGCGGAGGAGGTCATTGAGGAGTCCTCGACTGGTACTTGAAGAAGAACCTTCTGATGCCTGAGAAGATGGAGTAACAGGGCATTGCACACACTCTGCTCCTCCAGCATCCTGGGTCCGTCTTCAACGCTGCATACAGAGGTGAACAAGGACAACAACCACACAATATCAAGAATACTAAGTATTACAAATGTCCATTCTCTTGTTGTAAACGACTAAGAAGGGAAAGGGTTCCATCTAGTGGATGAAGGGAGATACAGCAGCAGTCAGATGTTTTTCACTCTACAAAGGGTCAATCTACACCTTTTTGCAGATCAAAATAAACAATCAGGTAGCAGGCAGTGAAAAGGTTTCAGTAAAGCTTCAATTTGGCACTGCCAACCTCTACACTAAAAATATCAGAGACGTGTCTGACTTCTGGCAAGAACATTGACACTTGGGATCATCACGTCAGACCAAAATAGAAGGTGCAATTTGTTTACAATATGCCGCGCTGGCAGGGACATCCGTCCTGTGTTTCCTTAGATCTTTTCACACGCACAGTATGTAAAGGTTCATATACACTGAAGAGAATGTGAAAAATCTGAAGTATTAATAGACATGTGTTTACATGGCAGGCCAGTCAGTGGAAATGACAGGACAGAAGTAGTCTATCACGTGGGTTACATAACACATGAGGGGTACTGGCTGTTTACAAATAGACATGAGTTATGGTCAGAAAGAAAGAAGCTGTCTTGCATGCTGCAATGTACTTGTGTTTCCATGTCCCTCATCCTTAACCATTTAATCTTTATATGAAAGAAATTATTACAATTACATTATTACAAAAATTAGATGTAACTAAATGCATTATTAAATCGCTATATTCCTTGTAATCCTAATTCCTGTGATACCAGCAGTACAAAAGCAGAGGATATTTTCCACATCTCTGAGGCCGCCAGAACTCTACCCCACCACTATTTGTTTCAAAACTTCTGCTGCCAACTACATCGTCCACATATAATTATCTGAAATTTTCCCTTCAAAAGCAGAACTCTACAGTGTGACTAACACCATATTCCGCTGATATGCCACTAACTTTCTGAGAAAACAGAGGTGACACAGACGAGACTTGGAAGACCACAGGGGTGGGGGGGAGCTGCTGACTGAATACAACTACATCCCCAGCGAGTTTGTCTGTTTATAGTGATGGCTGACTACTGTAAACAGGAAGGGAGAAGCAATGGACAAAATCCTGATTACCTCTGTAATATCTGTCCTCCATTTTTGTGTGCCATGCTCTGAGTTATTAGCCACAACCCACACCCATTTCCGCGAAGGGACCAACCCGACTCCACACAACCGAGGTTAATGTTCTAAGCCAGAAGCTTAGTGGGCTGGTATCGTGACTAACAAAAAGAGTTTAATTTTATCTGGAGAAATCCTACCTCTCTTCAAAAAAAACAATACCCAGTAGTTACGTAGTGTGACTCAAGTCACTAAACTGTGTATTTAATGCTCTGAATGTAGCTTTATGGCAACAACTTACTGGAAAATACAAGGCCCAAAGATGGTTGCCAGATTTTCTACAGGCATGTGGTTTAAGTGACTGTGAGTGGCCACTCTGGACAGAAAGTGGATGAGGTAAGACAAAATAATGAGGTTGTCATCAGGAAGGTGGCAAAGTTTTGCTCTCAGATTCCGGTTCATGTCTGCCTCATCTGCATGTCCTAAAAAAAGGCAAAACAGAAAAACACTATTAATCAACACACAACTAAATCACTAGCCTTTGACATGTAATCCAGACTGGCTGTTGAGATCAAGAAATATTAAGTTCACAAGTGTCTTTCTTGCATCCAACAAATATCAATAACAGTATTATTTTAAATATGCCTGCAATTAAACTAATATGAATATATTAAAGAATATTATTGTAATCTGAATTTTAAAATACCAGTATCCTGTAGTACCTGTGAGGCTGAGAACCAGCTGTTTGCGCTGGGGTTCAGGGACTACGGGGATCGGCAGCTCCCGGAGGAAGAGTTTGAGGAGCGAGGCCACAGTGGGGACATCTCCCTCCTGCTCGAGGTCCAACCTCTCTCCACAGTCCCACCGCTGCCTCAGCTGCCGGGTCCGTGCCACTGACCCACACAGCCGGAACAGACCTCTGTGTTGCATTCCTGTGATAAGAAAAAAGTCAGTATACATGCAGGGGATGTGTCAATGGTGATGTACCCACATAGTGAAAAAGGAGTGAGAAAACGCATACCATTCCTATTCAGGTATTCCACCATGTCTCTCAGGACACGGGGTATTCCACATATCATCTGCCCGTCCTGTCTCAGTTTTTCCAAGACAACACCAAACACAGGTTTCGGTTTGAGCTCTGACACCGGGGTGGGAGCAGTGGGCTCTGGACTGACCTTAGCACTAGGCTTCAGAACTCTGACTGAAGACAGGTCGCTCTGCATGGACATAAGAGCAGGATTGATTCAAACAGAAACACCAAACTGCCCACAGCTGGGGAGGAGCTTGTCATGGTGGACCATATTCCATTTTAAAATGTAATGTATGACATTACAGCTTCACTTTCTTTCTTTCTTGAAATGGTTAGCCGGTGTCATCAATAAAATCATGAACTTTTTAAGACACAGGTGGATAGTTTCTTAATATGAATTAATGTGTAAGTAAATGCTAAAGTTCAAAAAGTTAGCTGCTAAGTTCCATAAAATGCAATTTGCTTGTTTTTCCGAGGTATTTGACAGTAAAAAAAATGCTCCCCGTGCTTAATATAAGTAGGTCTAAGTGCCTTTAAAACTACAGACAAACTGGGGGGGAAAGATGCTAATTGCTATTAGTAGCCGAACTTACACAGAGCGATATCGAAGCGCTAGCTCCCATTTCTTCAGCTCAGTGGACCAGGAAAGCTCTCCATTTCTAGGTTGTACGTAGATTTCCCCCTCCTCGGCATGACATTCTCTGTGAAACTGTCGGAAAGTGCAACCTACGATGAACAGTTACAGCCATTTCCCTCACATCCCAGCGCCAGGCTGAAACACCTCAGTCAAAATGGGGCAGTTAGCGTACTGCTGCCTGGTACACTTGTTTATGTTGCTCGTCACGTGACATGAGTGTATCCATAGCGACCTGTGGTGGGGTTGCCAGGAAGCGGAGGAGAAGAGGCAGAACGCCTGAAAGATGCTAAAATAGATGAGCTTCCTTTTCACATCATCTTAAAGGGAGCTCCAATTATCACTGCGGTGAAGCTCAATGCTTTCTTCATGGGATACCAATCCAGATACTAAATACAATTCATTTAAACATCATTTATTGGCACTTTTTTAATAAAATAAGAAAACATGAATTGAAACATAAATATTATAATACTGGAACAAAAACAGCAATGCATCTTCTATGAATATAAAAAGCCAACACTTACTCCTATACCTGTGGAACTATCATTGACATTTGTAGTGGTCAATTTAACAACATTCAAGTAACTACAAAAAAAACTATAGCAAAGAATTTATCACAAGTATGATCACAATAATAAAATGAGACAAATTCATAACTTCATTACAGCCCTATGACTGGTTTTGTGCATATAAAAAGTCACAAGCACATAGAACTTTACAAACTAGTTCTAATACAAAATATTATCAAACAATCCAAACACACACAAACCTGTGCACAAATACATGTGTGTGCACACACATGTACACATGAACATACACAGATGACATTATGGACAAAGAAGAGATCACAATAATCATGCCACAAAAAGAATCCACATGCCATTTAGGGTTGGAAATACAGTAGGATCTCCTCAATGTTTTTACATGTTTGTGAATCAGGATCATTGTTTTTTCTGATCCAGAAACAGGAGGTATGATGAATTCAAGCCATTCTAGAAAACTAGAAATTGTGTCAATGCACTTGAAAACAAAAATCTAGAAAGCAAGGCGGTTGTATTGTTCCAGCAGGCATTATGTGTTGACAGGCATTGACTATCATGGATGCTTTGGTGTAAGTAATTAAGGTATAACATAAGACACAATAAAAAAATGTAATGCTTAAGGTGTGATCATGAAAAAAAGGCTCCTTCCCTCACTCCTTCTAATCCCTGTATGTTCTATTGCATTCATATTCAACCGTGATTATATGTGCAGAGTAATTTCAATAGTGACTGTTACATTAACTGATGTTATTAACGGCACCATGTCTTTTAACGCTACAATGAAATGAGACCCAGTGTTTCATAAAACACAGTGTAGATTTGGGATTTGAACAATATCCTTCACTCGACCTCGTAAAATGAGGCAATAATTTAAAAAACAACACAGGCATCAAGTCAAACCTTTAAAAAAATCTGTAGCATGTGGTTTGACCCTGAGAACCACAGGCAAAGTACACAGGAAAGCCTGCATTTTTAAAATTTTGGTATATTAAAACCTGGCAGCAAAAACAAGGGGAAACCCCTCTGCAGTCAAGGTAAATAATCTGCATTTGTAGAGGGCTTTTCTACCTATTGAAAGGTATTCAAAGCACTTTACACTGCTCCACATTTACCTCTTCATACTCACACAGGTTAGTGGTGCAACAATTGGTTAAGTGTCTTGCCCAAGGACACATCGGCATGCAGCCAGGGACAGGGAGAGAAAGAAACCACCTGAGCCACAGCCATCTAAAGAAAGAAAGTTCCCCCTAGAGGTGAATCAGGTACAGTTAAGTGATAGTTGCTGTACAGTACATGTTAATATTCAGGCTACTGAGGCAACTTTGTCACAGTTGCTGGTATATTGGACGTCTGGCCTGTCGTTCTCGGAGTGCTTCCTGTTCCAGCAGGGAAGGGTTAGCAGAAAGAGAATGAATGATCCTAGCACCACGCAGCTCCCACTGAAGTAGAATGCCAAGTCATATGACTGAGTCCAGTCAAAGAACCACCCTGAAAAGTGTTGGAAGGAACAGACAGCATGAGCACAGTCAGCAAAGATTCGTTGGCAGATGCAGCAGTCAGCTAAATACATGACAAGCTGTCTCCTTACTGAAGTCAACATGTCCTGTGCTTTGCTCTGAATGCCTGTCTGATATAATATTTTGATTTTTGAAAATATGACCTTAGAACTAAGCATAAAGTAAAACAAGAATCATACAAGCCCTCTTACCTACAACAGGTGGCCCAAGCATGATTCCAAATCCCCCAAAGAACATGAGGATCCCGTGTGCTTGTGTCAGTCTATCCAAGCCGACAATCTTTGTAGTGATGTAGGAAGTGAGAGACCAGTTTCCGGAGAAGAAACCCAGGACAGCAGAGAGGATCTGCAGACCCATATAACTCTTGGTGAGGGGAATGAGAAGCAGTGCCACACCTGCTGCAAACATGGTGAAGGCGTACAGATAAATGCCGTTGATCCATCTGATATCCACCAGGATACCTAGGGCCAGTTTACCCACACAAGTGGCAATGGCCCCTATTGATACCAGGGGAATGACACTAATTTCTTCAATGAGTCCTTCACTCTGTGCCACGTCCTCTATGAATAGCACAGGAGGAAATGCACCCAGACTGAACAGGAAGACAGCAATGCAGAAGGCCACCATGGCTTGGTCCTGAAGGATCTCATACATGGAGTGCATGTACTTGCAGTAAGCCTGCTGCCTCTTTTTGATGGCTTTCATTATGGCTAACCCAGCCAGAGGCCTACCTGTCTTCTTCTCTGTCTGAATGTCTTTTGCATCGATGGTGATGAGCAGCTCCTTCACGGTCAGAGATTTCTCTGGAGTGTTCGCAGTAGAGCCTGCGGTGATCTTCAGGTCTTCTAATGGGGGCTTCTCGAAAAGCTGCTCCTCTGTATTGCGCTCCAGAGCAGCTTTCTGTTTGAGGTAGTACGCTGGCATGTTGAGGGGCCTCATGAATCCAGAGCAGGCCATGATGTTTAGTGCTACAGCTCCGATGATAAGCAGGCAGCCATCAAGGCCATACAGCACGATCAGCTCGTTCTGGGCAGTGGCATAGATGAATGCTCCGATACTTGTGCCTGGGTGAGCAGAGAGGACAGAAATTCAGCATGTGTGATAAAGCAGCAGATTTATTAAGACAACTTAAAAGACAACACTATGCACCCCATCTTCAGGAGTTCTAAATCATTACATACTTATTGGAAATAATTTTGTCTAATGTAGTATCAGACTATTTTCACCCTTTCCAAACCATTACCATCAAATTTTTGACTCTCCAAAGTCAACCCAGATCTGGTCAGTGGTCACCTGTCCATGTCACTAGCTAACACACCACTCTGCCTTTGTGACACTACAGATGTTTACCTCAGCTTCCTAAGGCTCCCAGCAGTTCATACATGAAAGAAGTGAGCATGAAGAACTGGTGTGTACCCAGAGATCTCGGGGGCAGAAGTAGACGGCAGTACCTGTGGTGACAATGCCGAGGGCCAGGCCACGTCTCTTGTCAAAATACTGACAGGTGATTGTCAACGTGGCAGCGTAGACCAGACCACAACCGAGGCCTATGGGAAGAGAAAGGAGAAAAGATAAGGAAAGACAATTTCCATTAGCCCAGGTGAAATTCTGTAAAAACAGAAAGAACTGCAGGACAACATTGTGTTTAGTTTTTACATTCTGTACATTCACAGTCCGTTGGGTGTCTTGCACTATACATTTAGCAAAATCCAAAATATGTGGAGCTGTAAACAAGCTGCACGTGATTGTAGCTGTAGACAGTGTTTCTAAGGGCATCTCTAAAAATAAAATCACTGTCTTCAAATATGCATGGCCTTCCCTCTACAGCGTTCGCTCTCTGGAAAGGCAGTGCTGACAGCAAGGGGTTCACCACAATTAAGCATGTCTGAGCTGTCACTTAATGTGTAATAACAGGTGGTGTTAGGCCCACACAGGCACCAGGGAGGGCACAGAGGCAATAAAAGGACACATGGGGATCAACCTGATCCATAATGTTATTTTTCTGTCAGCATCCTTAACAGCATAGTCAACAAATGGTGCAATGCTCAGCTGTATGTGTTGTCTTGTCTACTGTACAATGGTATTCAATAATTGCTAAGTGTGGATATACCGAGGTTCAAATGTTGCATAATAGTTGGACATGTGCCCCTGCCTTTTTGACATGATTATACAATGTGTTATGCGATTCTCATATGTTCGAGGGATAAGGAGCTTAGTTAACTCCCATGATCAAGGCAACATCAAACACTTCACTCAGATAACTGTTCCTTTCACAGTCAGGTGAATTAGGTCTCTGGAAGCTTTATCTTTGTAGGCATGTGTAGTGTAATAAAACACAAAAAGTAGGCTGCCAGCGGGCATTATCATGAAGTGTTTCCTTACCAACCACAATGCCATAGGAAAAGATGAGGAACTGGACATTTGGAGCAAAGGCACTGAGCATCAGGCCACCTGCCACCATTACACCGCTAAAGATGGTCACAGGACGAGCTCCAAAGTTGTCCACACAGGCACTGCAGACCGGACCTGAGGGAGAACAGGCAAGAAGAAAGGAAAGACAAGGAAGGCAAAGGTGAGAGACTGAAGGACAAAAATATCAAAGGAATAACAACCAAAGTCTCTCAGAAAAACAAACCTCATCACATGATCACTCTGCATCTGAATATGACACCATCAGAGTACATTAAGTTCAAACTGGCAACCTGTCAGAGGTGTTGTCACATGTCCCAAAAAGATCTTGACAGGTTCGATGTTAACATTTTACAGTTTTCCTGGCCTCCAGAAGGGGTAAACACACGCCAATTCAATACTATTTTTAGCTTTTTTTCCAGCTTAGTGGAGCTGCAGGATGATTTTACAGGCCTGAGTGCAATTTTGAAATTCAATATGCAATGCTATTCCACTGATCTGGATACTCCCATATCCTGAGGCTCCCTGAGTCATGCATCATGCGACATTTACTGACTCCTTCCCCTCTAACCAGTGGGAAGACCCTGCTGTTGTGCAGCAACAACTGCAGTGCTGCAGCAGGCAGACAGCTGGGACACGTGTCCAAGACATAGCAATGCCAGATCTGTCCAGTCATGATTTTCACTTCACGGCAGACAGCCAGGCTACAAGTGGAGCTCTGCCTTAGACAGGAATATAGGCCACAATCAATCACTGCTCCTATTGGCTCCACAGCCAATAGGAAGGTATACTTCATCACATTTTCCATATATTACACTTTAGAAGGCCTCCCTTTAAGTAAGTTTATACACAAAACCTTGCTCAACTCAAAGTGATCAAGTTTCATGCCCTATCAGTTTCTCAATCTGTCTTTCTTTTCCTCCCTCAGTGGTTGGATTAAGGGATAAGTGATCCTCCTTCATTGAAAGCGGGGATGACTTGCACTTGCGTAGAAAATCAATAACAGCAACCCTTCTAGGAGCCACAACATGCTCATGTTTGTGAATCCTGTAAACATGCTGCAGTAAAGAACTCTAAAATAAGCATATTTCTTGGTGATAAGATTAATTGCTTCTTTATGTTGCACTCATTGTTCAGACTTTGAAGAAGTACTGCATGTCCTTTGTTATCAGTGACATTATGTGATATGACAATAAAAAAAAGAAAGACAGGTGAGTGCTCTATTTACAGCACAGACATAGCACTTCTATTTTCATCCCACTTGTCAGCAGATATACAGTCTTTAATATGTAGGCCAATGATAATTTATTGCTCAGCAGAGAATAATCAGACTGTAAAAACAATAAGCAAACAATACTGACATCTTTCAAATGATATCTTGTGTAGATTTTCCACTCAAATGGGGACCAATGCTTTTGATATTATTACAGTGTGTGTTGTACTCACTGGCTATTAGTCCCACTCCAGCTACCAGGGAGCCCACCCAAGCCGTCATGCCCTTGCTTTCCTGGAAGGCATGCAGCCACTCGGGATAGAGGACACCCACCGACTGGGGTGAACCATAGGCCAGGAGCTGGGCCATAAAAGATGCCACAACAATGGCCCATCCCCAGCCTCCATCCAACACTTTTGCAGAAGCAGCCATGGTGCTGATGTTTCTGCTGCCCTCTGGAAGGTGTTCTGACAGAGGAGAGGTTCCTGGTAAGGACAAAACCACAAACAAGACACATAAGACTATCAGGAAAAAAGTTCAATAGACGCTCAGTGAAGAACAAACATTACTAACCCTACTAATATCTTTCAAACTACTTACTTCTAGCCTTGATGTAAAGACAGCTGCAGCAGCAGCAGCTGACCTGGGCAAACAGGCCGGTCACCTGTGTGAGCTCCTAAACGCAGACTGACTGGGGCTTAGACATAGTCTGCTGCCCCTTATGATCCTTTCTGTATAACCACACCTTGGAGGAGGGAAAAGTAAAGAAAACTACTCTGCTTTGTGCCCTCCTCCACCTGTAACCTGCCTCCATGCCTTCCATAATAGGAGGATAGGAGAGTCTTAGGTGCTGAGACAAGTTTTTTCAAAGTCCTGTTATTAATAATTTGTAGCCCACTGCTGCAGCAAATTTAACCACAACTCATCACACTTTATGGTGGGAAGTTTGTGAAGAGCTTTTTTTTAATAAATGCAAAGCATGCAGGATGTTTACAGAAAAATAAAAGATTCCAAGACAAGCGCACGGTGCCTAAAATCACTGCCTAGATGAAGTATACTTATGAGCTAAAACCTCCATATTTACCTGGAATCATAGCCACTATTTACCGTCACAGACATTGTATTTTACAGTTCGCTAATTGCTTTTTAAAGCAGATGCAATACTCACCTCAGCATCTACAAAAACAGCAGCGGGAGCCTACAGAGCCGGGCGCTGTGTGGGAACTTTCCATGTAGGATGGCTTCCCTTTAAAAAGCCCTTCCAACACAGACGCTACAAAAGACATAAAGAAGAAAGCATCGCACACGGATGTCAGTCTTTCTGAGTCGAGGTCTGTGTTGTCTACGTATAAGAAGAGCACTCTGCGCTAACAATGTTCATTGTGCATCCCTTTCATACCGCTTTGTAGACGGCGTCAGAAACCGGTTCAAAGCTGTTCTTGCTGGTCCAGCAGCAGCCTGAACGCAGATACAGGAGGAAGAGCGCTGCTTCCTCCAGCGCGCCTGAGCGCACCGCGCACCGTGTGTGTGTGTCCGCAGTGTGAAAGATGAGGCCATGTAGCGTACTTTGTTTTTAATTTTCGCTAGGCTACACCTGAAATTATTAAGTAAACAAAAGGCAGAAGAGGAGCGTGCACATGCGCAAACACACGGTTTACCTGCGAGCTCTCTGGGCGACACCAAGTTCTATTTTATAAAGCACCAATCAAAAGTGACTGTAGAAAGTTAAAATTCTGAATTTGTAATGATTATTATAAAGTTTACACACAAACACATAACGGCTCATTAACTCCTTTCATCTGCGTAAATTGGGGGTTTCGTGCGCCAAGGACGGGGGCTGTGTGCGTGTGTGCGCCCTCTCTCCAGGAACACTGTAATATCACCGTCAGTCCAGTCTGAACCGGTTGATGGATGGTAGTAACAACACCACGCTACACCAGTAGGGCGGACTGCAGGGACTCATCTCTGATTTAATGACTACTGGCACAAACTCCGGAAATGTAACGACGACACCGCAGTAGTGCGCAAAATGTTTACAGTCTGCCATGCATCTGTAAACAGACAAATCATACAGGAAATGTGGTAATAAAACGTTCTGAAAACACGAGAATGAGACACGTATTCAGTAAAATCGAGGAGGAACTTGGCCCTCTGTTGGTTTCCTTTCCTGTTTGTCATGCATCCACACACGTGCCGTGGGAGCACACACAGTGCCATCATAAAATGATATCACCAATGTGACTGCCCCCTTTTCATAACCTCAGTTCAAACACATAAGTAGGAACGAAATGTGATGGGAAACAAGATAAAAGTAGAGAGGGTGGGGAGGGGGGGGCAGCTGGGTTTCACATTGAATGAACCTAGAACATTTTCAGGAACTTTGATGCCTTTTCCCACACTACAGGTCTGCTGCCAGGAAGGGTCTTACACAAAAGATTTAGGACTCTGTAATCCCCTCTCTGCCTGAACAATTAAGTGAAAAGTGAAAAAAGTACAAGGGCAGCAGAGTTAATTGTACTTTACACTGGCACTACTGACATGACCCAGACCAGTTCCAACCAGATGTGGTGCATGTAAGGGGCAGTGAGGGGGGAGGATTACAGATTCACAGATGCTAGAATCAATATTGCTGACTTACTTAAGTCATTTAATACATTTAATGACTAATTACAAGTCTATTTACCACTGTATATGGACCATTAATTGGGGTTGAATTAAAAATAAATCCAACGCTTTTTAACTCATGGTATCACTGAAACCTCCATTTAATATTACTTCAACTTAAGTTAAACCACAAACGGCTAAACCATCCACAAGTCTTTCAGCCACAATCCCAACTTGTCTAAGGATGTCTTTTCTCTAACTGGCACCTCAATATTGGATCAAATCAACTTATCTTTAGGTATATACCACCTGTATACAATAGACTTCTGCTCTCTTGACCTAAGCATTTCAGTAAACAGTATCTCTTAAATACTTGAGAAAGCAGTGTGTCAGTTATGTGACCATCTGCTAAAGAACAATTTATTTGAAATTTGTCAGTCTGGCTTCAGAGGCCATCACAGCACAGCCTAAGTTTCAAAGGATCTTCTTGTCTTCAGACAGCAGATCTGTCTCTACACTTGTTCTGCAGGACTGTTTTTTTCCTCCTGTATCTGCTAAGCCATCAGCAGGAGGGTCCCCCATAGTGGCTGCTCAAAGGTGTGTTCTTCCTTGCCACTGTTTACTTCACTACTTGCTCGGGGTAAGGTTCTAGGATTCTCTAAAACTGAATTCAATTGAACATTTGGATGATTATTTTGGCCACAGGAAAAAGTGAATATTTGATAATGAGGGGAACACTCCCATTCACACAGGGCAAGGAGCCCAATGATGTTCAGGATTTAGGGGGCTTAGTTCTAGAAGACATGCTCACATTACCCCTCCACAGCTTATCCGTAAACTCACACTCGCACATTCCCAGCAGCAGTTTGTGAGCTGACCTGATGATCTGACATGGTAAATATCTTTTTCTTTGTCTCCTTCACTTTTGTGACATCTGAGAAGCAGCTTCCTGCTGTTATTTTCCGTAAGAGGCTTGGCAGGTGTAAGCACATAGAGCCACCCTGCAGGCTGGATAAATCTGCCCAGCTCCAGCCACCTAGCTCCATAAAGCTGCAGAGGTGAAAGGCCACTTTAGCACCCAGCATGGCAGCCCTAAACCTCCAGTCCAGATTCCTGCTTGGATTAGTTCAGGTTGCTGGCTTCAGCAGTGCGCGACAACAAGGCAACACGGTACAAAAACATAGAATTATCAGAACTCTCAGCAAGTTTTTGGACAAAGATATACCAATGTCACTTTTAAGCTGAGGTGTTTGATTCTGGCGAGTTTAAACTGACTTTGTGTGAATGGACTACAGTTACTATGTGTTTTGTTGGCCGTCATCCTCGCCCTGTTTTTCTCTTGCGCAGGTTATTGAACCCACATTACAAAGGTTTACATGGTAAATGATCCTGGAATGATTTATAGAAACCACTTCTCCAATCTTCAGCCAGTTGGAACCGGTTAAAACTTTATAGACAAGGAATTGAAAATTACACCTTGGCACCAAATCAGATGTGCTCAAACGTTGACTGAGAGAGAACATTATTGATTACCACAGACCAAGATCAGAAGACAAGGAGCTTTCTTTACCTCCCTGAGAGGCCTGAGTGAAAAAACTGGGAATCCTCCGTCATTACTGTGTGTACATCCAATTCAATGCTGTAAATTTAAGTAATAGCTGATGTGCTGTTTATTATATTATTTGTCCTCCAAGTTAAGATTTTCCAGTAAGAGATTGACCATGGCAGCTAAGACATAAATAGCACAGTCTTACCTGTACTGAAGTGTAGGAAGCCTGGGACATCTATATAGGAAGCTGCATTTCCCATTATGCTGAACTCCACATTTGCCTCTGTACATGCAACACCTCACTTGAAAAAAACAATGTCCTCCACTCTAAGAAATATTCATTTGTTTCTACAATCTCCAGTTGTGAGCTTTGACGGTGCAGATTTATTTAAGGCACAAACATTTTCCATCAACTACTATAAGGGTTTGGTAGGTCATAATATCCACAGTAAAACATTGCAGTGAAGCTATATACACAAAAAAAGGGTACCTGCAAAGGGTGGGATTTGTTCACTTAGGTAACCACGTGCATCCAATTCTGCCCAAAGACAAAAATTATTACAAAGAACAAACGTGTTCTCACATTTCAAATGAATAATAAAAGCTTTCCATAAAACTGACAATTAAAACTGAAGTTGTCATCTCAAGAGCTTTAATCATACATAGAAATTTAATTCAACAGTACCATTCATTTAGAATGTTTTAGCAGTATGTATATTTAGTGTAAAGAGCATTATGTTTTTTTTCCTTTTTTTGATGAGGAATATCCATAAGGATGATAGAAGCGTTCAGAAATACACCAGAGAGAGAAGAGCAGAGTAGAGACTGAGTACATGACTAAGTTGAAACACCTCAGACTATATGTGTAACGACCTCAGAAGGCGACATTTATCTGTGGTTTATGTACCAGTGTCCATCTTCATTGATGCTTTTTTTTCTTTTTACTGAAGAACAGCAGAGATTGAATGCTTTCAGGACCTAAAACAACTGTGCCACAAGCTCTGTTTGATCAATGCCCTAACAGAGAAACTCAGAGCTGTCTTTATGACCATCATTACCTGACCTAATCAAAGCCACGTTAAACTTGAGGTCGGGATGAACTGTTGACACTGCTTCAAAGACAAAGGGTGAGCTGGAGTGGAGGACATTACTGCAATCGAGTGTCATATTATAGGCATCAAAAGAACTGACCACATCCATCTATTAATCCATCCATTTCTCTAGCCATACATCCATCCATTGTTCCAAACATCCAACCTATCATAAAACACCACCATGACACATACTGTATGTGCTGTTTGTGCTATCTTAGAAGCGCCACAACAACAATTCCAACCAGCTAAGGTCCCAAGCAAAGAAAAAAAAACATGTACAAGACAGAAGGTGGATCAGATAATTATCCTACAAATCCCAGAATATTTTTCAGTCCTCCATTCCTTTTAAGAGTAGTTAAGTAACGCCACGTGTGGATTTGGCAGGCGGCTAGCTTCACCAAAGGTGAGTTGCCATCTTGCTTCTTTTACCTCTAAAACATTTTGAAGCTGCGTCTCTTGTGTTGTTGGTAAAGAGTAAGAAACTTGACTTCCAGAGCTGGTAATGATGGAAGCTTGCTGCAGTAGCAACGTGGCATTCGGTGGGCGCAGTCACGCGCAAAAGACAAGAGACTGTGTGTATATGTGTGTGGCGTTAAGGCTGGGAGGGAGGCTGCTGTGCTGCTGCTGCGTGCTGTGACATGGCTGCCGGGGAGGACATGGATTGGACCATGGGCTGAGCTGGTGGGGGTAGCGGAGGCTGAGCCTGTTGGGCCCCTGAGTGCGTGTTAGGCGAGGGTGGGGGTGTTGGACGTTTGAATTTGTCGGGGCTGGTGCTTCTTCTTGGGGAGGGCCTCTGTGTGAGAGAGAAAACACATTTACATGCTTTAATTTATAACCAAACTTTATATGGGAAACATTATCATGCCGAAATACATTTGTGTGAGAAGTTTCTTTCTTGAATAAATTAGGCAAAAAAGCTAGATGGAAGAGCTGATTCACACTAAGCATAAAAAAGAGAGGTAAATGTGACAATACTTTCTTTCAAAACACTGAAAAATAAATAAATAAGATGGCAAATGACAGGTTTACTTGTCTCAGTCATATTTCTTCCCACTGAGCTGTTGGTCATGAACTCCAACTCTAGTCAGATGATTGTAAAGAGCAAAGAAAAAAGAGGTTTACAGAAAAATTAATCTGTCTGAGGTTCTGAGTTCCCAGACAGTTATTTCTCTGTTTAACTCCTGGGTGGGCTGAGCAGTGATGGGAGACATGTAGTCTGTGCCTTCCACATGCAACAAGAGAAAGTGGATGAGTTAAACATTGAAGAATTGAGAGTTTAATTAAGTTACTTTTTTTCAGATGACTAAATATAACTAACTAACTAACTAACTAACTAACTAACGAATAAATTCTGCTACAGCTATGGAGCTTGGTGAAGTGTTTCAGAAGGGACTGGCAAGGTTCTAGCCAGACCTGTTTTAAAGAGCGAGTCGGAGTGAGGCATTTTAGAGTAACAGGCAGGCAGATGACAGCCAGGTCAAAGAGGACTCTTCTAAAAACTGATTTTAATTTGTGTTGGCCTGGCCCTACTGTGTAGGTGTTGACAATGTTTGAGGTGATCAAGCTAAATGTTTGTGGATGTGACGTATAAACACTGAACCAACACAGTAGCTCACATCATTTTATATAATATCATGGTGTATAGAGGAGCAAGTGCAGTACTGTATCATTGCTATAGAGGATATGCACAGATGTCCCTTTATGTGGACTAAGTGGGGAAAAACCCACTAACATTGTTGCCTTCAGTATGGGGGAAAAAACAAAAGCAGTAGTAAAACTGCCAATTGCGTGCTTAATTCAAACGTACTAAGCAGAAACAAGAACGATCTAAATATTTGCTGCTTCCTCCCTTGTAGATTTTGGCAGTCTGTAAAATGATCATGGATTTATTGCTGAATCTATTTGTACTCAATGGCACAACAGCTCTTCTCCTTTCTAGATTTTTAATTTTTCGTAAACCAGTTTTCGAAACAAAGCTTCCACTGGGCAAGCTTTTTGCCATGCACAGGGTGTAACTTCAATGACTTCCGCATCCCCTGACATCATATACATGCCCTTTAAACTGTAGATCTATTTCTTCTGAAATACCTGACCTAGCTCCCTTGGGGTGGCAATATTTCTTACATTGAAAACATATCAACCCCCAAAACTAAAAACCACAATCGAAACTACTCTCATCTTAAAAGTGCTGCTATTAGTACATTAGAAACAGCTGGATTCAGAGTAATTAGTTTAGAAAGCCAAGATGTTTCCATTGGAGGGGCAGCCTGCTACATGTGGTTCTGTGGAGGGCAGAGAGACAGCATGGAGGAGAACCTCTGAACAAACCCTATGATCTGTTACCATGGGGAATGCAAAGGTGGAAACAACATTGTACATGTAATTATCATGCAACTATAAATAAAACACCCAGACACATTCACTTTTTTTTTCTTATGGACATTTCACTCATGCTGATCTGTCCTACAGACATACAAGATCACACTAAGGATAAGTATTGGGGCAAAACATCAGCTAGAGATGTGTTTTATGACATCAGACAGATCCCACAGTCAAACAGTCAAAACAGAATGGAAGTTAGGGATAAAGGGATCAATAGACCATGACCCTGGAGTATATTATTAAAAAATATAAGTATCATAAAAGTGTGTTGATTCAGTTATCAGCGAGTTATTGAGAAGATAAACACACAGAGGACATTTACAATGGGCGGTAAATTCTCCTACTATTTGCATTTGCATAAGGTTGAGGCCAGTTTTCTTTGGAAGGCTTTAGGTTTGCAATGTCTACTCCCATTATGAGTATAGCATGCAGGTATACAGTATATAATCATAATGTATACACTGAAAGGTGAAGAATATTTACAGTAAATACTCACCCCTTTAAACTGAAGCTGAAAGCAGCAGTTAACTTTAAAGCCATTTCATATTAGTCCAATGACTAACCAAGGAGATCTGCAACTTCAGCTGAAAACAAGTTTCAGCCTGTCCTCTGGTGAATGTCTCCAAATTTGACTATTTGAATATTAGCAATGATTGTATCTTCAAATTCTGAAATTGAACACTGGAATCTTGGTTGCAAACTCGACAAAACAACCATAAACTCTGGTATAAAAAAAACTTTGCAAGATGTCTGGTTAAGATTGTGTGGTCACATGCTACTTACTGCTACGGCATGAGAGGAGCTTCCGTGGACATGCAGGGCGGGGGTGTTGTAGTGGGAAATGGCAGCTCTGGACAGTGTAGCCGGAGGGGTGAAGCCAACTGTGTGGGGGCCATATGAGAGACCTGCAATAGAATAGGACAGAAAGGCCAGTCAATCAATAAAATCAATTAATACTGGAATGTCTCTACTTGATACCAGTTCAAGAATGACTTTGACCTAAAAGCTAGAGTTTCTAATGGACAGAATAACAACAGTGTTCTGGCACCAGCGGTCTGTTTATTGCAGAGCAAATATTCAGGCTGTAATCTGATATTTCACTGAATCACACTCCACAAGTGTGTGGACCTTGTTTTTGGCATTGGGGCCAAAGACCTTGAATATCCAGCCTTGATACTTGTACAATGGAAGGAACAGATATGGATTTCTTTACTTGAGCTACATAGGCAAAATGTGCAACATCACAAGAGTTATGTTAGTAGTTACATGATAAAGATAAATCATTTTTCAGAGTGTCACTGTACCCTGCGTAAAATGACAATAAAGATCATTCATTCATACCCTGTTGGCAACCTCTTCCATTTTGTGTTTTGTGTGGTAAATTTTGTAGTCTTCATAATACTTCTGTCATGCTCTAAAAGTTATTTACCAAGGTCAAACAACTCATTACTACCCAAAGTTCTGTGGTGGCTGTGAAAGAAGGCTGATTCAACACTGTGTGCAAGTAAATACCTCATGTCGCCTTAAGTCTGTAATTCCACGTTTGTTGCAGATTTGACAAAGAACGAGACCAATTTTAATGGTGACCAAAACATAAAGCTTGTTTTTTTGGCAAATGAATATCAAGATGTCAAAAGATGCTTTTCTGTTGTCGTGTTGTACCTACCGGGTGATATGGGCCGGCTGGAGCTGGGGGATGGGGTGTAAGGGATAGGGCTGGACACGGTCCTTGCTCGCAAACCCTGTGCAGACATCTCGTTGAAGTACCTGAGGAGTTGAGACGGCAATTGTCTGACTATTTTTTATGTTTCTATTTTAAAAAAAATGAATCACTGTTTCTTTCCTTGGGCTACATAGGCAAAGAGTAAAACATCAGATCAAAGTTACATGATAACTATAAATGAATAATAATAGACCAGACATAACCTTTATGGCTACTCAAAGTGCATGCCTCAAAATGCTCAGCTGGGCCATAAGTCTGTCATTAAAACTAATGGCCAACCCTATAGTAAGAGCATTCAACTCTTGGTATCATTTTTCTTCCACCCAGTATTAGCATGTTAAAACCCTGCACCCTGAAGTGTGCCACACACAATACCTCTACAAATCTGAAGCTGGTATACACAAATAAACAATACTACAAAATGTCAACCCCCAACATGACATACTTGCATTAGTAAACCTTTCTGGATGACATCATTCGAGGAGAAATGGAACAACTTGAGTGCTATTCTGACTGTAGGTGAAGCCTCAGTGCCAGTCCAGTGAAATGGAACATCTGGTATAACATAATGTGCCTGAGCTATTAGGGTAATGACTGCCAGTATTAAAAGAGATCAAACAAAGTTCAAATACAGTTTGCCCACCATCAGAAGGCAGTCTTTGGTTTAAATGATCTGGATAATTTTGGCATTTTCAGTTAGCTCTAGAGAACACAGATCTGGCACAAAACCAAAACAAGCAATTGCCAATTATTCTGATGTTTGTCCATGTCTGAATCAATCTGGCCTCTATCAAATCTGCAGGGCAGTACTAAACACTCATACCAAGATAAAAAAAAGGGTTTGCTGTGCTTAATGGACACATTACCTTCCTAAAAAACGAGGGCCTATGTAACAACGACAAAGACTGCAAACTGATATAGCAACTGTCGTGTGCCGAGGTGGCTCACATGCCCGTTTTGCATCTCTCCCATCTCTCTTTTCATTCACACAAACCTCTTTTATAAAAGCAGCAATGTCAGCAGTGTAACTGACCAATGGAGCCAAATACCTCTGGACCCTCTGATCGACATCAGTAAGTTGAGCCATTTAACAAGCTGAAGATGTTTTTTTTTTTTTTTTTTTTTTTTTTTTTTTAACCACAGTGTTATGTTACTGTGACCTCCATTGTGTAGCACCCTCTACCTCTCATCGTCCATCTCCAGACTGGATTCGCTCTCTGACAGCTGCCTGCACAGGGCCTCCCGGCGCTCCATTTCTCTCTGAAGCTTTCTCTGCAGCCGGATGTTCTCCTCCCTCATGTGTCGCTCCTCCTCTATGTATTGTGCACGCTTCTCTGTGTCTATGGGAAGAACACACAGTTCTTTTCAATCACAGAACATGGTCACTGTAAACATGACATGAAGTGTATGTCTCTGCAGACAAAACCATTTCTTCTACAAACCTGTGAAAGCAAATTGTTTGTTACAAAGTTTTCTTATCAGGAAGAGAGTAAAAGTGGGTCAATGTTGATTTCTACTAACACAGTAGATTATAAAGCAAACAGCAAGGCTGATCAGTGATAGCATCTTGATATATGAGCCAGCTTCTCAAACCTTGTTAAAGGCTGGACTGACATCTCCCTCTAGTGGCAAAAGCACAGCATAGACACAATAATTCTGAATGCACCAAGCAGAAATGTTTAGTTCAATGTGCATTAATTAAATTCTCTAAGATACAAAAAGATCAATCAACACAGCAGACTCTCAAAACTATGGCATTGAGCAAAGGGGTGTTTTGCTTTGTGCTATGTCCACACCTATATGCTTTTGCAGATTTCATTAAATGTTCATATGCATCATTGGAAACATAAAGAAAATGTCTTAATTGGTACAAAGGAAATGGGGATATACTGCAGTTTAATCCTAATATGGTAATTCAAGGTGCATTTTGTGTAATGTGACCAGTGAATGGACGCAACAAGGCTGCAAACTGTGTCAGCTCACAGCCAGAATGTATCCTGTTCTTTCTGGTCTATGTAAAACAAAACCAGTGTGGGTGTTAAATGAATTCGCCCCCACTGCCAAACAGACGATCCGTTTTACCAATCACATCCTTTATCAACACTTGAGGGCATCTGTCCCTTCAGAACCCACGCCCCCTTTAGATCATGTGACATTCTGAACAGCCACTTACGCTGCAGCTCAGTGGTGCGCAGGCTTTTCTTAAGCCTTTCCACCTCATTTTTCAGGAAGCGGATATGTCGCATCATGTTCTCTGGTGAGTCTATCTCCATGGAAACATCTCTCGGGGAGGGAGGAGCTGAAACAGGCTGGTCCAACTTCTCCTGAAGAATTCTAGTTTAGGAAAAAAAAAGCACAATGTGATGAGAATTCATCAACAGAAATGATGAACCTATCAACAACCAGTTTAGTTTAGTTCTCAGTGCCTGTAATTGTGTTCAATGATTAGATAAAAAAGGGGAAGAAGTAAAATGCATTATTAATGAATGAACTGTTGCAACTATTTTACAAAAACATTAGTGAAATATACTGTCAATGGAAAGATGAAGTTTTAAAAAACAAATTTAAAAATAAAGTTTCAGCAACTGTTTTATTCAGCCGCATAATTAGCCAATGCTAACTAATCAATAGTCCTTATTGATAACACTTAGGCTGAATCCTGAAATACTTAACATAATGATTGCACACCTTTTCTCAGCCTCCAGTTTATCCATTCGTTTCCACAGTCGGTTGACCAGGGCTTCTTGTTCCTGCTCTAATGTGTTCTCAAGGTCGATCTTCTCTCGCCTCAGCTGGAGAATAAAAGCAGAAGCAGAGTGACATTCAGAGACAGAAACACCTTGACACTGAAAATTATTCACAAGACTGTCCCTAAAGCTGTCCAAAATAATGCAAAATACAATCATTCAGAATAGCTTGTGAAGACTTTGTTTGGTGGCAGCATCTGATAAAAAGACTAAAATATTCTGTTGCTCATTGTCGAGAGGTGAACGTGGTTATACCTCCATCTGGACAACATACAGTGGCATTACACAACTCTACAACACAGATGCACTGACGAATGAGAAGCATGTATACATGCACAGAAAAATCCTGTCATACAAGCTTGGAAATATTCTAGAGGGGCTTAAATACACATGCATGACTGCAAACTATTCTTTCCAGTTAACGTGCAGTGGGGAGAATTAGGAGATACTGAAATGGTAGCATCTATTCATGGATGGGGATCTCGCACAACAAGCATACCTGTTCCAGGGTTAGCTGCTTTGAGATAGTCTCGTTCTCCATTTTTTTGATCTTTTTCATGAGCTTGTTAACCTGGAACTCCTGCTCCTGCTCCAAGTGCTGCTCCAACTCTGCCTTTTCATGCTGGAGCTACGATGGAAAAGAAGAGAACAGTTAGGAGAAAAAGAAGTAGATGTGAATAAAATGAACATGATAAAAAGAAGCTTTTGCTCCCTGCAGAATCTCGGTGAATCACCTGAAAACTATTTGACTACTACATTACATTATACATTGAGGGTAAAACAAGAAGCCAACAGACATTCTACTGGATATCGGATTTAACTTCCCAAAAGAGCAGACAGCATAAAATAATGATTTGGCAACCAAAGAACCACCTTTGGCAGCTCACCAGTGAAAAAACAGGGTGCGGCTCAGCATCAGTTCAAAACGGGACAGCTCTTTGATGGATTATATAAGTGGTTACTCATTATGGGAAAAAGGGATACAAATTCATTTATCAGCGGAAACTAGAGAGGGCAGAAGTAACCGTTTCCATGATGCTACTATGAGAAACGTCTAGAACACCTCGAGACAATGCAGTTTGTTTTAACTTACAATGACAGCATTCACACATTCTTGGCAGACAATCGTTCTACAAAGTTCTGCCACACCCAGAAAAGCCATATTTTTCCTTCTAATTAACACACACAATTTTGTTTGTTCTGATAATGTGCCGCCCTTTTGTCAATATTGCCGGCTATTGTACAGCAGGTCTCCACCCTAAAGTACTGCCTTGAGTGGCACCACTTTTATTTGCAGACTCTGCAGGAGATTTGACTTGGGCACTTCCATCCTTCAAATAGGCAAAGTGGGACCATATATGTACAGGAACAGTGTAAACGTTATCTTATATATCTTATACATATAGAGCTAAATAGTTTGTTTTCCATCTGTGTCTTATCTAAATATCAGAATGTCAATTTTACAATGTACATGTCAATAAATGGCAGGCACTGATTCAACCCAATACTGTTTAAATGCCCATCAAATGTAAAAATGGACAAAATGCAAGAGTTTACCTACCTGGTAAATTAATGACTACATTAGTTTAAATTCCCTTCTAACATTGCACAAGTATAACTCATGCCCATATATACACACTCTGGGCCATTTGTCAGCAACATGTCCAGGGCAGATACAGGTCTGTTTCATGTTAAGTTAGAAGGCAAGATAACAACAAAAGCCCAGACCAGTCCATCTGTACGACCTTAAGCAGGGTCTGCTCAGACATTTGCATGTGTCCCTTCCAGATTCCCAATTCTTTAGATATTAACAAACCATTAGTCAGTCTAACGCTATCCACTGAAAGTGCAAGAGCGAGTATAGGTGTACCGTGCCTTTTGCCGATGGGGGAAAAAAAGATCTGGAAAACAGACTGAACCAAACAACCGACAGACGGGAGGAGAGTAATTTGAGAGTCATTTAGAGTTGCTAGCAGCTGCAGTGAAGTCATCTTGAGCCTTTCCAGGCTTCAGGCAAGTACCAGTGGAGTTGATGATAATGCACTAGCTGATGCACAGTCATTCAAGGTGCTGTGTGCATAGACATGCGGCCAGCAAGCTCGTGTTAAACACTGTGAACAACTCCAGTTAATAATAATGAGTGTTTTTCGGTTTTGTTTGCATCACTTACTTGCATGAGTTTCCTTGACAGCTCATTGGTGAGAAATTCCTCCTCTTTCTCATAGTTGACGGCCAGTGTCTCCTTCTCCTTCTGAAGGGCCTGAATCTTCTTGAACAAGGTGTTGCTGATAAATTCTTCCTCTTGCTCTGCTCTCGCTTGCTGTTAAAAAAAAACATGTGAGACAGCAGCAAAAGAAACATTAATTAACATAATACCCTCTAACGTCTGACACATCAAAAAGTTTGCACCTTTATTCTGATTAAATTGTAACGATCAACAGAGAGTATAAGCACCCATGCACAAATCAATGTCTGCTGCAGTGAAGTAAATCAGCCAGGAAGCATAACTTTTCCAAATGAGTCAAGAGACACTGCAGCAAGGGGTGAAACATGGGGACAGCTAGAACAGCTAGCATTACAGTGAGATGATACGGCTGCCCTTGTCTGTCTTGTTATCAAAGCTAAACGCCGTTTTGCAAGCTGTGAGAATTTGCTAGATGATTCCCTTATAATAAGGAGCCAATACATACCAAACAGCAAGTTAAGCTTTACAAATACACAGAGAGAGGAAACAGGGTGTAGGGAGGTTGACTTGCCAAAGTCAGGAGCATGGCATTTAGCTAGCACGCTAAGTTTGGCCTACCAACAGATCGGTTACACATTTTTATTAAGCTGGGACTGATTAACCGACCATGAAGACATATGACGCATCAGACCATGCCAATGCTGCCGCAAGGATATTTATTTTCACTGTTACCGTATCCTGTTGGTCATAACGTGGTGACAATGTACAGCAATGAGTAATCAGCTGACTGAATCGCCTTACATCAGTCTGGTAACTTGGATCGTGAGATCCCCCCCCCCCAACCCACCTAATTTTTGATTTGACGTTAGCAGTTTAGCTAACGTTAGCCAAGGTTAGCAACGCAAAACAAAACAAAGCAAACTAGCTGGCTGTCGCTGCCCATCCACACAACAAACGCTATCCCACAAGCTAAATTAGCAACATATCCAGCCAGCTAACGGTTGTAGAGCTAGCAAAACATCAGAGGGTTGTGTTTAAATAGAGCTATAACTCCCACGTAACGCAGTGAATGTGGTAACACTGACTATTTAGCACAACACAAGCAAGTCTGATCAGGGCTAACTTACTGACAAACACAATATAATAGTAAGTGGCGTGGGGGGTAGCATCTTGCTAGTTAGCTAGCTAACGTTACTCACAATGGTGACGCTAGCTTTGCGGAGGTCCCGATTCTCCTCCTGCAGGGCTTTGCACTTGAGTTTGAACGTTTCAAGCTCAATTTTAAGAACTTTATTCTCCTGTTGTAGCGAAGCAAGGCGATTCGTCAGCTCCTCCAGACGAAACTGTGAAATGACTATGCTCGGTTTCCCAGAATTTGAAGCGGAGGACGACATCGGGGTGGCTGAGCTGCTCCCCGCTCCGTCCGTGTCGCTCTCGCTAGCACTGTCCGCCATGGCTGTGCGACAGTGTGTGTGTGTGTGTGTGTGTGTGTGTGGAGTGGGGAGGAGGACGGCAGCTGCAGCGTTTGAGGAGCGCAGGCAGCAGAATGGTACACCGTGTAACCTTGCTCTTGAGTCTCGGCATACCGCCCCTAACAGGGGGTCTCCAGTACTACAAGATGCACCCATATGAGATGAAACTTTAACACATCTTTTTCAACTCTACCCAAGACCGGACTTTCCTTTCCAAGTAATCCGGATCATCAGACCTTAAAGTAAGTTTTGTGCACTCAGTAATCAGACCCTATTTGGAAATCACGTGATGGTCCTTCTAAATACATTTCCAACTAGAAAAAAAGCATTTCCTGAAGAAAATGCAAGTTTGATTGCTGCAGCTGAAGCATTGCTTTGAATGCTGATGTTAAGGATTGCTCTGAATTGCTGGAGAATCAGAGCAATTCAGATCTTTGTATGCCTCTTTGTATGCTTCTGTGTGTCAACCTGTCACCATGGTAACACCAGAGGAGACCTCAAAATCTACTCCAAATTTCAGAGCCTGGCGTGCGGAAACAATTCGGAATTAGAAAATTCTGAATACATGTTTGATAGAGCAGCATCTAATGAGCGTTTTAAGACTAAAATGGAGTATGTAGCTTGAAATTAGTAGGAGGAGATACATTTGGCAGATGACCCTCATTGAAGGGTTCTCTCATAGACTCCCATGTTGAAAATGACACTGAAATTGCTTAATATTTGAAAAACTATAATTTTTTGAAAAAAGTTGACCCAGAATGTCCTCTATGAGATTAATATTTTGATAGTTGAATGGTTGAAATCGGTCAATGTATGCTGGAGATACGCTGTGCCAAAAAAAGTACGGAAGAATAAAAAAGAAGAAGAAGAAAGAGGGTGAATAACAAGAGTTTGATTGTGTAGCAGCAATCAAATTAATCTCAGTGCCATAAAAAGGGCTCACAGATGAAGTTTTCCTTAAATGTGGATTATATATGATGGTGTGAATGAAGGTGAAACACATTAGTGTTAACATTGTGGCAGTTTGTACAAGTCCATGTGATCTGTTTGAAAAATTAACCTCCCATTGTCCAAGACTAATGCTGCCTACTTTTATCATCAGCTTCTTATCTGTCGTTCAAAGAAGCCCTTATGACATCATAACAAATCATTACTTCTGTGATATAAAAGAAAAGCTCAAGGACACCAAGACAAGAACAGAAACAACAGTACTGCGAAATCGTTGCATTTTTTATTTTAAGGTTGTTTTTTTAAAGACGTCTGAAACATTTGTGGTGGCATCGTTGCTGCTATTAGCCTCTAAAAGACCTTGAATAACCAAAGTGCTAGAATAGATACATTTCAATGGCTTCACTCTGTTAGTAAGAATTGTACATCAAAAAATCTGCTTAGGTGAAAACACATATCAAACAAAATTGACAAAATTGAAAGTTCAACCATATCAAAGGATCCTCTACCCCCTGATTGACATAGTCGTAGTAGTAGTAGTAGTAATATAAGGGGATGTGGTACAGCAGCACTCTAACTTGACTTCCTTTAACCCTTCCCACTCCCCCCAAAAAAAAATACAGGTTTCATGTCAGCATAGACATCAGCATACTGAGCCGTCGCATCAGTAGAACACCACACTTGAACTACATGGGCATCTAATGAAAACCAATACAAAGATAATCCCTAATATATAAAGTAATTTTTTTGTCAAAGTGAGCTAGTGAAAACAATTCTGACACTGCATATACAGACTCTCAAGCCTTAAAGAGATCACACAGTTTCAGAGTTAAAACACAATTTATTTAATGCTTAAATCATTGTTTTTGACCATCCAGTGTTTTGTCATACAATATGCTATTTTAGAGCTACAATCAAATAATGTCTTTATGTGTCCTTAATGTGAGTAGATTTTAAATTAAGGAAATACTTCACCAAAAATAAAAAAAATAAAATCAAAAAAATCAAAAAGTGAAATGCCCCCGTTTTCCTCAAACACCACAGCAGCAGTTAGAAAACCAAATGGACACACTGCTAAGATGATTACAGACAGTCTAACAGTGTACAGAGACTCCTACACCTTATAGCCAATACGCACGATACAATTAGAATTTTACAGCGAGCCGGCCTACTAGCATTTACATTCAGATATCTCCGTTCTCGTAGCAGGGAGCTGCCCTCCAGTTTAACACACACAGACAAGACAATCACATCCTCAACAAGCTATAGAACTTTTTTTATTTTATTTTGTTTTAAATCATCCTCCACCCATGTGATAAATGCTTTAATGGTATTCAATTTAAAATATAAAAATTGGTGACCAGGGCTATGTGTGTACAGAGATAAAGGGGTTGTATTTATCAGTGTTTGCAAACTTGTAAAAATTGTACTTAAAATAATGTGAACAGCATGCATGAAAATATGAGTACTCTGAAAGGCTGCTTTTTTTTGCAGGATTAAATCCAATCCCACTTTGGGAATTATTGAAATTTGATTTTCTGGAAATTTTCCTCTGTTAAAATCAAACCAGCGTTTTTTTTCATGTACAAACATTATACCTGCTCTAATAATTAATTATACAAGAACCTGTGAAGTTACACTCAAATCTTTAAAAGTGGAACCGCTTCAGTAAATTTTGTGAAAGCACTTGAAAAGTTCACTCTCCTCAGTGCATTCTCAACCAGCAACTCAACCCCCCCTCCCGTTTAGTTTTTTTTAAGAATTATACACATTGTAATTTTATATACAGAAAAAAGCTTTTGTGTTAGTTTTAAAAAGGAAAGAAAAATAAATCCAAAAACAATTTACATCCTGACAACAATGGGTTCAAGAAAAAACTATAAGGCGAGTGTTGAAGTTGGATCCGAAGTGTTCCATTAGATTTGTGTGTGTGTGTTGTTATTTCCACCCACCACAGTGGATTGAGCTCTTTGTGCCATCTTTGGTCACAGTTTTGCGCCTGTGTGGTTGTCAGTGGTTATAAGAGTCTTTTGTCGTTTTTTCACAACAAACGATGCTCCTTGAGAAAAAAAAAGCTCTCACGACACCAGTGGACCGATGGCACGTATCGTTTCACACAAAACAGGAAGCAGAATCATCGTCCACTGGTCCACCGCAGTGGTCAGAGAGTGAGAAGCGTCCCGGTCTTGGAGTGAGTTTTTCATGCTCATGCTTAAGTCAGAAGGGTTGACTCCTCTTATGTGTTTGAAGCTTATAAGTTGCAGGCTGGAGCTTTGCCTTGAGTCTTCACATTTTCACTCTCCCAGCCCTCTCTTGTTCCCAGGAAACATCCAACTCGCTTCCTGTGCATCTGTAAGACATTAAGAGAGATAGTATCCTTATCTATAAAACCTGTCCCTTTGTATGAAAAACCCACAACATGCTATCTAGACCTGATGGTCCGTGGGTTGTTATAGTGACCTCTGTTACCATAGAAACTCCGTGCCAGACTTCACAGCACTGTCATTTTATTTTCTACGTTGGTTTGTACAGATGGAATGATTCACTGCAAACTGAACATAAGGGTGAGCAGCAGCGGGGATTAACGGTCTGGCCAGCGGGATAACAAACTCTTTTCGGATGGTACAATGCTGTTGTGAGTTTGGGATTTAGAGGACAAAAACATTCATGGAGGGTATATGAGGGGGCAAAATAATGCTGAGGTGTGTGCCACCCCCCACCCCCATCAGCCCTGTTCTCTTTGTGACTGTTCCCTATTCACACTCACACACACCCTCAGGGGGCAGAAATGTTGCCAAGGGATATCCAGGCCCAGACCAGTAAGCCTTTTGCACTGTGTGACAGTGAGACACTGATCACAGGAAGAGTCTGACACTGTGTTGGTTTTCATGATCAATACCACACAGTTATGTACAGTACTATGAAAAAGTTTTTGTTTATACACAACACGGGATTGTATATCTAAATTATAGTTACGATGAGTAAAAAAAATGTTAATGATCTCATAGACTGAAAAAGGAAAGCAGGATGGACCGGGTATGTCCAGGTTCTCTATTGTCCTTCAGTGCTCTGTGACACCTTTCACCTGCATTCCTGATGCTCTTAGATGGGCAGTTTTTATCCACCTACTGACGCTTCAGGTCAATGTGATGTTTCAAGTAAAGATACTTTTTATTGCTTCTGTGTAAATGGTCATATGAAATTGTCATGGGACTTTTCTTAAAAAAGAGTCTTCTGCAAAGAGAACAAGACGTCTACCTGCCTGGAGAAAGCACACCTAGGACAATTAGTCCCAGTTTGACAGAAAAAAACAACCACACTGATGTTGGTTGGATTTATTATTTCCTCCACTTTGTATGGAATTTAGCGGTATCAGAACTAAACAATGTCATCACCTTTTGAGTTTGCACTGTACTGTATGTATTAGTCCCATCCTGACCCCTCTCACCCTCTCACTGCATCTGGCTAAACATGAAAAAATAACACTTTTTTTTCTTTTTTTCTTGACAATCCACACACCTCTCATGTTGTTTATATTTTGCATACTCTAAAACACACTGATTAAATATGATGGGCAATAATCTGTGGTGACAGTAAACTACTGTACCTGGTGGAGCGCAACCAGCCCTATGAATGGTGCTTTTTATCTCCTGACCTCCTGTCATCCTTTCGCCTGCTATTCCTTGACCCTTCCCCTTGCTGAAAAACACAAACACATACATAAATATAGGTGAGATTTTTTTGTTTATCTCCTGACGGGAGGAGAACATGGTGCGATACCACAGCAAACCTGTAACAACAAAAGCAAAACCTGATATGCCAAAGGAACCTGTCAGTCATTCGAAGCAAAAGTTAGTAATAGAAGTGGTAGTTCATTGTCAGGATTATAATTAGGACCCAAACCACACAGCACCTCGACACCTAGGAGAACAAAACTGATGTTATTGTTAACAGAGTTAGAAAAAAAAGAACACAGTCACAGCACTCGTTAGTCATAATGTCTACTAATTGGTTAAAGGTTTTATCAGACCATTTAAATCACACAGGAGCAGCAAAGTCAGCATCCATTTTGTTATGCAAATATAGCAGACATTGCATGTAGCCAAGGCACAACATGCAACGTTGCACTTCAAACGGCAGCAGTTTATTTCTATAATTATGCTCTTCCCTTGCTCCAAAATGCAAGTGCATCACCAGAGTAAAACAAAACGTACTGGATTTCTGACTTAAAGCTGCACCCAAACAGGACCAAGATCTTCAAGATCACTACAGCAAATTTAAGCTGAAATTCCCTCCTAAAATCCCCTTAATAATAATCTTTATCTTTTCAATGTATTTCCAAGTCTGTAACAAAGTGCAGCTTTAGGCCTAACCTTAATTATAGTCTTATAATGTTTTTGGACAGCAGGATAACTGTATCTGAGGAATGCCATCAAGATTAGATTTAAAGGAACACTCTTAAAGGTATCTTCATGCCAACCTCTGACCAATCTTCTTGCAGAGTGGGGCTGCACTGAAGGTCTCTACGCCAACTTGCTTGGTTTTCTGGTGTGGGAGTGGACACTCGCCGAATAACCTTCCTGATCACCTACCCAAAGCAGAAGGATGTCGAAAAAGGGAGAAAAGATCTGATGCAGTTGTATCTCATAAAAAAACATTCACACACGCTGTGATGCTTTTTTCCTGAAGGCTGAGTGGGAAACAGGATTATACTTTACTTTTCTGCTGACGAGGTTACCCTCATGGTCCATGTAGTGCTCCTCTGTCACAGACTCGCCTGGGATATTTTTTGCTTCTTCTCCCTGCAAGTGTTTGTGGTTGGCATGTGAATAAAGGCTCACTGCCTTGCTAAAAAAATCCTTCACCATCACCACACTGAAGTCAAACCTCTGTCTACATCAGAAAGCTGCTGGGTTAGTCCTCAACCACAAACTCTGATCAGCACACGCATATCCACACACACAAAAACATAACCGCAGAGTAAAACTATCAGTCTACAAAGCAGGATAATGATGAGGAACACCACCACCAATCAGTCTAAACTAAACCAAACCAAACCAAGACTCAGCTGAGCCTTCGCTCCAGGCTTTCTACCTTCAAAATGAGACGGCGTCTGAAGATTCTGGTGGTTACTGTCTGTTCTTCCTCTGAACCGGAGTCTACACTAACACGCTGCAAAGGAAGGTATTATAAGAGGCAAAAGGCAAGAGATTTAATTAGATGAAGCATGTTTTCTTAAAGGCCTTGTTGTTCTTCACCTCTGTGATTGGCTGAATCAAACGAGACACCTGAAATAAAATGTTTCATCACTCTGTTGTATCCACAATAACAGGATGATGATGCAGGATTGTGTTCTAGTGTTACAAATACAAGTAGGGATGTCTTTCACTAAATGTAACATTACCTGGACTTTTTTCTCTGATACCAGTGCTCCCTCTTCCTTTCTGCCATTTGATGATTCTGATGAGGCGTCCTGATGGGAGTGCTTTGAGTTGTTGCCGTTCTGTCGGGACCTGGATGAGGAAGTGATGGAGTCACTGGAATTCTCTTGGCTGATGGGTAAGAAACAAAAGAATTAGAATTTTCACCTACAAAATAGTGTAAATGGTGAAAAAATCAGACTCTCAAACACTTCACTTACCTTTCCCGCCTGTCGAGCAGGTCCGAGCTGACGCTGCGGCCTGGCGTTGGTGGCTCCACATTGACGCTAGATGAATCACTGTGCCAACCTGAAAGTGAACACAAGTCTTTTTCTGCCTGTTCAGCCTGATCAAGAATCTCCTGAACCCTGGACTGGCTCATCTCTTCGTCCTCCTCCTTGACCTCTGAGCCTTCTTTTTCCTTTGCCACCTCTTCATTTTCTTTTTCTTCTTTGTCCTCCTCTGCCTCCTCTTCCTCGTTAGATGCAGACTCACTAGGCTGCAGCTCCCCAAGTGCCTCAGCCCAGGCTTGAGGGGAGAGGTCAGCTACTGGCTGGTCCTCAGCAGCCGGGACTTCTTCTGACGTGCAAATCTCTCTTACACCGACACACAACCCTTCAGTCTTAAACTGTTCTCCATCTGTGCCGTCTGGTCTGTCAACCCTTTCCTCAACATCCCCATCAACTGTCTGAACCTCAGGGTTTTCATCAATTTCCTCCCCGACAGCCTGTGCATCTTTTTTCACTTCATGCCCACTTTCTGTCACATTCTGCATGTTCTCCTCCTCCCCCACTTTACTCTCCTCCTGATCATACTGCTTTTCTATCACATCTTTCTCTCCTTCTGCATTCTCCTTCTTCTGTTCCACCAAAATGTTATGTTCCTCTGCCAGTTTAGACCTATCTTGTGTGATCATCTCACATTTTCTTTCCACATTTTTAATTAAGTCCTGCTCTACCCACTTTTCCACTAATACACTTCCTTCTGCTAGCACTTCTGCAACCATCTCAACGACTTTCTCCATTTCTTCTGTCACTTTCTTTTCACTTCCTTTCAAATCTACATCCTCTTGCAACCCATTGAGGGCATCCATCTGCACTCCTCCATCTCCCATTTGTGCTCTTTCGGGCGATGAAGGGGTTATTGATGACACAGATGACAGTGAAGGGGAAGATGTGGAGAACGCCATGTCAATGTCTAATTCACACATGGGTGGAAAGGAGAACGACTTGGGCTTGTGGGTCGGCTCCATTTCTTGAAAAGACCTGTCCTCCTCCTCGCTCAGAAGCAGCTGGTCATTAAGAGCAATGCTGGGCTTTTTGACCTTAGGAGGATCGGGTAGTTCAAAGGCTGGGACGGACAGGGCGAGTTCACAGGGTCTGGGAGGGCTCCTAGGGGGGCTGTCTGGTTCTTGGCTACCAGGCTCTATCTCTGGACTCCACGGAAGGGGCTGAGGCTGGGTGTCAGCCAGCAAAGGGGTATCTGGTTCTGGGTAATGGTGCTGCTGCTGCTGGTGGGTGAGGGAAGGGTTGGGGGTAACGGGAAGTTCAGGTTCCAGGAAGTAGGGATCGGAGTGCAGTGCGGCGGGGGACTGCAGCTCTGCTAGAATGCTCTGATAATCTGTAGGTGACAGGATGACAAATGTAGAGAGACACATACACGCACTAACACCAAAGCATACCAAAAAAAATACACCGAAACCTTAACACCACACGACATGGACAATGGCACATAGGCTGAGGTGAAAAGCATGTATTCAGACCACCAGCTGTGATGATATGCTGTTGGTTCTTGTATAAAAGGCAATATTAAACATGTACACTAAAATGTTAATACATTTTAGTGTACATGTTTGAAAAATGCCACATTACACACACATTTATACAATGCTGTGATATTGAACATAAAAATACTCCAATTGTTCTAAAAGTTAAGTGATTATTCATCAGTTTTGGTGGGGTTAGACAATAAAATTGGGACATATTACACATAAATCATAGGGAGGGATGTAATGTAAGAACTTATCTGTCAGGGTGTTCTGTTACATGTTCACATGAAATAGATGACAGATGTGAGATGCGAAGTAAGACATTTTGAGGAGAAGGAACAGGAGGACAGACAGAGCATGCTAAATAAATATTTCCATTGAAGAAGGATCAATGCGTGGTTGAACAGGAGGTGTATTGACTGAGGGTGCACAAGTACACTGGCAAGCAGGGCAGGGAGAGAGGGAGCGCAGTGGAGGGGACAAAGGACCGGGGCTAGGACAACGGGACCCATAGGGAGAGATGGGCGGGAGAGGAGATAAGGAGACAGGGGAGACGGGGCGGGAAGAGGCGAGCTGGGCCGCTAAAGACTCTTTGCTGTGAGAGTCCGTTACAGAAGGTGTAGCAGCACAGAGAGCAGGTGGAGACTGGTTGGGTTTTAAATTCATAGCAGTGTCGCAGGTGAGATCAGAGGTGGATCCAGATAATGTAAGAGAGGATGAGACTGGTTCTGCTTGTGAAACACTTGGAGTGGGTGTGGGTGAGGCAGGGACAGGTGTGGGAGATGTTGGGACAGATGTTGCTGAGGTAGGAATAGGTGATGGAGAGGTAGGAGCTGGCGAGGAAGGTAAAGGTGAGGTGATGAGGGGAATTGGGGAGGACAGGTGGGGAGAGAAAGGGAAAGAAGGAGATTGATGAGGGTTGGCAGGGGCAAGAGAGGAGTGGAAGTTGAAGTGCATTGGTTGAATGGGCGCAACAGGCGCCAAGTCTTTGAGTGTAATGGAGGACTCGTAACTAGGAGAGCGACGTGGCGAATAGGAGAGGCAGTTATGTGCTGAACTTGCAGTGAGGGGAGTGGGTGGAGGTGTTGGGGTTGGTGTTGGAAAGAAGGGACTAGGTGTTTGTAGAATGAAAGCTGCCTCAGTGCTTTTAGAAGTTAAAGGGATAATAACGCAAACTAAGGTAAAGGAATAAAAGCATGCAAAGGAGATTCAAAAAGAAAAAAAGAAGAAGGAACATATAAAAAAAGAATTAATGTGAAATGAAACATGCTTGCACAACAAGACAATGAATGAACAACATGGTGGGTAATGGGCACAGGTGACATATCAGCAACACATGACTCTTAAATTGTTAAGAGCCGTTATGTGTTATCAGCATTAAATGCTGCTGTGGGCGGGTGATGGGAGGTGGTAGGAGGAGAAGGAGGAGGAGGAGGAGGCAGTTTGGCTTCACAGAGGAAGAGATTCTCTCATCTATCCAAGGAAGGCTCAGAGGAACTGGAGGAGAACTAGGAGAACTAAACTAAATCAACAGAGAAAAGCAGACTCCACGAGGTTATTCTACTCAAGTCAGACATTATTGAAAAACATTTAAAGCAGCATGTAGTATGCAGCATGCACTTAGAATGGGATATTGACAGTAAATATTGTTTATTTGTGACCACTGAATACATTATAGGATCTGTGTTCACCTTAAGCATGGCCTGATTTCAACAGAAGCCAATTAAAGACATTTAAATGTACGGTAAACAGATTATAATGACATCAGTGGCAAATATACTGCAAAACAAATCAAGGATGCTTTTCGGGAACAGTAGTTGTCTAGCTGTCCAAATCAAGTCCAAATCGGACCATATTGAATAGTCAAAGATTTGCACCACTACTATATACAAGTAATTCAAACACTGGTGCAAACAAAGAAAGGTAGCAGGGAGGGAGTAAGAGGTCAGCTAGACAGAGCTAAACCTTACCTTCAGCCTGATCCCGGAAAACAGCGTTATCATCAGCAAAACATCTTGTGCCTGAAATGTTACCATAGTCAAATATAGGGCCCTCCAGTAAAGTCACAATATCCATCCGATTGACTTTGGTCAACACTGTAGTTAAGGCATCCGCTGTGGATGGAGGAAAAAAAACGATTATTACCTGTGATCATTACAATTATCAGCTTACTAATAATGTGAATGTTGACATATCAAATGGAGAAAGATTGATGAGATACCAAAAAGACCAGATATAAAAATAGTCTTACTTGTGGCATTTTTTCCTTCTCGACTGACCCACTTCTTCAGAAGCATGAAGCTCTGTGCTGTCAGGGAGTTGGGGTTCTCTAGTCTGATGTGGTTGATCTCATCCACAGTGAAGTTCATCTCCCGAGCCAGCTCTGTGATGGGACACACATGGCAACTTCAAAATTAAAACTGAAACTTTAATGCATTTTGTGTATTAAAGTTTAAAAAAAATACAGGCAGAGAAGGACAGTATTAAAACACCCTATTGTGGTGCTTTTGCAAGACATACTGTTAGCCTGAAGGTGGCAGTAAATGTCCAGGTTTGAGACTGTGAGGCCTCAGAAAGGTAGCAAGCACTGAGAGACAGCTATGTGGTATCATTCTCACCTGTCCAGCTGAGCCCCAGGTGATCTGCAACGATAGCCATACGCAAGTCTGTTCGCTCACAAGGACTTTGGGGACCTGCAGACAGACAAGACAATGGCTCATTAATACAAATCACATTCTTCTCTCCCTCTATATTAATGTAAGAGAAAATAAACATGTAATTTTCCTTTTCTGGCCACTTATTCATCAAAATTAAAACAATTAATCGTGGTTGTGTTCACAATATTTATATTACAAAGGTTTGAATATGACTGTATGTATGTTTACCTTTTTCACCAAGATGGCAAGAAAAGGATATTTCATAATAGAGACAATTATGGGCAACTTAAATATGTCCATAGACTAAGTGGTGCTCTGTGACTGTTTGTGGTATGTATCCTCTAGGCAGGCAGTAACTGTCATGAGAACCACACAAAACAACGCATAACATGACTCTCAACAACAGACTCATACTTTGACAAATCTAGGGTGGATAGGTCTATGTTAGAATCTACAACGTTAACATGCGAAGGCACTTTTTGTGTGTTCTTAACCAACACTTGTTAGTTTGAATGACAATTGCATGGAAGATTCTGTAACGACAAACTACCACAATAACTCCACCCTGCACAGACAGACAGACAAACCAGGGAGTTGTCAAAACACAGGACTGGTTGTGCCAGTGACCAGTCGCTACTACTGGCATGCTCACTCTAGTATACGGAAATTAGACAGGGTTGGAAGAGGGGAACAGGGGAAAGAGAAATCTTGCAAACAATACAGTACACAGTACATTAATGACAAAAAAAATAAATTTAAATGACAGCTACTGTTCTGAAGAGAATATGTAAACACGCCACAGGCATTCCAGTCAATCCATTAAACGATCACAACGATGTCATGCAACTAAAAGTGAAATATATAAATATAGAGATGTATTTTAAACATAGTGTGAAAATTTTACAAACTAGGCTTGATCTCCGCGATGGGAGGCGTTCGAGACCCTGTGAGTCCCTGACTGCCCTCCTTCCCACCAGTCCGCCTACTCCTCCTGCTCCTCTCACTGCCGGAGGCCCTGTCCGTCGTCGCCACCTTTGCCCTTACGGACGCGGCCCCGGCCTCAGCCCTCGAACCTCTACCAGACCTGGATGAGCGAGAGGGCTGGGAGGGCTGGGAGGGCTGGGAAGGCTGGGAGGCGTCCGACAGAGAGGTGCTCCGGGAGGTGCTGTCTTCCTCCGACTGCTCTGTCTGCGTCTTTTTCTCCTCGTCTGACAGGCGGTCCACCAACTTTAGCGTCTCCCCGCTAATGTCTTTAAAGTATTCGATGGTGCGCTTACAAAGCTCACTAGGGCTTTCCTGTCTGTCCTGACTACATGCTGCCTCACTTGTGACATTGCTGACCTGATGCCTGTCCGTCAGTGGCAGCCTTGAGGGCAACTGTATGGCTGCACGGCCTGAGTCCAATTTCCTCATTGGCCGTGAGGTAACTCGAACTGATACAACTGAGCTGGATGTGGCTGCAGGGCTGCTCTTTTTAACATCCTTGATCGGTATCCTCGACCTGGGCTCTACTTTGGCTATGGCTGGCTCTCCTCTTTTCTTGACCTCAACTTTCACTGCTTGCTTGGGCTTCTGTTTGCCTATGGCTGTTCCCTGTGTGTGAAATGACCACCCTGATGCTTTAACTGGAAGTCTTGACTTGGGCTGCTTCCCCTCATTTTCTTTAACAGTTTCATTTCTCTGCTCTGGCACCTGACTGCTACTGTGTACTTCCACCCTTTCTTCTAAATCCTTACAGCAAAGCGTTTCTATCCTGCTGGCTTTCTGAAGGGTGGGCTCAGAGGAGGACTGTAAATTAAACACTACACTACCACACTGAATATAGTTAGCCTGCACACTGGAGGACTCAAGGTTATTGTTGTTGTTGCAGTTTTCAGAAGGGTAATCTCTTCTTTCTAACCTGGGCTCTGTGTGACTGGTAGACTGGCTGTCTGTACCCTGACTCTCTATACTAATGTATTCTGGCACCATCTGACCCTCTGACATCTCAGCTTTACAATCCGTGAGATCACCTGAGTCTTTTTTCACAGTTATCGAAGCAGCTATGCCCATCTTAATAGGAGTGCGTAATTTGGAATCAACCTTAGAGGCTGTGATTGTGCATGAGGAGGCAGTCTCAGCTGTGGCTTCACAGGCGGGGCCATCAGTGTCACTGCCAGGCTGTACAGGGCTGCATTTTGCTGAAGTTGGTGCTGGTGTTGTTGTTGGTGTAGTGCTGCTGTCTATGGTAGTATCTATTACCTTCACCTTCCCATCTACTGTGGCCCTCTCCCCTGTTTTTGACTGAGAGGAAAGAACCCCCAGGATCTTGCCCCCGCGCCCCTTTTCCCCTGTTTTAGGCTCAGAGGAATGCTCACCAATCTGGAAAAACTGAAGCCTCTCCTCAACAAAGTCCCGCTTGCTCATGTCAATAGCACCACTGCGAGTCATCTCAAACATCTTCCCTTCGTGGAAAGGGAAGGGGTTAGGTTCACTAGTCGGTGTGCTCTCATCAGTTGGTGTTCGAGCGGGGGTTGTGTCAGGTGTTGTAGCCTGTGATTTGTCCTCCACCGATAAACCAAAGGGTTTGGGGTCCTCCTCTTTAGTCTTGGACTCAAACACACCTTCATTATCAACACCTTTTGTTGACCAGGGGTCAAAGTCCAGACCTTTTGTGGCAACAGTTTTAAAGGTGGAATTGAGTTCCTCTTCCAGTTGGTAGCCAAAGTAGTTATCGGCAAAGCCCTGCCTATCTGGATGTCTTCCTTCGAGGGTATAATCTTTTTCATCTCCACTACTTTTCACCGAGGATGTACTGGTTTTAGTCTTTCCATTGTCCCCTCCTTCCTCACATTTCTCTTCCTCTATCACTTCAAGTTTGGACTGACTAAATGAGCGGTCAGCTGTTTTGCCATCATTAGAAAGACTTGATGTTTTAGGGTCCTCACTCAGTCCGTCATCCTCATCTTGAAGATCATACCCATCTAATGAGTCTATTTCAGTTGCATCTGTGTCATGGGAGAACTCGGCTGTGGTTGCTATTGAACAGTCAGTGATTGACTGGTCATTACCATTTTGTTCAAAGTCCGCATCCTCCACCTTTACAACACCATTGATCCCAGACTCTTTGCCATTTCCATTTTTCTCTGATCTTTTGTTTTTTGGCCGCTTCTCTCCTTCTTCTTTCATTTTGAATGTGTACTTTTTGACAGGGATGGGATGGAAGACAGACTCATCATCACTAGAGTCACTGTTATCAGCTCCAGGGGGAATAGGGGATGGAGGCTGGACCCTGATAATTGGTTCAGCTAAGAGGTGCCTATCATGCTCCTCTTGAAGGTTCACCTCCATCATCTCTGTCTCTGCCTCAGAAGAAGCGCATGAACCCTTTTTCTCAAGTTCAGACTGCTCTGGCTCTATAGGAGGAGGAGGTGGAAACTCTATATAAGCCACTCTTTTGTCCTTTGACCTCTGTCTTTCTCCATCTTGTTTCTTACTGTGATTCTCTGGGGAAGCTGGCTTAGATTTTTCCTTTGACGGCCCTTTGTAGATAAAGGTCTTCCCATCTTCCTCCTCAGACTCCTCTGGGATAGGACTTGGCATGCCAGGCATGAAGCCAATCACAGAGTCTGGTGTCCTGGAGGTCAGACTCACTTCCTCTGAGCTGGGGGTCTCAGGGGTAACAGGACTTTTCCCAGAGCTGTCCATGAAAGTCACTTGTTCTAGAGTGTCATCTTCTGGACTTCCTTGAGGAGATGGCTTTTGTTTGACAGTGTAAAACGCACCCCTTGTCTCATGCACTGTCCTACTCTCATGGCTTACTATCTTTTTGTATGTGCCCAGCTGCCCAGAGGCTGTTTCTTTCTCATACTGCTTTCCCACTTGGATACTGACATATACAGGCAAGGGTTTGATATCTTTGAAACCCTCAGTGACAATTACAGGAGTTACTTGATCCAAATATTCTACTTGGTCACTATCGACACCGTTACACACAACATTTGACTGGCTACTCTCTGATGAGTCTGTAGATCTTCCTAATGATGATCCACGAGTAGACTTGTTGGAATCAGAGCTACTGTGTAACCGAGTTCTAGTTAAAGTAGGTATATGAGACCCTGTCCTCTCATGTGGCTCAACAGAAGCATCTATTTTTGAAGAACTGGATTTTTGATTTTCAGAGAAATTAGACGGCTTTTTTACAGGAATTTGTGATTCCGAGTTTTTTTTTAGACTATCATTGCTATTTGGACTTTCTCTGACAACAAATTCTGTGTAGATAATTTTCTTAGTTGTTTCTTGTCTTTGGGAATCACTATCATCGCCATCTTTCGTGGTGTCATGGATTAAAGAATGAGATAGCTTTGGAGATTGGGGTTTATAGTTTCCATAACCTTGGCTCTCCCATGTTTTGAATGACTTTTTCTCTTCCTGATCTTTTCCACTGTTCTCATGCTTGGGAGAGTACTTATTTGATTCACTCTCTAAACATCTCCTCTGGTTTCTGGGACTATCTGGTGTTTTTGGAACACCTGATCCAGAAAACACCTGGTACACAGGTAGCTTACTTTCCTGGAGCTTCCTGATAGGGGGATTTGTATTTTGGGCACCCTGAGAACTCCTATCTTGCCTTTGAGCTTCTTGCTCAAACTTTAGCCTTACTGCACTGACTTTGGAGGAAGACATTTGAAATTGCTTTGGGCTTTCACCTGTGCTTCCTGGTGTTTTGCCCTCTCCTTTTTTTCTTGGATCTGAATCAGTGTATTGCAACAATACTCTTCTTTCTGGGCTGCTGGGTAAACTGGCACATTTCCTGTCACTGGAGCTAAACCTGTCCCTAAGCCTTTCTCTGCTCCACTCTTCCCCACTACCTCCATTCCTATAAGCTGATCTCTCTGGACTGCTGTGTGTAGAACTGGGCCCTGATCGTGATTCTCTGAAGTCTGGTCTGCGGGATTTCTTCTCAGGAGATGACAGCTCATCATTCAGTTGTTCCGTTTTATCGCGAAAAAACTGTGACACCTCGCTTAGTTTTTCCTCTGCCTCTTTGACAGTCCTATCTACTCTGTCCTCATACATGAGCTGCTCTCTTTCCTTTCTCTGCACATCATCTGACACACACATCCAAACGGACTGCTTTGGGCTACCAGGCTCAGAGGAATATTGCAAAAGTGTCAGTTTGTCAAAATTATCGTCAACATTGGCCATTCGTCCAGATTTGTCAAAGACATTTCTTGATGACCTAAAGACATACTCTGTCCTTGGCCCCCCAGCTCTACCCTCACTGTAAGTGCTTCTGTCTGGCGAGTGGAAGCGAGACCTATCTCTCAAATATTCCTCTGTATCAGAATGAGACTGATCAAATTTCTCAGAGAGTAGCATTTTCTCTGCAAAATTGTATGATTCTCCCCTAAGCTCAGATGATTCATCTTCATTGTACTCTACAGACTGCTGGCTAAGTAACTTTAGTGTTTTGTAGGAGTCATCTGCCATGAGCTGGGCTGAACTAGGGCGACTGTCTTCTTCCTGTGACATGGGTGTATTCACTCTAGGGGAGTCGAGGTACACTGGAAGTGACTCCTCAGGCTCCTCCTCTTCTTGTCTACAGCCTGGATAGTAGTACATTTCCTTCTCTGTGTGGTTTTTTGTCTCCCTGATGATGACCTCTGTTGGTTCTGTTTTATTGCCTTTTTCAATGTGAACCTCAATTATTCTTTCAACCTTGGGTTTAGAGTTTATGTCCTCAAGGACTCTCTGTGATGTTTCCTCATTGCCAGACTTGTGTTCAAACAGTCCAGCTAGCTCTCTAGAAGGGTCCTTGCCTGACTGAAATGCCTTCATTATGTCATGCACAGACATAGTTTCCTCACACCTCTCTGATGCTGATTCTTTGCCAGGGGGTTTGTGGTACACCATCCTGGTGGTGGTAGTGATGTGAGTTTCCTCCTTTACTCTCATCCCTTTTCCCATTGGATCCTCATCAGGACTGACTTTTATTGAATAGCATTTATTCTGTTCTGTCGTTGATGGAGTTTGATTCAGATGCCCTTTAGAATCTGAATCAATATATCTGACAGGATGTGGCTCCTCCGGTGCAGGTTGTTTGTTATCCTCTGGGGACTCATAGCTCCTGATGACATGGACAACTTCAGTCCTAGTCTCAGTGATTACTGGTGGAACTGGGATGTCCTGAAAAAGGGCCTTGGGCCCCATGCCTTCAGCACTTTGGGGGGCAGAGGGTGTCCTTTCACTTCTGGTCTCAAAGCCACTGTCTGACAGAGGACTTTTATCCTGTTCATGAGAAATATCATCAGGAGATTCGAGCACAGTGTCTGCTCCAAAAAGAGCATCAGCTACTTTACTGATTTCTTTATCTGAGGATGAAGACCGCATGTTTGTTGGAGGCATTTTGAGCTTTTGCTCCTGAACAGCTATAGTAGGTTTTAAGACACGTTTCTGCTTCTCCTTGCCCTCTCCTTCATTTTTACCCTCATCTGCTTTATGCTTTGTGTCATGTGTTTTGGAAAAAGAGCTGCTGCCCACATCATTGGCCAGGTAGTCAACCACTTTGGAAAGATTGAAATCTCTGTCAGGTATTGTTTTTGATTTGGCTTGAGGAACCACTGTCTCATATCTTGGAGGATAGCTCCAGTTGCTGGGTGGTTGTTCAACATGCACCTTTGAGAAGTGGATGTCATCCAAGGAACTCCTTGATAAGGAAACTCTACTATCCTTCCCAGCATCTTTTGTGAGAATTTCACTCACTTTGACCAAGTCTTGTTTTACTTTCTCCACAATCCGATATGGCTCCTCATCCTCTATCCTAGCCTCTTTGGGTGAATCAGACTGAAAACCTTTATTGGCTGTGGAATTTGGGTCTGTTTGTAAAATGGCTGACATTCGTATTAAGTCTTCTTTCATTTCTGCTACATCCTTCAGAATTTCTTGGCTGGATGACAGTGGTGATGTGTTAGCTTTGAGACCAGGGGAAAACAAAGGGGCTTTTATGGGAGAGAGAGTTCTGGCAAAGGAAGACTGCAACTGAGCATTCACCTCAGGGGGCACAGTCTTTCTTGGGGACAGGAGAGCAGCAGCTGACTTTGACACCTCAGGCAACTTTTTAAATTGGGGCTCTGGGAGCACATTGATAACAGAGTACACTGGAACAGTCATTGTGCTGGACGTTACAGCAGTGGTGGCATTAGGGGGGGACCGTAGAGAAGCATAGAGGGAACTGGACGCTGATGATCTAATGGACTGATATGAGGAGGATGCAGAAGAGGACAAGGACTTGAGGGTGCCATAACCTGCAGAGCAAGAATTGAATGTTTTTTCAACCTCATCAAAGGCTGCATTGACACTTGTCGTTGCAGCATTGGTGGTTGCTTGAATTCTTTCTTGCAGACTGCTTGGAGATGAAGAGCGGTACTGTGTCGGCGACACAGTTCCATTGATTAGAGCTGCAGCACTTGGAGAGGTGTTGTGTTTAAGTGGTGATGATAGAGAAGAAAGCAGGTTTCTTGCAGGGCCAGTGGCATCTGCAGCAAAAGAACGCACAGAGGAGAGACCAGGGACTGTCTTTATTGGTGAGGAGGAAGATGTGCCACTGGAGCCTCCCACAATGGTTTTGTATGGCAGGGGTGAACTGAACATAGTGAGAGAAGATTTGGGAGAAGTTGGCGGGGTCATGCCCATGGATGCTCTTTCAAGAAGAGGGCTACCTCCTCCAGAGCTACTTATAGGTGAGGTCCGAGCAGACAACGCTGCCAATCCTTTCATTGATAAAGGATCTGGGGCACTTTTCCCTGGTGAAGCCAAGGGACTGGGGGTGACCTGGATAGGGTACTGGGATTGCTGGACTACAGTTTTTATAGGAGAGGAGATGGTTCTGTAAGAGCGGATGGGAGAGGCCATGTCACTAGCTGACTTTACAGAAGAGGCAGGTGATCCAGGGATGTTGGTCTTGATGGGGGAGGCAGAGTTGATGGACCAGACAGACTTTAATGGAGAGGCAGAGGGCGTGTTGGAAGACGAACTGGAGAGGGAGCCAAACCCAGATTTGGCTTGGCCAGGGACGGCGACAGGAACAGGCGACCACGCCTGATAAGATCTCGTTGAAAAGACAGGTTTGTGAGGGTAGCTAGAAGGCTGTGTTCTCGGCGAGCTTCGATCAGTTGTTTCTTTAATAATAAATTAAACCAAAAGCAATAAGGAAGTAAAAGAAAAATGTAACGTAAAATAATTTTAAATAAAACATAAAAACCAGAAAGAGAAATTTGAGTCAGTCAGAAAAGCAATAATTCACAGCAGCAAGCAAAATTTTACACATGAAATGTAAGAGAAATGACATATAATGACAGCTACTAACAAAACTGACAGAGTGAAGTGTGGATAACAACACAAAATGCTTAACATATGATGACAAAAAAATGACATGATAACAAAAAAAGTACAATTCCATTGACTTTTGATGTGCTTAATCTATTTGCCTCCTTGCAACAGTGCCTTTTGCTGTACATGTTTGGTCAAAATGTCCTTAAGTGTTCATTTGAGTACATTTTTAAAGCCAGATGACCCCACAAGTGTATATCACTTAGAAGAAAATATCATCATACTTGTTTGGTCATGATTTAAAATAAAACATGAGGTTGCACTTCACAAAACAGTAACAATAAATCATTAATTATCACATGTTCCGTGTGTAATTTAAGATATTGTTATGATTATTCCAAGTGTTGAGTGATATCACTACTTGGTTGGGCAGAATACCTCAGATTTTGTAAAATATGCATGAAATAGCATAAAAACTGACCCTGAAATATTGAATGGTAGCAATGAAGGTGCCACTATTTTACAAAGGGAATTTTTAAATAAAAATAACTCTTGCTCTGTCACAATAGAGGGGATGAGGTTAATGTAAAGTGCAACCCGTTACACATTAATACACAGCCGCACACAATCATAAAGCCAATAAAAGAGTGAAATGGTCACTAAAAGAATGAGAACCATACAAAAGAATATTTTTATTCCACATGAATCAAAACATTTTTTGTTCAAATGATAAATGAGAAGACAGATTCCCAGTGTGTACACAAATGTAAAATAAGATGCCTGGAACAGGGAGACATTTTTTTCCCCCCAACATGGGATGGGTAAGCAAAGCGGATCACAGTAAACCATGCAAATGTGTGATGGATGACAGATGATGTGGAAGTGTGTTTCAGGTGGTAAGAATAAATGATTGATGAGCATGTAGATCTCTTTCTATACTAGATGTATATGAAAGAAATGTGCACACTACATTACGGGACCTTCAGATACTAAAACTGATTTGTAAAATAAATAATTTTATGTAAGTAAAAATGGGAAACTCACTCGCTGCTGGGTCGGTCAAATAGCTGTAGCGCTTACGCAAAGCTAAGGAGGCAAAGGTATGACGTCGTTCTGGCTTTTCAGTCTGAAACAAACAAAAAAGAACAAAAGATGCTTTAACATAAAAAATATGATGAAATGTGGTTCTAGACTATCAAAATTCGTTATAGATGTTATTGCTGCATGGATATAGTCCTGTTTTAGTGAATTAGTGCATGCTGTTAGTACTGGCACAAGGAGGCACTGCAGGTGTTCATTAGTGCCTCCTGTGGGAAGGGGGGTGGACTGTTCCTGCTTCTCTTCACTTGCTGCATGTCCCGAAAGCATTGATGTGAAATAACTAGACAATATGTGCTTTGTCTGTATGACCTGCTCCAATTAAGAGGTAAGCATGGGCAAGATCCAACTTGGCCTTTGGAGTGATGAGTTGCACAGCTCTCATTACGTGCACACGCAGTTAAAAATCTCTGACTGATTATGCAGGAAGTTTGAAGTCATTTTTGTCATCTGTTTCTGGTCATTTAGAGCACATGTGACATTTTTCTTCATCTGCTACCTTGACGTCCAGAGCTGATCACACAAAGGGGTTCTACATGTGCAACATTAACTGAAGGTGCTCCTTCTGGTGGCAAAAAGATGGGCTGACAAATTCAAATTTTGCAGAGAGAGACTGGTCCTGAGAGCCTCCATCCCTGAAGGCCTATCACTGTCACCACACAGGAGACCACTAAAAATACCTATGACATGTTGTTGAAAGATTATTAAATGACAACAGCACACTGATAGAGAGCTGTATATGATAACACTCATAGTCCCGATGTTGCACCTTTTCAATGTTGGCCCCCCCAAAAATGACTGACTTCAACCTTGTTGTGTAATCAGTCAAAAAGATGACCTCTGCATGCCTATAACAGGAACAGTACAACTCATCTCCTTCTGACATAGGTCACTGACTTCAATCAGCCCTTGTATAATGTCTCAAATATAAAACTGGCCTCCTATGTCCATGTTTTGGCATGCAGCTGTTAGTAGGACAAAGGTGACAAACAAGGGAAACCCCAAATACAACAAAACAAACGACTGGGTGGACATATGAGTACGGTTACACCTTAATCTGGCAAAAGACACCATAGTCCCCCATGAGTTAATAGTCATGATGGAGTCCTGTTGAACATGTATGGAAAATAGGATAGAGATGACAAACAAGCTGTGGCTCCACTGGACTGGACTGGATGGAGACAACAATAAATAAATCCCTGCTGTTTAAAACATTTCCACACATGCACTACATGGGGTCACCTCAGCAATGACGCAGCTGTTAAAAACAAAAAACAACAACCTACATGCAGTCAGAAGCATTGTATACACACACATACACACTTATTTTCCAGGTGCTACAGACAAAATATTTGCACATTTGAAGCAAACAGAAAAGGACGGCAGAGAAGAAGCAGTTCCATGTGATGATGAAGAATCTGTTTACCTCATCATCAGGATCAGACTCCATATCCTGTGGTAATTCCAAGATGCATTGCAGGAGAGGAGAGAGATGACACAATGGAGAGCAGGGAAGTTATAGTGAGCGGGAAGCGGGGGTAGAAATGAAATTCAGGGGATGAAAATGGAGCAGCAAAAACAACAAAAGGCATCAGAAAAAATCTATGGGATTAATAAAAATAAACAGCAACATAACAAAAGCAAAAATAATTACAGTTTCTTGTGATCAGTCAACACCACAACAAACAAACAATAATTGCATAATTCCTATGTACCCACACTGAGCCAGGCAATTGATCGAGGCATGATGTGCATGTGTGGCTGCATGTGTACGTTGTGGGGTCTTATGACTGGCACAGGCTTTAACATTAACAAAAGACACAAGCAGCAGGTCATTTCTGGACCAAATGAGCTTCAATGACTTCTCTGAATGTCTTTCTTTCCACTTTATTACATATAGATGATATGACATGGCCTAAACAGGATGAGCTGTTAGTTGATCCTACCTTCTTGTGGGTTGGCAGTGTGATATTCAAATTGCATATGGCAGTCTGTGGAAGGCCTTTTGTTGTTTTTGGCTCTCTCAGGAAGGAGAGGCGGCCACATGGCTCCTGGCCCATATCTCTGATCTGTAGGAGTCAGCAAAAAAGAATTCATCCCATTTAATGACCATTTAAAGTGTATGCTATGTAAATGTAAACAAATTCAGGAGCACATTTTTTTCTACTGCAATCAAAAACAAGTTCAAAGTCTGTCATTCTTTATACAAATGTAATGATTAGCAGGTTAAAACATGATTCATTTGAAAGTAAGCATGTCAAAAGAGCATTTCTATTGCCATGAATGTCAGCTAAAAAGCTAATTGAATTAGCAATCTAACTTTAAAAAGGAGTCAACAGTGAATAACATTTCCACTAAACTCTAGCAGACAAGGAGTCTTACAGGAGGAATGTATTTTATACCTTAACGTTGAAAGGAAGTCTGTTTTCCTTGAAGGAGTAGAAGTTAAAAACCAACTGCTGCCCACTTTTGGCAAGAGGGGACAGGTTTCCATAGCAATCCACATAGATCGGCTTGCCCTCGAGAACCTACAAAAGTCCATGGACCAAAAAAAGTTGAACAAGGTGGAGGTGAGCTAGATGAAGCTGACATTGTACTGGATACATATTGGAATATTGGAATTGTTCAGGTGACACACATCCCCACCTCAATATCTTTGCTCCGTGCTACTTCCTCAAAGTTCTCCTGCTGTTCAAGAGTCTTGTCCACCTTGTCATCAGTCATGCAGAAGCAGCGCAGCCGAGCCTCAATGACATCGTTCATCTTGGCGAAAACCACAAACTTGGCCAGGTATGGCACGCAGATCAGCTCCCGGTATAACTGAGACGCTAGACTCACCGTCTCAGGAATCTGGTGACAGTCTGCGAGCCAGAACCTGAGGTGGAGGACAGAGGTAAGAGGAGAGGAGGAGCAGGACGGGAAGGAGGAAGGGACAGGAAAGGTGGTGGTAAAAACAAAAAAAAAGAAAAAGGTTGATTTTTAAAAACATTTCATAGGGATTAAACAAGCTGATTGCAGACAGACACATGACAGCTGTGTAGCAATCTAATTACAGAGAGTTAACGGGTGCTCTGTTAATATCAGGCCGCACACTAACCACATGATTCAAATCTAGTTAGGATGGAAGTTTACTCAGTGAGGTCATATGGCACATGTTATAAATTTCTACCACTTGGTTAAGTGTAAAGTTAGTTTATTACTAACTAACCAGTGCTGTCAGTATAGACAGAAAAACAACACATTCACTAACATCTAGATTGACTTGGTGGTCTATGGTGTATAGAGTGTGTATGTGTATGGCTCACCTGGCCGACACATTTGTGGTGAAAGAGACACAATCTGTTACAAAGGACAATGGTGTGGTCCCTGTGATGTCCTCCCACTGCGCAGGAGACGTCCCTCCTGTGGGGAACAGAAGCCAAAAAGTAAGCTCAGAGCCTCTCCAGCCTCTCTGTGTTTTGTCATCCTCTTCTCTTTTATCTTTTTAGTTATTCATCTTCACTCTATCCACCTGTGGGTTTGACATCAAACCTGAAGCTTTTAAATCTCTCATCAACAGGATTGACTATGCCTGGGTTCAGAGTCATGCCATCATGTGATGCTCTAGTTATCTGGTGGTCCACTTGCCTGTGATGCTGCAGAGTAGGCGCAGGCATGGTGCTGAGTCGCCTCTCCGGCCGCTGGGGTGGCCTTCCGCTGATCTGGGAGGGACTGGGATCGTCATAGTAATAGGCTTATGGAACTTTCTCCTTCGGGGCTCCACAGTGACAATAGGGCTGAAGGTGGCCCTGTTGCCAAGGACCGCCCTCACCATGTCATCTGGCACAGGCTGGGCCTGACCAGAAGGACAGAATTAATATTTTATCAGTTGTCCAAACTTTAAGAAATGCTCAGTCAGACTTTTACTGCAATTAATTGACCCAGACATGTCAGGTAGAATCAAATGTCCCCAAAAATAGGTCATGTATAAATAAATAACAAGTCTGATGACAGCATTTGGAAAGAAATCTGAGCCGCTCCAAAAAGTCTTACTGTACCTGCAGGCCAACCCGGATCCTCTTGGTGAGTGCCCCTGTAGGGAAAGAGGCCTGGACCATGGGCACCGTGCTGCTGGAGAGCAGGCCTCCATCAGGACCCATGTGGTTAGACTCCTGCTTGATCCGTGACACCACAGCAAAATACTGCGGAAAGTCTCTGGTGACGATGCGGCAAATGCGCTTCTTTTCCAACTCTGCAGGACTATCCAGCTCTGAGGCAGAAAATATTATTTTCATAAAAGTGACTTTCAGCAAGGTTTTGTTCAGTTATAAATATTTTAGCCTGGATCATTTAAAACACACTAAATCGGCTTAACAGCTTGGATTCATAAGAAAAACATGCTCTTGGGGTGAAAATCCGATTTTCTAGGTCACCAGCTCACACATAGCCTTGGGTTATGTAGTACAGGTTTATTCTAAATGATTCAGCTCACCTTCATGTGTGCATACAAAAAAGTGGCTGCAATCAGTTAATGTTGCCTTTCTGTAACTGTCACTTTACCTTCATCCATTCCAGAAAGCAGCTCAGTGAGGTCTTCTGGTCTAAAGTCAGACTGGTGCTCCTTCCAGGTGTCTCCGTTGTCGCTCCTCAGCACAATCAGCTCTCTCTCTTTTCCCCGCATCGAACCAAAATGAGGGATCTCCACAATCACAGGACTGAGAGAGAGAAAAGGTTAGTTAGCTCTCCTGACACTTAAAACACCTATAAATTCCATCACTATCATTTGTCTCTTGCTTAAAGCTTACCCAAGGAACTGAGCCCCAGCCGGTCCGACCTCCACCAGGCGACTCACAAGTCCCTCTCCCTCCACCATCGGTGGGGGGTAGGCCAGCTTGTGCCTTTTAGCCAGGCGACAGGTGATGCGTGTGGGTGCCGTGCACTTCCTGGGAGGGATAATGATGCGCATTCCATTGTGGCGGCTGCCTCTCATGGAACCACCACGGGCATCCACCATGAAGCTGACCAAGAACCTGCAGGGGGTCAAAAAAAACATTTCAACAGGAGCAAAAATTAAAAACACAGAAGAGAAAGCTAGACTGAAGCCACGGACACAAGTGAGGAGGAGGACGATTCCCATGCTGTGATCACCGTACACCCAAATAAAATAAAGGGAAAGACAGAAATTAACACAAGGAAAGAGAGAAGGAACAAGAGAAAGGATGAGAAAAAATGCTTTGAGTTCTGAAACTTGGCAGTTCTCACTTTCATCTGCCTCAATTTGGAACATTAAACACTGAGTGAAACTAAACAGAGGGCTACCGAAGCTGCAGAAAGTTTAGTTTCAGCGTCTGAGGCTAAAGGTGAGATTGTGGCCAAAGATTCAATCCCTCTAAAGCAACATTCAGTGACCAAATATTAAACACATTAAACAAATGTTTTGCTAAGAAAGGGTTAATGTGACTGCAATGTGATGTGTCCTGCTCTTCCAAGGTAAAGGGGCAGTTCTTCACCGTAAATGTATATTTTCCTATGGCCTGCAGTGCTAATTATCCATCTAGGTTTGGCCGTGAGGGGCCATGATGACAGGTGTCTTTCTTGGTGTAGGCATATGTTTTAAATGGGTGGATACATGTTGTCTTTGCGTAGTGATACAGGTGCTCAGTTGGAACTGTAAAATTTGCTCTTTGTATTTATTTTTGTAACCAGGTAAAGTTTTCTAGAAAGAGACCTCACTAATGAGGGTTGTTGGCATCTTTCTTATATTTTACTGGAGAGAACAGAAGACACAAATCTTTCCAAAACTCACATAATAACACTAAATAATCTAGATCAATATGTAGCACTGATGGCCACAGTAAAACCTGAACGTTTAGTTTGGAGGTGAACCGTCCCTTTAAGAGCCATCCTATTAATATAATCATGAGAGTTAGAGAAGGGATGGAAAAGAGAAACTGAAGCCTGAAGCTTTCACTGGTGTGATGTGTTTCCTATCCTGTGTGTTACAAATAGCTGAATCCCTGTAAGAATTTGATGAAGATTTATTTTCAATATGCACTGTGAGAAAAGGAGAGAGAGAGAGAGAGAGAGACATGGCACATCAACGAAGGACTCCCAAACACGTCCACTACACACTTCTAATATCTAAGCAATGCAAATGAAACACCAGACCACACACAGATGAGATGAACACAGACTGGTGAAAGAGGGGAGAGGAGAAGGAGACAGAGGTGGAGCGAGTGAGTGAGTGAGTGAGTGAGTGACATCACTGCGGCATCATGGGTGAAAGCAGCGGACTCAGTCATCACCTGGAGTCATACTGAGGGAGCGGGGAGGAGAAGCTGCAAAATAAACACATGGAGACAATGCAGGAGGCAAACCCCCAGAACCTAGTTTTAGTATCAACATTTTCACAATCATGGCTGGGATCTGTGGTACACACTGAAGATGGAAGAAGACTCAAAACTACAAGGGAAAAGTAGAGGGAGACCTGAATATAGTGACATACATGGGACCAACAACGAAATAATATAAATGGACAAAAATGGCACAAACAAGAAACAAAAAACAGAAATATAAGAACTCCACGAGAGATCCCAGCAATTCATTTCTGAGCAAAGACAGCACTGTTCATTTAAAGCAGACTTTTATGATGTCATATATTCAAACTGTGAATGGAAGCATGAAATCTTATCGGTGTATCCAAATGAAAGACTGCGCACCATGTGCTCACACAGAGCCTGCACTCTGTCTCTGTACAGACAGAAATGGCATGATGTCACAGAGTCACAGCGGAGACTTCTGGACCGTGTCTCCAGACTTATGGTATGACATGAGAGCTTTAGAGGATGAAGTGTATCTTTTGCTGCTGTAATGTAACGTGTACCGTGGCAGCGCTGCAGAAATCCCACAGCCCTGCACCCTGTCTGCATCAGTGCTGCAGGGTTTGCTGAATATTGACTCGTTGAGGAGGGGGAGAACAAAAGACGCTACAACAGTTTTGCACTTTAAGCATAAAATATGAGATTTCTGCAACTGTTGTATGGATGCAAATACAGGTAAACTGTGTGTATCTGTGTATACACACAGAGAAGGTTTAATGAAAGTGTGCAGGCTGTTAAACACATCCTGACAGATGGGAGGCGACAGTGCAGCTGTTCTTACCCAGAGTGAATGGGGCTGGACACAGTGTTGTGGCTGTGGTCCACGGTGTCAGGAGTCCAGCTGTAGCGTCGCATACACTCAGAACTGTAGTCTCTGGTCACAGCAAGGTGCTGGGAGGAGGAAAACCAAAGGCAGAGATGAGACAAAGACCGCAGGTGAAGAAGTTCAGAAAAAAAACAAAGATGAAAAACCCAAGAGTTAAGATGAAAACATACAACACCATGATGGCAAACCTCGAGAAAGTGGCATAAACTTGTGTTCTAAATGTGTTGCAACGAATGTTCAAACCCCTGGTTTGAATCATACTGCAGTGTATTTAGTTCTTTGTTATTGAATGAAAATTGGAAAAAAATAAACAAATGTATACATTTTAATATGGAATACAAACACCATTCAAACATCTCCACAATCAACAAAGCTTTTCACCCAGCAGCAACTTCAGATGTTCGGTAAATTCTGCCTCAGTTCAGTTCCCATCGACCCTTATAATGAAATGTACAACTGTGGAGCAGAGGTCATGTTCTTTCCTGACAGAGGATGGGCCGTCTGGGTGTTACTTATATGTGTCTGTGAGCGTGATCAATGTTTGGTTGGTACATGTGAAAAACCATCATACGGTCTCAGTTTGTAACACCTTGATTACATTTACAGCTTTCAACATGTGTCGCCACAACCAGAACAAGAAGACACAACAAACAACATATAATGAATGTGTTACTATAAATCTGCAGTGACAATCCACAAACAGACAAAATGAACATGCAATGATTACAATGTAAGAAAAACTGGAAAGCAGCTTTGTTTGTGAACACTGAATCATGGACTGAAAGGAGCATGGGAATGACCATTCAGCTCAAATAAAAGATGAGAATGGCACAGAGCCAAAACAAACAAAACTCAACAGACATGGGAGCTGAACCAACTGTGACAGTGACACAGAGGAATGTATCCATCAATATTTATACCTTATTGAGTGGGTCAACCAAGTAGGAAATGTCTTTACAGACACTCTGAAGCTTAGGGGAGAAGAGCAGCAGTTCAGAGGGCCATACAAATGAATTGAGCTTTACTTCTCTGAAGAATAGTTTTCAAAAAGGAAAACACACCCTTATCTCCTCAGAGATGAAATCATGAGACTGGAAATGAAGTTCACATTTCATCATTGTGTATACTTTTAAGTACATATTATACTAGTTTAACAAAGAAAAGCATAAGCATTAAGCATAAGAAAAAATAAACACATATAGTAAAATGCTGCAGTTTACAGGCCCCAAACATGTGTTGATAATATAAAACAAGAGTCTTAACTACATATTGTGGCTATGTCAAGTTTTACCAATAAAACAAGCAGGACGCTGCAGTGTGGTTTTTTTTTTCCATGAGAAAGCAAAGGGGGCCTCTCAAAGCCCTTAGCTTTGGAAATAAACTCTTCGTCAAGGTGCTGTACACTCATCCTCAGCACTTTGGCAAGCGCTGGCATGGTGTGAACACTCCCTCTGCTATGACCTCTGTGCAAGACAAGTAAAGCTACCCTGCTCCCTTGCTTGTAATCTACTCAGCCTGCATTTTGATCGAGACGTTGACAGAAAGAGAGCACAGAGAAATGGTTCAAGCGATCTGACAGACAGTCAAAGATTAAGAAATAAGAACTGGGCCTTACCGTGTCCTTTGTGGGTGCCAGAATCTCTTCGATCATCATACTGTCTCTTGCGAAGGAGCTCCGGTTGAGTGTGTTGGACCTATCCGAACTGAAGGAGCGGAGGCTACATGTTACCACGCAACCCAGTGCCGCGGGCAACAACAAGTGACGGGCAGGGGAACACGGCAAAAAACAAAAAGCAAGGAGTCCATTATTACATGCAACCTCCAGGGAACCAGGTTTTAACTGACTTGGACAAAGAGTCCAAAAGTAATGAGCGGAAAACACAGAGAGAAAAAGAGAGAGAGGTGGAGGAGCCCACGAGGATAAGATACTGCAACAGGTTATTCAGAGATGGAAATGAGAGTGAGGTCACTGTGTTTGCATTAAGAGATAGAGGAAACGGAAAGGAGACAAAGATTACCTCTACATGTAGGTGTATCATGAACATAGATGTGACTAAGTGTGTCTGAATGATAAAGTATGGCAGATTAGCAGTCAATGGCCGGCAGGTGAGAGTGTAAAGGATACACATTTGTGCAGATCCTGTTCTAGTGACAAAGCTGTTTCTTCTGTTAAATCTGACTTGAGCTGAATGACATTGCTTTATTCTAAGATTAGCTGACCTCAACCTGTTTCAGAGCAGCCAAACACAAAAAAGAAACTGGTGTTTTCCATCTGTCTTGCTGCAGTCTGCTTTACGACGGTGACGTGTGCCTATTTTTGCAGCCTCTCAATGCGGAGCTGTAGATTTCTTTCAGGTTTTTTTTCTTGTTCTTTTTTCCCTACAGGGATTTGATGAGTGCAGAAGAGCTGCTATCCAGGCACTTTACACACATCTTATAGGCATATAATAAACATGAGGAGTGTGTTGTCCTGTGATTTTCTATAAGGGGCTTTGTAAAGTGACACTATACCACCTAACAAAGCTGGAGCTTGTGTGCCTTATTTTCTCAGTCTATGTGTGTATTGATGCGCCTCGTGCATGAGTGCAAAGGGGGGGGGGGGGGGGGGGGGGGGGTTGAGGACAAGTGAGCGAGGGGGAGAAAATGCAGAGCTCAGCGTGTTTGAGTGGGCACACTATTCAGCACAGAGAGAAGCCCTTTATTCAGCATGGACTGCCTACCCCGCCATCGAAGTTACCAAGCAACTCTGTACAGACTGAATGGACTCGCTGGCATGTCAGCACCACACAACCACCCTTTCCCCTCCCGTTCTCTTCTCACCCGAGCCCTGTTTGTTCTTCACAGCTTCCTCCTCTTTCTCATTCTGTCCATCCTCCTCTCCTCCTCTAAAATTCTTTACCCTCTGTGTTTCCACCACTGATCTGTTTGCTATTTGTGTTCATCTGCAAAGCCTAGAAGCCTCTTCCAACAAGACTTTTCATTTTTTCCATCTTTCTTTTTCTTTTCACACACATTTTTTTAAACTTTCTCAAAGAGTAATTGATAAGCTCATGGCCTTAAAACAGCAGGGTATTCTTACAGCACGATGAAGAAGGGGGCTGCTGAATTCAAACGAGTCAAAGGCAGCCTTGAAGAAGATGACCCTGGTCATTGTCACCAACCACAACACAGTGGTATAAAGATATGTCCCAGAAATGTGTCATAACAACAAACACCAAAAGACCCAAGGTGTGAGTTTGTGGGATTCTAATAAAACCCAGACAGGCACACGTCAAAGGACAATCTGCCAAGTTTGGAGGCTGCTTCCAAGAGAGACACTGGCTCCTAAGAAAAGCCAAATCGGTGCAGGTCAACTACCTGAGAAGAGTCTCACTAGCATGGGGTTCTACTACAGTGATCTCTGAGACAGCTACGTGAGTAGATCAAAAGATTAAGAGGAGTAAGTCCTGAGCGCTAATGCCATCTAGTAACATAGATATCTGCTACAAAACCTGCCATGTTTACCTGATTTACATAATTAGTGGAAATGCACTGAATATTCAACATCGACTCGATATCGACTAAATAACCAACTGACCAACGGGTCTGATCGATTCACTTCAAGTCTATGTCATGGCAGTAAAAACAACTTACAACAAATGCAGAGCTCAACATGGAGGGCGCTGTATGGTGCCATTTCACTCCTTACACCTACAAGTTTAACAGATACTTGAAATATCTGCAAAGGAAATGGTATTTGATCGATATCGGCTAATGACTGACATGCAAAGCTCAGGTATCTGTATCATTATCAGGACTGAAAAAGTCAGATCGTTGGACTTCAATCTCTTCCCCAAGATGAATAAGGAGCTCAGGTGATCACTTTTTTGAGTTGACCTCAATAATGAAGGTGTGGGCTACGTATAGAAATATAATATGGGACTAAGTTGGGCATACAGTTATCAATCACCTCACCTACACTCCCCCTTCATTTGGCATCGTTATGTATATAACAGTCCTATGGTTTTAAAAAGGCATCTGTGTGGGCTCAAAGAGGCACTGTTGACACTCTCACAGCACATCTATGTGAGTGTTGCGTTAATGTCTCCATGTCAGAGTTTCCATCTCTGTAAACCATAACTTAGCAACCAGAATCAGCCTAAATCGTCCTGGGACATCTCCAATTACTAACAGAGCGTCTCAAACAGATAGGACTTTTAATATGGACTGATACGTTTAATCCCTGGAAGTTACACTTTTAGCAGCACTTCAAAAATATAAAGTGCCACGTACGATTGAGCCACATCAAAAAAAAAACAACAAAAAACAATAACAACAACAACATTAAGGGGGATATTAGTCCACACACAAACAGAAGAAACAACACACCAAAGTGCTGCTTTTATTTTCTCATGTACAGCAACACAGTCTTCCACACCTGCGTCAAAAATAAACATGACTTGCAGCTATGATGGCTTTTTGTTGGTGAGAAAACAGGATGAATCAGCTACAATGGAGTAATGGTTCTAAAATACACTTAAAAGCACTGAGACAAATCTTAATCACAAATAGACACAATAAGTGATGGGTGGTGGTGGTTTGGGTTAGAGGTTTTATGAGTAAATGGTGATTATACACAGCTAAAGCTGCCTACTTCTACCACTACTGCTCTTTTCTTACCTGATTCTAGGGCTAGAATGAGGGACAGGGGGCAGGAAAACAAGAAAAAGAACAAAATAGTAGAGTGAAAAGCAAAGCATTTGAAGGACAGTTGAGCGTGATGTGGCTTTTTTTTTTTTAAATACATATGACATTGATGCTTGCATGGTTGCACGCTGCCTATAGAGGCACACATTTTTCTCAGTTTGACATGAGTGTGCGTTTGTATATGCGTGCAGCCCAGTCAGAAAGATAAACCATGCAATGTCGATGTCATAAACAGAAAAGGTAAGGCAAAGCAAAGGACTTGCTCAGCGTCATATACATCAATCAATACATGAGGTTATATATTACACAGCTTTACACTCCTGCAAAAAAAAAGTCAACAATATTAAAATCTGATGTTTCAGCTTACACACTGTAATGCAGCAGTGCATTAGAATGAATAAGAAGCATCTAAGTTTTGTTTACAGGAGTCAGTTTAGTTCGTACAAATCTAAACCTTAAATGTGTTTTCTTACAGTTTTAAAGGAAGAGTTCACCTCATTATCAATTTATTGTGAATGGCACGTGATCAATTTCCATCACAACAAATGGTCACATTGTTGCCTTAAAATCAATTTTAAAATTTTATTTTTGAGCCCCACAAACTGAGTGATGCTCACTTTAATTAGATGATGGCACAAACAATCTTGATGAGTAGCACTACAGGCCACAAAATAATGAATATTTTTTGGGTGAACTGTCCCTTTATGAATTCTTTTCACAAAATCTGCCCCAACTCTTTCCAGAATAAAACAAAACAATCTTTGTTTCCATGAAATCTCTCCATTTGTTAGCCCTCGTTCGCTGCGCCCTGCTGATGTTAGCAGCTTCCTGTCACAGTTAGTGTTTTCTTTTTTTTATCACAGTGCATCTGCCATCTGTCAGTGTGGCTACAATACACTGCTGATGTGTTTTCACTGGAGCCTGCCAGTTTTCCACCACATACTTTGTCCACTATTTGAGTGTATCCCAGAATGCAGCTGTTGTTCACTCTGAGTATCAAAAGCTGATCACCTTTATCTTTTGTGTTACGCTACGGTGGACGTGTGTAACTTTTTTGTCTAAGGTTTAAATGAGGTCACACAAAACGCTGAATCATTTTGTCAGATGGAATCATCAGATGGCATCTTTCCAGCTGCTTTCTCTAGTGTCTTCCATGACTCTGTTTGTGAGTGAATATGTGCGTTGTGCTTTATATAATCTATATCAGTCTAACAGGAGCTATTCATGGCACCAGTATGTTCTCAGGGCCGCCACAGAATCAAAAGCGGGAATGATGAAACACCTATTTTAGATATTAATAATAGAAATGACAGATGCCTACCTGGCGGAGCGGGCTCCTATGCTAAAACCCATGTAGCCCTCCTGAGGGAGGGAGTCATCCCCCAGCTCTTTGAGGTCTTGAGGCCGCAGGTATTTGTCCGTGTCCCCGGTCATTGCATCCTCACCTGGTGGAGGGGGTAAAATTAAAATCCTGCTGTCAACTATAATCCAAGCAAGAGGGGCAAGGCAATGCGGCACCCCACCAAAGGAAAACAAGCCCTCTCCAGTCTCCCTATTATTCGATTACAGTTCCTAAAGAAGGCCTTGGACAATCATCACCACCACACTGCAACAGCACAGCCCACTGCAACTTTTCTTATTCATTTGACTGTGATGTGGCACAACAACATACCAAGAGCTGCAGCACAGAGCAGAGGTGATGCCCCTCTGTTTCAGAGAGCAGACAAACATTGTTAAGGTAAAAAGCAGCAAAGACACTCTTTGCGGTATATCTGGAGGTCTCCTGTAAAACCAAACGCAGCACCTTTCACAGCACTGACAGCAGCTGAAACCAAAAGCCCGAGCACAGACAATAAAACAGAGAACAAGCAGAAAGTGCACAACCGCACCGCACCTCGATCGGCGGACCGGTGGACGATGACACGCCGGTCAATGAAGCCGCCGGAGCGCCTACAACGTTTCTCCTTCTCCCTCATGTCCAGCTCTGTCCTGCCTGCAACACTCTGCTCCTTCACCGCAGCCCCTCCCCCTGCCTTCAGTACTGCCGCACTCCGATCAGACCCCAACAGCAGCGTCAAGTCACACGACACCAAATGCAGGCATTTCCGGTGTCACATTTCAAAATAAAAGCCTGGCTCGCCAAAACTTGTGACAGTTTAAATAAGCATTGCGCAAAAAATAAAGGCATTAAAAACGAAAATCAATGTTATACTTTCAAGAGGAATATATGACATTATGTTTAAAAAACTATTATAACTATATAAGTCAGCACATAAATGCTGAATCCGAAGTCTTCCGTGCACTTTTATTCTGAAATTCTCAAACATAACTAATAACACACAGCATCACCACACATGCCAACATTTTGCAAAATCTCAGAAGAAACACGACTGATCATGCTGAATATTCCACGTTTAGCACACAGACACGCTGCAACTTTATTTTATTCTGACAAAAACCTGCTGACCAAACTTCCTGTGTACTCCCAGCTATTTCTATTTGACTTAACACAACTGAGGAACAATCGGCTGCTATAATAATGTATCACCGTCCCATTCAAGCACACACACACACACACACACACTCCTGTTGTAGCCTATAGGTTCCTTTAAGGCTGACGCCCCCTCTGGATTGCTAAATCAAGACTGTAAACATGTTCCATCTGTGTCCAGATCCCGGTTTCTAACCCCAACAAACAAATAATAAATAAATGAATAACAATAAAGATACATCCCTACATAATTAAAATGTATCTTGACAATAACCTCAAAAAAAATCCTAACATCAAAATGAGGGCCTCTCTTTTACATTGGCTCTCACATCATCTCTCACTTTCCTATTTCTGTCTGATCCTCTGAGGTGCAGCTATTATTGGTGCCGGCTATTAAACTACTTACTGATGCCACATCAAACTTACCTTTATCCACTGAAGCCATATTGATGACAATTCCGTTAATAATCCCTGCGCAAATGTTCTAAAACTCCACAAAATGTTTTCAAGCCAAACGCGTAAATCCAGAGAGAGGCTGGAACTATCAGTCCATTCAGTGTTTCTGGTGCTGATGGAAAAAGTTGCCCTCTCTTCACCTCAAGCACTTCACTCCACTCCACTCCAACCAAATTTCGCATTCGTTGCTGGTGCGCAACATTGCCGCCTTCTATTCGCAAAGAAACACTAACTCCGCTAAAGTTTTTGCGCCTCCTTTGACGCCAAAAACGGACACAGCGCTGGATAGAAACAGTAACAGTCCGAAAGGAGAGGCCACGCCGGGGTTAATTCTCCTGCAGGCGGGTCAAAAAAAGCTCATCTCATTGGATTTACAGAGAGAGAGAGAGAGAGAGAGAGAGTCTTTGTGTGTCCCCGGGCTCATCAGCAGCATCCACAACAAAATCAAGCGTCAACAGGGGCCGCGCTGGAAGTGTTTTCCGCTCGGTGGAGAGCGCTGTCAGCTGACAGGTCGGCCAGGCAAATGGGAAGAAAACTCTCACTGAACACTCCTCAGCCTTTTCTTCTCTGTGGTGGAAGTCACAGAGGGAGTCTGGCTGCATGTCAAACTGGGAGTAGGGTTGAAGTGATGATGAAATAACCACATTGTGCAGCCATTTTTTTAAAATTCTTAAGCAACGTCTAGTTCTTCCTCGTTTGCGCACATCTTGCTCAAGTCAATTGAGAGCAATTATGCAAGACACTTTTAACCAGTTGGATACCCCCAAAGACAAACAAAGAGTTAAACTGTTCTCAGGTGAACAGTGGCTATAGTACTCTATAGAAAGCATGGGATAAGGCAGTCCACAGACACGCCAGCCACTAAACATAGTGACACCTTACAGTCTCTGCAACATACAGCTTAACAGGATTGGCTCCCCACATATAGGATTAAAGAGAGTTGTGGAAACTCTGTGCTCCCTAACCCCTTTCACACACTCTCACTCTCACACATACACACACACACAGTGAAACCATCCAATAAAGATGAGATCGAGCAGGCTAGTCTGCTGCTGCTGATTATATCAAGGCCACACTGCAGAAGTGCAATCCTGATGAATTATGTACACCATATATAAACAGGTAATGTGGAGTACATGAACCCTTGGTTTATATTTTCTACATTGGAGTGATAACACACCCTGCCGATGAGGATCTTCATCATACCAGCTCTAAAACAAAAGCAGCCTCTATCACTTGATATGCGTGTGTACTTGTCAAGTCTGGCTGTATCACCTGACACAGAAACTCCACACCCACCCCTGACTGTTCTCTAAGCAACAAGCTCATCAATTTTACAAGCATGTTGCCTCTGTGGTTCCAAAACAAAGGCACAGAGGACCGTTAGTGGGCAGCCAGAAAACAATGTGACTTGTACCATAAACTTGGCAGTATGTCTCTGCAGCTTATGCGTTTATTGATGTTATGTAACATAGTGCGGCTTTACAAGACAAAATGACTAAACTGAATGTATGCAGATCTTTTCTCAGTCTGTCGTTTTGTCACAGAAGCTGCATCAAAGAGACTGCTGTGTTGAAGTATTGGACAAGTTGTTAAAAATAACAAAACGTGTTTTCGTGTTGCGGTAAAAATAACATTAGCCGTGCCAGTTTGTGAAGAGAAGCAGGACCTGCCAGGTTCAAGGCTGAAACACTAACAGTCACACAATTTAATGTCTGCTGATGAAATTTCTGCAATGAAGCGGCTATAGCTGCGACCTCATGCCAGAAGATCTGCTCTCACTCAAGCTGCTATTGGCTAACAGTGCAGTGTTTGCAGAATAATGAAGGAATAAAAGTGTAGAAGGTGCATTCTTTTGCTTGGAGACATCTCATTAAAACAGCAAAGCCACAAGGTAGCAAAGGCTTGACAGTTAGTTCTAGGCAAGGGAGCTCAGCTGGAGTGTTAAAGGAAAACAAAGTGGATTCACACTGGTGACAAATACCTTCTTCAACATCTGAAAAAGAGTCCTCACTGAGAATTTCTGGCACGTTAGCCCGGACTGTACGGTGAAACATGCACATGTTAATAAAAAAAAAGACATCACAATATATGGAAATCATGCAATTAGTCCTAATTAGGACAAACTATTTTTAGTTCTCATTACATATATATAGAAAGAATTATTTGACATACCTTCATCGTCTGACATGTCCAGGAACTCATTCATGGTCTCTGGCACATTGATTTTGTGTTTTTCTGATGCACTCTGTAAATATGAAGTAAAGTGACAACTCATTAATTTTAATATGACGAAAGCACACAATGTTTTACATCAGTTCACTGCTAACAGTTTGCCCCTGACAGCAGCACCGAATGAAGAGATAAATATGAATGTGCTACCACAAAATCAGGAAGTATATCTTTAAAAAAGTAAGCATTATATTGCCTTAAGCTCAGACAGATGTAGTCACTTAGTAACAAAATCAGCACTGACATTCCAGCTAAAGTGAGACCTTCACATATATTTCCTAATATGGACATTAAACTTGGCTGTGGCCCCGGTCACAGCAAGACGTGATACTGCTGTATGTTTGAAGGCCATTTTAACCCACATAACTGACCAGCAAAGGTTCCACAGGGTGCAGATGTGAGGCGTAAGAGACATAAAACAACAGCAGATGACTGCACACACTGAGGGACAGATCAGTCACACAGAGGTGTGGGGACATGACCTTGATCTTTAAGCTTAGCTTTAAGTTGTGACTAATACACTTTACTGCTGATCGTGCTGGATCATCAAGTGACCTGTCTGCCCGCCTCTTCACTCGGTGCACACACCGCTCACACTCCTGTCACCTCTTCATCATTCCACTTCCTCTCCCTCTCCTCTTGGCCTCCTTCCTCACGTGTGTGGATAAGATCGCTGTTAGCCACCTTGGCTAGATGAGGAGAAACCTTAAGCTCTAATCTAAGCCCTCTCACTCTCTCTCTGTTAATCAGGACACCTTCACACATGTGACACAGTGTGACTGAATGACTGACTTGAAGGCTGATTTGGAGTTTACACACAGTTCACTTACAGCATGCTGCTGACTGGCTGACGGGCCAAGTTTTAATTTGGGGTGATTATTTCTACTTCAGACTAGAAGTAGAAATAAAAAATAGAAGAAATAAACTATATATATTCTTGCAAACAAAGGTTTTCATGCTACAATCAATCAAAATAATTCTACCTGTATCTTTTGATTGCAAAGCATTTTGTACTATGTATGATTACGGATCTGGTATGTGTGTGTCTGGTACTGTCTTACCATAGTGGTCAGGTTTTCATCCGTCACAGGCCTCAGAGTGTCCACCACAGAGATGTACCCAAGACGGCGTGCGATGGACAGGGCAGTGTTCCCATTCTGACCAGTCACAGACAAAAGAGGAAGTTATTCACAGGAGCTGGCACAGGAAGCATATTAAGCTTTCAGTGTGTCATCAACCCTCAGTTCTATTTGCGCACTGACCACGGTGAGATCGTTGGCTGAGGCTCTGTGCTGAAGCAGCAGGTTGATGATGTGGGTGTGGCCCTGCTGAGCTGCTTGGTGTAGAGGAGTGTACCCGTTCTAGATATTCCAGGAAAGGAACAAAGACATTACATTGATACAGGAAAATATGGATTTAGTAATACAAGTCTGTGAGTGAGTGTGTGTGTGTGTGTGTGTGTGTATACCTTGGTTTTGGCGTTGATTCTGGCATGGTTCTGCAGCAGGAAGTTTGCCATCTTTGCGTTGCCATAGTGACAAGCCACGTGCAGCGGAGTGTAACCCATCTGTGTGGAGGACAGTAGATGGAGGAAGAGGCACATGGGTGGTGACAAGAAGAGGGAAAATTAGTTACGTATGCTGACTGGAGCGCTCCTAATGTTACATCACAGTTTCCAAAGAACTGACAGTTGAATTCTAAAATGATTGTGAAGACATTAAACATGAAAAAATGATGTAGCTTCTGTTTCATGTCATACATACATATACCCCCTCATATATCATGTATATGAATTAATTCTGTGAATTACGATAATTAAGATGAGTGAGTGAATAACCTGTTCGCTGTAAACAACTGCCCTGTCAGCACAAACACACCAAATAACCTTGTGTTAGCTGCTGCAGGTCAGGCTCAGAGAACGTGAGCACCCTGTTATGGGAGGGAGATTTAATATTACAACATGTACATGCTCGTGTGCATGCATGTGTTTGCTGCAGTGTGAGGTGCATCCATAAAGACATGAACACCTCCACTCAGGTATCAATTCTTTATTTATGCATCACGCGGGATGATCACAGCAGGAGAGTGTGGCGAGTGTGTGTTTTTCCAATGCCAGAAATGCACAGTTCAAATAAAGAAAAAACAAGCATGCAGAGCAAACTAAAAAGATAATAAAAGACTCCTGTGTGTGTATTTGCATGTATTTACAATGTGTGTGTGCACTTTACCTTTGTTTGTGGGTTGACGTCAGCTCCATGGTTGAGAAGGACTTCTGCAACATTGACCTTGTCCTCCTGAGCTGCTAAGTGGAGTGGTGTAAGTCCGCTCTGTATATGAGGAAGGGACACACACAAACACACACACAGGTGAACACAGAATTTCTTAGAAAGCAGGATGCAGCAAAATGTCCGTAAACAATAATTGCTTGTTTTATCCATGATTGTGTTGATTGTAACCTTATTGCACATGTTGACATTGGCATTTTTGGCCAGCAGCAGCGACACCAGGTCCACGCTGCCCTCCTGCGCTGCCAGGTGGATGGGGCTGATGCCTTGCCGCGTCACTGCATTGGTGTCAGCACCGTACTCCAGCAGTGTGGTCCCAATTTCCATTTGGTTCTTTTTGGCAGCAATGTGGAGCGGCGTGTATCCATTCTGAGACAGGTAAGAGAGATGCAAAGGTCAGGAGGCCGGACTGTGCTCCTCTACAGATCATATTATTATTTTATTGTGATGGGGAATTGGCTGGTTGTGCTCAGTGTCACATAAAGCAGGCGTTTTCTTCCATTCTGAATTGAAATGGAATTCACTCCATACATTATAGAGTGAAGTATGGCTGTGGAGTTGAATACAATGCATCAGAAAATGGAGATAACGCTGTATAGCGCCTGACTGATATATGATTTAGGTTGATGCTACTGGGCAACATGGAGCAGAGAGTATATTTACTGGTGCTGTGTTGGTATCCCATGATTCTTTGTAGCAGCAATATTTCAATTTCACCACAGTAGACCCACATAAATATTGAAACAACTGCTTACCTTACTTATGCTTGTGACATGTCAGACATCTGGCTGAGCTAATGAATTCTTATCTTACCTTATCTTATCTTTCAAATTAAACTTCTATATTAATTTGAAACTGTATAAACATCAATGCAGTATGTGCATTATGTATTATTTCTATTTGTTTCTTTTCTTTTATTTATAGCACTGATACATTTCATTTCTTTGTGTGAAACAAATGCTGTACGTTTTTGGATTGTGGATCCTATCTGAGCACAGATGTATCACACATGAACTGTGTTTAATGACACAGCTCTGTAATAATTCACTATGTTGTGTTTGTGTGAAAAAAAAGCCTCTAGACAACTCACACACATTGATCCCTTTCCAAAAAGCACTTAAATTAGACAGGGCACACCAACTTTAGAAGCCAGCCAAATGAAAAATGATTTATAGATGGGAGAGAGGGCAGAATGAATAAGAGGAGGTGGGAGGGAGGAGAGAAAAGTAAAGGAACAGAGACAGATACAGATTAAAGGAGAGAGAGAGAGAGAGTGAGCCAGTGACAAGATGGTGAGCAAAGATAAATTAGTTTTACAAGCTTCGGTCTCCTCGCACAGGATTTGGTTGACGATGAAGCCAAAAAACAGCCGTTTCCTGTCATATTTTCACTGGTTCTGCATTTCACTGGTTCATACTTGTCCTGTGGTTTTGACACACTACCAAAGCCTAGCAGGAGATGAACCACGACTTGACTGTATGTCACAGACCACGTGTGATTGCGTGTGTCAGACTTTTCAACAAGAACACTATTTTGGTCGGATTTTATTGGGAAAGTGCAAAATTTACAGCTCCAGAGCAGACAACAAGCGGTGGTTTGGAGCGGATCTACAGTTAATTTATGTGTAAGACATTACTAGCTCTTTCACATTCACTTACATAACTGTGTTTTATGAGAAATATGAAATATAGCTTCTTGCAAACCACCAAGACCAACATGTTGACAATCTGAGCTCAATTCTGGCTGCTTGAGTGATTTCAAAGACCTGGCTGGGCACATAGAAAAACCGGCACATTCACTCATGATGGAAAAGTCTTGACAAGATGGGATGGGAGAGAATGGGTATTAGATCTGCACACACACAGCAGACATCACATACACAGCACTGTTAATGAAAGCCACGTAAATGTATTGTGTGTTTATGTGTGTTTGTGTGGATACCTTGGCGGCAGCATGTGGGGAAGCTCCCTGATCCAGCAGCAGCAGTGCCACTCTCTGATTATCGTAGTGAGCAGCAACATGCAGTGGAGTTAGCCCACTCTAAATCACCCACACACACACACAGAAATGCAAGAGAACACATCCACGCACACAGGCATGCAACACAACACCAGATTAGAAGATCACCAAATAACACTGATAATTAAAATAAAAGAATTAGCAGAATGCTGAGAGATGAAGGAAGGCGGACATCAAACTGATGGACACATTTAGTATAGGACTCAGTTTAGAGGAGCAACTACATGCTGAAATGTGGAAGCAATGATGAGGAAAGGAGGATGATGTTATTCAAAGAGGCAGAGAAAGATAGAGCAGGTCCTCGCTGATATTTATTCCCAACATGTGCTGTTTTTTTCAAGGTTTATTTAGCTGAAAATGGGAGAATTATCTACATCCATAAAGGAACATTCCACTAATTTGGCACTGAACTTCACACTCACACTCCAAATAAAATGAAAAGGACACAGCGTCTGCATATTGCATACATTCTGCACAGTGAAGATAGTGGATTATGGTTCTGAGCTACACTCAATGTGATCCATATCATATGTCAGATTCCAGGCTGGAGTCACTTTTGTTTTGATAGTGCTGTCATGTGTTACAGTCAAATTCTGGGTCAAAAACTAAACAACTCAGTGTCTTTTCCTTCACCTGAAGAATATGTGTGCAATCAAAGAGCTGATTTTGCTTTGCGGGGCTGACTTTAGCGTGACACCACCCAACAGCGGGGAAGCTTCATTACCTGACTGCCATTATGTTAAATGTTCTCAGATGGTGGCAAGAGGCACACATGTCATGATTGTGTGTGTGTATCAGAGGAATAAAGACAAATCTGCCTACAAGGTTTTTGTAACAGGACAAGCATCTGTTTGCCGCGTTGCCCTGCGATCAGAACTAAGCCTACCATTGCTCCACACAATTATCCCCACCATCCCCACCACCTCCTCTGTGTACAGCTGCAGCTCGGAAAATACAGCCTCAGAAAGGCTCTGTTTACTCTCTTAAAAGACAGGTTGGATAAGAAGGGGCGACAGAAAGGCTTGCAGAATGATAAATGTTTGTAGTATCTGAAAGTCTTGTTGATTTTTTTGGCCAGATCTCAACAGGAGAAGTTGGTTCTTTTTTTGTCTAATATGCAATTAAACCTGTTTTCCAAATTTTTTCCAAAATTTTCCTCCATTTGTTTATTTTCTATTCTGACACTCCTTGCAGGAGATTTTAAAATGTTGTTAGCTTGCCCCCCCCCCCCTTACTGCCAGCCTGAGCTTTTACATCTGTAATCCTTCTTAAATGTTGTCGCAAAAGTGAGCTGTGCATCAGACTCTCTCACCTTCCCAGCAGCATCGGGCGCAGCTCTCTTCTGCAGGAGCAAACTAGCCACCTCCAACTTGCCGTACTTTGCAGCCACGTGCAGCGGACTGAACCCTTTCTGTTGGGAACAATAAAAACAAGATGCATCTTTAAAATGAAGGTCAGTGGAAAATTTGAGAGAGAAAAGGACAGACGTGTATTTAAACAGGAAGTAAATATTTGCACTATTTAAGCTCAGATTTGGCTGATCATGCACTTCTTCACTACGACCTAGCTGTGTTGACCTCATCTGAATTATTGGGTGAAAATATGATCCAGCCAGTTTAATCCTGAAATTCAGTGCTGTTGAATGTTTACCATACATAAACATAAGGTTGTGATAGCCTGAGAAAGTAAGCCCCCACTATACATCAACAAATGCCTGTTGTATAATGTGATATTGACTTCCTTCCTGTGTGTATGTGAAGATATTTAAAGACATTAGGTCATATTTTCCAGAGGAATGTAGGACTCCCACAGATTCCCATTCCACGCTCTGAAACACATGACCTCATTTGTGTGATTGGACACAGTCAGTATTCTTCCAACTTGTACAGAACAGGGTAATTTCAGAGAAGATACAGCACATTGCTGAGTAAAGGGTTCAGTTAAATTCTTAAAACACAAATATGTCAAATCGTGCTTCCCATCTCCTTAGTTCCTCTGTTCCCACATTGGGATGACATCATTTCCTGGAACAGCTGACTCAGGTAATGTCCCAGAAGATGCTATGTGTGTGTGTGTGTGTGAGAGGGAGGAAGAGAGCACCATGGGGTTTACCCTTCATTAATCTGTTCCACTGACAGAGGTCACCTTCACAGGCAGCCTCCAGCTGCACCACCCAACTCTCCTTCACATCTTTTCTTTTCAGATGAATCAGATGAGCAGCCTACACCATCACATACTGTCACTGTGCTCATGTGTTGACTAAAGTGATGATTATACTTTGTATAAAAAGGGAACAAAATTACAATAACAGCAGTGACAGTGAAACAAACCTCCAGTGTGCATGCAGAGACAAGATCCACAATAAAAGACTCCTTTGATGTCTTTTTATGGGCCTCATAACTGGAGACTGTGAATATTTCAGCATTTATTACTCAGACTATATATATATATATGTATGATCACACAAACCGATGCCCACTAGTGGAGATACAGGAAATAAGCATCTGCACAGCTCTTTGTTTCCCTAGATGGGTTTGTCTGTCATGTTGTTCAGCCAAAAGATTTACCTTGGTTGAGGAAGAGAGAGAGGCTCCATTCTCCAGCAGCATGGCCGCAACATCTTGGTGTCCCTCACGGGCAGCCAGGTGAAGAGGCGTGTAGCCTGAGGTGGTGGCAGCGTTGGCAGAGGCGCCGCAATGCAGCAGCTGCTGCACAATGTCGACTTTCCCCAGCCGACTGGAGATGTGCAGCGCTGTCTGGTCGTCCTGCAGAGAGGCGGAGGATGTGACTTTTGGCCCTGGGATTTTGGGACTGTTTTCTCCCTCAAACAGTGATCGATAGTGAAGCTCATTGTGCTAACCTTGGACTTGGTCTCCACCTTGGCTCCGTTCTTCAGCAGGTATCGAACTACGTCAGCCTGGCCTGCCCTGGCTGCCATGTGAAGAGCTGTCTCCCCTCGCTGGAAGACACACAGAAATGGTTGTGGGGGGCAGCTTTTTATTTGCAGCATTGAGGAGCTTAAACATACAAATCATATGGATTAAAAACCATCCACTCACTACGTTGGTGGTGTTGGGGGATGCTCCATGGTGTGTCAGTGCATGGACAATGTTCTCATGGCCCATGAATGCTGCGACATGGATGGGCGTCAGGCCAGACTGCATGGAGACAGACATGAGCATAAATCCCACATTCCAAAACTAATTAATGATATTACAGCTTAGTAAACAAGGTGCAATGTGACATATTACCTCTGTGACTGCCTGGATTGATGCACCATGTTTAAGTAACAGCTCCATCACTTTGGCTCTGTTCTTTTTGCAGGCAATGTGAAGCGGTGTGAAACCATTCTGACCACAGGCAAAAGAAAAAAAAACACATTACATTCATGTTGGAATATTTTCTGCCGACATTATCATGTCACAATGAAGTTGACTTGACATTTGATTTGTGGTTAAAAGTCCATGTGGTTTGTGTTGAATTTGAACAACAACCTGGCAACATAATGCTTTTGGCCACAGATTTAGCCATAGGTTAATCACTTTCAACCCTCTCCCGCCCCGTCCTTTTCCCCTACCAGAGCCTTGGCATTTGGATTGGCCTTCTTGTCCACGAGTAGCTTGGCCACCTTGTAGTGGCCACAATGGGCAGCAACATGCAGAGCGGTCAGGTAGTCGTTGGTCACGTCATCCACTGGCACGTCGTGCTGGAGCAGCTGCTGGACGCAGTTCAGGTGGTCCCCCTGAGTGGCCATATGTAGCGGCGACAGGCCGTTCTATTGTGGGTGGAGAGAGAGAGAGAGAAGGAAGAGAGAGAGAGGTGGGGGAGAGAGAAAGAGAGACAGACAAAGAGAGAGAGACAAACACACACGCAGACGGACACATAGACAGATGGACAGACAGACACAGTAAGTTAGGGCGCGGCCGTGTTCTGCACAAGCAGACTGTGAAGGAAGTTGCTGGGAAGGTTACAGAAGCATTGTTATAACGAGGCCATTACAACAATGTCTATTTTGTTACACTGGTCGTCCTGCGCGGTCAAACTGTAGGGCTATGCAGCGAAGACAGGCTGTTCTGGAGAGGTCGCACAGAAGTTATGGAGACAATGCGACAACACTACAGCAACAACAGCAGACCTGCTACCTGATTTCAAATAGCTCTGATTGTTTAGGAAACCACTGTTGTTAAAATATGAACTCTTTGATATAGTATTTTATAACAGCCAGTGAAAAAAACATTAAATATGTTATGTGTCTGTGAGCTTTTCCTCTCTCTATTCTGAGCTAAGCATCATCTCCTGAATTGATCATCCTAGTAGCTACCTTGGTCTTGGACAGGATAGGTGCTCCTCGGTCCAGTAGGATTTCTACCACCTGCTCGTGCCCGCTTCTCGCCCCACAGTGAAGAGGTGTCAGGCCATCCTATACAACAAGAATGACAATAAACTTCACTCTACAGACCAAGTCTTGTTAGGACAAAGAAGCACGGATCAGGATGCTTAAGGCACATGAGAATTTACATCTTCAGATGTGCTTTACTTCTGATACAGTCTTCAGAGAAGACTTGGTACTCACCTTGGTCTTTGCATCAATTTTAGACCCTCTGTCCAACAGAAGCTTGACCATGTTGCTGTTTCCCCTTTTTGATGCCACATGAAGCGGTGTGATGTCATTCTAAATTAAAAAAGAGAATAATTGAATGTACATTTTAATATAAATGTTTTCGTTAGAACGGGGAACAGATGGTCTGTAAGACTGTGGTGTTTTAATTTAAACACTCCTCCTTATTAAGCATGTTTTATTATCAGGACAACAGCTGTAATCCAGCTCATTGTTTAATCTCCTCGGCTGTATCATGACTTTCAGGACCCAACCTGTAATCAGCGTCAGAAAACAGCACAAACACTCCTTCACACACTAGCCTATATAATTAGAGGCTGCTGTTGACACTGTTTAGACAACATCTGAATGCATTTGCAATGGCAACCATGCTTAGATAAAAAAAAAACAAAAAAACAGCAAAACAGTGCAATGTTTTTTAGGGATTTTGTTAAATCAAATCTGAATTAACTGTATGATTAACGATATAAGCACTACGTGTATCACCTGGCTAAGCCTAAATATGGAGGGTATTACTGAAGGATTTAACAGAGACAGTTTGACTGTTCACAGTGGCGTTTCAGCATTGTAATACTCTATAAATATTTATTACTGTTTACCTTGAAGATTGTTAATACCCCTCCCAAACAGCAGAGGGCAGTATAAACTCACCCGAGCCATGAAGTCCACAGCAGCCCCTCTGTTCAGCAAAAGTGTGGCCACATTAATGTTGCCATAATGTGCTGCGATGTGAAGAGGGGTGAAGCCACTCTGAGGAGCGAAGAAACCCGACAACAGACACACGCAGACAGACAAACATACACATCATGTTAGAAAAAGGGAAACAGCATGACGCATATCATAACACCTCAGGGTTACAGCAGTCTACACGTTCATGACATGTTCATCAGACAGGAACACACTTTACTGTACACTGATACACCTGACTTTTCTAGTAGAAAAAGTCTAATAATGAAGCATTAAAACATGGGACAACTGAAAGGTTTTTAGGGCCAGTATACCAAACACATGACAGCTTGGGAATACATTCAAACTGTAAATCTATTTTACCTCATGTGCAACACTGTGATACTACAACTGTGCAAAAAACTGCCCTGCAAATAAATCTAATGTTCATTTGTGAACATGAGTTCCTGGCAAAACCCCCTGGCTTAGTGAGCAACAGCTGTCAAAGCAACAAAAGGACGCTGGAAACAATCTGTGAGTGAATCTGATATAAAGCTATCTAATCTCCACCTATCTATCTAATCACTGGAAGGCCAGTTTCAAGCAATGAAAAAACAGTCAAAATATGTGAATCCAAATTGTATTTAAAAGTAAATTTATGTGTAAAATATTTTGTACTGAGGCTGTAGGCATACAGCAGGTTAATCTGATGCTTTCTTCCATTTATGCACATTTGTTTACCACGATGCAAAAGTCTCAGATCAAATGAATCATAACCAGGTCATCGTTCAAGCCTGTCCAAGCTAAAAGACAATGCCAACCAAAAAACGGGTTCAGACAGCAGGTGGCCACCTTTGGTGTGACAATGGGGCCTTTGTTTCCACAAAGCAGTGTCATGTTATAGCTTGTTGCTTTGGTCCCATGCAAAATGCTTTAGTAGGTGCAGTAGGGTTGAGGGATAGAAGTAGTACTGCTGCTAAAGGCCAGGTTCCTTCGATTACCATGCAGGTTATGGACAAACTGCTGCTTTTCTATGAATGATAACCACTTTTCATGCGAACACTGGTTATCATGTTAATCAGTTTCATGGAAGGATTTTATCAGGACACATTTGTCACAAAAAAAAATTTGTCCCCCCAAAAAAATAAAAGCTTTGGACACCATGAAACCATTAGAATCAAGGGAAACCTTGATACCCAAGCCTTCAGCCTCAGGATTTATTTCAGTATTAGTGAAACATGCGCTATTGCTCTTAATTTCTCAATGGCTACAGGTATCTACTACATTAATGGAGCAATGAGGAGGAGGAAGATGGTGTTGGAGCTAAAATGGACAAGGAACAAGGGCTGCAGAAACACTATCATGTCAAGTCAGGGAGTCACAGAAGTGATTACTGTTTGGCTCTCAAGGTTTTTATGAACTGCAATGGAGAGAGACTACATAATGTACAGAGTAGAGGTGTACCTCTGTTGTTCTATTCACCATCATCTAAAGAGCCAGCCGAGAAAGGAGAGAATGGGCAGTTAGTGAGAAAAAAAACAGAAAAAAGGGAGCCTCCACTGATGTGAAGTGGAGGAGCAAAAAAAGAAAAGGAGCTTGGTGCAGGAAAGTCAAATCTGTGAGGATTTTAGGATTGAGAAATACACACCATTCTCAAAGAAAAAATCCTTTCATGTTCAATAATGTTATAAAAACTAAAATGCACCTCAGCTCCTTAACTCTCTCTGCAAAAAGGAGCATTAAAATCAATTCAAACAACTAAGAAGAGAGAGAGCAGCAAAAAAACATAAAACTTACAACAAAAAGTTGTCAATATTCAGAGAAACAATCAAACCATCAAAGAAAATAAAAAGCAAAATCAAAGCAATCAAAGTAATGATCCACCCCCCTGCTCACCTTGGACTCCACGTCCGCGTTGTGGTCGTTCTGCAGGAGCAGGGCCGCGGCCTTGGTGTCGTCCTTGCGTGCAGCGATGTGCAGGGCAGGCAGACGCACCTTGCCCTTTGTATCGTTCTCCAGTAGCAGGGAGACCACCTGGTCATGGCCCTGCTGGAGGGCCACCGCCAGAGGGGTGAAGCCATCCTGCATGTGAGGAGGAAGAGGAGGAGGTGGGAGACGACAGAGAGGAGTCAGTGCAAGCTGCAGGGCGCTGCAATGAATTGATGTGAGAAACGAATGTTATGACTCTGCTGTAGGCGCAGAAGAACGTAATGCAAAGTTCAACAGGAAGGTATACTGCAAATATTATGGAGGGTCCACTATTTTGTAGGAGATAAATTCTCTTTATAGTGTAAAATATTTGATCAATGATGAATGTCACAAAAAGCTGAATTACATTCATACAAATGTAGACGTTTACTGTACAGTTGTTTTCATGTATTTCTTGTCTTCCTCTTCATATAGTGCACCAATATAAGTTATATAATGAGAGGATGTGGTGGAGAAGGCCAACATCTCCCACACACGTTATCCTTATGATGCATAATTCAGCTGAAAGCTCCCCTAAGTGTGTATGTCTGAATGTGTGTGAATACAACTACACTGTATATGTGCACAATCATACATCATGTTTAAAGTGATCTGTAAGTGCATGTGTGCGTGCATGTGTCATGTAGCCTGTCCATGTAAACCAGTGGACTGAGCGGGTGTTACATTAGCTCCATCAGCTATTTATCTGCATGTGTGTGCAGGTGCATGTGTGTTTACGTGTGGCGACTGGTAAGTAATGTCTGTGTATGGGTTTCCACAGGCTGAGCAACGTAAATCAGTGCAGTAACAGCAGCGGCAGCAGCCGTGGAGGAGAGGCGAGCGAGCGGAGCCAACCTCATCTGTGACCCACTCAAGGTCACTCTGCCTCCACCACCATACACTACCAATCAATGAAGCTCTGCCTAGTCCCTCATGGAGAGATGGGGAGGGGGAGGAGGAGGAGAAGGAGGAGGAGGAGGAAGAAGAGGAGGAGGGTGAAAAGACAGAGAACAAGAATGTGAGACAGTAAGGACGAGGAAAAGACAGAGACAGGAAAGTGATAAGGAGAGAGGAAGGCAGAGTGAGGAAGGTGGGATGATAAAAAGGAGGATGGGAAGGAAACAGAGGAGGAGAGGAGACGAAGGTGGTTAGTATAACAAATGTAAAGACCACATGACTGAGGCAGAGAAAATGCATGGAGACGTACTGTATGACTGTAGAGAGGAGGACTGACAAGTACAAAAACACACACAAATCCACCACACAGACAATAATAAAAACAAAACACATGTGTATGTTACAGTACCTCAGTGGCCATACTCTGGCTGGCACTGTTCTCCAGAAGGAATCGTACCACATCCAGGTGATTCTCCTGGGCTGCCATGTACAGAGGAGTGAAGCCATTCTGCATGGACCAAAACACACACACATTCTTCAGAAACATGTGTTATATTCTTTAAATGCAATGCATACACTAGAGTCTTAAAGAGACTGTTTACCACAAAATGAAATATTCATATTTTTCATTTTTCTCAAAAATATCTGTGTGGTGAGAGGGTGTAGGAACTACCATTTCTTTTATATTACTGTGCAGAAAGCAGTGTGAATCACAGAGTGAATCCATGACACATTTTAATGCTACTCTGTCACAGGCATCAGCCTTTTGTGCAGTGTGTCCAAGGTGAAGTTCTGAAACCAATAGTTCGTATAAAAAATACTTTAAAAAGGTGTATGGATATTTTTTATTAACTAGGTCATGATTCCTGGAAAGAGACAACACTATTACCCTTTTTCCATTGCATTTTGTGTTACTGCGTGCACCACATGCCCTAATTTTGTCAGGTGTAGCTGTCACATCTCTGAGTGTGGTTTGATAGTGTCAGAGACAAAGAAGGTGCTTGAAACCTTTCCTCTGACCTTCATTTGACTGAGTTAACTGAGAATGTGAGGACAGCAGTTTCGTGGAGACGCAGAGGCCTAGTTGGCAGGCTGCCTGACTCGTTCCTCTGAGTGTTTCCCCTCAATGTCAGTGACTTCAGGACTCGGTATCAACCAAACAAATGTGTGCACACTGGCTGTGTAATTAATATTCTGGTCCTTAAGGGTGGATGTTACTGTCATTTTGACATTGTGTGTGTGTATGTGTATATAAGTCTCACCTGAGATTGTGCGTTGACATTGGCTCCATTAGTGACCAGCTCTTTGACCACTTCTGTCTGTCCAGCCAGCGAGGCTATGTGCAGAGCAGTGTTTCCTTTCTGGATTACATGGAACAACCACAGGAATGCGTGTTACACCCTGTCCCACCTGTCCCACTTGTTTTTGCCTGTGTGCTTGTGACAGTAAGCTTGTCACTATCATCTGTAAATTTATCCACGACTATGTGCCCCAGTGAATCCTCTCACACAAATCACATGTTTGTGCGGCTGGTGTTCCAGCCCTGGTATCACCCTACCGCCACCTGCTTGCACTGCCAACAATGTGTCACATCCGATCCCCACATCCCAAACATAAATGAGCCCCAGCCTGAAATAAAACTACAGAGGGCTGTACGCAGATCATCACGGAGGCAGGGCCGACCCTCTGACTGTGTCCTGGCCACATGATACTGGGATTTGTAGGTGCAATAGAGCTTAGTCACGTGTACCATATAGTATATTTTAGCAAGAATATCATGTAGCCATTGCAGACTATTTCATACTTGCCTCAGCCTAAAGGGTTTTATAGAGTGCAAAAGGTATGTTTGTACTGCTACGTTACCATAGCTAACAGACTGATTACAGTCTGTTCAGTCATTATATACTAAACACTGGTGCCAAATGTCATATATTTACCAAAGTATTCATTCAGTAGGTATCCAGTTCAGATCAGGATATTTGTCTGTTTGCTTTTTTGTAATAAAGGCACAGTTAAAATGCACAACAGCTTGTGTAACATCTCAGCTTGGATGCTGACATCCCTCACACTCACAACAGAATAGTGAACATCGCACTGTGCTTCAGTTCACCTCAGCTGTTAAAGAGAAACACAACATATTCAAGATCAAAGCAACAACAGGGCAAGGGCAGTGTCTCCAATATCCTGCATGGAGGCGATTAGTAAAGAAACTCCTGAGCTCATAATATTCTACCACTGCAAAGCTTCATTTTATAAAGTCCTTCATTTAAAGATATGGTAACCCCTTAGTGCTGAAGAATTGCTGACTGCTGTGTGTTAAGGCTGTAAGGCTCAACTGGCCAATGGCTAACAGTTCTTTCATTTCTTTGACCAACAACAGCAAAATGATATCTTCAGCTTAAAGCAACTAAAATATCATTTAGATTTTACATTGTCATATAGATAAAGCTAAGAGACAAACTTCACAAAACTATGAAACCACTACATCTTAAATAGCTGGGTGGAATCTCCTTCACAGTGAACAGTGAAATCCACTTGAGCAACACAAACTGCAGCACCCACCGTTACAACAAAGTTAAATCAACACCTCTCCGACAGCCTCAACGTTGCGATTTGTTACAGAGCTGCTGAACGGCTAATAAACCAAGAACAGGGCCTCCTGTTTACTTCCTCCCACAACAAGACCAGCACTACGTTACAAGGGCAGAAACTCACAGCCACACACCCTGTGTTACAAGACCTAGCCATCCTCAATCAAATAGGACTTAAGACGCTTTAGGACACAGGCAGTGGATTCCCAAGATCTCAAACTAATCCCTCAGCTGCATCCTCGGGGGTCAAAACAGAGAGAGACTTTAATTGGGGGGATTTTCTTCTTGATCTTGAATATTTCATTGTGTCCTGTGTTTATGTCAGCACCAGGCACGTGGCCCAAGGGCACAGAGGCTGAACCAGACGACTAAATGGGAGTGAAAGCCTACCAGGCACAAATATATATATATATAAAATGTTTTTACTGGCTCTCCCTTTCAACTCCTTTTAGCATCAGGAGAACGATGTTTCCACTGCACCTTCCTTAGTATATATCTTATTATACAGCACATGAAATAAACTTCTGCCAACCATTGCATACATACCCAATTAAAACATATCACTGAACACATTTTGCTGGCTTTCTTTAGCTTAATTTTCATCTATTTCCAGGAGCAACACCCACAGGGGTCATTAAATATTGATCCAACTTGAAACAAAGGCTGCACACTTAAGAGTAGCCGTACAGTAGCTGCATGCTGCGTGATCCTACAGAGTAAGCCCTGTTTTGTGCAGGAACCCCAATATGGTCCTGTGTATAGCATCACTGGGGGCTGCCATATTTACAGCAGGTGGGCCTTACCTTTGTAGCTGCATCCACAGTGGCACCGAGCTTTAGCAGCTCAGAAACAACCTCTACATGCCCCTCCTTGGAGGCCAGATGAAGAGCATTCAGACCATTCTGAAGAAGAAAAAGTGTTAGTTCATTCTTCAATGAAAGGATCAGTACGATGTAGGTGTGCTATAAGGGATCCTGATACAAAAACACTGTCTCAGAAAAGTTACCTGATTGCAAATGTTAATCTCCACCCCAGACTTGAGGTAGTCAAGGACCTTTTCAAGGTTCCCTGCCCGGGCAGCTCGCAGGTAACTGGCATTGCTATCAGACTGTAGAGGAGAAAAAGCAACATATAAGTATTTCAAGTCAGACAGCAGATCAACATTTCAGCCTTCAGCACAGAAGAAGAACAGCACATGCATTACTGTACCAGGTAGAGCTCTGTCATAATTTCTCAGATACCCGAAAACACCTTAACAAGAAGAAAAACAAAGCCCTTATCCACAGAGGGTCCATTCTCATGTTAAAGTCATTAATCCATTAAATTCCATTCGTGATAAAAATCCAGCAACATCCCCACAAATCCATGAGAAAAAGCCTGCAGAAGCCACAGCATGTCATCCCAACAATTCACATCATCCTCCATCCATCAGATACCACTGTTTGTTCAATCCAAATGTTTCCGAGCCCCCAGTGTGGGAAGTTCAGTGACCGGATGGTCCTTATAGCTGTCACAGAGACCTCCTCTTTTTCTCTCTCAGAGATCTCAACTACATCCACCGGCAAAGCAGTCTACTGTTCGTCTGGGGCTACGAGAAGCAGAGCATCCTCTGTTCTGCTTGGCTGTCCTTTATTTCACTACAGAAATAGGGCTTTGCACACCCAAATAAAATGATGAGGCAAGCATGTTTTTGCCCCTGTAACAAATGTGGTGAGCATGTGCGTGAGAGAGAAGGAGAGAGGGAGGGGGTGAGATCGAAAGAAGGATGAGAAAAGGAAAGACAAAGAGATAGAGAAAGCTGCAGAAGAGATGAGAAGAAGGGGTGGAGGCAGTGAGGACATCAGCTTTGACATGAAATGACACACAGCGAACTCTGCATATTTTGTCTTCCTTTTTTCTTCACAGCAGTCTTGCAAAGAACATTTTGTAAAACTTACCAGTGGAGCTGCTGAGAGCAGCAAAGAGAGAGAGGCTGTGATATGCAGCTTTATAACAGAGGCTCAAAAACCAAATTCCCCTGAATTATCAAAAGCCCAGACCTGCTAAATTTAGCCTGGTGTCCAGAGACACTAAGGATAAACTCAGCAGGGCCAAATGGTACAGTACGAGCAGTTATCCAACATTGTATTCTCCGCCCCCACCCCCCACCCACCCCCCTCCGCATTGCTTTTCCAGAAATAACTCTGACGAGCACAGAGGGATCTGACCCTACGCCAAAATGTTAGTGAACAAGAAAGCAAGCATCAGATTGTCCCACTGATAGTCTGTATAAAAACTGTGAGAGGAAAATATTTGTATGGACAAACAAATTAAGGGCAAATGAAGCAGTGCTAACTGGAAACCCAGTCATTTCCTGATTACAAAAGCCGCAATCTCTGCAGCAAATCACCCCACATGTAGAAATGTCTTCTTCCTTTTTCCATAGCCCCAACCTCCGGAGGTCTGTTTGGTAGGCGCTGAACTTCTAATGATATTTCTGCTCTTGAGAGAAGTCATGAATTACTGGTACAACAACAAAAGATGAGCCAAGGACCTTTACAGGAAATGTTAAACCATTAGCAATAAGAGATGCAAGTGCAGAAGTGCAGTCAAATTAAAGTAAACACATAAAATAGTTAATGACTGAAGCACTCTGAGAGCGTGTGAGACCCTGGCAGCAGCTGCAAAATAATAATGAATCCTGGTGCAGAGAAATAGGCCACAGTGTGTAAAAACTTGTAAACATGCAATGTAATGTCCTAAAAAAAGTTTTAGAAGCTGTGAGTTTTTTTTAAAACACAAACCAAGCTTTTCTTCTGGTTATTCTGAGAATCAGAAACACTTCAGGTCCCAACCAGTCAGGAAGCAGCCAGCAGGCACTTCCAACCAGCGCTCTGTCATCACCGTGTATCACCTCAACACTATCACTGAAGAAAACTCCCTGTCCTTTTTCTTACGATACCCCCCCCCCTGTCATGTCTGCATGTCATATGCTAACAATTTGACTCAAAGTGGCATCTGGTGCCCTGCTGGAAAGAAAATGTCTTTGTGGGGAGAAAACATGTCAACAAGAAGGAAAATAAACTAACCAAGACCAGAGTCAAACTTCATACCCTACATCTTCGTCCTGCTCCTCTCCTTATAACATTTTTTTATGAACTATGACACAGTATTTATCAGTACAATATGAACAAATGTCTCTCCACATAAGACAATGTCTGTGCAGCATGTGTTTGTGTGTATGAGCACGTCTGAATGTCTGCTACATGTCACAGTAACAGTTGTCCAGTGTCTTACATAACCAGCATGTGTCCTTATTGTGATGTGTGTGAGCTGTATGTGTGTATGTGACTCTCAGGCTTTAGTGAGTGTAACCAAATGTGTGAGCGCTCTAAAACCTGACATGGATATGCACAGGTCACACTGCTGGTGACAGGCAGCATGCATGACAACTACTAAGAAATATACCATGTCAACAATGATTTAAGTCAAACATGATATCATTGCTTTTTGTCAGTAACACAGATTTCTAATAGAGTGCTTGGTTCCATAAAAATTTGATGTGATTTATGCAAAAACTGAGACTTGTGCCAGCATTCACAGGTGTCTGTAACAGCTGTGCGACAAATGTCAAAAGTGTGATGCAAGGATGAGGTTGTTGTCCTCATGGGGGAAAAACTGCAGTTCACCCAGCCGCCACAGGTGTCACCATTACCAAGAGGAATGTGATTCTCACATTCAGAACATTTTCTGTATTAAGCAATGGTCCTTTAAACATCACACAGTGGCTCTTTGCCACTCCTTCTTCATCTACCCAAGCTTGAGTGCCAACAGATTAAAGAGTTTTCAATCCATTTCCACATCATTTTCTCTTTATCCTTTAATGCCTGCAGTGAGAACCTATGACCAACATGTCCAAGCCTCCATCCACATCCCATCTACACCAGGCTGGATCCTTGGAGTCTTTGTGAATGAAGTATTACACCGGACAGGGTAAGAGATTAGTAAGAGAAAGCCTCTGCAGATCAGAGGTTCAAAGGAAATGGGGCCATTAAAGACTAGGTTAAGCCTGAAGGAAAGCAATAATCTACTGTTAGGATAGAAGGGAGTGGATGAGAGAGAGAAATGTGACACAAAAGTGATGACTGGAAAATCTGAAAATTACACCATCATTCCCAATTACAGTCTTAAAAAGTCAGAAATGCAGCTAATTCCCTGGTAAGATGCTGTAAAAATGACAATTATCCATGAGAGCTGTAATTAAAAATGCCCCTTGGACACTGACTGCTGTCTGCAGAGGGAGAAACTGGATAAATAATAGTGAAGTTTTTTGTTGTTGTCATTTAAAAAGAATGTGCAGATTTGACTACACCACTGCATATTTTCATACAGGCTCAATCTAATCCACTATGACTGACATTTATAGCAGAAATAATACAGACAAATGTATTAGTTATGAGATATTTTTATTCTTTTGGGGATATTTTTCTTTGCTTCTTTTTTTCTAAGAGTTTTTATCCAAAGGAAAGCATCAATTCAAAAATGATTTCCTTAGAATAAATTATTAAATTATTTTTTTTCTTGCATACTAAGTGCTAAATAGTACAGTGTGTAGAGCAATCATATGTATGGCAGTGGCAGCAAGTCAGGGCCTCAGATAAAAGCTGATCAGTCACTCTCTTCCTTATGTATGGAGATTCGTGAGGTTTTGGAGCTTTGTGGTGTTTGTTTAAATTTCTGCTGATTCTGAACTTGGCTCTATTTCTCCTCATGACATCAACGCAGTGATAGCCTAGATGGATTGAGGATATTTAGCTAGTATAAAGACTGATATCCCCGGTCAGCCAGACTATGATGATGTCAGTTTGGCACTGTGTATCCTGCTTGTAACAAAACAGAAACTTGTGCACCAATTTCTCCTCCCCTGAAACAATAAATAATACATTCCATTTTGCACAGGCTCTTCACTTACATGCAAATAAAAGCATGTACACGCAAACACAGACACATGTTGATGTCATGACTGTAGGATCTGTGTAAACCAAGGGAGCTTAAAAGGGGAGAGCCAGACCAGAGGCGGCTGTATTGTTTCACTTTATCCCCAGCTCTCCTGACAGCACAAAACACACACAGCTCTACAGCTCTGCTAGAGCACAAAGCCCGGGACATCAAGCGGGGCCAAAGAGCCTCATCCCAGAAACCACCACATCCACGCCTCTTATCTCTAAGCACATCTCCTGCTCTGCATGGTCCCTCACAGAACATCTTTCCTTCTCTTAGTTCTATATATAGCAAAGCTATTGATGAATTAATGCTCCCATTTCACCACCAACCACATACCAGAGAATCATTATGAAGGTTTTCAAAGGGATGGATGCAAGGGATGTTATTGACAAAGCAATGAATGACAATCTATATAAAGAGTCTTTACATTTCGGAGCCTCCTCATATTTCAGTGTAAAATGCGATCTGAATGTGTAGTACACACAGTGCATCAGCACCTGCTTCACAGCTCTTGTAAACATTGTAACGCTGGACCACACATTTAGCAGCACTGCAAAGAGGAGACACGTCATCCGGTGTGGTAAGAGTAAATAAACGACTTTTAACCAATTTTGAACTCATTACACAGCGACTTAAATCTTTATTCGTTGATTTTTTTTGTGAAGATTTGGAAGCGTGGATTAATTCCGTTATTTTGCAAAACGTAAAGTTAGCTTAGCTTAGCTTAAAGACAACAAGGACAACCAGGAAAAAAAGTCAACCAATGCCCTACTTGTGCATCACAATGAAGACATGTAGTATAATTTGTTGGTGTAATAAATGTGTATGAAGAAATTCTGTATAATAGTGGTAGATATGATTAAACTATTCTACAAACATACATCAAGTACTGTTGATCTGACTGCAGCAGATCAGCTGACTCCAGGCTCATACACACATGCAGTCATATTAAATCACAGTGGAGCAGATCATAGTGTTCTAATTCATTCACAACATTCAACTCAACCTCTGTCACTTAATTAGAATTTTCCTTCACTACACAGCTCTGAGGTAAAATGCTAGAATAAATCTTAATGTTAGCTCTACTCACTTGGGTAAGGAAAGCAGCACCCTCTTCCACAGCCATGTTCACCTTCTTTCCTTCCCTCCTCTGAATGAGTGAAACATGAGCTCAGAGTGGCCAAGCAGCCAAGCAGCCAAGCAGCCAACCAGTCATCTCTTCACTCAGTAAGTTAGGTCTGTTGTCAGCCTCATGAACCTCCTCCATCCCACTTAGGGGAAAGGTGCCATTGGCTCAGGTAACACACACACAAAAAAAAAAATCAAAGCACACCAGCAGCTGCTTCCACTTTCAGGTCGATGCTGTACACTTCACACAGAAGGATGGAGGGAGGGTAAAGGAGGGAGTATGGTAGAGGAAAAGGGGGTCTATTTAACTCTGCAGTGATGAGTAAACAAAGCACGGAGCGTCTCATAGTCTTTCACGCTGCAGAAAGGACACACGCCAAATCCCCTCTGCTGCCTCCCTCCCTCCCTCTTGCCTTTTTTTTTTTTAAATGTGTCAACAAGGGTAAATCCCTGCTGCCTCGCAGACGCTGGCCCCTGCCCCAGAAAGCACCTTCCAGTGGGGAGGGTGCAGGAAGAACACCCTGACTTACCATAATAGCAGAGGCTTCTCCCTCCCGCTCTGCCTCC